>NC_143008.1:1899447-2532596 GCF_061535395.1 Colias eurytheme
GTGAATAAATTGTTTGTTTGGTTATTTTGAAAATGATAAAATAATAGAAACTAAACATACTAAATAGCTTAGGTTTGGCTAAAATAAAACATATAACATTTAAATATTAAGGTTTAGGATCTTTTAAAATGATTTCAAGATTGTAATGCGCTTTTCAAGACTGTTCAGTAAAACGAATAAATGCTTATGTTTGAGTTAGAAAATTTTATAAAAAAATACATAGCTATTAATTTTGATGAAATTTTCTTACGAATAATGCCATTAAGTATTAGTTTAACACGAATTTTAGAACGAAATTTGTGCGTGATAACGTGGTATTTGAGATTGGATAAGGATGGATACAGGAACAATAGGCAAGGAACTTTAACCAAAAAAAAAGCGGTAAATCAAAATAAATCGCAGAGCGCACCCTCCAACAATCAACCAAACACAACTATAGATATATTACAGACAAAAAGCTGAAAAATAAATAAACATTAGCAGCTGAAAAGAAGAACTATTTTATTAGTTCGCTGTGGAAATTAAAAATATTAGAGCCTGAAATAAAATCATTGCATTAGTTGCACGAAAGTAAACGTATTTTGGTGACTGATTTTTATAAATCTCTTTCTTGACAAGATCTAGAAACCTATACTAATACTAATAATATAATAAAGCTGAAGAGTTTGTTTGTTTGAACGCGCTAATCTCGGGAACTACTTGTCCGATTTGAAAAATTCTTTCGGTGTTAGATAGCCCATTTATCGAGGAAGGCTATAGGCTATATTTCATCACGATAAGACCAACAGGAGTGGAGCACTGGGGGTAAAACCGCAGGGAACAGCTAGTATTTAATATTTTAACATGTTTAGCTTATTCTATGTATTCTAAAATTTTATTAATGCAGATTCTCTTAAATTACAAGAAATATAATACAGCCATGCATGCGCTTAGCTTCGAAACCAAATATAATTTGATATTCCGCGTTCTGTAGTTTTTGAGTAATATTTAAAGGGACATACAGACACAAAAAATATCGACCAGAATGTTAAACAAAACATGTATAATTTGTATACGATTGAACATTTATGAAAAAAGAGATGATTTACTATTTCTTAAAATTTTGAAATAACTTTCAAATCAGTATAAATAAGACGTCAAAAGAAATATTATTAACTCTGGCTTTAAGATCACACTTATAACTAAAAAAAATTACTCTGTGTATTCATAGCTTATCCTTTCAACCTACAAATAATAAAAAATTTCATTAATTACTTTATACAATTATAATATAATTTTTACTTTGTGATTCCGATCGAAAAATCAACTTTGTTCTTCTAAATCTTAATGAATGTTACTAATTAAAATATTATACAAATCGCAATTATTAACATTTGTTTGTGTAATGGGATTCGAACCCACTTACATTCTACTTTTAGTCGATATAATAACATGAGAAAATGACATTCGATCACTAAGCCAGAGAAAATAACATATAAATACAATATAGATACATTTACTTTCGTTATCTTAACCTACCTAACATTTATTATTATAATTTAGATTCTTATGGAAAAACAGCCTTATGTATACGAATATATTATACATATAAGAAAAAAATATTTATAGAAATGCAGTGTTTTTTTTATGTCACTTGGTTTTGTAAAAATGTTTTTTATGTCCAAAGTAAATATGCTGTCTGAGATTCGAACTCAAGACGTGTTATTTACTTGAGTACTAACCAATCAACAGAAGCGTATTTTTCATATTTAATTCCAAAGCTAACGACAAACATTGTATAGCTATAGTGTTAATAGATATTATATCAAACTTAGACAAGCACATTATGTATATTTTTTCCTCCTGAACACAAATTCAGCAAATAAAATACCATCGAGATCGGTTCAGCCGTCAGATTTGTTATTTTGTATCTGTGTATTGATACAGATTCAATAATTATTTATTATGTAACAACATGTAAACTTTATAGTATCTATTATGAGAGTTTAATTTTTAAATTAAATTTATTGACATTATTTTAAAAGAGCAACTATGGAGTTTCTTGCCGATTCTTCTCCATAGATACTGCTTTCCGAATCGGTGGTAAATGTTAAAAATACTTATGTAATGACGATTCGAAAGTGCTACTAAATAGTAGTATAAATGAATGTTTGAGTTTGTTTGAGTTTGAGTCATAATTATATACTGTGAAGTCATAACAACGGTTCGTCTTCGCTTTGCTAGGCCGATAAAAACTTAATCATTTATCTGACTTTGATAAAAGAGTAATAAATATAAATATATATAAATAAGTTTTAAAATTACTTATAATTTTCGGTACTTTCGCGATAGTGTATTATACAAGCTTTAACACCCGGCTCCGATCGCATTTACGTAAAATTTTAACACATTAAACTAGTTCTTTGCCGCGACTTTGATTTCAACTCCTTTTTGACAGATATACAACATCATAATTACAATTTTTGATTGAATAAAATTATAAACAACGCAGAAGATGAATTTTTAACTTTTTTAATATAAAAGCAAGCATTTTTGTCAAAAACCGGTGTTTATTGTTTCCACCGGGAATCGAACCCAGCATCTCCGATTATTATTATGCATATGAATCTTTTAAATTATACATAAGACTGTTTTCTTCCTAATCTCTTTTTCATTTTTAATATTTCGTTTCAAAATCTCAAATTTACTTGTATAACAAATTTAATTTACTGTTTAAAAGTATTTTTCTAATATATATATAGGAAGCTTTTCTATCATTACGTTTCAAAATATTATAATTTTATCGTGACTAAAAAAAAAACAAAGAAAATCATCGGTTCAGTAGCTATAAATCTTGATCTAGTAGATCATTAATAAGAATCTTAAAAAATAAATAGAAAAACTTCCGTAATTTAAAAATTGTGGCAACCCTGAAAGAAAAAATTGGATTAGCGACTTTAACTTTTCTGCCAAACTATTTATTTACAATAATTCAACTTTACTTCAAATTTATTCAAAATTAAAAAATTTACTAATTACATTTCAGTATAATTTGTTGAAACCCAACACCATTAAAAAAATCTTAAAATGTCAATATCATGCTTCAAAATTGGCAGATGGCAATACTATATTATTACTTTTTATTATTTTTATATAAAAATAATCGACTTACCGCGCAAAATCGCAGTTTTCGTTCTAATGTATCGTTACTTGAATTTCCGCTATTTTACTATACTTTTTTTTATATAATATTTGCTTAAAACTATGTCTAACCTTAGGAACATTGTTGCCAGCTGTGGTGGCCACTTGACGGTAAAAATACAGATAATAAAATTAGAATCGTTCTATTAATAAAATATACATGTATTTTATCTCTTATTGAGACAAAACATGTATATTGAATCTATAAGTTATTTTGCCAAGTTTATTTGTATAATTCTTATTAATTATTTAAAGACTGTGACTCAGAGTTCAAATACAAAATTAATCTCCGGTAATCGTTACTAAAATTAACAAAATTTAACTGCCGATTCAATAAATTGTTTTTCATTATCATTACTACTTAACAACGTTACTAGCAAATCTCAATTTACCCGTCGATATCTAGCTTAACAATTTCCCGTTACCCAATTAAAGGTTTGCCTTCAAAAATCTCGATGCCTTGTCTAGCCACCCTTAATTTTAATAGCACAAATATCATAAACCCCTAACTAGCAAACTACAACTGCTAAAAATTTCATTACGCGATCCCATCAAATCGCCCCAGACCTAACCACCGTGAATCCTACAATCGTATTGTACTGTAAGTCTATCCCATCACACCTATTGATCTTGAATCACGCGCGATCCCACTACATTACTGCTCCTGACCTATTATTCACCGCGAATTCTATTAAACGACGATCCCACTATCGACCCCCAACCCACTTCTCTACACCTGGCCTTCGCGAATCCCACAAGCCGATCCCATTATATCTCGACCCCACCCTACCACTCCTCACCTAGCCACGGGGAAGGTATTGGAATGGAATTACCTACCACGATTCCTACACATCGATCCCACTTGTTCCCACTATCCGACTACATCTCGATCCCACCCCATAACTCCTCACCTAGCCCTCGCGAATCCTATTATCATAATCCACTATAACCCAATCACATCAATCTATTGATCCTAAATCACACGTAATCCCACCCCACTGCTCCCAACTCAATTGCACTATATCTCTAACCTGCTATTGCAACTGACTATTTCTGGAACCCACAACACTTCTAGATGTAATTAGCCTTTGCAATCGATCGATCGACCCCACTACCACACCCCACTATTGTATCCGACTACATCTCTATCCCACCCCATAACTCCTCACCTAGCCACCGCGAATCCCATACATCGATCCAACTATTCGTCTATATTTCGATCCCACCCCGCGGCCGCCAAGTGGCCACCGCCAGCACGAAGCCGCCCGCCGTCAGCCGCGCCACCGCTATCGCATACAAAACAACAGCTGACCGACGAAACTCGCCGACATTGCCGACTTGGCCGACATGGCCGACACCGGCCAAGTGAGTGAGCTTGGCCGACGTGGCCGACGCTAAATGTGGCGGCGGTAACGCTACGCGATTGTCACTGCAACGGAAGTTTCCTTTCCGTTGCAGCTTTGTGACGAAAGCGTTTCCGTTATTTACGTATATTGATGAAGTGAAACTTCTTAAGGCGCGTTGAGAGTAAAATTTCAAGACACGTCATGGCAATACCGTCACGTCATGGAGCTAAGCGACGATTTTGGTATCTTTGAATCTTGCCAAAGAAGTTTCACTTCACTTCTGACGTGTGCTCGGAACACACACTTTTTTTCTGCCAATCGTGAAACGCTACCGCCTCGGAGAAATGTGACATTATAGTGAATTGCAAATGGACGTCAGTTTGGAAAATTATTTGCGAAATAATTATAATAGAATTATTTGTTTTACTGTACTGAAATAAAGTTTCTTTTATTTTGTTCGTATCAATATGTGTGAACAATTTACTTTTCCAAACTACGTGAAATGGGACATTCAAACATATATTTGAATTTATGATTCAGTTTTTTTAAGCTTTCTAATTCAAAATATTATTAATTTTTATTTGTTAAGTAACTGGTTAAAACAAATAAAACATTTTTTTAACAGAAGCAATAATGAAAAACTGTATCATAAATTGTTAGAGAAAAAAATATCTTGCAAAAATTGTAATATTCAAAATTTCAATATATTTGATCAAATTTCTAATTTAAAAGTTAAAATTCGCTTTGCGTGAACATTCATAAAACACTTCATACTTGGGAAATCGAACCCAGATAATTTTATTTGACTATAAACAAAATAAAACAAATTGTACTGTTAATATTTCACCATAATTATTACATATTCTATATTAGACAGGATTCGAACCTGTTTACTTTATATTATTGCTAAGAAATTCAATATAATCTGTGTCCATATTCAATAATTTTCAAAAATAATTATTATTATTTGAAACAATTCAATAAAAGGTCATTAGCTGGTATTTAACTCCCTCACTTGTCTCAAAAAATGACATTTACTTAAAAATGTACAGAAGTAGCCAAATTCAACGAATATCAGCGTACAAATTATTTCATTAAGGACATAATAAAACATATTTTAATCTATCCTCATGAGCTTATGGAATTTTGACTCGATTTGATCGAAATTTGTCTCTCAAGTGATGGACAGATTTTGATGAATTTTGGTACATTACAAAGGTGCGTAAGAGACTGCAAGCAGCCCGCATACCCTTTTTGCCCGTTGTTTGAAAAAATAGGCCCGTCATCACTACATAGTATAAAACAAAGTCGCTTTCTCTGACCCTATGTCCCTATATATGCTTAAATCTTTAAAACTACGCAACGGATTTTGATGCGGTTTTTTTAAATAGATATAGTGATTCAAGAGGAAGGTTTTAGTATATAATTTATTATGTTTTTAACCCTTGTGAGAGAGACAAATAAAGGTTTTATTTATTTATTTATGTTTTAGACAAAGCGGGCGAAGCCGCGGGCGGAAAGCTAGTTTGAAAATAAAATGCAATAGTCTATTTGTTATGTGTAATGCTGCGAATGTTCCTGAACATTGCAGCATATGCTGAGCTGTCTCCTTTTTGTCAGGGTTTTTAATCTCGATTGGCCTGCTACTATGTTTCTGAATATTTTTTAATTCTTTACCCCCAGTTTTGAAGAATCGTCAAATTTTGCGTTGTAAGTAAACTTGGAAAGTAGAAACTGTTCAAACTTGTTGTGCGGCTCGATTAAAGGTCCAGTGGTGAGAGGTCGGCCGTTTTTCACCATTTTGAATTCTTTTCACAATCTGTTGTAATTGCTCGAGGTCAAAAGTTCAGTTCAAACATATAATATACTAGCAAACCGGGCGAACTCCGTTTCGCTACCAGAGACACCTTTTCTTTGCTATAAACCTCACGGAGCCCGAGACCTTTCCAACGAATGCAAAACCGTGGAAATCGGTTCGTGCATTCTGTAGTTATAGCGTCAGGAAGGAAAACCCGACTTATTTTTATATAGTAGATAGCCGCTAACTTTTTCGCAGGAAAGTTCAAGATTAGGTTCGTATTTTTATGCATAATATCATACACGTGTGGAGAAAGGAAGGTGTAATTCCTCTATTGAAAAAAGAGGATTCTCGACTCATCATCATCTATCGGTCCTCATTCAGGTTCTTATGTTTGCGACAAATTTGCAAATAAAATTGAAAATCGCACATCCCGCTCTGATTGCGGTGATTATTTTTACCTCCGGGACTACCAAACTCGTCCTTTTTCTAAGGGCTGTTTTTTTTAATGTTTAATTATCATCACGCCATAGTACAATCCACACGGACAGATCACGTGTGCCACATTTGAGACCCTATGATTGTTGTATGTTGCCCCCCCCCCCTCTAGAATCGCGATTGTATAGGGGTCATGTTTATTTTTTAAATGCATCTGCACCTGCAACACTTCTAGTGTTACAAGTGTTTATGGGCGGTGGTGACCACTTAACATCAGGTGGCCCCACCTGCCCCTTTGCTTGCTCTGTCATAAAAAAAAAAATCTTCATATCCTACCTCCTCCTAACCTCTTTTACATGGTGTTTTTGGCAAATTATGACGTCGGCGACCATTTTTTTGGTAAATCTTCAAATTCAAATGACGATTTTGGGCAAAGTTAGCAACGATGGCGGCCATTTACCCCATCATTTCAACCATCTTTTTTTCGCAAATCTACCTATGTATAGATCCCCCCTCCACCCAAATATCTATAAATTTGGGATTTTGGCAATATTTGGGTCCCGAATCTTTCTAGACCGACAATTTAATCGATTTTGGCATCATTTCCGACCGTTCCGTGTATATCTCACCGTCTCCCGGCGTCTCTCCTTCTCCTCCTTGTCCCTCCGCCGCAGCTCGGCCACGTGCTCGTTGAAGCACGCCTCGCGCTCGCGCGGCTTCTCTATACCGCGGAACCGTTCGTCGCGGCAGTACTTCGTCGAGAACTCCGTGAATGACGATCTGTTGAGGGAATGTTACATTATAGAAAAACATCTTATATATATAAATCTCGTGTCACAATGTTTGTCCTCAATGGACCCCTAAACCACTTAACCGATTATAATAAAATTCGCACACCATGTGCAGTTCGATCCAACTTGAGAGATAGGATAGGTTTTATCCCGGAAATCCCACGGGAAAGGGACTATACGGGGTTTTCTCTGAAAACGCGGGCGAAGCCGCGGGAGAAAAGCTAGTATAAGATAAAATTGAAACGAATGTTATCTGTATAATTTAAATTGAAAAATATATAGAAAAAGCTAGTAAAATTTAATTAACATTTTAAATTATGTATTAAAAAATTCACAGTGGGTTAACTAGGGATTTAAAACTTATGTGAAATTATGTAAAAAAAATTGTGAAAAATAAAATATAAATGTTGAATTTGAAATTTGAATTTATTAGGCGGGTCTGCATATGCGAGCAATGAATGTAACTCGGCCGAGGAGAATGAGGCCACGTTCACACTTACCGAGCTGCTTCGCGCAGCAATAGGGAATATTCATGTTTTTCTTTTTTGTCTTAAATTAATAGTTTACTAAATAAATACTAAGTAAATTCATCCCCTAAAGGGGTAAAATAGGGGATGAAAAGTTATACCATGAAAATTTATCTTTTCCACGCAAGCGAAGTTGCGGGCAACAGCTAGTCTTTAATAAGTGCATTTGTTAGTTGTCTTGTTTGTTTTTCTCTTATTCACGTCGCAACGGCGCGATTTTATGATTCAATTTTTATGTCTAGAGCTGAAGCGTTTGGCGGCATAGCCCTAGGCTATTTACGCGGGTGAAATGCTAAAAAATATGTTTTGTAGCAAATCTATTTTTGACGTGACAACGTCTTATAATTCGATAGAGCCGGTTGCACGCACGAAAAAACATGAATCATGCGGCGTTACCTCGCTCTGAGGCGTTCCATGTAAGGCTTGAAGTTCAAACGAGAGCGCGGAACGAGCGACAAAGAAGCACAATTGGCCGTTGTCACGTTCAACTATCGTCAGTAAACCGACTTTACAGACAACCAATTTTTTTTTTTTCACTTAATATTGAATCAATACTAACTTAGCGTGCAACTTGGCCTCTTCCATGAGCTGTTTGAACGCTTGCTTCTTCAGCAGCAACTTGTTCCGTTTCTCCTTGCGCTCCTCCTCAGCCCGGTCACGTACGTATTTGTTGAACACCTGTAATTATTTAAATAATTTAGTATTTTATATTTATTTGTATGATTTTGCTTGTTAAAACTAAATGAAATGCAGCTCGTATCATTAGGAACGAGATATAACACTTCTGGTGAAGAAGTTTTTAGTCACCTTTCTCACCAGGTACCTGCCCAGGTGTCACTGGGCAAACTTCACAAACACGCAGGTATACAAAGTACATGAGACACTACTGAGAACTTAAAGTTTCATCTTTTAGAAAATAAGTTATGTCTTATCGCTCTGGGATCTTACTCTATTAGGGTTGGCACATTAATTGTGACTAGCGTAAAGAAATTCGCGTTTTTCTGATGAAATACATCCGTAAACAGCACAACATCTAACCATTTTCTAGGAAAAACGATATTCACAAATCCAAATAATAAAATTACTTTAAGTCAATTTGATTAATGTTGTCAATCTTCGTTGCGTATCGTTCTTGCAGAAAAATGCGGGCCATTTATAGCGTTATCGTGCGGGGTGAGGTGTTTAATTTTGACGGGAGGCGGAGAGTGTCCGTTCTGTAGCGTTTAGCTACTATTATGTATTCTGTGGATATAGAGATCGGCAGCTCGAGCCACTCGCGTCTGACATCACTGCGCGTCTGTGACGTCACTGCGCACTCGTGACGTCACTGCGCACTCGTGACGTTACTGCTCCCCACTCACGCACCTGGCGGCGCTCCTTCGACTCGAGCAGCAGGTAGCGGCCGTCGAACACGATCTTGTGCAGCTCCTTCTCCCACGGGCTGAACGCGGACACGTCGTTCTCGCGCAGCAGCTGCAGGAAGTCGGCGACGCGCTGCTCGAACGGCAGCTCGAGCCGCTTGCGAGCAGCGAGCATCTCCGCTTCGAGCGCCGCGCTCGCGTCCAGCTTCGGCTTGCGGGCTGCTGCTGCTGCTGGAGCAGCGGCTGTGGTGGTGACGCCGGGTGTAGCTGCTACCGCTGCGAAGGAAATAGCCATCATTAAAAAATACGAAAGAAAAACAGATGAAAAGTTTGTACTTAGTAGTTTTATAGCAGAAGAATTTTTAAATAGAAAAAAAAGACGGGTTGCACTCCGGGAGTGCCGGCAGAAGTGAAAACTTGATTATTAACGTTCAGCAATCGAGAGTTTTGTACATGAAATTATTGGGCATCTCATCAAAATAAAGCTACTCACGAAAAATTAGCTTGATAGTAATCACTTGCAAAAATGGGCGATGTATCCCGGACTAGGCATATAAGGGCTAAAAAAAAAAAAAACATCCGTCTTACGCTTTTTCGATCAGGCCACGTGTCCTGACGCGAGTTTAAGATTTTATACCCAACGCCGCCTAAGAAGTTTTCACTTCAAAAATTCTAAAATTGAGACGAGATTCAAAGATGCGTTTTTACACCGTATCGTGGCAACGACAGAACTCTCAACCACGCATGCGCCAAAAAAAAAATCATATTTATGTTAATTATAAGAAAAAAAAGACGGGACATTTTTCTTGAACACTATAAGCCGGTGCGCGGTGTTGGGAAGTTATATATTGAAAAAAAAGTGTATTAAATTGTACGTTTTAGTAGGTCAAAATCAAGTTTGAAAGAGTCAGTTACATTAAAACATGTCTAGTACAAACAAACATACATGAAACTAATAAAAAAATCATAAAATAAACAAAAAACATGCACATACCATCGTCCTTCTTGCTCTTCTTGACGTCCGTATCGGACTCGCTGTCCGAATCGATGCCTCGCTTCAGTTCACCGTTCGTCTTCGACGGCGTAGTCACCGCCGTGTCCTTGCGCTGGAAGGGCAAATGATTTATTAAATAATTAGCTTTGCGCCGCGTTTTCAAAGAAAAACCCGCATAGTTCCCGTTACCGTGTGATTTCCAGGATAAAACTTAATATACATATTTTTTATTGTTAGTTTTAAGTTTTGCCTTCGTCCGTTTTTTGTATCTGTGTGGTTTGTTTATAGTATAAAAATGAAACCCGTTTCGCGTTGTCTTGGCATGACGTGTGAACGGCTGAACCGATTTCAAGAATTCTTTTTTTATTATATTCCTTGAAGTACGAGGATGGTTCTATGTAGAGAAAACGTATATATGTACCACGGGCGAAGCCGGGGCGGATCACTAGTGATCAATAAATATTTTTATTATTATTATTTATTATTGTAAAAAGTGTTTATTTTAAAATAATTTAAAATAAACACTCACCGGCTGCGCCAAGTGCGGCGGCTGAGCTACAGCCGCGTCCACGTCCTTGCGGCCCAGCAGTTGTGCCGGTCGCTCCCACACGGACAGACGAGCTGTTGGGTTGTAGAAGAACACGCGCCCATCGCCCGTCCACACCACGCACCTACAGGACAAACACACAAAATATACGATTAAAATTATAAGAAATAATAACAACAATGAAAACTACGAGTATGCGCCTGTCCATACCACGCACCTAGAGGACAAACACACAAAATATACGATTAAAATTATAAGAAATAATAACAACAATGAAAACTACGAGTATGCGCCTGTCCATACCACGCACCTAGAGGACAAACACACAAAATATACGATTAAAATTATAAGAAATAATAACAACAATGAAAACAACGAGTATGCGCCTGTCCACACCACGCACCTAGAGGACAAACACACAAAATATACGATTAAAATATGTACTAAGAAATAATAAGAACAATGATCAATGTAAACTTCAAGTATGTATAAGAATCCATATAATTTGTACCTACGTAACATCGTTGTAACTTTTACATTCCGCAAAAAAAGATAATTTAAAATGTGAATTTGAATTTGAAAATATTATTTAAACACGCACGTAAAAGACAATTAAATACAACAATGAAAATCGCATAAAAAACGACACTGGACCTTTAAGAAATTAAATAAATAGAACATTGGGGCAAGAAAGAACCTATGTACACCTATAACAGACAAGCAAAGCACTAAGTCGAAAACGATATTGATAATTACTAATTTTGGACGGTTTTATCGATATAACTAAAAATTAAAATTGCAAAAATTTGAATTTATAAAATGTATGTAAAAATGTCCTCTCTCTCTCTCTCCTCCCACCTGCTATAGTGTCACAAGTACTCACCAAGGAGTCCCAGATATAGGCGTGCTCGACACGGGCCTCGTCTTGTCCGGCTTCGGCTTCTCCCTCTCGGCCCGCTCCCGCTCGGCCCTCTCCCTCTCCTCCCGCTCCCTCTCCTCCCGCTCGCGCTCCTCCTTCTCCCTCTCCGCTCTCTCCTTCTCTACTCGCGCAGCTTCCGCGGCCGCTTCCGCGTCGGTCAGCTCGTCGACGTCTATCACTGGACAAATGTGTTTTACATGTACCATTGTAAATAATAATAATAATAACCTAATAATATACAGGGTGTAATCGTTAAGGCGCTGACTCCACGAGCGAGAGAATCGCGGCGATATTATCGTCGTGCCACGTATTTCTATACACTCTCTATGGAACCGTCTCCACACGGCGATATCATCGCCGCGATGCGACGAGTGGCAATGAGCGTGCGAAACGTCATTACATCGTCGCTAGCCCGCCGCGACTATACTCTATCCACCGAGTCAAGTTAATACGGAAAACATAGACTTGTTTGTGATTGGTCAGCGATAACCGTTAATGCATTGTACAGACTACGTGTATATTTTAGTCTGATTGTGGTACCCGTACTGTGCAGACGCGCTCATATTTTATTGTTATTGTTCCGTGACCTGGCGTGTACTTTGGACTGTTTTTAATTATTTTTGTTTCGGGGGTTTTTTTGAATTATAATAATTACGTAAATTATAATGAAAATAAATGATGTAAATATTTTATTACTCTTGTTTTTTTTCCTTCACATTAAATACATTAATTTAATAAAAGCTTTTTTTTTATTTATTTTAAGAAACTTCTACTAACCCAATTTTTCACCTACTTATTATATTACAAAGGCAAGTGTAGTCGTGGGAAGAAAGCTATTTTTTATTTAAGAGTAGCGCAGTGTGTACGTACATTCAGAATGGTTTACGCCCACTGACTATTTTTGTCTCTGTCATTTGTATGGGATTACGTGACAGAGAGAGCGCTATATTAACTTGACTC
Organism: Colias eurytheme; assembly: GCF_061535395.1. NCBI lineage: Eukaryota > Metazoa > Arthropoda > Insecta > Lepidoptera > Pieridae > Colias > Colias eurytheme. Next base: position 1,912,309 of record NC_143008.1, read on the forward strand.
GGTGGATGGAGTTTAGCAACGGGCCCGCCGCGCGCTCGCGACGATCGCGCAGCGGGCGCGCTGTCAAACGCAGCGTCATTTCAGCGTTGCCTCTGGTCTTCTCGTAGTTCTCTTCAAGGAAACGTATACCGTAACGAGTCGCCGCGGAAACGCTGCGATTCCGTTACGACTCGCGACGATACGCGGCGGAATTATCGCTCGTTCGTGGAGATTATCCGACGATATAAGGGCGGACTCGTCGCGATTCTCTCGCTCGTGGAGTCAGCGCCTAAGTGTGCACAGGCGATTGTTCCGTAACATTTGCAGATAACAAAAAACTTTAATGTGATATCGAAAGCCCTTTACCTAATGCGTAAAATGACAAAAATGACTTTCTAAAAATAAAACGGGAAATATCTAAAAAATAGTTGAATTTCTATTGGCCACATCATGATGTGGTTTGAGTATATAAGAAATCGTTTCTTAATACGGGCAACTGAACGCGCGGTTTTTTTCAAGACAATTTAACAATCTGGTCAAACCAAGTTGAAATATGACCACGACCGACACATATAAAAATATAGTTGAAACATACAAAACAAAAAACATTCAGACCAACATTTATTTAATTTTTAGGCGGTGACAGGATAATTTAATAAGTCGAAAAATATAATAATAATATTTAAAAACTTCACAATATTGATAATATTATAAATTAAAAATCTACTCACCACCGTCAAGTATTATTGGGTCATTTTTTTTCTCCGTCTTCTCTCCTTTTTCGAAGGCTATTTTGGCTTTTAATTCTGTAATAAAATATAACATTATTTATACATTTTTACTAAACATATTTATTTGTGCTCAGAATCTATACATATAGCTATGTATATTTAATTGGGGAGAGAGGATGTCTTCCATTTACAGTGCATTTACATCAAACGAACATAGAGCTAGAGCAAGAGCATTCTTTTGTGATCTTTTAGTGTAAACGAAAAGTCGTATTCAGTGTTGTTCAGTATTAGAACATTGCATAAAATCTTTTCGAACATACTAATAACAACGAAAGAATGTTCTACGCCTGTTTACACTAAAGGAATTTGACATAGTGGGGTTAAAATGAGCATTCGCTCGTTTGATGTAAATGCACAGTTACAGTTACAAAATTGAAAGCAATATTATGTTACGAGGCGACAGATGAAAATCTCCGGGAGATTTTTAATGTGTCGAAAAATTGTGCGAAATAAAAATTTAACGTTGTTTACAATATTATGTTGTCGCAAACACAAATGCACACAGTCCCGTAAAATTTTTTCTTTCTTTTTTAGGTTTTTCCTTTTTAACGAACTTCTGAAAAAATGAATCGGTTCTCATTTCGGCCGGTATATTTTTTAAATTTCACGTCATGGAGTAAGGCGACGATTTTGAAATCTTTGAATCTTGGAAGTTTCACTTCTAACCCGTCGCTCGGCACACATCATGTACACCGATTTTTTATAATATTATAATATCTTTTTTTCCTTTTTCCCCTATATTTATATTCCCTTGTGGTGGGACTCACCCTCGAGCCTCTGCAGCGGCTCCGGCTTCACCCACACGCTCTGCGCTCGAGCCGCGTGGTGGTAGTACGCTCTTCCGTCCGGGGCTACATGTGTAGTCCATTCTGCTGCTGCCGCTTCCAGTTCTGGGGGTATCACCTGACGGACAAACAAAAAAAAAATTTAAAAAAGACGTGTGGCACTCGGGGACTGCCGCGGTAAAGCTATTACATGCTATGCCTTCAAGCCACACCTCCGCGCCCGTCCCCGTGGGGAGCGTGAGGTTTTTTCGTTACGATTCGGTCCCCGCGCTCAAGGCCCGCGATAGAAGCTATGCAATAGCTTAAAAATATTGAGCAATACACTGACAAAAACGCTTCCTTGATTCTGTGAATAATGCATGAACCGAGTTGTCCTGCAATCGATTTCTGCAGCTGTGTCCCACGGTCTCACCCGCATTCCTGTTGATCTTAGCGTGATGATATAGATAGCCTTCCTCGATAAATGGGCTAACACCGAAAGAATTCAAATCGGACCAGTAGTTCCCGAGATTAGCGCGTTCAAACAAACAAACTCTTCAGCTTTATAATATTAGTATACATGTTAGTAGTATACTCACGGTAGGTTCCTTCTTAGAGGGCGGCGGTGTTCCGTCTAAAACAATCGGTGAATCCGTGTCGGTTGTCGCTTGTGCGTTCATTTGATTCGCCGCTGGTGGCGGGGCGCCTGTAAATTTTTGATTGAATTAAAACGTTGAAAAATATATAAATACATCGACTGACCGGTTGGCTTGGTTGGTAGTGACCCTGCCTTCCAAGCCAGAGGTCGTGGGTTCGATTCCCACCCGGGGCAAATATTTGTGTGATGAACATGGATGTTTGCTCTGTGTCTGGGTGTTAATTATCTATATAAGTATTTATTTAAAATTATATATGTATGTTTATCAGCCATCTGGTTTCCATAACACAAGCGAAAGCTTAGTATGGGATCAGATTAGGAATGGGTCGTCGACACATTTTTCATCAACGAGACTAGACCGTTAAATGTCGTTCATCAACTAGTTAAAATCTTCGACTAGTCGATGTGTAAACTGAAACGAATTGACACGGTCGACCGACGCGCCACGGTATTGGTAATCGAACGTTCTTACCACGAAGTTATTACGAATTATAGATTTTCAAAGAATTCAATGTCAGGGTTGTCTCTAGTAAAGAAAAAGTCAGAGCTGTTTTTTAACAATTATATATTTATCACCTATCTATTACCAAGTTTTTGTTTATGTTTTAACTTGTTGTTTTAAGTCGTTAGTTATAGTCGATATTTTAACATTATTCAATATATTATTATAAGTAGGTAATCCTTATGATATGTAATAAATTAACTGAATAAAAAAAATATCTTAGATTTTTAAGACAATTCAATAATATCAAATTAATACAAATTAATCTCTTTTTTTTTTCAATATTTCGAGCATTGATCATAGTAATCTCATTAAAAGTCAAACGGAATTAACGGTAAAAATATATAGTACGGTATAATACGGTAGTTGATACAAACGTGTCGACTGACGAGCCGTCTACGACGAGTCGTTTAGCCGTCTACGGTGGACTATTATACGGCCACGTCGAAGCGTTAACCGTCGCGGACGCGTTGACTAGCGTTTCGACTCTTTTGTTTAGTCGTTGAATTCAACTAGTCCGTTGATGAACGATGGACTAGTCGAATCGTTGAGTGTACATAGACGGTTAATTTAACTAGCCCGTTGATTCAACGCCCATGCCTAGATCAGATCGTGCCGTGTGTGAAATTGTCCAGGAAATATTTATATTTAATTTATTTATAAAATAATAGGCATATAAAAACTTCATAAAAAACAGCAAAATGCCTTATGGCTTTGATATCTTAGCCATCTCTCTACCATGTTTGTATAATTATAAATAGGGATGTAACGATACCGATACCGATACCGATATATCGGCCGATATATCGGCAAGCCGATATATCGGTATCGCCGATAATAAATCAACCGATACCGATATTTTAAAGTGAAACTTTTATTACATCGTCTCAAACTTTTTGGTCTGTGTAGCGCATGTCGCGTGTATCGCGGCTGCCGAGTAGGTATACTACTCGGCAGCCGACCGTCACGCGACATGCGCTACACAAAGCAGTGTTCGGAACCGTTCGAACAGTTTCACTTTTACCGTGGTTTCATAAAACCACACAACATTTTTTTATTAAATTCTTTCTTTTCTTTTATGTTTTTGCATTGTATTCATTCATATTGTTTTATTTCTGTTTCTGTAATAGTGTTAAGGAAGAGCGGAACCTCCTGACACAAGCATTTTATTTGCTTACTAGGAGTGTTCCAATCACAAATTTGTTTATGTATGTAAAGGAAAGAAATAAATAATTTTGAATTTTTTTAATTTTTAACGTGATAACGTTTTTAAAATCGTTTTAGTCGGGTGACATGTTCATAAACTTGTGTCACACCAAAACCTCACGAGCGCGATCGCAGGTATAACGAGAGAGAGACGGACCGATCTCCCGTTTCATCTCGAGCGCTGCCACTGCATTAAAATAAATAATAAATATTATAGGACATAATAATACTAAAATAAATGGTTTTGTTGTTTTTTGATTTGGCATTTTTATTTAAAAGAATACGATTAACAGTTGTCTCTGTTAAATGTTGGTAACTTTTTATGCATAATTCACTATTTATTTTTCTACCAAGCCATCGATATCGGTATCGGTATCGGTATCGGTATCGCCGATACATTACTACAAATATCGGTATCGGTATCGTATCGGCAAAATCATGTATCGTTACATCCCTAATTATAAAGTTATCATAATTAGTTTAAAAGAATATGTTTTCCTTTTTTAATGTTAATTCTTTATAAAAATCACATTTCTGTTTGTTCTATAGAAATAAGACAATTGCAAGAATTTTTTAGTGAAACATACACACATCCATCCATCCTCACAAACAGCTAAACCACTATCAATGCGACTCACCGTTCCCCTCGGGGGCCACAAAGCCGGGCTGCGCTACCATCGGCGGTGGGCCCCAGCCCCAGGGGCCCCAGGAGCCCGTCGGGGGCCCGGTCGCGTTGGGCCCCAGGGCCCCGGGACCTAGCGGGGGCCCCGATGGCGCTGTTGTCGTTTGCGGTGCCGCTGTGGAGTACAGCAAGTATTGTATTTGTATATATTTGTTATGTTTCACATGAAACTTAGTTTTATTGCATTCAAAAATAATTAAAGGCTAAGATAAGCAAGCTTTTCGTTATGATATTGTTTCGTTCAAAGCTCAGTTCACTAGATTTTTTTTTTTTCATAACTTAAATCAGCAAATTTACCTAAAATATCACAGGTTTATATTTCTAAGCCATCCAAACTAGAAGTCACAGCATGACTAACTTATGCAGTGACCGCACGATACAGGTAGTATAACATAAACTGTTTATATTATACTAGCTTTCCGCCCGCGGCTTCGCCCGCGTTTTCAAAGATAAACCCGTTCCCGTGGGATTTCCAGGATAAAACATCTTATGTGTTAATCCAACCCTCTATGTCCAAACCTCTAGTTACCCTCTATATGTGTGCTTAATTTCATTGTAATCGGTTCAGTAGTATTTCCGTGAAAGAGTAACAAACATCCATACATACAAACTTTCGCCTTTATAATAGTATTAGGTTAGGATTAGGACTAGCTGTATCGCATGGACGCAAAATCGAGCGTTTCATAGGTCATAGCCGTCGGAAAAATTTGAGCATTTCTATAACTCATATGTTTTTTTTTATGTATAACCTATAGCTTATACTTTTATATTCATAACTGGAAAGTTACATCCAAATCCGTCAAATAGTTTTTTCATGACATACATACATCCATCCCCACAAAATTTCGCATTTATACTATTAATATTAAGTATATTTAACTCACAATTAGGCATCTGCTGGTTATTCTGTATAGATTCGCCCGGCGGCATTTCGTCCATGTCAACTGCCGCTTCGGGTTGATCTTGTTTCGCTGAAATATAGAAAAACAAAGTATATTTATTAAAAAAGAATACATAAATAGTACATATTGTCATTTATATAATTTTGATGCTTTACTGTTACAAATAAAACATTAAGTTGAAACTGTATCTGATTCATTTAAATTTTAATCTTGTATTCATTTAATTGTTTTTGACAAAAAATATACTCTCTCTTCAATATAGTTTATTAAAAAACTAAACTCCTTTCAAATTGATTGAACTAAACCAAATTTAAATGGAACCACATTGGAGGCACAAGCTTTCAAATAAAAAAGAATCATCGAAATCGGTTCACCCAGTCGAAAGTTGTAAAGTAACAAACCAAAAAATAGACATTAGTCTATTCTTAATTAATTGAATTAAGAAATTTAATTAAGGACCTCCTCCTTTTTTTGATATTGATAGAAAAATAAATCAATCAATTATAATGTAACAAATAATATAACTTGTACATAAAGCTGGTCTTGTTGCTTACCAGTAATTTCATTCTGGCCATCTAGTAGAAAAAAAAGTACCAAAATTCAGAATATTGGAGACGAAATTGGAATATGCAATTTTTCTTGTGAAAACAAAGTTTACAATGGGACAAAAGTTAACAAAATAATGTAGAAAAATTGTAAATCGTGTATAAACTAAAAATTTCCAAGCAGAATTTTACAGCGTATAATTAAAATTGAAAGTTTACAAAATTTGAATCAAATCTGTCCATCTAAAGTGGGTCAAAATCGAGTCTAAAAGAGTCGGCTACATATACAAAGGTACAGGTGAAGCTAATATAAGCGTGATAAATCGATTTGATTTCAATTGCACCCGTACAAATATGGGCTATTATTATTTTTTAACCAGAAATTTAAAAAACGCCTTAAAATGTTCACCCTTGTCATTAGTACAAAAAAACTCCCTCTTTTATTAAAAGTCGGTTAGAAACTCACCCTCCTTAACCCACGGCGGGGGCTGCGTCATAAACGGGGGCACAGCGCCGGGGCCCCCGCCCTGGGGCCCCACGCCGGGGGGCATCATGCCCATCATGCCGTTCATCATGCCCATCGGGGGCCCCATGGGGTTGCCCATCGGCATCGATTGGTTGCCCATGCCTGGGTGCTGGCCTGGTGGGATAAATGTATACTTAAAGTCATGGAATCCCTACTAATATTTTAAGGGCTGATTATTTAATCCTTGGTTAAAACTTATTCGTCGAATAATGTATAAAACTACCATTTTAAAAACGTATTCTAATTGCCCGTGTTTGACAGTTTACGTGACATTTTAATATAGTGTAATACTTTATTGGACGGATAAGTTTTAACCAAGCATTGAAAAATCGCCCCTAAATGCGAAAGTAACTCTGTCTGTCAGTCTGTTACGCTTTCCCGCTTAAACCTCTCAACCGATTTTGATGAAATTTGGCACAGACAATCTTTAGACCCTGAGAAAGAACATAGGCTACCTTTTATCATAACACCACGCGGGCGAAGGCGCGGGCGGAAGCTAGTTACAGAATATTTTAGAACAAAACAATGTAGAACTACTTGTCTCAATGACAAGTAGTAGCAGGTATTTAGCCAAACGTGTTTTATTATTTAGCTGATAATAGTTTTTTTTATAATTGTCAAGGTAATACAGTGAAACTCATCAATTTTTTTTACGCTTTTATCTAATGCTAAAAAGATAAAAATGTTATTGCCTTTTTTGTAAACTATGTTGTACATTATTTAAATACATTTTTGTTCACAACTATTGTTTATCATTAATTTGTACAACGCATTTTGCTAATGTGTAAGATAATAATTAACAGTATCTTCTATATATTATAATAATAAGAATGGCTTGACCGGTTTTGAGTAAATTTTATGTATTTATTACACTTCAATAATTCATATTTCATTTATTAAAAGCGACTCACCGCTAGAAGCCATAGCCTCCATCTCCGCCTGCGTGATCACCTTGCACGTGGGGCTTTCCTGCGGACGAGTCCATGTAGTTTCCCTCGTCCTGTGGTGGTAGTAGTACGATTTGCCCTCTTCCGATTTAGTCTCCACCCAAATTTCTGGTGGCGGCTGGAAAAATAGATGTAATTTAAGTAGAGAAATAAATAAATGAAAATGAGTGAATAGGTCCCATTATAGTGTAGTTCTTAACGAAGAAAGAAAGAACGAATGTTTATTCAGCACCACTCAAAACAAGCAGAAACAAAAATAAATGAAAAATACAATAGGTAGGTATTTATGGCTGATCAGTGTGGTGCTAAAAGGGTAGCTACTCAGCATGTGCTACATGTTATGTTGCGAAGTGCTGATTTTCATTAATTTTATTAAACTAACAATTTTTGTTTCTGTTAAATAAGACACAATAAATCAAGTTAAACCACATTTTACTGCTATTTATTATTAACTTTTAGCGAGTTAGTTCTACTCAAGACACAGTAGTAGCCAAATGTATCTAGAATATTTTTGTTTTAATTTATGATTTTCATATAAATTTTTATCAGATGCTTTTCATCACACATGCAATACATTGAATATGGGGCTAACGTAATGTGTGTGGGAGTCTATCAATGACTAATCAGCTAGTGGCAACTTGATCATACATAAATCGTAATAACATAATATTTGTAACATATAACAAATTTTTAAACATATTATGAATTGCAGGGGCAGTTGTTGCTCAGTGCGCAGTAAATAAATGATTTTTAAATTTATCTGCGCATCTTGTAACATCACCACTGCTCGAACGGAGAAGGAAAATATCGTGAAGGAACCGACTTGTCGAAGAATCAAAAGTTCGACGACATGTGACATCCGCCAACCCGCACTTGGCCAGCGTGGTGAATTATGGCCTGTACCCTCATAGGAGGCCCGTGTCTCAGTAATGGGAACATATATGGGCTGATGATGATGATGATGATGTATGAATTTTTTTAAGATTACTTACCATATTAGGGGGCGGCATGCCCGGCGGGCCAAACGGCGGTGGTTGTCCCATCATATTCGGTGGCGGTCCCATCGGCCCACCGGGCGGCATCATGCCCGGCGGCGGCGGGCCGAACGGCGGTGGGCCGCCCATCATACCGGGCGGGGGCGGTCCCATTGGCCCCCAGTTGTTGTCGAAGTTCGGGCCCCCGTTCGGACCGAATCTGGGACCGCCCCGGCCGCGGAAGAACCCACGGCCGCGCATTGGAGGCCCACCCGGGCCGTAGCCCCGGCCACGGAAACGCATTGGTGGAGGTCCGTTCATCCAGCCGGGGGGAGGCATGCCTCTGCCGCGACCCCTGTAATAAATGTTTAATTAAATTATCTTCGCCCTCTTTGTTTGAAACTTAATAAATAATATACTTAAACCTTCCTCAAGAATTACTATCTATTAAAAATCACATTCTGTTGCATAGTTATTAGGATTTAAGCATACATAGGGACAGATAATATATAGCTTCAGCGCTTGGCTTTATACTGTAGTAATATTGATTATTTTTAATAAATAAAACAAACTGTACATTCTCAGAAATAGACCACATGGATGGCACAAGCTCTCAAATAAAAAAGGTTCATTAAAATCGGTTCACTCAGTCAAAAGTACCCTAGACGAGAGTAAATGTAACAAACACAAGAAATAAAGTTGAATTGAGAACCTTATTTTAAAGTATTTTGAAAACTATATTACAAATTAAAAAACAAATTATTACAATATGTAAATGATATTGAAACAATGCTAAAAATAATATCAACACCTTTAATACATGCAATTTAACTTGAGGCTATATCTACACACGCTATGTACAATCGTTGAACAATATTTGAATAACCTTGAATGTGTCCTCACTAATTGTATAAATGTAAATGTAAAATGCACATTATTCATAATTTATTTTACTTTAAAAACAGAGATATCATTACTGAACAGAGATATTAGCATCACACAGAATTTTTCACATAAAAAATAGTTGTAATATTTTGGTCTTATCTTGGAAGGCACAGACAATTTTGCAATACTAATAATTTATATAAAATATGAAGTTATTATGAGCAGTAAGCCTTAAACCAAAATCAAATAATTTAAATAAATTCTGACTATAAATTGAAATAATTTGGAAAATCCAAAAGTGCACGCCTCATAATTTTTTTTTAATAAATATTTATTAATTATTATTTTTGTTTATTTAATAACAATTAAACCACATCGAATCAGACCCTGAAAAATGAAAGGGTTCTATTCCTGAGCATACTCAAGCGTAAGAGAAAAAAAAAAGACTCGATTAGTAAAGTATTTCGGTCGCTATCGTGTTAACAAGAAAAAAGGATCCGCACATACAGACACACGGACGTCCAAGACAGAACTTTTTTAAACTGTTTTTTAACTAGTTTAAATAACAAAAATGACATCAAAAATATCATGAACGTTAAAAATAGTGTTTTTTCTTAATATGTGTGTGTATGTATTATCTTACAAGTGCAATGTATGATACATAAAGACATTTTAAGTTTGAAAAATCAGATGTTTTGCGCGAAGTGACAGTAGTACCCACCTCAACACTTCGCTTATGAGGCGTGCAATTGACTAGAATTCAACTATAATTTATTTATAGCAATGCAAGCAAACAATTTAATATATCACTCAATGTTAAGTGATCTCAGTCGAACATGATTTTAACATGAAAAAGCTATGTTACCAAGCTTTGCTCAATTTTATTTAATCCATCAGTCCCCGGAATCACAGACACAATAGAAAATCTATTGTGTCGCGCCCCGATCGGGGCGCTCGGTGGTCAATGGGTTAAATAAAGCCTTGCTTGAACTATTCCCCCAAAAACCCCAAACACATAATATTAAAGCAGTATGGTAAATATAGTCTTGAAAATATTTGGTGCATATATTACACTTATTGCATTAAATGCATATCTGCACTTGTATCTCCATTAAAATCGGTTACAATTACCGTGGTAATATAAATAATAAATAAATATTATAGGACATTATTACACAAATCGACCTAGTCCCACAGTAAGCTCAATTAAGGCTTGTGTTGTGGATACTAGGCGACGATAAATATAATATTATAAATACATATATAGATAATAACACCCAGACCCAAGAACAAATAATTGAGTTCATCACACAAATATTTGCCCTGACCGGGGATCGAACCCGGGACCGTCGGCTCAATAGGCAGTTACTTTACCACTGCGCCAACCGCGTCGTCAAAACATATATTACATAACAAACATATATATAACAGCTAAGCAGAGATCTATTCTATTGCTTTACTCAGAGACTCCTTTAAAACATGGACAAGTTATTCAAAAGAGAAATATAACACAATCTCATAACATTCACAACAAATTTAGGTTCCAAATATTTAAGTATCATTTTATAGAGATACTAGCGGTCTGCCCCGGCTTCGCCCGTGGTACATATTTACGTTTTCTCTACATAAAAAACATCCTCGTACTTCAAGGAATATAATGAAATATAATTTGGAAAATCCAAAAGTGCACGCCTCATAATTTTTTTTTAATAAATATTTATTAATTATTATTTTTGTTTATTTAATAACAATTAAACCACATCGAATCAGACCCTGAAAAATGAAAAGGTTCTATTCCTGAGCATACTCAAGCGTAAGAGAAAAAAAAAGACTCGATTAGTAAAGTATTTCGGTCGCTATCGTGTTAACAAGAAAAAGGATCCGCACATACAGACACACGGACGTCCAAGACAGAACTTTTTTAAACTGTTTTTTAACTAGTTTAAATAACAAAAATGACATCAAAAATATCATGAACGTTAAAAATAGTGTTTTTTCTTAATATGTGTGTGTATGTATTATCTTACAAGTGCAATGTATGATACATAAAGTCATTTTAAGTTTGAAAAATCAGATGTTTTGCGCGAAGTGACAGTAGTACCCACCTCAACGCTTCGCTTATGAGGCGTGCAAAAAGAATTATCGAAATCGGTTCAGCCGTTCTCGAGTTATGCGCTTACCAACACATTTTGCGATTCATTTTTATATATAAGAAGATAAAGAAGGTTTAAAAATAGTTTGTACTTAATAATTAATAATTGAAACTTCGCCCAGTTCATATTTACAAGTACATTTATGTATTATATTGTATGAACATATTCGCAAGCAAGTTGTATCCATGGATTTGTATATAGGTTGTTAGATCAATATATAATATGAATGCTAAATGTATAGCAAATATGCATCCTGGATACCTTAAGTATAATTTTATATATTCTTCAATTAATGAATATTGATATATATCCGATATTTTTCCATGAGATGCATGGTTAAAAAATCCTTCAATGTTGTACCATGTACCACGAAGTATTGGCATTACTGTATAACGTATATAAAAATTGATATACCTGAAATTACCGCGGCCTCGCGGTGCTCCTCGGTAACCATTTCCACTGTCTTCATCATCATACGAGTCCTCATAACCAAAATCGAAGTCATTTTTTGTTTCACTGTTATTATCATTTGTATCATTGCGATTACTATCACTCGCGGCGGAGTCTTGTGTGTCCATATATTCTTCCTCCATATTTATTACGCACTTATTATTTCTACACTGAAACTATTCTGCATTCCTATAAACAATATTTGCACTTCGCAGTTTTAAACCGAACTTTGCATTCGCAATGGCGGAAACAACATTGGTCGAATCAAAATGGCGGGCAGGCTTCGCTAGTGATGTAGCGTGATATCGATTCAAAACTTAAACCGATTTTTACAACTTTGTATCAGGCAACACCAAATTTTAAGCTTGCTAGAATATAATCTGTAGCTACCTACGCATGTCGAGAGGTCGAGAGCAAGTCGAGAGTTCAGAATCCGTCTCTACTGGGATAAAGAAGACTATATAAACAAAAAAGAAGAAGAAGAAGAAGTCGAGGGAAGGTCGAGAGTTACAACCACAGATTAAGTATTAGTTACTGGTTACAACTTTTTAAGGAAGCTGATTTCAATATGAATTATTTTTGGATTGTTTTGATTTTCTCTGATTCATAATAGTCTAAGATCCGAACTTAAATCGGCATTTAACGCGTTAATAATAGAATTAAACTTATTAAAACATTAATTTCTTATATGATAAAATATTTTTATGAAATGGGTAGGTAGACAAAAAAAATCTGTACATAAGATCTTTAATTATTTTTTTGATTATATTATGTTGCCTAACATTTTAATGGTAAAAGCAAGGTAAATGCATTAAAAATATGTTTCAAGTTCAATATAATATAAACTCAAGCTACTTCTGTAAATGCACACATTTTCATCCCTGAAAGTTTTATTTTGCTACCATTTTTCCACTCAAATACCAGAAGATTTAATTGAATTTATGATTTCCATTTTCTATATATTTTGCACTAACTGAGTGCTTAATTTCTAGCCTCTTTTTTTAATTTGCCGTCAGGTAAGTAACCTTACTTACCTGACGGCAAATTAAAAAAAGAGGCTAATAATTAATATACCTAAGAATATACATATATTCTTAGGTATATTAATTATTAAATATAATATATGATATATGAAAATTATTGAACCATGGATATTTACTTATTGTGAAAGTGAGAGTTTACGAGTGTACCAAACATGAAAACTTTTTCGCTATTTGACATTCAAAAGTGCGTGAGCACTTGGTGCATATTACCTATAATATGTTCTGTGACTCGGTGAGCACTTTCGAACAAGTATCGAACGTGTCCAATATAAATACTTTTACCGACTTCAAAAAAGGAGGTTCTACATATTTTTTACTTTTATTTCCTGTTCTTTTACATACACCAAGAAGACATACACCTACGCTATGATCATATTTTATTATGCTCGATGGCTGGATGCAAGAAGCTTACATCTAATACACTGGAGATATAAGCTTCTTGGCTGGATGTAACAATTTATATTGTCCTCAATGGACTCCTAAACCACTTAACGATGTAGGTAACAATTTATTTTATTTGCTATTTAAACGGTTGAGGTACATTAGACCTTGTTAATAAATTGATGACGTATGTAGGTATATGTATTGAATCAGCAAAGCATTGCCACTATTTTTCAGTCTAGCTCGAGTGATCCTACTAGCCTTCTACTAGCATAAACAGTTAACACATCTAAAATGTTACAACAAGATTGCACAGAAATGGCTAGACCGATTATTATGAAATTTTATGTCTACTAGCGGTCCGCCCCGGCTTCGCCCGTGGTACCTACATGTTTAAACTATCCTATCTCTCAAGTTGTATCGAACTGCACATGGTGTGCGAATTTTATTATAATTGGTTAAGTGGTTTAGGAGTCTCAATGACACGAGATTTATATATATATTATACTAGTGGTCCGCCTCGGCTTCGCTCGTGGTACAAATTTCGCAATAAAAGGTAGCCTATGTCCTTTCTCGGGTATCAAAATATCTCCATACCAAGTTTCATGCAAAATGGTTCAGTAGTTTAGGCGTGATTGAGTAACAGACAGACAGACAGAGTTACTTTCGCATTTATAATATTAATATTTTTTTTTTTTTTTTTTTGATGTTACATATCTGCAATCAGTCAGAAAAAACTATAAGCAGATCGGTTGAAATGTGTGGACGATTGGGCGAATCTAAGGCCAGTGCCTTAGTTCGTCTTAATTAGGGAGCACGTCGGCTCTCTTCAGTCTTTGTATAGCTTTAGGCTGTAGGAGTATGTGTGATAGTGGGTTTGGATAGGATGTCAAACGATCTTTGTATTTAGTTGTAAAGCGATTTGCTTCTTCTGTGATTGTAGGCATTTCCAGATATTCGTGGATTTCTGTATTGCGGGCGTACCATGGAGCAGCAGATATCACTCTGAGAATGTTATTCTGTGTTCTTTGTAGGCAGTTTATATTTGATTTGCTGGCTGATGACCACAACTGGATTCCATAAGTCCAAATCGGTTTAATTACAGAGCAGTAGACTCTTAGTTTATTGCTCAGGGATAGACTTGATTGCCTCCCAAGAAGCCAAAGTAAGTTTCTGAATCTGAAATTCACTTCATTTCGCTTATTTTTAATATGTTCTTTCCATGTCATCCTTCTGTCCAGATAGAAACCCAGGTATTTGACACAGGTTGATTGTGGTAGGGTGTTGTTACCTAATTTGGGTGCTGGGCAGTTTTCGCGTCGTAAAGTGAACGTAATGTGGTGAGATTTTGGGACGCTAGCTTTTATACGCCACTTGTTTAACCACTCCTTAGTGTGGTCAAGTTGAACTTGCAGCAAATTACTCGCCTCCTCTGGATTGGTGTTGCACGCCAGAAACGCTGCATCATCAGCATACGTCGCTATTGTAACATTTGGTAGCTGAGGAAGATCGCAGGTAAATATATTATATAAAGTAGGACCAAGAACCGAGCCTTGGGGTACTCCGGCATGGCAGCTGTGTAGAGCAGATCTTGCGTCTCCTTGTTTCACACGAAACATTCTCTCTCTAAGGTATGAGGCCAGTAAGGTATAGAAAGAATGTGGAAGATGTTTTTTAATCTTGTACAGTAATCCTTTATGCCATACACGATCAAATGCTTGTTGGATGTCTAGAAAAACAGCCGAACAGTATTCTTTTTTCTCTAGACAGTGTCTCACAGTGTGGTAGACTCTGTGTACTTGTTCTATTGTAGAGTGTCGCGTACGAAAGCCAAACTGGTGATCAGGAATAACTTCGTCAGAATCGATGAATGAACGTAGCCGGGTAAGAGTAATCCTTTCCCACAATTTACTCAGGATCGGAGTTAGGCTAATAGGACGGTGAGATGAGGCGTCGTTGACTGGCTTTCCGGGTTTGTGTATCATAACTACTTCTGATATTTTCCAGATGGTTGGTACATGAGATGTTCTGAAGATTGCATTAAAAAGGGAAGTTAAAAACACGATGCACTTTCTAGGAAGCTCTTTGACAACCTTTGGAGTAATCAGATCAAACCCAGGAGCCTTTTTTGGGTCTAGTTCGGCTATCTCTTTCAATAATTCCCTTGGAGAAGTAGGTCTTATTGGTAAAGAAAGTTGCAAATCTTGATTTAGAAAACAATCTATTTCAGGGTCTTCAGGGGTTTCCGCTTCATTCGGCTTGAACACTTCAGCGAGATAACGGGCAAATGTCTCTGCCTTTTCTGCTTCTGTACGAGCCCACGTGTTCCCGTTCCGAATTGGTGGAGAACACTGTTGGGGTTGTGGTAATATTTTGGTGGCCTTCCAAAGGGAATGTATTCCATGAGCACTAGGAGACATGTTTTCTAATCTTTGTTTGACGGATTCGTTTGTAGTTATACTAAGAAGGTTTTTAAGATCTTTAATTGATTTATTTAACCGTTTTTTATCCTCGCAGTTACGAGAAAGCTGCCAAACTCGTCGAAGGCGACGCTTTTCTCTTATTTTATCGCGTAATTCGAGTGGAATCAAAATATCTGTATGTGACTCTTTCAGGGTAGGAGTGCTTATCCACGCTGCCACTTGAATCAGGTTGGTTATATAAAGTGATGCATGCTCCACGTCTTCAGCAGTTTTAAGTGGGAGCTTAAGATGAACATTGTCTTCAAGGTGTTTACGGAAGCAGTTCCAGTCTGTTTTTCCATTAGTTAAATACGAGCTCTGAGTGTCTCGGAATAAGGCAGTTGAACCCACAGTCAACACTACTGGTGTGTGATCGGAAGATCCATCTAGGCTTGACTCGGTATAGGTATTCTGTTGACATATACCTTTTGTTATAAAAAAGTCTAGAAGATCGGGAGTTTTATTTGTGTCAGTGGGCCAATATGTAGGTTCTCCTGTAGACATAGTAAGCAGATGGTTGGCTACAACACTATTTTTCAATTCCCTGCCTCTGGGAGTTACCAGTCTCGATCCCCAGTATGAGTGCTTTGCGTTCCAGTCACCGCCAGCTATGAAACGTGCTCCTAATCCTTTGAAGAATTCAGTAAACAAATTCTCTTTAATGATATGACGGGGTGGACAGTATATCGCTGAGAGGATAAGTGGTCCAGTTTTATCATTTATCTGTATGGTTGTAGCTTGTAGGTAGGTGGTTTCACACGGACCGAGAAGACAATGTTTTATATTATCTCTAATTACGATTGCAGTCCCAGCATGAGCTCCACCGTCAGGGTGCGAAGTGAAATAAACACAGTATCCCCGAATGTAGATACGCGATCTTGACGTAGTGTGGGATTCTGATATAAGACAGACGTCGAGCTTGTTAGTTCTCATGATAATCTCAAGTTCATTAGCATTAGGAGCAAGTCCATTGATATTCCATGTGGCAATACGTAAGCAGGTCATTTTGAAAGTTTTGAGATTAGTGTGGTTATAAGTCCTACGAGAGAACCTATTTGTTGAATTAAGAGATCCATTTTCTCACTTTGTTTGGCAAGTATATCTTCTAATATGGAATTAGATTGTTGGACGGTTTGAGGTTGTTGCAGAGGGGGCGGTGTACCTTTGACGACATCAGCGTATGTGTTATTCCGGTTGTTACTAAACTTATCAGAGTCAACGTGGTTCTGGGCGGTGGGTAGACTAGCGAGATTTGTCCTTTCTCTTGGTTTTGTTTGAGAGGAGAGTTTGGAGCTATGCGTAGGGATTTTGTTCCTACGGGCTAAAATTTCTTTATATATTTCACAGCCTTTGTAATTAGCAGGGTGATCACAGGAGCATAAGGCGCACTTAGCTGGAGTTGATCTATCTTTCTTTTTGCATTCGGAGGTTTTATGGCCTTCACCACATTTTACACATCTAAATGGTCTCATACAGTTCTGTGGTATTTGGTACGTACCACTTAAGTGCAAAATGGTGATTTTTGAGTATGAGCGTTTGAAAGTTTTCACGGTTGCTACCCTGTTGCTACAGATCGGAATAAACTCTTGAGTAAAACAAATTTATGATATTTAAATGTTTATTATGTTCAAGTTTTGAACACTTAAAAAAAAATAAAAAAAATGTTCTAATTCAAGAGTAATTGTTACTTAACATGTTTGTACCAAAAGAAAAAAATGTTAAAATGATGTGAAAATGTCTAAAACGTGTGTACTTAAGTGGATTAGAGCATATTTATTTCTACTCTTAATTAGTATTTATTCCTATTTTTACCTTAATGGAAAGATTTTTCATTTTTTTTTTCGACGGAGATATTTAAACAGACATTAAAAAACAAATATTATGGGGAAACATCCTCCATACAAATAGATTTAACCATATATAAAAACAAAAACGAAAAAGAGTGTGATTTGCCACAAATAATGTACACATAAAAAAGCCAGGAAATATTGTGATTTTCGTGCAATATGCAATTCTCTGATACTCTCTCTACAAAGTAAAATCCTAAAAGTAGTGTGTGTGTGTGTGTGTGGTTCAGAAGTCACGGTAGTTCGCTTGCCTGCCGTGCTACATGCTGCGGGATCGATCCCATCAACCGACATGTACCAATGTGTCTTTTTCGGATGCATAAGTAGATTCTCTAATAACCAGAGATACATCTTCTATAACAAGAAAACATCATCATTTCTAATAACAGAAAAACATCGTGATGGCAACCGGGATTTCGGTCTGAAATCACCAACCAGCAGTGAACAAGCGTGGTGATTACTGCTCATGCTTTCTCCTTGTGAGAAGATGCCCTTACCCTGCAAATAGTTACGAGCTGGATCAAGTCAAATAAAATTTGTTTGTAAAACGTTCCACTACAACATTTATTCATAGTCGTCATCACTGTCACTGAAAGTCATAAGATTGTTTCTAGTCGGACCATGAGACAATGATTTGAAATAATCATCATTGGATCACTTATTGGCAGGAGATCTAAGAGATCTTTGAATTTCAGAGCATCGATATTGATAGGCTCATTAGAGGCCAATGGCAGAGCCACTTAGAAGTTTTCTCTCTTTTCTCAGTTCTCTTAAACCAGAAATACAGAAACTCTTCATTCTCACTCAAAGAGTATTTAAAATCTATGTCATTAGACTTTTCATACATCAACCAGAAAAAAGTTCTAACCAAATGCAGTTTTGTCTGTTGCAGTATTTCTTTTGATAAAATGAGTAGGCAGTCAATAGTTTCGAAAATGGAAAGAAGTCAGATTCATTCATTAATTTTACATCATGGCGATTGCTAGTCATTTTCATTTATCTCGGGGAACGGAGATAGTGCTGTTTCTTTTTTGAATGAATCTTTCAATATCTGCTTAACAGGCAAGATATTATACCGTTTTTGACCTGGACAACACTGAATATAAAAAAGCTACTCTACTTCTTCTGCCAAACCGTTAATAAAATGCCATAAGCATGATGCGATTTCATCCGCACCTCTTTGAGCTGTTCCTTCATACATAACATAATGGAATGTTCGTTTAGTAGTAACTTTGCGGATTTTTAAATTAAAAGTCCAAAGTTTCTTTTATAAAAGGCTACAGATGCAGTTAAATTTGGAATCTGTAAACAAACAGCTTTTATCTTTTAGTTTCATAGTGAAATGACCTGCTTATGTTCCGATTTTTCTAAATCTATTCTAATCTGACACGAAAGAATGAATTTGAAGAGACAAAGAATCAAACCTTGTGCATGTAGGTATCGTTACTTGGCTTTTTAAACGTTTACCAATCTTTAAATCGATTTAAAGATTGGTAAACGTTTCTGAACACACTAAGTCTAAGAGATCTTGCATCACATGCATTTTTCTTTATAGATCAGACCAGGCTTCGGACCTAATGTCTGAAAATTTAAATTATGTGCCAAATAACGTTATATTTAAGTAAAGGAGAAGACCTGTTAAGTTCAAAAATAATTTTATTTGATTTGGTACAAAATACAAATAAGTTAAGTGATGATAATAATTATTCAAGTTTGGTCTAATTATGTTAAGTGCTCTTACGTTGTAAATGGCCGTTCGTTGATTGAGTATTCGTTTTACAAGTCTATGTTAAGTTATATTAATATATTTGTATCAAATAAAAATATTTTTTTTTGTACTTAAGGGGTTTTGATACAATCTATTTAAGGTATTTCTACTATCAGTAGGCTTATGTGACATAGACCAAACGAAAGAGGACGTTTTTATCAGTATAGATGGCCAGAAAACAAAAAATGGCCATTTTTGCACTTACGAGGTATATACCAAACACCACAGAGTTATTTTTTGAATGACCATATTGTTGACAACGTTGACACTGGACAATAAATTTTGATTTACGATGGTCTTCAATTTTTACTTTTTGTTGGGCAATATATTCAATCTTTTTTACCAAAGGGTTGTTAACACTTGGTTCAATATTGACGAAAAACGTCGTTGTTGGTTTCTTGTCTGGGCCATATCGCGCATTGATAATTTCACCTCTTACTTTATTATTGGTTCCTTCAACAGCTTTAGCAATAGCTTCAAGCGGAGTGAGATGATGCAAATTTTTAATGACAAATCGATAGCATTTTGCGTCTTTAGGAGTAAAAGTGTGCCCTATGAGGCCATTATCTCTGAGAAGTTGAATAATTTTCTTGTAGTCTTCTGAAGTCTTAATAAGTACGTGAAGAATATTTTTGCTTATTAATTTCAGTTTATATTCTTCTTTATGGCTAACTGTTTCAATGAGTTTAGTTAATTCGTTAATATCTTCTATGCCACTCAAAACTATAGGAGGCGGTTTGCTAGGCTTAAGGATTTTTGTAACAGTAATGTCCTCTTTTGGATCGAGTGGTAGGTTACCAAACCGGTTCTTAGTTACAGTTGTAGCTTTCTGTGGAGGAGATTCACTCATTTTTCTCTTTTTATTGCTACGAGGCAAAGGCACGCGTTGCCATGGTGGTGGAGCAGGGTATTGCGAGGCAGGTTCATTTGTAGTAATTTCATCAGATAAACATGATTGTTGAGCTTCAACTGTTATAGTTGTGGTTTTTGTTGACTGTCCCCTATTTAGTTCAGTAAGGGATGAGGAGCGTTGTCTGCTAAAATAGCATGGGTTGAGTGCTTGTTGCTTAAGTATTTTGTGTTGTGGTTGTGTTAGTTTTTCGGGGTTGGAGCTCATTTTTGTTCCCACGAGTAGGGTCGATAAAATAGGTCGCTCACAGGGTAACGCCCATTCCTGTGAGAAGGCACTCTACAACGATGTGAGCCAGGTCCATCGAGGTTTGCGTTAGCGACTGAAAACCCACAGCCATCCATCCTTTCAGCACGGTCACACCTTAGGATTGGGGTATTTTTTTATAAGAGGTTGTCATCCTCGCGACACAGGCAGTCAAGCCAAGGTCCCCGTTCTAGCGAAACATGACCACTAGTTTACGGGTGTGAAGGTCATTTCCTACCTCCAGCATTGCAAGCTGTTAAGCTTGAGTAGGTTAGTTGACCGCCGCCTACGACTCGGCGTTAATTGCTCATTTGGCACCACCCAGGGGACACGTGTAGGGTGGGTCTTTAATAGAAAAGGTGGTAAGTCCTACGGACGCGAGCAACTTTGTCCCCCAAAAATAATATTAATATGGATTAAGATTTTTGTAGTTATAATTTTGTGTAACTATGTATTTTCAATTCACCTTCGCAATTGTATGTAACTGGAAGAATAACGTTTGCTAGGTCAGAATTATTATAAAAATGTATTATTAAAAGAAAATGTCGGTATATATGCTTTTTATTAAGCTATCGTATGATAGTGATATTAATTTTTAAAATTCCTACTACCTACTATAGCTTACAAGTTACAAGCAAATTTAATTATTCCTCTTCTTACTAATTTTTTCTTTGCATCGGCATTTATGATTAGTTCTTCTTTCTCGACATGTCATTGCATTCAAATATGTGGTGTAATAGCAGACATTTAGATCCATAGGTATGGTACGGCTATGATGAGTCGGTTTACGGCAATCCGGCCCTTTATTCAACGTTGATGGCATTAATCTCGGCACCACAGTTTTTGGAAAACTTTCGCTTGCATCTAATCCAGCTTTGCGCTTCACATACACATTGGAAAACTTGTTCGTACTTTCCTTACTTTTTTGCGCCGTGGGATTTACATCACATTTTGGGTACGACTGTGAAAGGCCGGGCTGAGGAGGAATGTAATTCTCTGCTGTGAAGAAAGGCGTTTCTACAGGTACTGGTTCTATGGGAACGTTAAAACCATAAGGAGATCCACAAGGAGCTGAATATGTTCCAGAGGGATCGTATTGACCCATATGACTGTATGCATTAAATTGTGAAAATGGATTCTGAAACTGATCGTTGGGATAATTATAGTTAGTATTCTGGTAAGTATCGGGATAGTTATATGGCCCATATGTTCCAGGCATATTTTGTAATGGTCCAGATATTGCCCCGTAACTTACAGGTCCAGGATTTTGAAATTCTTGACGATTTCCCACATTACCCGGGTTAAATACGCAGCATGGTAAACAAGGTCCGCACGGCGGACAAGGGCCACAAGGGGGGCAGGGGCCGCATGGACGACAAGGTCCAATGCAAGGTGGGCCACATGCAGAACCAGGGCAAGGTGCAGCTGGGCCACATGGACCCCCAGGTGTTACAGGGCCAGCGCAAGGTCCACACGGTCCAGTAGTAACATGATACGGGCCACAAAACCAAGTACCGTATGGATAATAGAAATAACCAGTCATATATTGCAGACATTTGGGAGGACAATTGCAAGGAGGAGGAAGACCACACGGTCCGCAAGGTCCACCACAGGGACCGCAAGGGCAGGGACAGGCGCAACAACTGCTTAAATTCTGAAGACTCTCTGACATCGTGGTTGCACTTCTAGATTGATTTAACGCAACACGATTATCTTTACATCCTCTTGGTGCATTTAGTTGAGCCAATTGTATTTTTGATGAAGTAATTTCGGGCCTTTCCAGCATCCTTATAGAAAAACATGGCGTGGACATACTTCGGCGCAGAAGACAACGTTGACTCTGGATTTTTGGTTTTGACTTCATCTCCTTTACATTCGAGTTTGGCAGCAGAAATACTTTTCGTGAATACCCTCTGATTTCGTTCTTCAAAACGTTGTTTGCTGAAAGGATGATTTTCAACTGTAGTCTTGTTTTATACCTAGCGAAATTTAGGAATATTCATTTAAAGGTTTTGAAATAAAACAAAAATTATTTTAAATATGATTGTTTATTAAATATTAAAGCAAGTACTTAAATTAAACAGATACCAAAGGGGTGAGGTTAATTTCATTGTATTATTATTAATTTGCTGTCTCAGCGAAGTAGCACTGACTTTTTGAACATGTTATCTATATCATACCTATTTTCATTTGTATAGTGTGGTATGTTACAATTCTTCGTATGGACGTGGATATGGATTTTTGTATTGTGGAATTGTAGAGTAGTTAAAAGAATCTGGTCGAATACGAGGGTGATCTCTTTCCTCTTTTGTTAAAATAGTTTTTGGCTTATCTAGTTGTGGACATTGATGATAATGTTTATATCTTTTGTGACAAATGGGACTCTTAACTTTCTTTTGTGGATCAAAAGTTCGATTATTTACTGTAGAAGCTCGTACTTGTGATTGATGGTAATATTCACTTGGGAATTGGGCATCTTGCACAGGCTGTGACACATTTTGTTGTGCAGCTGCATTTTGTGCACCATATGAACCACAAACGATTGAAGAAATGACAGGAGGAATTGGATTTTTAGGATTGAACGTTGGTGTTCTTGGAAAACAATTTGGCAACCACTTTGATACTCCTGGACGTTTGGTAGGATCATAAATCGGAGGTATAGTGACATCGTGATTTGGAAAGGACGAAGGTTGGTTCATTTCAGATGGATTGAAAACAGCCCCAGCCGGGCAAATGCAAGCTGGACAACATTTACACGGCACACAACCTGGACGCGGAACGGGGACACAAGTACCTTGTACGTGGTAAGGCCCACAAAACCAAGTGCCGTACGGGTAGTAGTAGTAACCAGTCATATATTGTATGCAACGCGGTGGTGTGTTACATGGAGGTGGTAGGCATGAACAGCCACACTTGCAACCGCAAGGGCCACATGGGAATGGACAAGGACAACCCGCATCGCACGCTTTGCTGTATGATCTTAATGATGTGTATTTGATATTTACTTGATTGTGACAGACAGGTATGTTCTTGCTCATAGAATGTGTATGTGTAGTGATGTTCGCAGTGCTAAAGCTTCGTATTGGAACGGATGTTTTCTTCGATTCGAGCACTAGGCTGGGGCTCGATAGGCAATGATGGACAGATGATTTCGTGCTGGTAGTGGCGCTGCTCTTCAGCCTTGGATATGGTGTAGACCTCTTGATCTTCGATTGTCCCAACGAAAACGACTTGTATCGCATACTCCGAAACGATAACGCCGCGGCTGTAAAGTGTAGTATGTTGTACGCCTTGAAAATATTATTTTCTTTAACACGTTATAGAAAGAAATAAAGACTGAAAATTTGTTAAAGGTATTTAATAGGCATAACAAAATAGATACATATGAAGTTATCAAAAGCTTAATAAATGTACCAAGGTTTAATGAACTTTAATGGAAGGGATTCTTGTAATTTTCTTATCATCTATGTTTTCAGTCTTTGCTTTAGAGGTTGCTTGTGTTGGCATAATTGGTTGTGCCGCTGGTTGTGGTGGCGGCGATGCCGTTACTGCAATGGCCTGCGAGCCACACATAGGGCACACGCCCCCTTCGCATTTCTTCACCGGCTTCGGACAAGGGCATGGACAGCAGGGTCCGCATGGACCGCAAGGTCCACATGGTCCACACGGTCCACAAGGTCCACACGGTCCGCAAGGTCCGCAAGGTCCACACGGTCCACACGGGCAGGGGCATGGACACCGACAAGGGCCGCAGGGTCCACATGGTCCGCAGGGCCCGCAAGGCCCGCATGGTCCACAAGGGCCACATGGCCCGCAAGGGCCACAAGGGCCACATGGCCCGCAAGGGCACGGGCAGCGACATGGTCCGCAAGGTCCGCAAGGACCACAGGGCCCACATGGCCCACAAGGTCCGCAGGGTCCACACGGCCCGCAGGGGCCACAGGGTCCGCACGGGCAGCCGCAGCTAGGGGCATCTTTATCCTTCTTATCACTGAAGTGCCGTATCGGTAGGATGTGATCGCCACAACATAACCTAATCCTCGCGTTACACGGTGGCCGAAACGAAGCGCTGCGAGCCGCCACTGCAAAGGACATCCACGCTTATAATACTCAGCTTTCGACAACTATCCGCTGGTGGTTAGTGCTATTCGAAGAACGACCGCCTGCAGTCGAGTATTATAGCCTGGATGTCCTTAGGCAGTGGCCACCGTTCTCCGAAATAACACGATACGTCACCAGCGGCAACTACCTACAGCAAATGCTTGAGAATTGTGAATGAAAATTTGCATATAAACTAGCCAATCAAGAGGTTGTCAATGTGACATCAACTTGAAGGGAGATTAAATCTTAAATATCAATATCACACAACTATGTATAGTGATCTTCTTTTATAAAATAAATGAGAATGAAACAGAACTTATAAATAATCGAATTTATCGATAACTATCGGTAAGGAATGGAACATCACTAGCAATGCTTACAGGCGGTATTATCAAATTTAAATGATGTTAATTTATTTCTTCAGCTATAAAAATAAGTACTTAATTATGTTTACTACTTATTTACTTTATGAAAATGAATACGCTTTTTTGTTGTTTTATAACGCTAAATGGATTACTGATGTATTCTGGGATCACGATGATTTAAACTACGTTGAATGATATAAATATTAACCTTCATCACTTTACTTACATAATATAGCAGGGTTCTTTTTATTACTGGCTGATGCAAATGATCGACTTTTCATGCATTTTAATAAAGATATGTTCTTTGGCAGAACAGATTTCCTTAGCATTTGCGCCATTATTTGTTGATATATTGATTCTATTTATTTGGTTTTAAACTGTAAATTTTTACTATTTTGTTGAAATTTTACTTGAAAATTTTGGCCATGGTAGAGGGACAGGCTTGCCGTGTCGGAACAAAAGCGGTTGTGAAAAATTACGATTTGAATTTTTGTGTTCTTCTGTTTTTGTTCTTTTTTGGATTGAAAGCATAGAAAAGAGGTGTGGAAACTTTTTGATGGGGTTAGGCTAAGGATACACATCTTTTATTAAGTACATCTTTTAACAAGCATTATTCTTTGGTTTAAAAAAAAATAAAAATCATTTACCTATTGAAACATTTGTCGGTTAGATACAAACATGTCACATTTGGACCCCAAACCAGGACAGCCTGTATTTTTCAGCAAGTAATACCACGAAACTCCGAATTCGTGTATGACGGGCTATCGTTTTTTTAGCTCTTAATAAGCTTTTTTAAATTAAAAAACAAAGAATATAACTCGTGCGCCGGTAAAACCAAGGACAAGAAAAAATACAAAGAAATGAAATGACATGAGATGTGATGTAATGTGATGTGATGTGACGTGACGTGACGTGATGTGATGTGAAATGATTCTATAAAGTATAGAAGATGATGAGACATGAGTATAAGAGCTAGCGCGCACGAGCAACTTTGTCTCCGCAACTATTTTGTCTCTCCACCCATGGGCTAGTATGAAAGTGCGCGCACGTAGCGACGCAACTCCCCATACAATTGAAGCAAGAGACAAAATGGAAGATTATATTATGGAGAGAATAGATTTAGATTTTATATTATGGAGAGAATTATATTATATTATAGAATTATATTAAGAACTAGCGGTCCGCCCCGGCTTCGCCCGTGGTACATGTTTACGTTTTCTCTACATAAGAACCATCCTCGTACTTCCAGGAATATAATAAAAAAAGAATTTTCGAAATCGGTTCAGCCGTTCTCGAGTTATGCGCTTACCAACACATTTTGCGATTCATTTTTATATATAAGAAGATTATATTATAACCATCTGTGATTTCGATCAATTAGAGAAAGATACAACACATTTATTCCCGCTGTTAGTATAAAATGAAACACCATGTTTTAGAAAAAGATATTATTTATTATCAAAATACAATTCCAAACACAACACTCACAAACAATCAACATTGATATCACATACAAATCTCTATCACATAAAGGCCCATTCAAACTACAGCGGTATCTCCTACCGCCGTGGGTAGCGGTATCCCGATGGCACGTGATTAAGGGGCTGACAAGACCAAATTTAAAAGTGATTGCGCTCTCGTTTACTCCCATACAATTGGACAGTGTGCGCAAACGAGAGCGCAATATCACTGTTACTTGGCGGGGCCAGATCATAGAAGAAAATGATAAGAAAATATATGATTTAAGGAAAAGTGTGGGTCATATGCGAAATATGACTCGTTAAAGTTTCAGGTATGAATATGTTGACTTCGTGTTTTAAATTGCAGACCCGTACGTCAAAAAAATAAAGACATAGAATCGTTTAATGATGATTTTAAGACCAATATTTGCAATTGTTTTCTATCGAGCCGATTTCGTCCAATTATAAATCG
This sequence comes from Colias eurytheme, assembly GCF_061535395.1. Taxonomy (NCBI): domain Eukaryota; kingdom Metazoa; phylum Arthropoda; class Insecta; order Lepidoptera; family Pieridae; genus Colias; species Colias eurytheme. Next base: position 1,939,328 of record NC_143008.1, read on the forward strand.
AGTCCGTCCCGCGGTCTTCGAATTATGATGAATATTAACATATAGTTATTTTTTTGATGGACTTGAATAAATATCTTTTATTTAAAAACTGCTCAAATAACTTCAATTTGGTGTTGTCAGCCCCTTAAATCTCTTACGTAGTATCATGTAGAGACAAAAAATATAATAAATGTAAATATTAGAGACTCTAATCGCGTACGGCGGTAGCGGATACCGCTGTAGTTTGAATAGGCTTTATCATCTATAACACGTAACGTAATGTAAGTATACCTACATGACATCATTTTTAAATGCTACGATTTTTAACGAAAATACCGCTTATCAGAAACATCACTAGTGATGGGCAAAAACAAACTATCGGTATATTTGATTGCTATGTATTAATCATTGAGGTACTATTACTATAGAGAGGTCCCAACGAACAAAATCTGTGTAACAAACGCGGCGGCGCCGACCGGCTTGTGAGTAGACACTTTGTAGATATTCTGCCTTTTATTACTTATAAATTAAAACCAATCAATGTAACAAATAAATATTGTTTATCGTATTAAAAAAATTTGAATAAAATTATCAATTAAAACCAATCAATGTAACAAAAAAAATGGCTTGAGACGATTGACTCTAACTCGTGTTAGAAATAGTTTAGTAGAGATGCCCTCTCTAGTACGTAGTACATGGTAACTCAATGGTATTAATATTATTAATTGACAATACACTATAAACATCGCAAAAATTACTTAAATAAGACTACGGTACGTATGTTTTATCGTCAATAAAATTTAAAAAAAATTTAGGTAATAAAGTGGGTAAACTATTTTACAACTTTGGAACGAAGCCGTGGCAAGCAAAAAGTATTATAGTATTATATTCATGGTTAATGATGTTCCTCCTCATGAGGGCTGGTGGGAGGGGGCGCGACCTCCGTAGCTCCCGGTATCGGCCCTCCCCCTCCCCCTACCCCTCCGTCATCCCCATCTATGTTGTTTCCACCACCCATCATACCCTGAAATAGGAAACAATATTAAAAAAAAGACGTGTGGCACTCGGGGACTGCCGCGGTAAAGCTGAAAGGCATGCTATGCCTTCAAGTCACACCTCCGTGCCCGTCGGAGTGGGGAGCGTGAGGTTTTTTCGTTACGGAATTTCTGGATTCGGTCCCCGCGCTCAAGGCCCGCGATAGAAGCTATGCAATAGCTTAATAAACTAATGATAGAATGAAATAGTTTCTCTCACTTCTTTAATAGAATACAGGATATTATACATGAGGAAATGATGTATACTGGCGATCCTTCCCCCCTAGTCAAGTGGCTTTCTGTTAGCGTAGCGTTCAATAGAATAGACTACGAATGTATGAGATTGACGTAACCTGTAGATATACGTTTATCTACAGCCTACGTCAATCTCATACATTCGTAGTCTATTCTATTGAACGCTACGCTAACAGAAAGCCACTTGACTAGGGGGGCTTATCAGGATAATAAGGAAAGCTCATGAAATTATTGTACTTACTGTCAACGGTCCGTGAAAAGTGTACAAAGTGCGAATTAAATCTTTTCGTTCAAAGTGGGTTAAAATCAAGTCTAAAGGAATCGGTTACATACAAATTACACATACAGGTTACGCTAATAAGAAAGTGTTAAAAAGGGCGAAAGGGAAAGTCTTTTCATAAGCATGGCTGAAATAAAATAATTTTTTATGTCTTAAATACATTTTTGAAGTGAAACTTCTTTAGCGCGTTGAGAAATTTCAAGATCGCGTCATGGCAATACCACAGTATTACAATATTATTTCCTACAGTAAGGAATCGCCTTTGATGTCGCGCGATGCCGCCGCCAGCGTAGGTACTTACGCTGCCACACGAAAATACGCTAGGGTTGCAACAAATGGGAAATAAAACAATTGTGATTATTAATATTATGATGAAATCTTTATTCATATGTACATTCAAAATAATTGCGATTATTAAATCTGATGTAATTATTTGTTCATAAATATATAATTACCGATATTGCACTGCTAAATATTATTTACGTGGACACTTTATTTTTGGATGTTCTTAATTGTATATTATAACATTTAACTAAGTAATGCATTCGCATTGGCATGTACAATCTGATTAGAAAATAATGAAGACAACATATACATAGCTTTGATTTTAATTCAACAGATACAATTAATACAATCTTTCTGAAATATTGCTTCCTTCTGGGATTTCAATGTAGATTTACATCCGTAAACCGAACAGTTTGTGCGCGCCATAATAGAATATGTAAGTACCTATGAATAATAAAATTATTACACAAAAAATACGACTGCGTCATCCTTTCGCGCTAGGTAAAGCAAACTAAGCGTGTTTGCTTTACGCGGCCCGCGTCGCCCGACCCCCGCCAGTTCCCCTCCGTTTCTCTGCACAAGTACATTCGTCGCACTACTGTAGGAAATAATGGTAATACTGTGGCAATACCGTTTCATGGGACAATATGGAGTAAGGCGACGATTTTGGTATCTTCGAATCTTGCCAAAGAAGTTTCACTTCTGACACGTGTGCTCAGCACACGCGCTTTTTTTTTATTTTTTATACCTGACAGCATGAACACAGAAGGCAGGTGAGGCAGGCCATGCAGGACGCACAGCATGCCATGTCAGTCAAACCCTGAGCAGGAGACTGGGCTGCCAATTTTAGCATTTATTACTTTTTGGTGCTATCGTAACTATAAATGTAATGAATTCACATAACGAAATAAACTGACAAGTCTTAGTAACAATAACAAATAACTAGCTTCCTCCTCTATTCATAATTACTTAAGTTTATAGTATTCATAATCTAATATCTAATATATGTATATTATAAAGGCGAAAGTTTGTAAGGATGTATGGATGTTTGTTACTCTTTCACGTAAAAACTACTGAACCGATTACAATGAAATTGATCACACATATAGAGGGTAACTTGGATTAACACATAGGATAGTTTTTATCCCGGAAATCCCACGGGAACGGGAACTGGAACTATGCGGGTTTTCCTTTGCAAACGCTGGCGAAGCCGCGGGCGGAAATCCAGTAATTCATATGTACGTATGACTATTAACTAGCTGTTAAAATAGATGTTTTATGTTTGGTATGTAAAGTCAACTGATCATTATTTTGACAAAACATTATCATAACGATAGATTATTTTTATTATCGTTTGCATTTAATATGTAGTTATTACTACCTGGATAATGTGGCCCATAACCGGGATACCCTTGCCCGGGATAACCCGGTCCTTGGCCGGGAAAGCCTGGTCCCTGTCCGGGGAAACCAGGCCCCTGTCCGGGATAGCCAGGAAAGCCAGGCCCTTGACCCGGGTATCCTACATTTTGGAAACCCTGGAATGAAGACATGTGGCAAATGAAGAAATATAAACTGGTATTTATTATTCAATTAATTATTCAATATTATTCAAAAAACGGTACAGAATTACACCTATAAGAATACGTTTAAAAAAATTCGAAGTATATGTTCTCCCTCACAACATACAACCTCTTTTAATAATAATTATTTGCTTAATCTGTAGGTTATAACGTTTTAAGTACCTATTTCTTTTTAATTTTACCAAAACTTAACTATCATATCACTATCACTACATAGTATAAAACAAAGTCGCTTTCCCTGTCCCTATGTCCCTATGTCCCTTTGTACGCTTAAATCTTTGAAACTACGCAACGGATTTTGATGCGGTTTTTTTTAATAGATAGAGTGATTCAAGAGGAAGGTTTATATGTATAATAATATCCATTAAATAGTGGAGAAGTACTGTTATTTTTGAGGTTTCTAATGTGATGTCGTAAAAAATTACATTATTTCCGCTTACATTGCAAACGCAGGCTGAACCCTACGAGTTTTATCAAAATAATGTACTAAGTATTATACACATTGAAAAGGTCTACAGAAAAGTCCGCGATGGTATATGTCTATCTCTTATGGATAACCCACAATAACTTTTTTTTGTCATTTACTTTTTACGACAAATAATGGCTAATTTTCGAAGCGATTTTAACCAATACAGCATTAATCCTTAACCAATTAAATACCTTGAATACGTTGTTCATTTAATATAGATCTATATGACCCTTTACACCGTATGATTTAAGTGAATATTTTCGAAGATATTACAGATTTAAAAATTGCGGGACGTAGCGTTTGCGGCGGTACCGGCCGGCCGCCATTGCACCCGTGCGAAGCCGGGGCGGGTCGCTAGTTAACTATATAATAATATGTTTACCTGTGGCATTCCAGGTGGCTGGCCATAAGGTGGAGGGCTAACATTAGCCGGGGGCGGATAGGTATCCTGATATCCAGGGCCGAACGGACCTTGGGGCCCTATGAAGTATACAAGTGTTTGAGAAAAAATTGTAGAGCAAAGCACACAAGAAAGCGCGTAAAAAATAGCTGAAATTTCCTTATTGACAATTACAATTAACATTCAATGCGTAACAAAATAAAGAACGGTGTATGATAAACATCGATGTTTTAAATATAAATTACGGGTTTTCCCGCGGCTTTGTCTAAAACTTAATAAATTATATAAGTATACTAAAACCTTCCTTGAAAATCATTCTATCTATTAAAAAAAACCGCTGCGAATCCGATGCGTAATTTTAAAGATTTAAGCATACAAAGGGATATAGGGACAGAGAAAGGAAAGCTACTTTGTTTTCTTTCCGCTACCTGGGACATATAGTTTCGTATGATCTGACAGATGACCTCGATATAGACAGAGAGAGGCGTTCTCTGGCTGCGCGCGCGAACATGATCGGAAGAAAGTTTAATAAGTGCGAAAGAAATGCAAAAATATTACTATTCAAAGCTTATTGCACCGCTCTATATACTCCACAACTGTGGACAAGGTATAAAAAAGAAAATTATCGAATTTTTAGGGTACAATATTCGTTCCGAATTTTATTCAAACTACCGCGTTGGTGTAGCGCGTCTAGCATGTTCGCGGAAGCCCGCGTGCCGGTTCTCGATGCATTGATCAGGCATCGCGTTGCTAGATTTAGGAATATTCTTTTTACTTCTAGTAACTCGATTATAAATGCTTTAACGAATTTTGGTAGCAGCATCTTGGCATTTTATGCCCGGCTTCTGCGTTAATATTTAAATAACTTCTAAATTGATACTTTTTTGTGTTATTTCAATCTGTGTAATGTAATGTAACTCTTGTATTTTTATTTTTGCCTAACGGATCTTAGTCGTCCATTAATGTACATAATAATTCAATAAAGGATATTTTATTTTATTTATTTTATTTTATTTATTTTATACTATGTTGTGATGATAAAGGGATTGTAATCTCTTATTATTAAAAATACACAATAGGTAATAATAAAAATTAACCTTGTGGTCCCTGTCCAAAAGGGACTTGCGGTCCCTGCCCCAATGGCCCTTGCGGTCCCTGCCCAAAAGGACCCTGTGGCCCTTGTCCAAAAGGGCTTTGAGGTCCATAAGGACCACCGTACTGACCATGGGCACGACGAGGCTATAAGAATTTTACTTTTTAGTTAAGTACATTTATCTACACATGTTGTAAATTTATATAATTTGTCAGTTGTCACAAATTATATAAATTTACGTATAAAACGTTTAAATCAATCTAAATAAAAGAACAGAAAAATTAGTTGATCAAACAAGGGGCAAAACTTTTTGTGCGAAATACAGAATACCTACCTAAGTATTAAAAATATAATTAAGCCATTTAGGTATGTGTACTTACGTAAGTACTAAAGGTACATTAGTTTTAGCTACTAAATGTCTGTGTTCTGCTCTGTGTATGTTTATGAAATTACGTAAAGAAATTAAATTTGTTGCGCCTGTGAAAATTATAAATTCGACATTAGAAAGTAAAAGGCGCCAAAAAACTTACTAGCGTATTTCCCATTAATATCCTGTGTACAAAACCTCCATAATTTATTATATAAAGGTAATACTAGAATTTCTAATTAATTTCTTATTTAAAGCTTATTTATATCAAAATTTTTGAAGACATGTTTTGATTACCAGTGACATTTAAAACGTCTTTCTGCACCACAGAACAGTGCACGTTTGATAGAAAAATTATTATCCAAAAAGATTATGTGAATATGGGATCCATATATTAAGGCAAAGTTCACACAGATTGTATTAAAATAAGCTAATGCTCTAAGGTTGACCCTGTGGTGGAGCCACATATAAATGTATAAAATTAAATTGTCTTTAAAATTGAAAAATATGTGCGAAAAATCATGCTTTGCTGAAACGTATAATATTGTTCAGAGCTGTAATACAATATATAAAGGAAAATATTATCTAATTTAAATAGCCCGCACAGCATCTATGAACCGTAGATTTGAGTAGGTAGTCTAGGTACTCAATGTACATGTAATCCATCGTCCGGTACGGTGAGACGGCTTGAGACGTGTTCCGCTCATGCCACCAACGGGCGGGACGAGCAGACAAACCACCTTTACTGTTCTTGGCTTGCGCCCGGCCTGGAGATGGGATGCCGCCGAGAGGGTCGCGGAAGAATTCCAACCAATACCCGCGGCCCCATCATTAAAGCGGCTCGACGGAACACAGTGGGGTTTTAGTCGGTAAGAATCCGACATAACCCACGGCTCCTTCCCCGGGGGGCGTGGGTATCTTTGGAAGATTTCTGAGAAAAATGGTTTTGACAAACAGACAGACTGACAACAAAGTGATGCTGGGTACCATTTTTTTCTTTTGAGGTTCGGAACCCTAAAAAGTTAAGTGACGTAAAACCACTTACTATAACAGTAGTATCTGTGGTAGTATGTATAGTAATCTCTGAAAGTCGTAAACTGTAGGTAAACAACACCATAAAACATTACCTACCTCCTAACCTCCCAAACAATATGGATCTAATTCACCATGGAGAAGCATTCAGTTAATTTTCAATGCTTTTTGTATGTAGGACAGCCGACAGTGAAAGATGATCGAGACGATGTTTAAGGCGTTACCCGGCAATTTCGACTATGTTCAACCTCTATAAAGTCTGGTACAACATAAAGCACAATACCGAAAAAAATATTTATAATAGGATGGTCTTTGATCTTTAATTGCTCGCGAGGAATTTTTTCCAAAAATAATAGATTTCTAGAAAAAAAATGTGCCGTGGTCATCGATTTTTCCGCAAATACTCTATAAACTTCGTAACCTGCTGACTTAGAGCTCTGAAAATTTTATGTTTAATAAATTATCAGTTACACAACAGTCCCTGACTAGGATATTTTGTTTCACTGATTAGTATCTTTTTAAATATAAAATGCGAGGAAAAAAGAAGGTGCAGCGGGAGAGGTTTGAGATCCGTCAAGTATGGTCAAGGCACAGAATACATAATATGTAGTAGCTAAACGCTACTACTGGTCAAGGTTATTAGCGCATGTAAAAGCCTTAAGTTAATAAATGGTGACAATAATTCATAAAAGAACAATACATTAAAACAATACAAATTGCTGGAACGGCTAGTAATAGATATTGATTTTGCCCTTTGCTTTAAACAAGGACTAGGTAATCATTATAATATTATTATAACTAGATTTCCGCCCACGGCTTCGCCCACGTTTTCAAAGAAAAACCTGCATATCTACCGTTCCTGTGGGATTTCCGGGATAAAACCTAGCTTATGTGTTAATCCAAGTTACCCTCTATATTATGTGTGCTAAATTTCATTGAAATTGATCCAGTAGTATAAGCGTGAAAACCATACCTACATACATACATAATTACAAATCTTTTCTCTTTATAATACATATTATGAAAAAAATGAAAAATATATTTATTTAAAAACCATATGTTTTTACACAGATACACTTTGATTGACGTTGCACACTTTACACATATTGGCTTAATCTAGGTTTATTAAAAAAGGATTACCTATAGTACCCACACTAGGCAAGCCTGTATCGTGGGCACTGAGACGTTTTACCAAAAAACAAAATTAGATGTCCTCGGTATTATAATAGTATAGATAAGTATAAATAACTACCTACTTACCTATATGATTTTTTTTTCTTTCTACCGAATGAAATCGACTTTAACAATCGAAATCGACACAAATAGCGTTATGCCCGCGGCTTCGTCTGCTTTGTCAAAAATCTAATTAATTATATACTAAAACGTTCCTCGCAAATCATTCTATCTATTTAAAAAAAACCCATCAAAATCAGTTGTGAAGTTTTTTAGTTTTAATGATTTAAGCATGCATAGATATAGGGACAGAGAAAGCAATTTTTTTCTATACAATGTAGAGACATAAAAATTATTCCTTTCACAATAATTAAGGTTGCCCTTAAAAATTTAATAAAATTTGAATCAAACATATTGTTCAAAATATCTTAAACAACCTTACAACCCTCTACTTGCTCCAGACCCTTCTGTCTTAACTCTTTACCAGCAAAAAAGACCAGAAATAATGCTGCCTACTCGTGAAATAATCAGTCAGTAGGTAAGGCAGTTAAGTACAGTATATTTTTGTACTACACTTTATTGAGAAATTTTGGTTTTTATGCAGTTTTAATTCACATTAACTAGACAATAAAACTTAATATGACACCATAAAACTTTATTTTATTAGTAACTAGCTTTACGCCCGCGGCTTCGCCCGCTTTGTCTAAAATTTAATAAATACATAATATACTAAAACCGTCCTCTTGTATCACTCTATCTAATGAAAAACAACCGCATCAAATCCGTAGCGTAGTTTTAAAGATTTAAGTATACATATTATGGATATAGGGACAGAGAAAGCCACTTTGTTTTATATACTACTAGCGGTCCGCCCCGGCTTCGCCCGTGGTACATATTTACGTTTTCTCTACATAAAAACCATCCTCGTACTTCAAGGAATATAATAAAAAAAGAATTATCGAAATCGGTTCACCCGTTCTCGAGTTATGCGCTTACCAACACATTTTGCGATTCATTTTTATATATAAGAAGAAGATGTAGTGAAGTACGTGCATCACTATCACATGATTCAAGAGGAAGGTTTTAGTATATAATTTATTGTTTTAGACAAAGCGGGCGAAAAGCTAGTACCTATAGGTATAAAACTTCTCCAACCCTCATAAACCATCGGTTTTTTTTCCATAATTCACCAATCCTTTCGGAAAACCATTCCTACGGGTTATTTTCGTGTGTGTCATGCGCACACGCACATCTTCAAGGCCGCTATACTTTTCCACCCTTGCGCTATGTCATTATATCATGTACACGGTGTGATTTCATTAATGTCGCTGCGACTTTTTCGTCGCATTGCAAAGGTGGGTCGATTAATAATCGCTGAGTTTTTGAGTGACTATTTTGAAATGAAACGACGATATACTTTTCAAATACGTACTTACTTTATTTTTGTAATGTAACATGTGAATTAAAATTTAAAATGCATATGCTATAAAATATAAATATGACATATTTTTTACATAGTTTATTTGATTCAGAAGCTTTATGAGTAAAAACATTCGCACATCCATTTTAGATTCGATAATAAATAATAATATCTTAAACTTTCTCTTGGAAAATTATTAGAATTATTAATAGTTAATTTTAAAGATTTTCGAACATACTAATTTTTTTACGCTAAATTATTTATATATTTGAACACGCTGCCTTCACCTGTATGTTTGCATGTAACATACTCCTTTTTCGATTTTGACGTATTTTATTAAACGATTTGTGACAATATAATAATTTCATAAGTTTAAACGTGTTTTTTAGTATGTTTTTATCTATATTTTTTTATCACTTTATTGTACAAACAATGCTTAGAAACTATAATAATAATAATAATAAGGGCGTAGGGATGTGACGACCCCATCGCCCACGGTTGGAATATCTATTGTCTACGTGACAATAGATATTCCACCCGTGCAATCAGTCAACCCGCAGGACACCTTGTGGCGGGGTGTCGGGGAGTAGCGACCCCGCGGGAACCGAGTGCTCCCGGGGGAGGCCCCTGTCTTCATCTCCGGCTCGCCTTCAGCGGCCGGTCGGAGTGAAGCCTGACGAGGACAGGACCCCCACCTCTGGCTTGCCTTAACCGGCCGGCCAGAGTGGAGTCGCGAGAGCTTTTAGCTCGAAGGGTGGATGCGAAGCGTAAGTGGCGAGTGGGCACGTGATGCTGGACCCTCAGGGAGCGCGTGATCGTAGTTTAAAGTCCAGGGACGCCTCTCCACCCTTAGCTGCTCACAATATGTTGCCCCCTTGTCGCACTATTGCAGCGACTTATTTCGGGGGCCCATACAGTGAGAGGGCGAGTCACCACCTGCCAACATATTTTTACTTTCTTTTAGTAGAAAGGCAGGTGCCATAGTTTCCCATAGTCCTCAGTACCAGTCCATTTAGCATCCCAATCCATAGCCCAATCATTAAATTTCCATACCCTGCAATAGTCCTACATCGGCCGCGGACTGCCCAGGGCTGTATCTCTATAGTGCAGTCATGGGCAGGCTGCGGCTGGTGTCCCACAACACATTAAAATTCTCGAAAGGGCCTCTGCGTGTTGGATCCGTGTCCCCACGTAAGCCTTCCAAAGATCCGGGTACTGTCCTTCTGGTGGTACCCGAGTATTATGGAAATGAGAAACATAATAATAATAAACTCTTTATTGTACACCAAATAAAAACAATACAAAAGAATAACAGCAAATAGGATTATTGTACAATAGGCGGTCTTATCACTAACAAGTGATTTCTACCAGACAACCTGTGATCAAGGAAATGCTGGAAGATTATAATTTTGGAGGTGTAAAACAAAGCAAGCATTACTTTATTAAATAAGTACCTATAGATAATATAAAATAAACATACATACATAATATAATAAAACATACATACATAAAAAAATATATATATATAATTATATATATAAATATATTTAGTATGTGCGAGTTAGAAATATAAATACAAATGACGTTACAGCGAAAGATAATAATTTTTAACCAATCTATCAAAGGAAGATATTGTTTGGGCGTGTTTTATTGTATTAGGTAAAGCATTCCAAAGGTTTATAGCACATACTGTGAAAGAGGAATGATAGAAATCTGAATGATGAGATGGAATCAAAAGAGAGAGATTATATGCAGATCTCAACACAAGGCTATTGGAACAAAGAAATTTAAATCTCTCCTTTAGGTAGATTGGTGTTCTAACATCAAATAGAATGCAGTAAAGCAGATGAAGAATGCGTGCATTCCGGCGAAGGCGTATAGGTAACCATTTCAGTTTGGTACGGAAAGAGGATACATGATCATATTTACGCAAACCGAATATGAACCTTATGCAGAGGTTTTGAACACGTTCAAGAGCATCTAATTGATTTTCATTAAGGTCAGGATAGGCGCTGTCACAGTAATCAAGTATAGGGTGAAGCAATGATTGTACTAGCTCAACCTTAGTGGGAATTGGTAGGACATTACGTAAACGTCTAAGTGAAGCGGAAGAGCTAAAAACTTTTTTACGCAATTCCTGTAGCTGTTGTGACCAGGAAAGTGTTTGGTCCAGATATATGCCAAGGTTTTTAACAGTGGAGCTGTATGGAATAACGATCCCATCAACAGTAATCTTAGGAATACCAACCCAGTCAATTTTGTTAATGAAGTGACGACTTCCTATTATAATGGTTTGAGTTTTAACCGGGTTGATATTTAAACCATGTGTTTTGCTCCATTGGATTATTGAAGACAGGTCTTTGTTGGTTACACGTATAGCATTAGGTAGGTTCTCAAGAGAAGAGTGCGTGTAGATTTGTAGATCATCAGCATATAAGTGATAGAGAGAGGAAAAGTTGTTAGAAATAGAATTAATAAATAAGGAAAATAAAAGGGGAGATAGTACGCCACCTTGAGGAACACCAGCAACGATATCACACCAGGATGAATAGGAATCGTTGTTATAGATACGTTGACGGCGTCCTCGTAGGTAACTATACATCCAATTACTTGCAGATTTTGAAATATTAAGAGAGGATAATAAAGCTAACATTATGTCATGATCTATAGAATTAAATGCGTTGCTAAAGTCAATCAAAGTGAGTAGAGTAAGTTGCCTATTCTCCATTGCCATACGGATATCGTCAGTGATTTTAACTAAAGCAGTGGCCGTACTATGACCGGGACGGAAACCGGATTGGAAAGGATCAAACAGCTTGTTGGAATTTAAAAACATAGTTAACTGTTCATTAACAAGGCGTTCGAGGACTTTGGATAAGAAGGGAAGAATGGATATGGGACGGAAATCGCCGAAAGTAGATGGGTTATTTTTTTTGGGAAGGGGGATAATATGAGCGTCTTTCCAAGGAGTTGGAAATTGAGAGGATGTAATGGAGAAATTAAGGATATGAGTTAGAATGGGAATGATGGTATCAAGGATAGGGATGATCATATTACGGCCAATATTGTCACTGCCAACGGCTTTAGAAGAAATGGATAATATAGCTTTCTTAACCCCACACACAGTGAATTGACTGAAACAAAAGGGAGAAAAATTTGGAATTGGAGCTTTAGAAATAGTATCAATAGTACATTTTTTAACATGCGGATCAATTACAGGAGATGAGCAAAAAAAACTATTAAGGGAGTCAATATTGACATTGGATGGAATTGAAGAGACAGCAGCTTTACCAATCCCAAGAGACTTTAAAAACTTCCAAACTTTACTTGGATCGCCACCCTCAATTGACTCGTGAATGTGTCGACGTTGCGCGTCTCTGCACATGGTGCTACAGCGATTACGAATTTTCTTATACCTTTCGCGAGTCGCCAGAGTATTATTGGCCTTTAATACGGCCTTTGCGCGATTCTTTTTATTAATTAAAGATTTTAACTCTGACGTCAGCCAAGGTGCGGGTAGATGTTTCAGCTTAATTGGTCTGAGTGGCGCATGCTTGTCATACAGTTGCAGAAGGAAGGTGTTGAATAAATTAATTTTTGCGTCTATATCGTTAGCCTTCACAATAAGCGACCAGTCCAGGCCCTTAGCATCATCAACAAGACGGTCCGTATCCATTCCACCAAAGCTGCGCTGAACAATTACTCTTGGTTTACGTTTAGGAGGGCGAATTTTGTACGAGACAAAGACAAGATCGTGATAAGAAAAACCTTCAGCTGCACATTGTCCAAATTTGGCAACATGATCAGGGGAGGACACAATAATTAAATCCAACAGGGAAGGGGAGCAGTTTGGAAAATGATGAGTAGCATTCAAAGGAAGGATGTGCATGTTGCAAGAATCAACCGCGGATAAAAGTTTCTTGGACCTGTAATCGTTTTTCAATAGGCAGGTGTTTAGATCCCCCATAAGGATAACGTGATCAAAAGAAGGTATAAATTTGTCCAGCAGCTCATCAAAATAAGAAAAATAGTCAGTTGAGAGGTTAGGGCTATATAGTGCACCCAGTAGTAATTTATGATGGGAAAGTGTTACTTCGAGAAAAATATATTCAAGTGTATCAATAGGTGTGGGTTGTGGTGAAGCAGTTAGAATTGAATAATTAATGCCCGATTTTAAATAAATTGCTACACCACCACCACCTCGGCTAACGCGGTCGTTTCTTACAAGATCAAATCCTGGAAGGGAATAAGCAGAAGAAGGAAGACTGGGTTTCAACCAGGTTTCGGAAATGGCAATGGCATGAATGCTACTACAATCAAAGGAAGTAAGGAGATCGGAAAAATGCGCCGGAATGCTTTGCGCGTTTATATGAACTACGTTAAAATTCTTTACTACATCTGAAAAATGTGACGTCAGAGTTTCATTTAACGGAGTAAGATTAGTACTATAGAAACTGCTGTTACTAGACTGATCATCAGAGTCTGTAAAGAAAATGTCTTCATTGATTAGTGCACTACTGTTAAATGACATACTAAAATAAATATATTTAAAATAGAATAAATAAAATGTAAATAAAATAAAATTAAATAAAATAAAATAATAATAAAACTTAAAATGTTTAAAATTACTTACTTAATTAAATACTATATTACTACTTAAAGTGTATGTAAACTACGTTTTTAATTTTTATGTATATACTATTATAAGCTATTTCCTGTACCAGCCAGTGTCAATTTTACAAAATTAAATTATATTTTATTTTTACATTACATTGCATATTTATATTTTTACATGGTAACACTTTAAGAAAACAGTTTACCAATTGCTTAGTATCCAGAACGTCAAAATATTTAAAAAGATTTTTCTATTGATAAAATGTGAAATAAAATGTGGGTATTTGAATTATAAACAAACTAAACTCTGAACTAAGACTCTAAATAACTAAACTAAGCTTAGATACGTTACTAGGAAATCCAAAAGATACAACAAAATAAAGAAGTTAAATTTAAGACTACTGCATTAGAAATATATATTGAAAATTAAAATTACAATTTAAAATCAACGACCTTTGGGAGCTCTTTTCGACCTTGCGTTGGGAGCGGTCTTCTTGTCCTTTTCGGCACCACACGAAGATCCAGCGGCATCTGAAGGATTCCCGGGGTTTGGAGAAGATTTTATAGCATCAAGTTCAGCCATACAAGTGACACGGTGTCTACAGTTTGAAGGGTCTATGACGAATATATAACCATCACGACTCCAACATTTTGTTATTCCGAAACGCTTACGAGCACTCATAAAAGTATCATGACGACTCTTAGTGAGGAACTCCGATAGAGTGTATCCAGAATTCTTCAAACATGTTTTGGAAAACCATACGCTATTTCTTACTCGAATATCACAGAACTTCACCAAGACTGGCCGTGGGTTGTTAGATCTTGAACGGCCTAATCTGTGACAACGGGTAACGGCATCTTTATCAACATCAGCAATGTTCATATCATCGGAAATTATTTTCGTTACAACTGCAATAATATCCTCCTTATCATGTTCGGGTATACCGTGGATTAGCAACATTTTCCGTCGGCTTCGCATTTCCATCTGATCATGCATATTGGTAAGAAGATTCACTTGATCTTGAAGAGACTGGAGCGCTGTACAGACGAAGGAACGAAAGGCTTCAAAATCAGTGGAAAGTCTCGACACAGGACTGGAAGTTGCAGGTGCTTGTGATGTTTTATGTAGTTCCTTTTGAAATTCCATCATACGCTTATTAAATTCAGTGTTCATGTCCAAAATAGATTGTTTTAGAGAATCCATGACGAATAGTAAAGATGTATGTGGAAGTGATATTAAACGAGGTAAGAAAATTGATGTAAGAATAATAGATAATAATAGGAATTATAAAAACTGGGAGGTACAGTAATGATTTATAGCATATTCAGAGCTAAAAAGTAATAAAAATAAATTTTTTTTAAATAAAATTAGCAGAGCGAAAAAAACGTTACTTGCTCACTTCACGCCTACCCCCGAAAAAAAAAGTTAAACTATGTATGTAACGAACACTAAATGAACAATGAATTTTAAAGAATTTTGAATGTGATTTGCCAATTTCATTACGTACTATAGCCATTTTTACGTTATTATAAACATGCATCCATGCTCACAAACTAAGTCACAAATTTACAAGGGATATAACATCATTATATTAAATGGCTTGATGCATAAGTGTTGGTTAGTGTGTGTGTGTGTGTGTATATAAAACAAGGAAAGGGTACACTTATACTATCATTAAACAAAAGAAACATATTTATTTACGAAACAAAAAGCGTTACACTAGCAGGTAGCTTAAAAATCCTTCACAAATGGTCGACAAATGGACTGTATGACCATAAAGACCTTTCTGTGGAAATTGTTTACGCCTTAATAAAAAAATTAAATCAACCTTGATATTCAAGATAAACTGAAAACATGCCATGATACATTTTTATAATGTGTAAAATAATACTTTAGGAATAGGTATTTGTTCAGTATCATTGCAAATATTTAACACTTTAGCCATATCATATTTCACAAACAATATGCATAAAATTCTTGATGATTTTAAACCTACTGCAATCTTACTATAATAAATAAATTTAATAAACTGTATTTTATCGGGTGCCTAACACGAATAAATCGAATTAACCGAATTAAAAAAAAGAGGAGGTTCTCAACTCGACTGTATTTTTTTTGGCTTTGTTACCTTAGAAACTTTTGGCTGGGTGAACCGATTTTGATATTTTTTCTTTATTTTAAAGCTGCTGCTTGCCATATGGTGCTATTGTTTACTAATATCAGTATGTATCATGATATCTATTATAAATCAATTTACACTCGTCCCATCTACGGTATAATTAACAATTGTTGAAAATCATGCACATTTATGCATCAAGATTATAGCTGTAGACTAATCCATTTTCTACAGCCATGCTTATCTCGATAGCAAATATTTGTGTCCGCATCACCTTGAGTTCATCTAGGTCCATCAAAATAGATAGAAAAAATGAATAGATGTAACTTTAAAATCTTTATAGATCTTAAATCTCATCTGTACAGTGATATAATTTATTTGTTTGTCTTTGGGAAACAAACAATACAGTTTTTCTTAAAATAAAAAACAAAATACTATACATATATCAGCAAAGTTTCCACTGTTTACAATCTTAAAATATAAAAACACATTCAGTCACATACAGTAAATATTGATTAAATTTTAGGTACATCTAAATTATTAATTTAAATTGGTTTACAAAACAAATCAAGGTTACTGAAATTTTAAGCTATTGCATAGCTTCTATCGCGGGCCTTGACCACGGGGACCGAATCGAGAAATTCCGTAACGAAAAAACCTCACGCTCCCCCTCCGACGGGCTCGAAGGTATGGCTTGAAGGCATGCTATGCAATAGCTTTACCGCGGCCGCGGCAGTCCCCGAGTGTCACACGCCTTTTTTTTATTATTATTACTAGCGGTCCGCCCCGGCTTCACCCGTGGTACATATTTACATTTTCTCTACATAAAAACCATCCTCGTACTTCAAGGAATATAATAAAAAAAGAATTATCGAAATCGGTTCAGCCGTTCTCGAGTTATGCGCTTACCAACACATTTTGCGATTCATTTTTATATATAAGACTAGCGGTCCGCCCCGGCTTCGCCCGTGGTACATATTTACGTTTTCTCTACATAAAAACCATCCTCGTACTTCAAGGAATATAATAAAAAAAGAATTATCGAAATCGGTTCAGCCGTTCTCGAGTTATGCGCTTACCAACACATTTTGCGATTCATTTTTATATATAAGATAAGATGACATACACGTCAATAAGTATTTCTAGTGAAATTGGATTTGTCACGAGAGCATATACGCGGACATCGTAAGAGTAAATTGCCTAAAAGAAAAGAAGAATCGACGCTATCACTACATAGTATAAAACAAAGTCGCTTTCTCTGTCCCTATTTCTATATGTCCCTTTGTATGCTTAAATCTTTAAAACTACGCAACGGATTTTGATGTGGTTTTTTTAATAGATAGAGTGAGTTTTAGTATATAATTTATAAGGTTTTAGACAAAGCGGGCGAAGCAGCGGGGCGCGGGCGGTAAGCTAGTATTCTGATAAAATAACACTAACGAGTTTGTTCGTTTGAACACGCTAATCTAAGAAACTATGAGCCCGATTTGAAAAATTATTTCGGTGTTAGATAGCCCATTTATTTTTTATTTATTAATTACGCTAAGACCAACAGGAGCCGCGTGGGTGAAACCGAATATGTAATAGGCCAAAAATTGCGACTAAAAATCGCATTTACGCGACCCGCGTCCTCAGTCTAGGCCACAGAGTAGAGAGACTAGGTTTAAAACTACTCTGTCCGACATTAAAAATTCAGTACACCGCTGACTGTGTTAGAGTAAAGACGTGTTAAAATGGCTACCGTACCTCTCGTCGTGTTTAACAATGGACATACCTGCCCCATCATCGGCTTGGGGACATGGAAGGTAAGATTATTTTAGAAGCTATTATTTTTTATCTTATTACATAACGTTGGACGTTCTTACTCATGAATTCTTGGTGTATCAACATAGTAATGTGATGGATGGAATGAATTCATACCGGCGTTGGCCGGGTTCTTTTATGTATGTTCGTCTATTTCTCTGACTGATCTCAAAATTCTTTAAAATCTTTATAACCTCTGAGAATTCGAAGTTTGGACACAATCTAGTATTTCTAGCTTATGTGTTATTCTGGTTTATAATTTACAACACGGCCAAGTTTCATCAAAATCAGTTCAACATTTATGTCGGTATGACCTAACAAACATGAAAATTATTTTAGCTTAAATAGGTACTTATTTAATTATTATATTGCAAATATTTTGTAAATATCCTGAATGTCCCGAATTTTACATATTACAATTTTATTGAACAAAGTAACTTTATACAATAGATAATATTTCGTAAAAAATATACTTTTCTATTAGGTATTTACTATTTAATCTAAACACAATATTATTATATAGGAATACTAGCGGTCCGGCCCGGCTTCGCCCGTGGTACATATGAAAAATAGATGTTGGCCGATTCTCAGACTTACCCGATATGCACAGAAAATTTCATGAGAATCGGTCCACCCGTTTCGGAGGAGTATGCAGACTAACATTGTGACACGAGAATTTTATATATAAGAATTTTACAATACATACTTAATTATTCCTATCCTATCCTATCTGAGGCTCTACAGCCGCGAGTGGGCCCTGGCCTGGTCCAGTACTTTCATCCAGACCCCGCGATCCCTTGCCTGGGATCTCCAATTCTTTACACCGATCGCTTCCAAGTCCTGTTCCACACCATCTAGCCAACGGAGCTTTGGTCTTCCTCGATTTCTACGTCCATCTGGTTTTCCATCGAGCAGACGCAGAGGAGCCCTGTTGTCGTCCATACGTGCAACGTGTCCGGCCCAGCGTAAACGGCCGAGTTTTATGGTCTTTATGACATTCGGCTCCTCGTACATTCCATAAAGCTCATGATTATACCTTGTTCTCCAACGTCCATTTTCCAGCACAGCACCGAATATTCGTCTGAGGATTTTTCGTTCGAAGACCAGCAGGCAATCCTCATCTTTTTTGCTCAAGACCCAGCTTTCGGACCCATATATACTTAATTATTACCTAGACGTATACTTAGTACCTATATAGATAACTTCCTCTTCATTAGCGGTAAATATAATATTATGTACTTACGTACCTAGGCAATATTTTAATTATATTAAATGAAGGCCTAATAAAAAGCTAAATTACTTTAAATGCTATATTAAATATGCTTTTAATAATTCATAGTTATATTTATTAATATAAGTTTAATGTTTCTAAATACAAATAAAGAAAAAATATATATATTTACAACTAGCGGTCCGCCCCGGCTTCGCCCGTGGTACATGTTTACGTTTTCTCTACATAAGAACCATCCTCGTACTTCAAGGAATATAATAAAAAAAGAATTATCAAAATCGGTTCAGCCGTTCTCGAGTTATGCGCTTACCAACACATTTTGCGATTCATTTTTATATATAAGAAGATTATAATATATAACTAAGTTTAATGTTTCTAAATACAAATAAAGAAAATATATTTACAATAGCGACTTAACTTACCGTACTTACCGTACCGACTTACCGTAGATATAAATTTAAATATTAAAATATTTTTTTATTAATTACTAGAGAGAAATTTAATACGATAGTTATTTAATTGTACCTTATTGGTCTACAATCCACATTATGAATTTTTTTTAATTTTTTATGAATTTTTCCAAAATAACAACTAGGTAAAAGCCAATCTATGTAGTCATTATTAGCACTGCGGTAATATGACATTGAGGAAGCGTTAATTTTATCAATTGTCTATCTAATATTTATTTTTTTTAGTACACGGAAACCTGAATATTCAATTTAGTCCATTTTTCGAGATTATGCAAGCTGAGTTTGGAGTGGTTTGGAGTTTCTACACTAGACAACTCGTATAGATTCTTATAGATTTTTACTATAAAGTTATAGACACTGGTCATAAAGAGACAACGAAAAAACTTAAATGGTTAAAAAAATAAAATGACACCATAATGACACCGAATAAATACAAATGACAGATGGTAGGCGCCAAATTGGCGCCAAAATACCTACTTATATTAAAAAAAAATTCAGGAAACTCGATCGAATTTTTATACTTACAGCAATATGTGACATTATTGTGACAATGTATTTTATGATTTTATGACATTTTTCAGAAAAAAAAAATACTAATCTAGTTATGGTTATCACTTCAAACGACCTTGAACTAGGAAATATCCTTTGGGAAGGTGATATAGGCCATTAATTTTGTTGAATAGTGTCAACAGAATATATCGATTATTCCATTACAATATACCTAACTACAAGCAACTTGTTTATGACTTTTTTATCTACACTTACTACTAGAATATATTAACATCTTTCCTAATATTAATAAGCTGAACATTTTTTTTGTTGTACCGATTTAAATTTTGTGTAGTTCCAAGAATCGACCAACATATCTTGTTCATACATACATGTTCAACACAAACAATGTTATTCTAAAATCTAAATAAGGTGAATTTAGCTCTCCGGGAGTGGCACGTAGAAATGTTAAAAGGCTAATTAGACAGAATTAACATCAGTTTTCCGCTTACGATAATTGAATCATGCCATCTCGCTTCGACGTCTAATCGAGCTCGTCCTCGTCTGTTATGCGCCGTTTTGAAAATCGAATGTTGTGTTGGTATCATTGCCCCTAAATGATAAGAGTAATGCCACAGTATTACAATATTATGTGGTAATGCAAATGCCTGCTACTCACATACCTGCAGCGGGGGCAATATTGGAATTGCACCCTAATTGTGATGTGTATAGGTAAGCAGGGGCAATTTAGAGAGCAACTGAAATTGCTCCGACCGCCCGCGCCGTGCATCCGAGATTGTTCCCATATTGCCCCTGGGGCAGGTACGAGAGTCGCCGGCTTTAAGGCATTTGCCGGGTCAGCCAGTAACAATATTATCTGTTTTCAGTCGAAGCCAGGTGAAGTCACACAGGCTGTAAAGGATGCCATAGACATCGGGTATAGGCACATAGACTGCGCTCATATCTATGGTAATGAAAAAGAAGTGGGGGAGGCGCTAAAAGTAAAGATGGAAGAAGGAAAGATTAAGAGGTAAGCTATTAATTGAAAAGTGAAGCTTTAAGCGCGTAAAAATTTCAAGGTCGCGTCACGGCAAGACCGTCACGTCATGGAGTATGGCGACGATTTTGGTATCTTTGAATTTTGTCAAAGAAGCTTCACTTCTGACACGTGTGCTCGGCACACACACTTTTTTATACATATTTTTAAACACTTTACTGATGATGTTAACATGCCATACAAAAAATATATGTTTAAAATAAGATACAGGACAGAAAGCGGGCTTAACACATATACATATCCATACTAATATTATAAAGCTGCAGTTTGTTTGTTTGACCGCGCTAATCTCAGGAACTACTGGCCCGATTTGAAAAATTATTTCGGTTTTAGACAGTTTTAGATAGCCCATTTATCGAGAATAATAATTACGCTAAAACCAACAGGGCCCGTAGACAAAGTAACAATTAAAAAACGATAACGAAGTTAGAAAAGGAAAAATGTATGGGATTGACATTAGATAGACCACGTGATCTAACGCGGCGTATGTCAATCCCATACATTTTTGCCTTAATGCCCCAGGAGCGGAGCCATGCGGGTGAAACCGCAGGGCACAGCTAGACAATACAATTTTAGACAATAATATCAATACTGCAATCACTTACCCCATCATCTACTACCACCCACACCCTTTAAAGAAAACTGAATTGGGTCAGCATGTTTTTTATTTATTCTAAGATTCAAGTGTTGTTGATTCCTAATGCACATTGTATATCGCACATATATCTTACTAGTGGTTCGCCCCGGCTTCGCCCGTGGTACATATTTCGCAATAAAAGGTAGCCTATGTCCTTTCTCAGGTATCAAAATATCTCCATACCAAATTTCATGCAAATTGGTTCAGTAGTTTAGGCGTGATTGAGTAACAGACAGACAGACAGAGTTATTTTCGCATTTATAATATTAGTAGGTATGGATTTATAGGGAAGTATAAAATAAAAAAGAAATTCATGTGTTACTTAAATACACCACATAATATCTAGGTAACTAAAGAACGGCTAAACGGTTTTTCATAAATTTTTTGGCTGTTTAATTGTTAAAAAACTATTAGGACTCGGGGCAAGGATGCTTTACAATGAAAAATATTTGTAGTACAAAATATTTTTCATTGTAAAGCCTTATTTTCCCAATATTTTTCATTGCGTAATTCGTGTACAAAATTATTTTGTACACGAATTATGCTTAGACTGTAAAAAGAAAAGTTAGTACAATCGGTCCAGTAGTTTACGAGTTAAAACATAACAAACAAATAAAAACTAAGCCGTTAAAATATTAATTTTGTCTAACATACAATTATTATTTTTTATGATCTAATTTACTTTAAGTGGTAATGGCTTCTCTAATCTTGTTAAACAGTTGAACAATCTGAATTTTTATTGAAAAAATCAGTTGTGAGATAAGTATTTAAATCTATCGACTATAATAGTTTGTTTGTTTGAAAGCGCGAATCTCAGGAACTACTGGACCGATTTTAATTGTTTTTCACCGGATACGTACCTACGTGAAATGCGTACCTACTAGCTGACCAGGTAAATTTTGTGTCAGGACAGACTAGACTTATTTTAAATTCATCTCATTACTTCTGCTATTAAAATCTTATCTAAACTATAAACAATTTGATCACATTAGTGACCATGATACAAATTTACAACATGGCTGACCTTGCAATCAAGGTCTTTAAAAAAACCTGCAAAACCTTCCTATCAGTGATTCATTTGTTATCTTCTTATATATAAAAATGAATCGCAAAATGTGTTGGTAAGCGCATAACTCGAGAACAGCTGAACCGATTTCGATAATTCTTTTTTTATTATATTCCTTGAAGTACGAGGATGGTTCTTACGTAGAGAAAACGTAAATATGTACCACGGGCGAAGCCGGGGCGGACTGCTAGTTACTCATGAAATTATGACAATTTTCCTATCAGTGTTCGGAAGCAAACTTTTAAAATTTTAATACATTTTTGGATTCATACACCACTTTCTTTTCTAAATATCTTTAATGAACAAAATTAATTTGACCTGTGAGTTGTGATATTTTTCAACCGCCTTCAAAAAAGGAAAAGGTTCTCAATTCGACTATATTTTTTTGTTATTAATTGAAAGCTTATTCCTCCCATTTAAATTTGGTCCAGTATTGACGATTTGAAAGCAGTTTAGTTTTTGTTAAAAATAAATATCCTGCTAATATTATAAATGCGAAAGTTTGTGAGGATGTGTGTGTGTTTGTTACTCTTTCACGCAAATACTACTGAACCGATTATAATGAAATTTAGCACACATATAGAGGGTAACTTGGATTAACACATAGGATAGGTTTTATCCCGGAAATCCCACGGGAACGGGTACTATGCGGGTTTTCCTTTAAATACGCGAGCGAAGCCGCGAGCGGAAATCAAGTATCTCTATATTTCTATATAGTTATTAAAAAAAATGTGCAACGAATAATATTGAATATGAGTATTGTATTCATTATTTACACATTAAGTAATAATACAGGACAATTATTATAAATTAATGTTAAATAATAAAATATTGCGTGTTTATTTATTCATTATACAGAGAAACAATGGCTTTATTAAACTACAATGAGCTTTTTTTAGATGTTTATCTGCATTCAATTATCCATCTAGATACACAAACGAAGAGCTATACACATTAAAGTAATCTTCAAATGATTTTATAAGTGCCAATTTTTACAAATTTCAAAGGCTCGACCATTTGGACTTTTCATGGTTTTATTTTTACGTATTTTTTTAGAAATTTTAAATGCGATTTATTTATTACGCTTTCCGGCCGCGACTTCGACAGCTTTGTCTAAAACCTAATCCATACTAATATTATAAATGCGAAAGTAACTCTGTCTGTCTGTTACTTAATCACGCCTAAACTACTGAACCAAATTGCATGAAATTTGGTATGGAGATATTTTGATACCCGAGAAAGGACATAGGCTACCTTTTATTGCGAAATATGTACCACGGACGAAGCCGGGGCGGACCTCTAGTAAATTATATGCTAAAACCATGCTCGAGAACCACTCTATGTATTAAAAAAAACCGCATCAAAATCCGTTGCGTAGTTTTACAGATTTAAGCATACATAGGGACATAGAGATGAGAAAGCGACTTGTTTTATACTATGTAGTGATGTAGTTAATTATAACATTACGTATTTACTTTTCCAGAGAAGACATCTTCATCACATCAAAACTTTGGTGCACGTACCATCGCCCGGACCTCGTGGAAGGAGCAATAAAGACCACACTGGCTAACCTTGGGTTGGACTATCTGGACTTGTACCTCATGCATTGGCCACAGGCTTTCAAAGTATGTATAGAATTTTAATCATTTGTTTTTTTACCAAATATTTTAGTCCCAATTTTATAATGGTTATGAGTTATTCCACAGGGTTATTCTGTTTGCCTATTTCATATTTACAGTAGATAAACTAAAACGCGGGAAATGCTTTTTACTTTTTTTGCTTTTTATGGCAAGTGCTTTTACAAAGTACTTTTACAACAAAAGAACTAATTTTTTTTAATAATTTTTTCTTACCAGCCAGTGCTTGCTACAATCATGTATTACGTTTAATTACGTTACGTTCAATTACGTTTCCTTTAAAACAGTAGATACGCTAGAAGGCTGTAAAATCTTAATATTTTCTAGACTTTTTAAGTCCGAATAATATTATTGCATTACATCTTTGGGTCTAGACTACTAGTCTTTCTAACAAAAAAAATTTTCTTATCGATTTTTCTGTGTAGAAACCACATTCCAAACTTGAAATCATATAAAAAAAAAAATTCATAACACGATGATACAACGTGTATGCTTTTTATAACAAGCCTGTGATCAATTTTACGAAAAAAATATTTTATATAATTCGGTCACTCCAAACGCTTCCAGGAAGGCGTCGAAGAATTCCCCCTAGATGAAAACAACAAAGTGATCCCGTCTCCCGTTGACTATATAGACACTTACAAAGCTATGGAGAGTCTTGTTGACAACGGTCTAACTAGGAGCATTGGTATCTCTAACTTCAATAAGAAGCAGATCGATAGAGTGATGGAAGCTGCGAGAATCAAGCCCGCTGTTAATCAGGTGAGATTTTTCTAACTACTTACCATTTTGGAAATACATACTTCGGTTTTTTATTATTATCGTATGAAATTTATTGTAAAAGATTTAAACAACACGTCTTACAATGAATGATTTATTTAACATGACTTTGAATAATTCATAATTTATATTGCATTCATTTATTTTCGTTCACTACATAAAAACAAATGAATTGGATCTAAAACTGTTAATTACTTGCCTAGCCAAATAATTTAATTATGCCTCTTTTATTCCGAGTCATATTAAAAACAGAGACTGTTAATGCCTACAAAAATAAAATAAGATACTTATCTTATATATAAAAATGAATCGCAAAATGTGTTGGTAAACGCATAACTCGAGAACGGCTGAACCGATTTCGATAATTCTTTTTTTATTATATTCCTTGAAGTACGAGGATGGTTCTGATGTAGCGAAAACGTAAACATGTACCACGGGCGAAGCCGGGGCGGACCGCTAGTATCCAAATAAAAAACATTTTTTTTATTAAAATTTCAGATCGAAGTGCATCCCTATCTAAATCAAACCAAACTATTCGAGCACTGCAAGTCCCACGGTATTGCTGTAACAGCGTATTCCCCACTAGGGTCCCCAGACAGGCCCTGGGCGAAGCCCGGGGACCCTACGCTCATGGAGGACCAGCGGCTGAAGACAATTGCTGAAAGATATAGTAAGACTGTGCCGCAGATACTGATCAGGTATGTTTTGGTTTATGTTCTAAGTACCTAGTTATGTTGATTATTGAGTATGAAACATTTCCAAAAAGTCATAAGTTTGAATACTGAAACGATGATTATTGTTTAATACTAGCTTCCCGCCCGCGGCTTCGCCCGCGTTTTCAAAAGAAAAACCCGCATAGTTCCCGTTCCCGTGGGATTTCTGGGATAAAACCTATCCTATGTGTCCGAATGCCCAAGAATTCTAGAGCAAATGCTGCAGTAATTATTATGTGTCGTTAGTGCTAAAGCCGGACTGTCAATGAACAGGTTACAGTATCTAAAACAAAAAATAAAGACCACAGACAACAGACCATTAACCACAGACTAACATATTTCCAGATACGCCATAGACAGATCAATGATTGTCATTCCCAAGTCAGTCACCAAGAGTCGCATAGAACAAAACTTCGACGTTTTCAACTTCCAGCTGTCGCCTGAAGACCTGGAGCTTATTGGAAGCTTGGAATGTAACGGACGACTGTGTATGATGGGAGAGTAAGTTTATTTTTTTAATTATGGAAGTGAAACTTGGGAGTAAAATTTCAAGGTGACGATTTTGGTGTCTTTGAATTTTGCTACTGAAGTTTCATCTCGGACACGTGTACCCGGCACGCACGCTCATTTTTAAGCTGACTTGAAAAAAGGACGTTCTCGATTCGACTGTTTTTTGGGTTTGTTATCTCTGAACTTTTTTACCGTACCGATTTTGATGATATTTTGAAAGTGATTTAGTTTTTGATTTAAGAAAATTTTATTGAGCGGGCATACGAGCCGATCTTCTGTTTGATCGATTCCCACGTAAAAACTTTAACTTTTACATTAAAGTATATTCAACCATAGAATACAAGATATTTTTTTACACATAATACCCTTTGTATTTTTGAATTTAATAACATTGAGATAATATTACTACGTATGGAGGAGACACCACGAACAAAATCTGTGCGCCATTTTTTTGCTCTAAGTAAGTTTTAAAAATTATTATTTAGTTAGGTACTTAACGATGACAGTTATTCCTTTGCACTTTTCCGTATTATTTGTATTATTTGTGCAATATCGTAACACACACGAAGGCATGTTTGATGCGTTTCACTTTAAAACCATTAAAAAATACCGCTCAACATACGTCACATGACGTATGTTGAGTGGAACATAAGTGATGTAGGCGGTGTCGTCTCCTATTAATATTATCTCAATGTTTAATAAAGATTATTCGTAAATTGATTACCGAAGTCAATTTGAAAGAAAATACTATAAATATATCTCCCGCGTCAGGCTATTTTCCAGTATTTGTGTTTCCATTTCTAAATAAAAACTTTTTTTTTTCAGTGACCACCACCCGGATTATCCATTCCACGATGAATATTAATTCAGCACAAGATATTTGAATATTTATTATTAGTGCAATTAATTTCAGCCATTTTGTTTAAGTAGTAAATATAATTATACCTAGACTATAAGTAATTGTAATAGGGAAAAATATTTGTCTACAAATCCTGGATTAAATGGCCATATTAATAAGCATATATGTAGAAAAAATAAAACTATAATGTTGTACAAGCAGCTTAATTCAATCTTAAAAATGTCTATGGAATGTCATTTGTTGTAATAATTCAAATATCGAGTGAGTTTCGCACTAAAATTGTGTTTTTTGAAAAATTCTTGTTTATGCACTGTTACTCTAGCAATAAGCACAACGTTGTCTTAAATAAACCATAAACAATATTTTATTGTCGTTTTATTTACAACCTGTGACCTGTGTTCCGTTTTCCGCAAATGTATGAATAGCGAAGTAGCCTTGAAAGAGGATACTAAAACACTGTTTAAAAACTAATTCAGGGAAGAAAATATTTTTTTAATTCAATTTATGGAATCAATCATTTATAATTAGGAATTCGAAATCGAGGGACAGTTGGAACCGCATTTTTTAAATATTTTTATTGAAATTAGCAAATATTTTACAAATTCAATAAATTTGAAAATTATAACACGTTATTTATTATTCATTTTGAAGACTTTATTATTAAACATCACAATTAAGTTTTAACATGGACCAATATACTTTATTGATCCATGGTGTTAATCGACATCTATGTTAAAAGAAAACCGTTGTCAGCGACATATTCCGAGCCAGTAATTCCAACAGCCTTGTCACTGGCCAAAAACAGGATAAGACGAGCAATCTCTATAGGATCGGATACTCTCTGAAGCGGCATAATAACCCCCATGTCTTCAAATTTGTATGACGTAACTCCACTGTTCACTAAGAAATCAGTTTTAACAGGTCCTGGGCTCACCGTGTTCACTCTTATACCTTTGCTTGCTAGTTCCAAAGCCGCACATCGTGTAAAATGGTTTAAACCAGCTTTGGAAATATAGTACGGAGTTTTTGAAGCTTGTTTCGGCACCAATGTTCCACCGACACTCGAAATGTTTATTATGTTTCCTTTAGTTTTGATTAAATGAGGTGTTGCTAAAGCTGTAACGTTGATGTGCGCTCGGAGGTTTATTTTGATGGTTTCATCGTAAGCTTCCAAGATGTTACCGTCTAAAATAGACCCGTATTTGGCTAGCCCGGCGTTGTTCACTAAAACATCAATCTGACCGTATTCGTCAATGACTTTCTGTATCATGGTTTTTGCTTCGTCATCGTTAGCAATGTCTGCAATAATGAGCAGAGGTTTGGAGCCTTTTTCACAATTTTCGGAAACTGTTTGTAACTTTTCTTCATTTCTGCCAACGATGGCTACTTTAGCGCCTTCCTTAGTGAATTCTATGGCTGTAGCTGCGCCGATTCCGGAGCTTGCTCCAGTAATTATTACGACTTTATTTTTAAAACTCATTGTGTGACTGCAAATGAGCAACTGTGTGATAACTATGACTGCATATTCTCTCTCGCTGCTGTGATAAGTTATATTTATTGTTTGCTGATAAGATACAGTGTGTACACTTCAAACTCGAGTTGTGATGCTTAGAGATTATGTATGATTTAAGAGATTATAATCTTATATTTAAAAATGAATCGCAAAATGTGTTGGTAAGCGCATAACTCGAGAACGGCTGAACCAATTTCGATAATTCTTTTTTTATTATATTCCTTGAAGTAAGAGGATGGTTCTTATGTAGAGAAAACGTAAACATGTACCACGGGCGAAGCCGGGGCGGACCGCTAGTATATTATGTAAATATTTATTCACTACTGAGAAAATTTTGTTTTTGTTAAAAAAAAAATTAAGTACCTATTTTACGTAAGTTTTAAAGATTTAAGCATACAAAGGGACAGAGAAAGCGACTTGTTTTATACTATGTAGTGTTGATGATGTAGTGATGATTACTGGATGGATGCCTGTGAATGAGTTGGTAAGCGTAATCAGTGGCAGGAGCGTGTGTCCACACTTTGTTTTATTTACTTATAGCAAAATTGAAACTTAGGCTACTAAGTTACTCCTTATTACATCAGCTATCTCTCAGTGAAAGTCCCGACAAAATAGGTCCAGCCGTTCCAGAGATTTATAGCCGGAACAAACAGACAGACAAAAATTGTAAAAATTACTATTTTGGTATATGTACCGTGATTACATCCGTATAGATTACAGGAATCGACTGCCGAGTAATTTCTTATAAATAAATTTTTTGATTGTTTAAAACATTGTTAAATTGTTTAATCTCACGAACGGCAGGTCCGATTTTGACGGGACTTTCACTCACAGATAGCTGTTTTTATAATGAGTAACTTAGGCTATTTTCGAAACCCACATTCCCACAAGAATATTAGAATTAACAGGATAAACTTATATGAATAAGTTAAAGCAGCAGGTAAAACCGACAGGCAAGCTAGTCTTTTATAAAAATGAATGTTCAATATTAATTATATAAGAACTTTGGTAATTTTCCTTGTTGCAATAAGTATTTACTATTTGATAATATTATTTTGAAGTATGCAGTTTGATAATATAGAAATCTATGAGTGTTTTATTTAGTTAGTTACAACTTTTGTTATGGCTGCCACACACCCTGTAGCAGGCGAGGTCCCAGGGGACTATTTTTCAGTACTCTTAACTATACATATATTGGCTATTAGCTCTTTTCCCAGACTCCAGAACAATGGAAGCACACTTCAGAGCTTCCTGGAAGCGTTTGGAGGGACCGAATTAGGTATATAAAATATTTTTTTTTTCGTAAAATTGATCACTGGCTTATAATAAATAGCATACACATGTTATGAATAGTTTTTCTATGATTTCAAATTCGGAATGTGGTTTCTAGACAGAAAAAATTGGTAAGAACACAGGGTAAGAAACGGTAAGAAACCATAAGAAACTTTTTTTTTGACAGTCCCAAACATGAGCCCTGTTTTTTTTTTTATAGTGAGGAAATCTTCCAAAGATACCCACGGCCCCCGGGGAAGGAGCCGTGGGTTATGTCGGATTCTTACCGACTAAAACCCCACTGTAGAACGTTTCAGCCCTGCTTTTCGACGTAAAAAAAAACGTGCTTCCTCCTGGGTGGTGGGGAAAAGAGTCAATAATTATATAATTAATAACATTGCAAAATTAATTATTAAAATATTATAATAACAGAAAAAAACAATTACTGACGACAAATTATTATTAGTACACACATAATATACATATGTATATATATTATGTATATTATTGTATAGCTAATAGCACTGAAAAATAGTACTCACTTCGGAGCGCTGTATAAAACCTTAGCTATTGACGTAATGAAAAAATGTTATGTATAAAAGTTGTTCCTCGAATAACAATCTACAAAAATGGTCTGATATCATTTCTTCGTAAAATGATAAAAAAAAGTTTTATTGAAAAATATAAATATCTCTAATTTCTGAACATTTTCGCTTATAACTTTTTTATTTATAGTTCTACGACACAAAGTAAATGGACTAAAGTTGTAGAAAATTTAATTTGCAACAAATAATGATGAATAGTTTAAGAGATATATCGCAAAAACCATATCAACCGCTCTTTTCAAGATGGCGGCCGTGGGACAAGGGTGGCGACCCCACAAACTTGGTGATAGCTTCACACTGACCCCTCCTACACATCAAAAAAATAAAATTGCGTCCACTCAAAAACGCAACCCCAAATGTAACTTTTCAATGGACTAATTATTAGAATGTAATAAATTACAGCTTAAAGGTAGATATTATTGTGGGTATTATAGACTTGAGTTTTTGATGTGAATATCAATTTAATACATGCTTGCGTTCATGTGTAAAAAAAAGGGTTGTAAGTTTAAAATTTTTAAATGTAGTTATTTCTTTTGATAATCTAACTAAAAATTCATGTTTTTCGCAATTATATCTGTGTTATCAGTTATAAGACGTTACATTACGTAGGTACGAAATTTCATAACTCTCCGTAAACAACCCGGGGGGACCAAACAAGGAGAACAAGCCTGTAGGTTTTGATTTCCTTACGAATGTCAAAATTTGCGAAAAATTTCAGCATTTATTACGGCTGTATCTTTTGATTGCGTTTGTTAAACGTTTGATTTTTTCACAGCATCAAGGGATCGTAGACTTGAGTATTTGATAATATAATTTTCAGCTTATTTCTAGGGTCTTGACAGACACAAAGTTGGTTATTATTAAATATATTCTTTACCTACATAATGTAATTAAAAAAATATATTTTTGCATTTATTCTTGTGTTAAAAAGTGCGGCTTCAACTGTCCCTCGATTTCGAGTTCCTAATTATAAGAGACTAGCGGTCCGCCCCGGCTTCGCCCGTGGTACATATTTCGCAATAAAAGGTAGCCTATGTTCTTTCTCAGGGTCTAAAGATTATCTGTGCCAAATTTCATCAAAATCGGTCCAGTAGTTTATGCGTGAAAACCATACATACATACATACATACAAACCTTTCCTCTTTATAATATTAGTATATTTAGATTGGTTCCATAAATTGAATTATAAAAATATTTTCTTCCCTGAATTAGTTTCTAAACAGTGTTGAAGTGTTTTAGTGGTTTAGTATCCTCTTTCAAGGCTCCTTCATTATTCATATACATATTTGCGGAAAGCGAAACACAGATTATAAATAAAACGACAATAAAATATTGTTTATGGTTTATTCAAGACATTGTGCTTATTGCTAGAGTAACAGTGCTTAGACAATAATTTTTCAAAAAACACAATTTTGGTGCAAAAGCTCACTCGATATTTGAATTATTACAGCCAAAGACATTCCATAGACAGTTTTAAGATTGAATTAAGCTACCATGTACATTATAGTTTTAATTTTTCTACATAAATGCATAATAATATGGCAATTGAATCCAGGATTTGTAATATTTTTCCCTATTACAATTATCTAGTCTAGGCATAATAATATTTAACTGTTAATTGTATTACTTAAACAAAATGGCTGAAATTAATTGCATTAATTCTAGAAAATATCTTCAATATCTTGTGCTATTAATATTCATCGTGGAATGGGTAATCCGGGTGGTGGTCACTGAAAAAATGCGATAAAATTATTACATATTTAGAAATGAAACACAGCCACTATAAAATCGCGGGAGATATCGATATTTGTGACGTAGTAATAATCTTTATTAAATTTAAAAATACATATTATTAAATTTAAAATTATGTGTATAAAAATATCTTGTATTCTATTGCTGAATAGATTTTAATGTAAAAATTCTTATAGTTAAAGTTATGAATGTGAGAAGGTAGGAGTCGACTATACGGAAGATCCGCTCGTTTGCCCGCTCAATAAAATATTCATAAATCAAAAACTAAATCACTTTCAAATCATCAAAATCGATTCAACCAGTCAAAAGTTCCGAGACAACAAACCCAAAAAACGTGAGCGTGCCGAGCACCCGTGTCCAAAGTGAAACTTCTTTGCAAATTCCAAAGATACCAAAATCGTCGCCTTACTCCATGACGTGACAGTATCGTCATGACGCGACCTTGAAATTTTACTCTCAAAGAAGTTTCACTTCAATAATTGAATTTTTTTTTAAATAAACTTACTCTCCCATCATACACAGTCGTCCATTGCATTCCAAGCTACCAATAAGCTCCAGGTCTTCAGGCGACAGCTGGAAGTTGAAAACGTCGAAGTTTTGTTCTATGCGACTCTTGGTGACTGACTTGGGAATGACAATCATTGATCTGTCTATGGCGTATCTGGAAATATGTTAGTCTGTGGTTAATGGTATGTTGTCTGTGGTCTTTATTTTTGGTTTTAGATCCTGTTCATTGACAGTCCGGCTTTAGCACTAACGACACATAATTACTGCAGCATTTGCTCTAGAATTCTTGGTCATTCGGACACATAGGATAGGTTTATCCCGGAAATCCCACGGGAACGGGAACTTTGCAGGTTTTTCTTTTCGAAGCCGCGGGCGGGAAGCTAGTATTAAACAATAATCATCGTTTCAGTATTTAACCTTATTACCAGACACAGGGCAAACATCTATGTTCATCACACAAATATTTGCCCCGGGTGGAAATCGAACGCACGACCTCTGGCTTGGAAGGCAGGGCCACTACCAACCAAGCCAACCGGTCAGTCGACAACCAAAGCATACCTGATCAGTATCTGCGGTACAGTCTTACTATATCTTTCAGCAATTGTCTTCAGCCGCTGGTCCTCCATGAGCGTAGGGTCCCCGGGCTTCGCCCAGGGCCTGTCTGGGGACCCTAGTGGGGAATACGCTGTTACAGCAATACCGTGGGACTTGCAGTGCTCGAATAGTTTTGTTTGGTTTAGATAGGGATGCACTTCGATCTGAAATTTTTATAAAAAAATTGTTATGTTTTTTATTTGGATAAAACATCTTAACTTTTTTTGTAGGTAAGTAATTAGTTGTTAGGCTTAGTTTTAATTCTTTAATTTAATTAGGCATACAATAATTACTTTAATTATTTGCCTAGGCATGTAGTTAATTGTTATATGCGACAAATATACAATTAGCAAATATATTGATATTAAAATTATTAAATTTTCTTGTTTTATTTCATGCTAGGTCGAGTAAGTTTTTAAAAATTGAACTTCGAAAGATTTTTTTTTCTTGAATCTTTCTTCAATATATTGTCAGATTAAATAATACATTGTTGTTATCTTTAAAGATAAAATTCAAACAATATCAAATAAAAGCCAACGTATTTCCAAAAAAGTTAGAAAACCTCACCTGATTAACAGCGGGCTTGATTCTCGCAGCTTCCATCACTCTATCTATCTGCTTCTTATTGAAATTAGAGATACCAATGCTTCTAGTTAGACCTTTGTCAACAAGACTCTCCATAGCTTTGTAAGTGTCTATATAGTCAACGGGAGACGGGATCATTTTGTTGTTTTCATCTAGGGGAAATTCTTCGCCGCCTTCCTGGAAGCGTTTGGGGGGACCGAATTATATAAAATATTTTTTTTCGTAAAATTGATCACTGGCTTATAATAAATAGCATACACATGTTATGAATAGTTTTTCTATGATTTCAAATTCGGAATGTGGTTTCTAGACAGAAAAAATTGGTAAGAACACAGGTAAGAAACGGTAAGAAACCATAAGAAACTTTTTTTTTGACAGTCCCAAACATGAGCCATCAAAATTGCATCTAAACCATAATTTATAATTTCTATCAATTGTAATGCAAAATAAATAATAATTGGGACATTAAAATTCTACAAAAAAATGTGAAAAAAATAGATTTTACGGCCTTCTAGCGTATCTACTATTTTAAAGAAATATTTAAGAAAATTAAAAATACATTATTGTACTAAACACTGATTGCTGAGAAAATAAGTACTTACTTACTTACTACTTACTCCTCTGGCGCTGAAACCCCAAAGTGGGTCTTGGCCTCTGAGACGAGAACTCTCCATCTTCCCCGGTCCTGAGCGGTCTCTTGCCAATTATTATTGGCTCGTAGCACGCGCAGGTCCGCCTCTACTCGATCGCGCCAGCGATACCTAGGTCGTCCAACCGGCCGTCGGCCCAGGGGTCGCCCCAAGTATGCCCTCTTCAGTCCTCGTTCCTCACCCATTCTTTCTACATGACCGAGCCAACGGAGCCGTTGTGCTTTTATTTCTCCAAGTATATTTGGCTCGGCCATTAGTTTTTCTAGATCGGCATTTGTTCGGACTCTCCAGCTTCCATCCTCTCGTCTGGTGGGACCAAAGATCTTGCGAAGAAGCTTTCTTTCGGTGACTAAAAGCTTGCGTTCTTCAATCTGGGTCAGGGTCCAGGCTTCACACCCATACATAAGTATTGGTCTTATGACCGTTTTGTATATACGCAATTTGGTGTTTTTGCTCAGAAGCCTGGACGCGAGCACCTTATGCAATGCTGCACCACATTTCAGGGTATTTTGGATACGGATATTAATTTCTTCCTCCCTGGAATGTGAGTCAGTTATAGTGCAACCCAGATATCTGAAACTGGCAACTCCTTTGTACGTCGTATCTCCAGCCTGTAGGTCTTGGCGTTGAGCTCGTGTATCTCTATACCGCTTCATGTGGAGATATTCCGTTTTGTTGGCATTGATTTTTAGTCCAACCTTTTCCGCTTCTTCTTTCAAGATACTCGCGGCTTCGCTCACTTCATCGCGGGTTTCACCTAACAATGCGAGGTCATCAGCATACCCAATCACCTTATGCTTTCCATTCAGTGACACTCCCCAATCCAATGCAAGCATTTTACGCAGGATATATTCCAGTACTAAATTGAATAGCACAGGTGACAGGGAATCACCTTGTTTTAATCCGGTGAACACCGCGAAGCCTTCTGTCAGTTCTTTACCTACCCTTACATGCATGCTACTCTCCCCAATAGCCACCTTTATTAGATCCACCAGTTTGATTGGGATACCAAGCTCCTTTAAGATAGCAAAAAGGGCGCCCCTATCAATGCTATCGTATGCCTTCTCGAAGTCCACAAATAGCGCGTGCATGCTCTGAGAATATTCCCACCTCTTTTCCATTATCTGTTTGATAAGGAAAATCTGGTCGATCGTACTTCGGTTCCGACGAAACCCACACTGATAATCGCTGAGAATTCTTTCCGCGTAAGGTTCCAGTCGATCTAGCAGTATGTACGAAAAGATCTTATACGCTGTTGGCAACAGAGCAATCCCGCGGTAGTTGCTACACTTTTTCTTGCTACCCTTCTTGTGGACTGGGCATATTATTCCCGTATTCCAATCTTTCGGCTGTATCTGTTCATCCCATATCTTTCTGAGGACTTCATATAACTTGGATTGCACCACCGCTCCACTTTGCTTCCACACTTCAGAAGGCACGCCGTCAATACCTGGTGCTTTGTTGTTTTTCAGCCGCATAATTGCCTTGTGCACTTCTGCGAATGTGGGAGGAGGTACATCTTCGTAATTGTCATCCTTATCCCTGATGATTTCGGCTTGAGGAGGTGGGCAGTTGAGTAGGCTCTGGAAGTAATCTCGCCATGCCATCTTTATATCCTCGCTGTCGGTGATGAGGTCCCCATTGACGTCCTCCAGTATTTGTGTAGTGGGTTGATAACCTTTTTTTGTGGTTTTCACTTCCTTGTAAAATTTCCTCGATTCACCAGCGCGTATAAAAGTCTCCATATTTTGTATGAGGCCATCGAGATGCTGTCTTTTGGCTCTGCGGATCGCTTTCTTTAGCTGTGAGCCGCATTCCATGTACTTTACGTTCCATTGCCTGTCCTGCTCTGCCAAGATCTTATAATGTCTTTTTTCTACCAATTTGCCTTCACACTCTTGGTTCCACCACTTCCTTCGCTTTTTCCTTCGAGTTGGAGAAAATAAGTAATTAAAAAAATAGTTCTTTTGTTGTAAAAGTAAAAAGTAATTTATTTGTATGCCAGCACAATAAAATGTAAATAAATAAATAAATAAAAAGCATTTCCCGCGTTTTAGTTTATCTACTGGCAAAATAGGCAAACAGAATAAAGCATAACCATTATAAAATTGGGACTATCAATAACTGGTAAGAAACTAAATGATTAAAAATATTCTGTACATACTTTGAATGCCTGTGGCCAATGCATGAGGTACAAGTCCAGATAGTCCAACCCGAGGTTAGCGAGTGTGGTCTTTATTGCCCCTTCCACGAGGTCCGGGCGATGGTACGTGCACCAAAGTTTTGATGTGATGAAGATGTCCTCTCTGGAAAAAGTAAATACGTAATGTTATACATCACTACATAGTATAAAACAAAGTCGCTTTCTCTGTCCCTATTTCCCTATGTCCCTTTGTATGCTTAAATCAAACTACGCAACGGATTTTGATGCGGTTTTTTTTAATAGATAGAGTGATTCAAGAAGAAGGTTTTAGTATATAATTTATTAGGTTTTAGACAAAGCGGGCGAGCCGCGGGCGGTAAGCTAGTACATATAGGTACCTATGTAATTAAAAATCACGTGTGTCACTCGGGGACTGCCGCGGTAAAGCTATTGCATGCTATGCCTTCAAGCCACACCTCCGTGCCCGTCCCCGTGGGGAGCGTGAGGTTTTTCGTTACGGAATTTCTGGATTCGGTCTCCGCGCTCAAGGCCCGCGATAAAAGCTATGCAATAGCTTAAAAAAAATTGGTTGTCTGTAAAGTCGGTTTACTGCAGACGATCGTTGAACGTGACAACGTCCGATTGTGCTTCTTTGTCGCTCGTTCCGCGCTCTCGCTTGCACTTCAAGCCTTACATGGAACGCCTCAGAACGAGGTAACGCCGCATGATTCATGTTTTTTCGTGCGTGCAGCTGGCTATCGAATTATAAGACGTTGTCACGTCAAAAACTTTTAACAAAAGCGGATGCTCCGAATACACGGTTATTTATAAGGTTTACATCACGTTAAGAGTTACCTATTATTGTAAACCTAAATAGAATTGCACCTTTGTTTTAAAAAACATTGTGCAAAAATAAAAAAATGTAAAAATAATATAGGTACGAATGTTAGTTTCTTATGTTCGATTTTACGATTATTTAGAAATTAAAGACTAACTTCGTTCACCGTAAAAAGATAAATTTTATGATGAAAAATATGGCGCAAAAAAGTATGACGAAAATATATCACAATTCACACTAGGTTTCCGCCCGCGGCTTCACCCGCGCAGTCAAAGAAAAACCTGCATAGTTCCACTTTCCCGTGGGATTTCCGGGATAAAACCTATCCTATGTCCTTTCTCGGGTATCAAAATATCTCCATACCAAATTTCATGAAAATTGGTTCAGTAGTTTAGGCGTGATTGAGTAACAGACAGAGTTATACTTTCGCATTTATACCTAATATTAAAGTATGGATTTTAAATCAAGAAAAGTCGAAATGGTCGAGCCGTTGTAAACGCTTCTCAACACATTTGATGATTCCATTTATGTGTACCTAGATGGATAATTTTATTACTTAAGTATAATTAATTAATTATTTTCATTTTTACCTTTATCAAGACCAAGATGTATTAAGGGAAGGGACTGGCTCTCTTGGCTATGCCTAGCAAGAGAGCCAGAGCCTCATATTCAATACTCTCTGCTCCGCGCGGTTTCACCCCCGTGGCTCCACTCCTGTTGCCCGTAGCGTGATGAAATATAGCCTATAACCTTCCTCGATAAATGGGCTATCTAACACTGAAAGATTTTTCAAATCGGACCAGTAGTTCCCGAGATTAGTGCGTTCAAACAAACAAACAAACAAACTCTTTAGCTTTATAATATTAGTATAGATTGTGTACCTAATCTAAAGGTGAAATAAAGATTTATTTTATTATTATTATTTTTTTTAATTGATTGCAGACATCTTATAAAAGCTCATACACGCATGCATTATAATATAGTTTAATAAAGCCATTGTTCCTCTATATAATAGATAAAATAATAAACACGCAATATTTTATTATTTAACATTAATTTATAATAATTGTCCTGTATTATCTACTTAATGTGTAAATAATGAATACAATACTGATATTCAATATTATTCGTTGCACATTTTTTTAAATTACTATACAGAAATATTGAGATACTAGATTTCCGCCCGCGGCTTCGCCCGCGTTTTCAAAGGAAAACCCGCATAGTTCCCGTTCCCGTGGGATTTCCGGGATAAAACCTATCTTATGTGTTAATCCAAGTTACCCTCTATATGTGTGCTTAATTTCATTGTAATCGGTTCAGTAGTTTTTACGTGAAAGAGTAACAAACATCCATACATCCATACATCCATACAAACTTTCGCCTTTATAATAGTATTAAGATTAAGATTATATTTATTTTAACCAAAAACTAAACTGCTTTCAAATCGTCAATACTGTACCAAATTTAAATGGGAGGCATCAGCTTTCAAATTATAACAAAAAAATATAGTCGAATTGGGAACCTTTTCCTGTTTGAAGTCGGTTGAAAAATGTCACAAGTACCTACAACTCACAAGTCACAGGTCAAATTATGTTCATCCATACTAATATTATAAAGCTGAAGAGTTTGTTTGTTTGAACCGCGCTAATCTCAGGAACTACTGGTCCGATTTGAAAAATTCTAGCTCATTTATCGAGAAAGCTGCTATATGCTATAATATTATATTACATTACGCTAAGACCAACAGGAGCGGAGCCATGCGGGTGAAACCGCAGGGCACAGTTAGACAATAATATCAATACTGCAATCACTTACCCCATCACCAACTACCACCCACACCCTTTAAAGAAAACTGAACTGGGTCAGCATGTTTTTTATTTATTCAAGTTTTATTGATTCCTAAAGCGCAGTGTATTTCGTACTGTAGGTATCTATCTGTTTATAGGTAAGATAAAATAAAAAAGAAATTCATGTGTTACTCACACCACATACACTTATAAAAGGATTATATTTTTGGCTGGTTTTTATCTCTGGTTAGGTTACAAATGTTAGGATAATAATAATTGTTAAAAAAACGATTAGTTAAGAGGAGTCGGGGCAAGGAACTATTGGAAAAAAATATTTGTATACGAAATACGCTTAAACTGTAAAAGTCCGCGATACCATATGAACCATGGACTTTGGATGGTGTTCGGTGTTCGGTGTTCGTTGTTCGTTGTTCGTTGTTCGTTGTTTTCAAACATAGAATAGAATAGAACAGAAAAACATTTATTCCCAAAAAATTATACAGTTTGGTGTTCGCTGTTCGCTGTTCGCTGTTCGCTGTTCGCTGTTCGCTGTTCGCTGTTCGCTGTTCGCTGTTCGCTGTTCGCTGTTCGCTGTTCGCTGTTCGCTGTTCGCTGTTCGCTGTTCGCTGTTCGCTGTTCGCTGTTCGCTGTTCGCTGTTCGCTGTTCGCTGTTCGCTGTTCGCTGTTCGCTGTTCGCTGTTCGCTGTTCGCTGTTCGCTGTTCGCTGTTCGCTGTTCGCTGTTCGCTGTTCGCTGTTCGCTGTTCGCTGTTCGTTGTCGTTGTTCGCTGTTCGCTGTTCGATGTCGTTGTTCGTTGTTCGTTGTTCGTTGTTCGTTGTTCGTTGTTCGTTGTTCGATGTTCGTTGTTCGCTGTTCGATGTCGTTGTTCGTTGTTCGTTGTTCGTTGTTCGCTGTTCGCTGTTCGCTGTTCGCTGTTCGCTGTTCGCTGTTCGCTGTTCGCTGTTCGCTGTTCGCTGTTCGCTGTTCGCTGTTCGCTGTTCGCTGTTCGCTGTTCGCTGTTCGCTGTTCGCTGTTCGTTGTCGTTGTTCGCTGTTCGCTGTTCGATGTCGTTGTTCGTTGTTCGTTGTTCGTTGTTCGTTGTTCGTTGTTCGTTGTTCGTTGTTCGTTGTTCGCTGTTCGCTGTTCGCTGTTCGCTGTTCATTGTCGTTGTTCGCTGTTCGCTGTTCGATGTCGTTGTTCGTTGTTCGTTGTTCGTTGTTCGCTGTTCGCTGTTCGCTGTTCGCTGTTCGCTGTTCGCTGTTCGCTGTTCGCTGTTCGCTGTTCGCTGTTCGCTGTTCGCTGTTCGCTGTTCGCTGTTCGCTGTTCGCTGTTCGCTGTTCGCTGTTCGCTGTTCGCTGTTCGCTGTTCGCTGTTCGCTGTTCGCTGTTCGCTGTTCGCTGTTCGCTGTTCGCTGTTCGCTGTTCGCTGTTCGCTGTTCGTTGTTCGTTGTTCGTTGTTCGTTGTTCGTTGTTCGTTGTTCGTTGTTCGTTGTTCGTTGTTCGTTGTTCGCTGTTCGCTGTTCGCTGTTCGCTGTTCGCTGTTCGTTGTTCGTTGTTCGTTGTTCGTTGTTCGTTGTTCGTTGTTTATATTTAGATTTAGATTATATTTTTGGCTGGTTTTTATCTCTGGTTAGGTTACAAATGTTAGGATAATAATAATTGTTAAAAAACGATTAGTTAAGAGGAGTCGGGGCAAGGAACTATTGGAAAAAAATATTTGTTTACGAAATACGCTTAAACTGTAAAAGTCCGCGATACCATATGAACCATGGACTTTGGATGGTGTTCGCTGTTCGCTGTTCGCTGTTCGCTGTTCGCTGTTCGCTGTTCGCTGTTCGCTGTTCGCTGTTCGCTGTTCGCTGTTCGCTGTTCGTTGTTCGTTGTTCGTTGTTCGTTGTTCGTTGTTCGTTGTTCGTTGTTCGTTGTTCGTTGTTCGTTGTTCGTTGTTCGTTGTTCGTTGTTCGTTGTTCGTTGTTCGTTGTTTGATGTTCGTTGTTCGTTGTTCGTTGTTCGTTATTCGATGGTCGTTGTTCGTTGTTCGTTGTTCGTTGTTCGTGTTCTTGTTCGTGTTCGTTAATCGTTGTTCGTTGTTCGTTGTTCGTTGTTCGTTGTTCGTTGTTCGTTGTTCGTTGTTCGTTGTTCGTTGTTCGTTGTTCGTTGTTCGTTGTTCGTTGTTCGTTGTTCGTTGTTCGTTGTTCGTTGTTCGTTGTTCGTTGTTCGTTGTTCGTTGTTCGTTGTTCGTTGTTCGGTGTTCGGTGTTCGGTGTTCGGTGTTTGGTGTTTGCAAACCGGTTTTAAAATTAACTCTACTTCCGGTTTCTATTTTGTTGCTTGCTCTGTACACTGTGCCGGTTAACGATGTGAAGAGCAACAAATTTTTTTTTATGTTTCACTACCGAAAATTGACAGTTAAGCTGGCGTCGACGATTTTCTAGCAAACCGGTTTCAAAATTAACTCTACTTCCGGTTTCTATTTTGTTGCTGGCTCTGTACACTGTGCCAGTGAACGATGTGAGGAGCAACAAATTTTTTTTATGTTTCACTGCCGAAAATCGACAGTTAAGCTGGCGTGGACGATTTTCTAGCAAACTGGTTTCAAAATTAACTCTACTTCCGGTTTCTATTTTGTTGCTGGCTCTGTACACTGTGCCAGTGAACGATGTGAGGAGCAACAAATTTTTTTTTATGTTTCACTTCCGAAAATCGACAGTTAAGCTGGCGTGGCCGATTTTCTAGCGAACTGGTTTCAAAATTAA
This sequence comes from Colias eurytheme, assembly GCF_061535395.1. NCBI lineage: Eukaryota > Metazoa > Arthropoda > Insecta > Lepidoptera > Pieridae > Colias > Colias eurytheme. The sequence goes on from NC_143008.1 coordinate 1,981,677, forward strand.
CTATTCTTCCGGTTTCTATTTTGTTGCTGGCTTCGTACACTGTGCCAGTGAACGATGTGAGGAGTAAATCGACAATTAAGTTGACGTGGCCTGTGTTATTTTTGGCGCCAAAGAAAAAAATTCAAAATTTTCACTGTTTTTATGCAGCAACAAATTAGCAACAAATTCACCTGCATTTTTGCAACAAATTCTGGTGTTGTTTTTTTTTTAATTTCGCTAATTTTTCATCGCCAGCTTTACGTACCTACTGTATCGTGTGTTCCAAAGCTAGAAGGTCTAAAAGAACTATAGGTACACATGCATTTGAGGTATGGAAGGCATATCCAAATGGCACACGAGGATTTGAAGCACTTTACAGTGGCAAATATGCAGACAGTGAAATTGAAAAGTTTGTGATTACAATGCATGATAGGTTAGGACCAAGAAGCTTATATCTGTTAGGACGGTCACGATATTTTAAAGATACTCTTATCCAGACCTTACATTTTTTTATAATTAATATAAGTACATGTTATGACTTCATTTATAATTTAAAGATGATTAAAATTCACACTAATATGTATTATAAAGACGAAAGTGTGTGTGTATCAGTTAACCAGGTCCTACCAGACAAGATAACATGGTATAGGACAAATAAGTACGAAACACTCGATGGGCGAGTCAGACTCGCACTTGACTGGTTTTTGTTCTATGTTATTGCTTATTTTACGGGTCTATTAGCCGTCCCCTACGCTGCGCTGACGAACGTTCCTGTACTTTCTATAATTTATTTCACATTGGAAATGGTACGATATATGTTACATGTTAATGTTTTTATAATCTGAATGAAATGGCCTTTCAGACAGTATTTTTTTATAAACCAAGTTTCATACAAAAATATAAAAATATACTGGTTTGTTTGGATTTTGCCACTGCCAAAAGTTTATTATTTTAAAGATTGTGACATATTTTGCTACGGAACCCTAAAAAACTGGTATGGGGAATGAATCGGGCATCATCTAGTTACCTAATAACGACACCAAACTCGACTTAAAGGGCCAAATGAATCCGCCAGAATTTTTTTTCCGAGCGCCGGGCGCTCTGTTCTATAACCCCCCCTCCCTCCCTTCTGCCGGGGAGTAGACACTGGCTACCATACAAGCATGCCCATAAGAAAACGGACTATATTATTATTATATTATCCATATCCATACTAATATTATAAATGCAAAAATAACTCTGTCTGTCTGTCTGTTACTCAATCACGCCTTAACTACTGAAACAATTTGCATGAAATTTGGTATAGAGATATTTTGATACCCGAGAAAGGACATAGGATAGGTTTTATCCCGGAAATCCTACGGGAACGGGTTTTTCTTTGAAAATGCGGGCGAAGCCGCGTGCGGAATGCTAGTATATTATATACTAGCGACCCGCCCCGGCTTCGCACGGGTGCAATGCTGATACTAAATACACTACAGAAAAACTGTGAACGTTGTATATAAAAACATAGCGGCCCGCTCCGGCTTCGCACGGGTATAAAATAGATAGCCGGGCGGCCGGCCGGTACCGCTGCAAACGCTACGTCCCGCAATTTTTAAATCTGTAATATCTTCGAAAATATTCACTTAAATCATACGGTGTAAAGGGCCATATAGATCTATATTAAATGAACAATGTATTCAAGGTATTTAATTGGTTAAGGATTAATGCTGTATTGGTTAAAATCGCATCGAAAATTAGCCATTATTTGTCGTAAAAAGTAAATGACAAAAAAAAGTTATTGTGGGTTATCCATAAGAGATAGACATATACCATCGCGGACTTTTCTGTAGACCTTTTCAATGTGTATAATACTTAGTACATTATTTTGATAAAACTCATAGGGTTCAGCCTGCGTTTGCAATGTAAGCGGAAAAAATGAAATTTTTTACTTCATCACATTAGAAACCTCAAAAATAACAGTACTTCTCCACTATTTAATGGATGTTATTATACATATAAACCTTCCTCTTGAATCACTCTATCTATTAAAAAAAACCGCATCAAAATCCGTTGCGTAGTTTCAAAGATTTAAGCGTACAAAGGGACATAGGGACATAGGGACATAGGGACAGGGAAAGCGACTTTGTTTTATACTATGTAGTGATTAGTAAGTATAGATTAGTATAGACATAGACAAATATTTTGTCCATGGTATAGATTATGTTGTTGTAACTAAATTATTATTATGTATGTATTTACTATTAATATAAAAATAATCAGTTTTTTTATCTACCTAATCGCTTACACTTTTTACCAGCTCTTGTATATGTTTCCGGATATCTGACAATATTATAGAATCGATAATGGTATGGTTTTGTATGACGTAATAACTTTGTAATACCTAATACCTTCAAGAAAAAAATTGTTAACAAGGAATTTAAAATTATATTTTATGAGTGTTTCACTACATAATATGATACGACATCGGTGTACGACTTTGTTAATATATTTATAAGTTTATTGAATTCTCCAAAATATTTGTAATACATATCTCAAAATATATTCTCCTCTTTTTGCAGTAATTACTAGACCACTTATGATAAGGCCGCGTTCTGTGCTGTAGCTTCTTTTACTATTTTTTTTTGTATTAGGTACATGTTGACACTTGACATCATTGATCATAGTAAAGTGTTGTAAAATAAAAAAGTGTGTGTGCACAGCACACGTGTCAGAAGTGAAACTTCAAAATACCAAAATCGTCGCTTTACTCCATGACGTGACGGACTTGCCGCGACGCGATCTTGAAATTTTACTGTCAACGCGCTTAAAAGCTTCACTTTTTAATTAATAGCTTACCTCTCAATCTTCCCTTCTTCCATCTTTACTTTTAGTGCCTCCCCCACTTCTTTTTCATTACCATAGATATGAGCACAGTCTATATTGTGTCTATACCCGATGTCTATGGCATCCTTTACAGCCTGTGTTACTTCACCTGGCTTCGACTGAAAACGAAAATATTTATACATTGTTATTATTTGAACCGGCAAGCGTTCTTTAATCATATATGGGCAATAATATTTTAAGTAAAAAGGTGTAGATATAGGTAATACCACAGACTAATAATAATATATTATGTACTACGTATACAAACACAACATTCGTTATTCAAGAACTGCACACAAGATTAGATGTTTCAGGATGGCATGATTCAACTATCGTAAGCGGATTAGCGGAAATGAGAGCTAAAATATAATGAATATACCTACACCTTTTTATTTTGTATCATTTTTATGCAAGATTTCCCCACTAAAAAAGGGGGTATGTTAAATACGTGTTCGCCCATTCCGAGACCTAGGTATATAAAATTTCAATCGGTACAGCCATTTCAAACGAACTTTTCAGCGTTATAATATTAATAGTAATGTTATTTTAATAATAATTGTTCCGGATAATACAATACTATAAAATTTTGTTAATAGTAATAATTATAGGTAGATAAAAAAGTGTTGTAAGCCCTCACAAACAAGTTGCTTGTAGGTATATTGTAATCAAGTAGGTAATGGAATAATCGATATATTTTGTTGACTCTATTGAACAAAATTAATGGCCTATAGGACCTTCCCAAAGGATTTCCTAGTGAAGTTTCATCAAGGTCGTTCTAAGTGATAACTGATAACCATAGCTAGATTAGTTAGAGTTCCTAGCTAAAACTTTATGTTACTGCCATGTTAATTGTGCACACTATTATATCTAGTTTATTAGAATTTATTTCTGAAAAATGTCATAAAATATATTATTGTACTTATAAGCATAGTGGTATTTATAAAAATTCGATCGAGATTTCTGAAATAAAAAAAAAATTTGGCGCCTAACTACGATCTGTCAATTTTTTGGCGCCAATTTGTTTTTATTTCGCTGTTATTTTTTTAAACTTTTTAGTTTTTTTTAATTGTATGAAAGACTAGTTTTTAATCTTGGTTTAATCCATCGATAGATTATATTAAAAATCTATGAGTTGTCTAGTGTAGAAATATAACTCCAAACTCACATAGTCGCGTAAAAATGGACTAAATTGAATATTCAGGTTTCCGTGTATTAAAAAAATAAATATTAGATAGACAATTGATAAAATTAACGCTTTCTCAATGTCATATTACTGCTGCTAAAAAGCCTTCATTTAAAAAAATTAAAATATTGCGTAGGTAGGTAAATGTACGTACATAATTATTTACCGCTAATGAAGAGGTACTAAGTATACGTCTAGGTAATAATTAAGTATATTGATGTTTAAAATATTCCTATAATAATATTGTTTATGTTAAATAAAAAAGAATATTTTTTTATTAAAAACTTATTGTCACTTGTTGTTTAAAGTTACTTTTCAATAAAATCGTAATATGTAAAATTCCGGACGCAGCATATTTACAAAATATTTGCAATATTAAAAAAAATAATTTTCAGTGTTTGTTATCCATCCTGGCCATATCGACATAAATGCTGAACTGATTTTGATGAAACTTGGCTGTGTTGTAGCTTATAAACCAGAATAACACATAAGCTATAGAAATACTTGATTGTGTCTAAACTTCGAATTCTCAGAGGTGATACAGTTATGATAAAGATTTTAAAGAATATTGAGATCAGTCAGAGAAATAGACAAACATACATAAAAAGAACCCGGCAAAAGCCGGCATGAATTAATTCCATATCCACATCCATCATTATTATGTTCATAGGTACACCAAGAATTCATGAGTAAGAACGTCCAACGTTATATAATAAGATATAAAATAATAGCTTCTTCTTCTTAAATAATCTTACCTTCCATGTTCCCAAGCCGATGATGGGGCAGGTATGTCCATTGTTAAACACGACGAGAGGTACGGTAGCCATTTTAACACGTCTTTACTCTAACACAGTCAGCGTTGTACTGAATTTTTAATTTCAGTCGTCAGACAATCAGACATAGTATTTTTAAACCTAGCCTACTCTGTGTTGCCCGTAGGTGTTGCCTAGGCTATTATGTATGTCGCAGAAGAATTCTAACAAATACCCGCGGCCCCATCATTAAAGCGGCTCGACGGAACACAGTGGGGTTGTCGGTAAGAATCCGACATAACCCACGGCTCCTTCCCCGGGAGCCGTGGGTATCTTTGGAAGATTTCCCCATACTATAAAAAAAAAAAGCCAATAATGTATATTTGATAGCTGCGCTTCGCGGTTTCACCCGCGTGGCTCCGCTCCTGTTTGTCTTAGCGTGGTGATATATGTACCTATAGCCTTCCTCGATAAATGGGCTATCTAACACCGAAATAATTTTTCAAATCGGACAATTAGTAGTTCCAGCCCGCCCGATTTGAAACATTGTTTTCTTTTCGAAATGTCCATTTATTGATGAAAGCTATAGGTTTTGAAAGCTATATATATCATCATGTACTTCTTATGGATTAAACTGCGGGGTACAACAAGGTTATGTAAATATGGGACTTTTTCTTAGATTGGATTGGAATAATAATACTTAATTAGTTTATTTGCTGTTAGGAAATATAAAATTGTCTAGCTTGGCGAGGCTAGGCCGAGAAGTAAGAGAAGACGTCATGGGCGGCGACTATCACCTACCATCAAGTGGGTCGCCTGCTCCATTGCCGGGGTTGCAATAAAAAAAAAAAAAAAAGAAAAAAGACACATTGACAAATATTTGTATTAAAGTCTAAAGACTATGCAAACCTGGCGAACTCCGTTTCGCCACCAGAGACACCCTTTCTTCGCTATAAACCTCACGGAGCCCGAGACCTTTCCAAAGAATGCAAAACCGTGGAAATCGGTTCGTGTGTTCTGGAGTTATAGCTGTGGTTATAGCGTCAGGAAGGAAAACCCGACTTATTTTTATATAGTAGACAATATTATCACATTATCTTCAATAGGTAAGTACCTGCTTACAATAGGAAGGAATTTAAAAACTTTAAAATGTTATCGACTCGATTGTTGTTTATCAATAGTTCTGAGTAACATCGGCATATTATATCACTGAACAGATGAGATTTTATATCTATAAAGATTTTAAAGTTACATCTATTCATTTTTTCTATCTATTTTGATGGACCTAGATGAACTCAAGGTGATGCGGACACAAATATTTGCTATCGAGATAAGCATGGCTGTAGAAAATGGATTAGTCTACTATAAATCTTGATGCATGAATGTGCATGATTTTCAATCGTTAAATAGATATGCCATAGATGGAAAGAGTTTAAATTCATTATAACAGAAATCATGATACATACTGATACATATTAGAAAATAATGGCACCTCATGGCAAACACCAGTTTAAAATAAGAAAAGCATTATCAAAATCAGTTCATCCAGTCAAAAGGTTCTGAGGCAACAAAGCCAAAAATACAGTCAAATTGACAATTTCCATTTTTTTTTGAAGTCGTTTACAAATATTAATTATTCATGCTATCTGATTAAGTGAGAACATAATACAGATACAATTTATTTCTTGGAGTTGGTTTGTAATAATCGAGAATTTTATGCATGTCGTTCGTCAAATATGATACGTCCGAACTCCGAAGTGTTGAAATATGTTGCATTGAAATAATATCAATGATACCTACTGAACAAATATTTAATATTCGTACGAATGAAGTGCAAATTATTTTACAAAATATAATAATGTATCATGACTCATTATTGTTGTATTTTATGTTTTCAGTGTATCTCTAAATATCAAGGTATATTTCAAGTTATGTTCATAAAAGTACGATTAAAAAGCCCAAACATTTCCAACAAAAAAAGTCTTTCTGTCCATTTATCAACACTTAACAGATGTTAAGGGTTTTTAAGCTACCTGCTTGTGTAGCCCTTTTAGTTCCGTAAATATAAATACTTCTTTTGTTTAATGGTAGTACAAGCACAAACTAATAATAGTATACTACTAAATAATTCAACGTCCATTTCATGAGACAATGCAAATGACAATTAGTGACGAGCAGCGAGAGGAGAGAGAGGGCATGTCGCGGCCATGTCGCGGCGAATAACGGCAGCGCGATGAGCAGAGCGATGAGCACCGCGAGGAGCATAGTCCCGTCCGATTAGGGCCCTTCTGGCCTCCTCCACTCAAGCGACAGCCCAAGCCGAGGTTCGAGATCCCCGTGGCGGGGGGACGCCCTTGTGCATGTCGCTACCAGGGCAAATGACAAGTGAGGAGCATTCAGCATCGCGATTAATCGTGTGAGTAAGCGCGATTTTTTTCCCAAAAATCGATTAGAAAAATTTTAATTAAACATGCTTGCGGCCAAATTTTGACTGGCAACCTAGTCGATATATATTCTCCTAATTATAAATATACATAAAAATTCGGTTTTCAGCAAAAAACCGATGAACGCACTAATCCTGCAGCCGGATCTCGTACTAGCTACTATTCAGGGCTGATGATGATGAAGCACATAAGTTTTGTTTTTTCATATTTTTGTTTATAAGAAAATACATTTGATCAGAGATGATGATACATTTTTGGCTTAGCATCATCTTATATATAAAATTCTCGTGTCACAATGTTAGTCTGCATACTCCTCCGAAACGGGTGGACCGATTCTCATGAAATTTTCTGTGCATATCGGGTAAGTCTGAGAATCGGCCAACATCTATTTTTCATATGTACCACGGGCGAAGCCGGGGCGGGCCGCTAGTTAATTATAAAAATCATATAATGATATTTAGTCAATTTCATTGAGCCGAATTATTTATATCATTCATCGTGAGAATTTTAAGATGAACAACAAAAAATAATAACAATGATATTAAAAATACAAAACATTTATTTATCAATGAGTGATTATGCTATTTCATTGATAAAATTAAAACACGCAGGGTTCCCTAGGATAATTATTAATATCTATAAGATAGACCACAATGTATTTGCAAGAAAATGTGCATACCTAACAAAACTGTAGATAGTAGGTAGTTATATCTAAATTCTAAATTATGAATCTAAATGAATATTGCAGTGCATCTATATAATTCTCTATAATATAAAAATGAATCGCAAAATGTGTTGGTAAGCGCATAACTCGAGAACGTCTGAACCGATTTCGATAATTCTTTTTTTATTATATTCCTTGAAGTACGAGGATGGTTCTTATGTAGAGAAAACGTAAACATGTACCACGGGCGAAGCCGGGGCGGACCGCTAGTTTTATATAAAAGTTCAAAAACTAAATAAATTTAATATTTGAGCATATAATTATTACGGATACAACCTTGGTATCTAACCGAATTATATTCGTCAACTTTTTTACCCATATTGGGGTAATATTTTCAAATACATGATGTAGCGACAACAAGCCAATTTATGCTATATAGCCCCTACAATGTAAATGTAGGGGCTTGTTATGTGCGGGTGTAATAATAGATGAATAACTACGCAAAGGTTATATTTCGTTAACTACATATATTTATTCGTATGTAATTAATATTCAACCTATGCGACAAACCCGCGCGCGCGTCCCGACAAGCCCGTGACTGTCCATGCATAACGATTAACGCACAAACTGTTTATATACGAGTTACCGTGTGAACCTATGGTGTGAACTTTCTTAGTAGGTACTACACTTGAAATTCGGTAACTCGTAAATTGGCTTGTCGTCGCTACAATAGTAAAAAATATGCTTAATACGGAACACTATCAAACTTTTAGATAAATTGATTTAATGCAAATCATTAATAGTACACAATTATTTGAGATATATCTTATCACCAATATGATGATATATAACACAAGAGCCAAAACAAAATACTTCAATCTTGTAAACACAGTTGACCATTTGTCACAAACGAGACATGAGTTTTAAAAACAAAGTCGTCTTAGTTACTGGAGGTAGCTCCGGAATCGGGCAGCTACAGCCATAGAATTCACTAAGGAAGGTGCTAAAGTAGCCATCGTTGGCAGAAATGAAGAAAAATTACAAACATATAGCATAATGAACGTGAACGTTCGAGCGCAGATCAACATTACACTACTCGCAACACCTCATCTGATTAAAACTAAAGGCAATATCGTGAACATATCAAGTGTTGGTGGAACTTTGGTGCCGAGACAAGCTTCTAAAACTCCGTACTACATTTCTAAAGCAGCTCTGAATCATTTCACTCGCTGTGCGGCTTTGGAATTAGCAAGCAAAGGCGTAAGAGTGAACGCGGTGAGCCCCGGACCAGTAAAAACAGCGGTGTGAGTGTAAGTACATTCAAAGTTGAAGACATGGCAAAGAATATGCCGCTACAAAGAATATCAAATCCCATAGAAGTTGCACACCTTATACTATTTCTGGCCAGTGATAAGGCGGTTGGGATTACAGGCTCCGAATTTCTTGCTGACAATGGTTACCTATTAGCTTATTTAGAAAATAAATAAATGTGCAGTTAGATAGTTAAAAGTAAAGATAGTTTGAGTTGTAAGTTTGATAATTGAAGCAAAGTGTGTGTAAATAAGAACTGGACCCGTGGACCTCGATCTTTTACGTAACAAAAAATATTGTTTAGTAGATACTGGCTATACGGTTTTAGGCTTTACTGTCCCTGAACTTAAAAAAAAAGATTAACCAAGGTACAATTGAACAATGTCGGTCTCATCGCAACATAAAGATTTCTTAGGGAAAGGAAATGGGTGATGGGATATTTTTTACACGGAAACGGGAAATATGCGAGATTTCCTTTTACTTCTCGAGCGAAGCCGCGGGTGGAAAGGTAGTAAATAATACATCATATTATGGTACCTACATAAGTAGTGTTAGTGAGAGTTTGTGAATTTTCGACTTTGTAAAATTATTTTACCAATAAAAAGCCAGAATGACAAGGCTATATTTTATTTTCGCCGTCGTCGAATCGGCTATTTGATTGAATGACTATTACGCGTTCATTGAATGACGATCGTAGCAGATCTTAATATTTCACTGGACCAATCCAAATGTGGAGGGGCAAAAGAGAGGAGGAGCTTTTTCAATTACCTATACAATCTTAAATTTTTATCGAACAAGAACAGCAAACAAGACTTATATGTAAATAAATTAAATAAAAAGAGTTTATTTTCTCACATTGGTTACATTAAATAAGTACACATTTCCATTACATATAAATAAGTGTGAGACTAGTGCCTAAACTAGGTAATAAAAATTACCTACCTGTATTTTAGGTCACCAGGCCCCCACTCCTCACTTCGTTGGATCACATTTTATTTATTCTTGTTGAGAGAAAAGAAAACACTAGAAATAAGAAAAATGTTGTGTGGTTTTATGAAACCACGGTAAAAGTGAAACTGTTCGAACGGTTCCGAACACTGCTTTGTGTAGCGCATGTCGCGTGACGGTCGGCTGCCGAGTAGGTATACCTACTCGGCAGCCGCGATACACGCGACATGCGCTACACAGACCAAAAAGTTTGAGACGATGTAATAAAAGTTTCACTTTAAAAACTACAAAGAATATAATATAAACCACTATTATACCAAAGCTCAGTTGTAACCACCAGCCCCCCTAGTCAAGTGGCTTTCTGTTAGCGTAGCGTTTAATAGAATAGACTACGAATGTATGCACAATGTATGAGATTGACGTAACCTGTAGATACGTTTATCTACAGCCTACGTCAATCTCATACATTCGTAGTCTATTCTATTGAACGCTACGCTAACAGAAAGCCACTTGACTAGGGGGGCAGTCCAGAAAGCAACGGTTTTGTATATTTTAAAAATGATATAATTATCATTGTGTTTTATTTAGGCACAATTATTTTCCCATTACACTTTCACTTAGCCCTACGACCAAGGACGGGTCTTGGGATCGAATGACTGGATATATAAAGCCAGTCATTCACTAAGTCTAAGTCTAAAGAAATAAATAAAAAATACTTAATTTTAATGTATTTTACTTTAACAGTTAGCAATACTTCTGTATCCTCGTAATTCAAAGTAAGAAGCCATTCTTTCAGAACTAATTTTAGTTTATTTTTTGTGAGTGGTTAAATGGATATTATTTGGGAAATTTTGTTGTACAGCCTTGGACCCATTACATAAGAGTGCCTACCCGCGATACAGGTTCTGCACGATTCTTGTTTAACTATTTTATTATTCCTACGTATAGTTGATAAGAGATGTTTATCATATTTTAAGTGTGCATGTGTACGAAGTATCATATTTAAGATATAAAGTTTCCGCACCGACAGGACTTTACAGTCAGCGTATAGTTTTGTAGTTGGGTATCTAAAATGTTTTTTAGTCATAATTTTCAGAATCATTCTCTGGGCTCTTTCAAGCTGTAAAATAGCTGTAATATTATTATTACTAACAAATTTATTGTCATCTTTTAAGAACTACCAGTGATCAAGTATTGCGATTTTAATTTTAATGTCTACACTCTACTATATATTAATCAAAAAACTCTACGTGTTATAACATATAAGCTTTCCCCTATTAGTCGTAAAAAACACACATATCAAAACATATTTCAGTGGCCAAATACTTTAAGTTAGTAAATAACCTAGCATCATAGACCATTGTTACAAAAAAAAGATGAACGTCAGTGACGTTTGACATTGACGGATACTTCAACTTTCAAATTCAACTTCACATTTTCACGTGGTGAACTCGCTTGTAATTTGTAAATAGTGCAAATTATATTTTTTATAAATTATAAATAATGAGTGTATAAAAGAATATAAAAATGCTACTGAAAGAGGAGAAAACTTTTGACTTCTTTGTTAGCAGCCGAATTGGCTCATTCAAACGTAAGTACATAAAATATGCACAAATTATATGCGTGCGATTTCGATTGCGAACTGCACTTCACAAATAAAGTTTTAAGAATAAATATGTATTATTATCGTGTTAACTTACAGCCTATAAGATGTCTAATGATCTATTTCCTCCACAGATATAAAATACCACGCAGACGTAGCTAAAAACAATAAAAAATGTATCGAAAACCTGGTAGATATAAAAACTTTACAAAAAGATGACACTATCACCTGTATGGAATGGGGCAACAAGGAACAGACAGAAATACTTATAGGAAAGAGGAATCAAAAGGTATTATTAATATATGTTTACATTTTCCACCTGCATGCTGAAAATCAATTCCCAAATTAAACTCTATCCTGTGTGTTAATCCAAGTTTCCCTCTATATGTGTGCTAAATTTCATTGTAATCGGTTCAGTAGTATTTGCGTGAAAAAGTAACAAACACACACACACATCCATCCTCACAAACTTTCGCATTTATAATATTAGTAGGATCATTCATAAAAATGCTATAAAAATCATTAACTCTTTCAGATTGGAACATACAGCACAGAGAAAGGCTTCACAAATACAGATACAATAGATTTTGGATCTGGCGACATTGTAGGCCTCGGTCGCTATAAACGACGTCTCATCGCTGGTGTTGCTAGCGGCGTGGTCAAAATTTGGGGGAAAAAGGAAGATACTCTTGTTGAGACTGGCGGGAAAATAGATAGAATGAAGGTGTGGAGCGATAGCAATGTTTTCGCTACTGGTAATTTAATTTTTTTTTTTTATAGTTTTCAGTAATTAATTATATTATTGACACATATAAATTCTGCTTGAAGGGGTAATAGAATATACAATTTATACAGATGCTGCTTAGAATGCTGTATTAATTTTTGTAATGATAAATCTTATATATAAAATTCTCGTGTCACAATGTTAGTCTGCATACTCCTCCGAAACGGGTGGACCGATTCTCATGAAATTTTCTGTGCATATCGGGTGTTGAGTAGTGCTTCTGTACCCCAAGGTTGCCCAAATAATAATGCCTTTCCTTTAATCACTTTATTACTCTTCACAATATATGTGTTGTTAGAACTAGCCGTTAAGCACTACTAACTAATAATTCTAATAAAAATGTAGAAAGCGTCGGGGAAACAATGTGGACGCACACATATACAAAAGCTCGGTCAGCGAATTGCATATGTGTGTCCCTACATTATTCCCCCCCTTTTTCAAAAAAAAAATTATACACTCCAAAAAAATTTTATCAAAAGACATAATAAACACACAACAATTACCGTTAAATACAAAATGACAATGCAAGATAACAATGCAAGACACATATTAATTCGTAATACATATTTCTTATACTTATGTAATCCGATATAACTAATTACTAATCTAGTACAAAAACAGGAAATACTAAATAGGCATCTTCAATGCGCAAAAACAAGACTATCGTATTACTTTATTCTTTCGCAATAGGTACACAAAAATGTAAAATATGCACAATGCAATGTAATGTTAATCATATTTACGTAAAACATAAAATGAAATGATTAACAATATGAAACGATAAAAACAAATTAAGTTACTTTAAAACGTTGTATATGTTAAATAATTAATATAAAAATTTGTATAAGACGCAAAAGCTACATGTAAACGAATATAAACTTACATTCTGCAAAAAAAAGGTATATAACACACAAGTATAATAAATGAATCACACTACAGATAATCTTAGAATTAAAGACAATAGCTAAATACTGTGTGAAAGTTCTATATCGCGAATCGCACGGGTCGTCGTATTACGCGACCGCTCCTAGTTACGCTTATGGGTGGCGCATGCTGAACCGACTTCGATAAAGATGTGTTATGTGGAACAATATTATTTTCCACATCAACATCATCTTTTATAATAAAGGCTGGCTTTAACCTGTCAATGGAAATGCGTGCGACTCGATCCGGAAATTGTATTTTAAAAACTTTAGAACTACGTTCTAACACTTGATAAGGACCATCATAAGGCGGTTTTAGAGACCTGTGAACTGCATCGTCTCTAACAAAAACGTGACTACAACTTTGTAAATCGGAATAAACGAATATTTTCTTTGCGTTCGTCTTATCTCTCGTCGGGCGATACTGAGATATAGTTTCACGGATTTTTTCTACCAAACTATAAGGATCGTTTACGTCACAGTCATTTGTAGAACTATCGTAGAACTCGCCAGGCAAACGTAAAGTTTTACCGAAGGCCAATTCTGCGGCACTAACATTACTATCAGTTCGTATTGCTGCTCTCAACCCTAACATAACAGTGGGTAATTCGTCTATCCACGTTTTATTACTACTGAGCAGTCTCGCCATAAGGGCTGCTTTCAACGACCTATGCCATCTTTCCACCGCGCTATTACTTTGTGGATGGTAAGGCGTAGTACGAATTTTATGAATACCCAAAAATGACATTAATTTTAAAAATAGACTCGACTCAAATTGACGTCCTTGATCACTAGTAATACGGACGGGACAACCATATCTAACTATCCATCCTTCATAAATATGCTTAGCAACGACGTCTGCAGTAATTTCTTTAACGGGAAATGCTTCAGGCCAACGCGTACATCTATCTATAATTGTTAATAAATATCTAAATCCCTGTGGAGATGTCGGCAATGGACCAACTAAATCCACATGGATATGCTCGAATCGCGAAACTTCCGGGAATTTTCCTATATCTGAAACAACGTGACGCGAAATCTTCGACCTTTGACATGATACACACGCTTTGGTCCATTTCCCTATATCTTTATTCATACTAGGCCAAAAAAATTGTTTAGTGACCATCTTCCGAGTCGTACGTATACCGGGATGACTTAAATTGTGAACACTATCGAAAGCAATTTTTCTAAAATATTCTGTTAAATAAGGTCTAATAATATTATTTGAAACTTCGCAATATACTCCTTTTTTACAAGTCGGTAAATACATTTTCTTAAACTTTACATTATTATCGCTATGCCCACTTCGTGTCATATTAATCAAGTACTCGTCTTTCGCTTGCGAGTCAGCAAGTTCGTTGAAGTCGAGTACAGTCGGGCAAACAATTGTTTCTACGCGCGATAAAGTATCGGCTACAATATTATCTTTACCGCTAATATGCTGTATGTCGACCGTAAATTCACTAATAAAAAGTAATTGTCGCGTCCTTCTAGGCGTTTCTTTACTGTCATTACCTATTTTAGAAAATGGATGACATAAAGGCTTATGATCTGTATATATAGTTAAAGGACGGCCTTCAAATAATTTCCTAAAATATTTTATAGCTTGAAAAATCGCTAGCAATTCCCTATCATAAGTAGAATACTTTTGCTCGGTAGGCGAAAATTTTTTGGAAAAATATCCTAGGGGTATCCACTTACCTTTTACTCGCTGTTGCAATACCGCACCCATACAGGTATTGGAAGCGTCGGTCATCAAGGCTAAGGGAACATCTAAAAGGGGATGTGACAATGTAACGGCATTCTGTAAACCTATCTTACATTGCACAAAAGCATTTTCACTAACATTGTTCCAAATAATTTTCGATTTATCATTTTTCTTAGAATTCACTAAATATTTATTAAGTTCGCATTGATGTGACGCTAAATGAGGTAAATGTGGTCTATAAAAATTAATCATTCCTAAAAATCGTCTTAAATCCGATACTGTAACGGGTTTAGGAAAATTAACTATGGCTTCGACTTTATCTTTGAGCGGTTTAATTCCATCTACGCTCACTTCGTGACCTAAGAATTCTATACGCGACTGTCCGAAGCTACACTTGCTTAAGTTTATAGATATGCCGTATGTATTGAAACGTTCGAATACTAACTTCAAATGTTCTTGATGTAAAGTCTCATTTTCGCTGGCAATTATGACGTCATCTAAATAACAAAATAAAAAATCGAGACCTTGTAAAACGGTATTGTTCATAAAACGTTGAAACGTTTGTGCGGCGTTCCTTAGGCCAAAACTCATACGGGGAAATTCGAAAAGTCCGAAAGGAGTAATAATAGCAGTTTTTTCTATATCGCATGGGGCAACTTTTATGCAGTGATAGGCTCTATTTATGTCCACTTTTGAATATATTTTCTTATTAGCCAATATAAAAGTAAAGTCGTGTAATCGCGGAACTGGATATCTGTCGGGCTTTGTTATTGCGTTGAGCTGTCGATAATCTCCGCACGGCCTTAACTCGCCATTCTTTTTAACTACAATATGAAGCGGACTAGCCCAAGCACTTTTAGAAGGCCTACAGATACCTAATTCTTGCATAACCCTGAACTCTTCCTTCACCTTTTTGTATCTATCCGGGGGTAACGGTCTAGCTCTAGCATGAATAGGTGGGCCGCTCGTCTCTATATAATGTAAAACGTTATGCGATGTAGTTTCTTTAAACGACATCGGTTTAGTAATGTCAGGAAACATATTTAATAAATCGTAATACGGATGACTTTTGCACACAGAATTTAGCGATTGTTGCGTACACGAAACTAAGGAGGCTAATACATGTAAATCGGTAGTTTGATCAATTAACTTTTTTCGATACAAATCAACTAATAATTTATGATGTGTTAAAAAATCAGCTCCCAATATTGGCTGTTTGACGTCTGCTAAAATGAAATCCCAACGGTACGGTCTTCTTAAATTAAGGTTTAAAACAATTGATTTAATGCCATAAGTTGCAATTTCTGTACCGTTAGCAGCGTATAATTTAAGATCTGATCGACATAATTTATGATATTTAAATGGATTTTTAGATACGGGCAAAACGGAAACATTGGCACCGGTATCTACTAAAAATTTTAAATTAGTGTTTATATCTGTTACCATGAGACGGCTGCACGGCGTGATGGTACAGACCTCCGCCGTAGTCTGCACCTGCCTGTCTAGTTTTCCGGCTGGGCGGCTGCTGCGCTGGGGCTGGGGCTCCTCTTCCACGCGCACGGCTGGATGCACCTGTGAGCGCGCTGCCGGAACCTGAAGTGGTAGCTGCACAACCAGTCGGGTCCGCCGGGACGACGTCGCTTCGAAGATGACCTTGACGACTCTCGAAGATTGCGTGACGGTGTTCTGGGTCGCCGATGTATTGCTCGTGATCGCGAGCGCTCGATGTTAGAAAGGCGCACGTTTATTTTCGCCAATTCCGCTGAAAGGGTGGCTACTTCAACGTCTTCGTGACTGGAACTCCTGTGTCTCACTTCCGCCACCTGATTGGAACGTGTGGCTTCTGCGACGTTATCGGCGATCACTGCTAGGCTGTTAAGGTCTTTCGTTTCAGCGACCACTAGGACGGCCTTAATTGTAGGTGGCAGATGACCCTGCCACAAAACTCGAAGTGTATCATCTGGAATTTTGTCCCTGGCCAGGTCACGCATCCGGTGCAATAGTTGGGAGGGTTTCTGGTCTCCCAATTCCATCTCTCCAATTAGTTTTTCTATTTGACGGTTTTTGGAATCCTCGAATAATGTTAAAAGTTTATTTTTTAATTTTTGGAATTTGTCTGTGTCCGGCGGTTTTTCTAAAAAATCTGTGATTTGTACTATTACGTCTTTCGGTAACTTAGATATGACTAAGTCGAATTTGCTTTCGTCACCTAATTTCTGCGGGGCCAAAATTGCTTCCACACGATAAAACCACACACGCGGCTGGTCCACCCAAAAATCTGGTATCCGGGACGAAACTGTAACGGCGAAAACTTCCGACGACGGCATCGCTCCAAGGTTTGATGTAGGCATCGTCATATTTAAAATTTAAATTCTTCTAATAAATCTTCGTCTTCAAAATAATATTTTATTCTATTATAATTTCTTGATGTTCTTTGTCGGGGTCACCAATGTTGAGTAGTGCTTCTGTACCCCAAGGTTGCCCAAATAATAATGCCTTTCCTTTAATCACTTTATTACTCTTCACAATATATGTGTTGTTAGAACTAGCCGTTAAGCACTACTAACTAATAATTCTAATAAAAATGTAGAAAGCGTCGGGGAAACAATGTGGACGCACACATATACAAAAGCTCGGTCAGCGAATTGCATATGTGTGTCCCTACATCGGGTAAGTCTGAGAATCGGCCAACATCTATTTTTCATATGTACCACGGGCGAAGCCGGGGCGGACCGCTAGTTTTCTATAAAAATTTTAAGCTTAGACAAAAGTCTTTTTAGTCAATTGTAGATATTAAGGAATATTAAAAATATTACAATATGTTTTGTTATGCTATCTCTTAAATTATTTAATTATTAACAAATTCTTTACTGCTAAACCCTTGACTGACCGGTTGGCTTAGTTGGTAGTGGCCCTGCCTTCCAAGCCAGTGGCCGTGGATTCGATTCCCACCTGGGGCAAATTATCTATATAAATTTTTATTTAAAAATTATATATATGTTTGTTAGTACCAGATGGCTGATAACATCTGGTTTCCATAACACAAGCGAAAGCTTAGAATGGGATCAGATCGTGCCGTGTGTGAAAATTGTCCTGAAATATTTACTTACCTGTAATCTAATTCATAAGACTAATTATATTTTATCTCATGTTAGCCAAAGAAAAACGTCTAGTCCTTCCGAGATACTTATCAAATTACCTTCTAAATTCGAAACGTCATTTAACCTATGAATTTTATATGTTAGTCCTATATGTAATACCCATAAAATTATCTAGCATTTTAATATATTTTTTCAGGTGGCGAAGAGAACGATTTAAAACTATGGCGTATAGGTGAAACAGCGCCTATATTTATAGCAAAGAATCTGCCGCACGACTGGCTGCAATTACGGAGGCCTGTGTGGGTCACGGATTTAACGTTCCTCGAGGAGAATTTGCTTGCGGTTTGCTCTAGACATGGTTATGTTAGGTTTGTATCAAGTTCTTAATATAGTGTTATATTACTGATCCTATATAACTTTATTTTCTTGTTACTGTATTGAGTTTTTATACTGACGACGAAACTTTGTTTTCTTTTAATAAAAGAATATTTTTCCTAATTCCTGCGACATATTTGGAAAAAATTTCTTTATCGCGCGTTGCGATAGGTGGCTAGAAAGAAAAAAAATGAAAACGAAAAGTTGTACATAACGACACTTTTTGCTATAGTTGTGAGCCTTGCGGCGTGCGTGTGTTTCTCTGTCTGCCTCTCTCTTATAGACAAAGAAAATTCGTTGCATCCGGGTGTCCCTTGACACCTCAAGTTTTTTTTATACATACACTTCCCCTCCGTATTATTATATTTATTCCCCTTATTACTTATTGCCTGCCCTGCAAATATTGTTTTGCCTGTTACTTATCATTTGTCCTAGATTTTATTATTGATTAGTATTTGTTGTTAGTTTAGTTACTTTTTTCAGTTACTCAAATCTCAATTTCTACTCATAAGCTTGATAATAATAAATATATTTTCCATATGATTTCAGGTTATACGACACGCGGGTACAACGCAGGCCGATTTGCAATGTGGATACAAAAGGCATGGCCGCTACATGCATAGCTAACGGTTTTGACGAGAGGTAAGTAAATTAAACATTAAAATGATTAATCACGCATATTGTATGAATTGTGATAACACAAATATTATATCTGTTATAATTTAACTATTCAACACAAATCACAAATTGATTTGCTAACATTGAATTTACAATTTGTATTTGAAAACAATAGTTAATACACTTACCTAGTAGCCTACTATCTATTAGCCAATCATCTTGAGCTTCCATACTATCTTAATAATATTAGTATTAATAAATAAATAGTCCCTATTAATAACTAGATTTGACCGCCTCCTTGGTACAGTGGTTGACGCGTGAGCGTGGAACCGAGGGGTCCTGGGTTCGATTCCCGGTGGAGACGAAGAAAAAAAAAATGTCTCGGTCTGGCAGGACACAGAAGGCTGATCACCTACTTGTCCCTAAAGAAAATCGATCAGTGAAACAGAAGTATGAATAATGCATCTGCCCCTTACCCCACTAGGGGACACGGGACTTCACTTAAATAACTAGCTGCTATAATAGACGTATGTATCAACATATGTATTTGGCGAATCATTTTTATTGTATCGATATAATCCATACTATAATAATATTATAAATGCGAAAGTAACTCTGTCTGTCTGTCTGTTACTCAATCACGCCTTAACTACTGAACCAATTTGCATGAAATTTGGTATAGAGATATTTTGATACCCGAGAAAGGACATAGGCTACTTTTTACCCTGGGACATAGGATAGGTTTTATCCCGGAAATCCCACGGGAACGGGAACTATGCGGGTTTTTCTTTGACTGCGCGGTCGAATCCGCGGGTGGAAAGCTAGTATTAAATAAGTTTATTATATGTACATATATGTTCATATGAAAACTCTACCTACTCATGTATAGGCAGAGTTTTGTGTTAGACATTTTTTTGAGCATGATTGTAAATCTAGTTAAATATTATATTATGTCAACATATTGAGAATTTATTACTTATTATTTATATTTATTTCTTATTAGTATTTATATTAATTTTCAGACAAGTCCTAGTAGGTTTCGGTCGTGGCCAACTCCATCAAGTGGATTTCCGTCACACGCGTCTCGATAAAGGCTACAAAGGCGCAGCCGGGGCTATAACTAGTATAGCTGTTTGTGACAAAATGGTAATCAGTACCAGCCTGGATAGACATATCCGGGTGCACGAACATAGCAGCAAGAATTGTGTTTATAGGGTGAGTTTATTTTTGTGAAAAACAATATGTATGTTTTTGTCAATGATAAATGTGTGTATTGATCTTGTTTTTATTTGCTATGTTACATGTTTTAGATTACATAATTTATATTATATGTATTTAAATATTATTTTGATTTATCATTCAAAAATAAATTAATAATTTCTTGACAAGCAACACATCCTCTAAGTATATAGAAAGCACTCGCTATCAATATTATTTAAAAAAAGTTTCGTGATTTTTTTTAAATCTCTATTTCTACCAAAAGCTAAAATTAATCCTCTTCCCTTCTCTGTTAGGCTTTTAATTTCTAAATTTTCAGCCCAACATTGTTCCCTCTATTTTTCTATACTCTTATTATTTTTCTTTTTACAGCAATACCTAACCTCAAAACTTACTACAGTCCTAGTGCAGACAGCGACATCTACGCCTTTGCAAAACTTTTCTGAAGATGTAAAGGAAGAACAAGAGATTACGATTAAAGATGACGATTTGGATGAGATCTTTGAAAATATGGAAACTGTTGGGTAAGTAAATGCATGTTGCTGGCATTATTTAGGTAAAAAACGCTAATAGCGATTAGCGATATTATAACTTCCTAGCTTACCGCCCGCAGCTTCGCCCGCTTTGTCTAAAACCTAATAAATTATATACTAAAACCCTCCTCTTGAATCACTCTATCTATTAAAAAAACCGCATCCTAATCCGTTGCGTAGTTTTAAAGATGCAAAGGGACATAGGGACAGAGAAAGCGACTTTGTTTTATACTATGTAGTGATAAGTAAAAGAATCTATACAAATCAAAATTTTACTGGTGCGGGAAGTGTAAAAACAATAAAATATAAAAAGTACATACAATTTTAAGTTTCGATTTTTTAAAACTAGCTTATGTCTCGCAATGGTAGTACTAACTTAAACTTAACTACTAGCTTGTTTTTTTTTAATATACCATATTTCTTACCGAATATTTTCATTACTTTCATCAAAATATGACGTGAAAGCGACGGACGGAAACTTAGTTTTATTTTCATATTCAAATTTTTAAAGGCGAAAATTATCTTTCTCGTCATTTTTTCCGCAGGCGAATCCGCGAGACATGTGCAGTTCTCTATAAAGTATAATTAATTTTGTTGTTTAAAACCTTTTTTTTTCTTTACAGAATAAAAACACCACGCAAGAAGCATTTGGAAGAAGACACAGAAGTCGAAGCGAAGAAATGCAAACCTTCCACAGAAGGTAGTACGGAAGTTACAAGCGGAGAAGATGCGATCGTCAAACTTCTGCGAAGCACAGAGAAGCAGAAGAGAAGATTGGAGAAGAAGAAGCGGGAGAAGAAAGCGAAGAGCGTGTTTCATAATGCGTAATAAATGTTTTGAATTTAATAAGTGTTTTATTTTGATGAAATACTCCTGATGTAGTCTTGTGATTGGTTTTATATTAATACTTAAAGCAAAAACATTTACGAAGTTTACGAATACAGTATGAAATTTGACATAGTCTAAAATCTTGATAACTACGCAACGAAGTTTTAAAAATTAATGTCTGTTTGTCCATAAAAAAAAATCTATACAAATAAACAGAGGGTCTGTATTTAATATTGAAATAACCGCTTTTTACTAAATACGTATGCGTACTAGTACGTATGCACATAATTTTTTCTGTTTGTTCCGACTAAAATCTGTAACGGCTGCAGCCATTTTGACGAGAGTTTCACTGACAGTGAGTAACATAGGCTACTTTTTCTACTGATATTCACCCAGGAACACTAGGATTAGGAGGAAAAACTCATTTATGATATACACAGCTAGTTTAAAATAATTTAATTCCACAAAAAAAAAATTGGTTGTTTGTAAAGTAGGTTTACGATCGAGATGTTTACGTGATAACGTCTTATTGGTGGCAGCGCTCGAGATGAGACGAGAGATCGGTCCGTCTCTCTCTCGTTATACCTGCGATCGCGCTCGTGAAGTTTTGGTGTGACACAAGTTTCTGAACATGTCACCCGACTAAAACGATTTTAAAAACGTTATCACGTTAAAAAACACAATTTATCACAAATCCCTATTTCTCCACCCCGGTGAGTGGGTTCGGGAACGCTGACCCCAGTTGTTCCCACATCATTTCGCTGTCCGCTTGTAACTCGAACGGTTGCAAGAGACGCCGGGACTTGTTCTTTATATCTGATACCGAGTTAGGGATATTTATTTTTGTAATTATTAAGTTTCATTTGTATTAATGTTTTAAAAGAGTTAAGGGTTGATTTTTCAATCCTTGGTTAAAATTTATTTGTTGAATAACGTATTAAACTACCATTTCAAAAATGTATTCTAATTACCTGTATTTGACAGTGTACAAGTGACATTTTAATATTATCGTGTACTTTATTGGACGGATAAGTTTTAACCAAGGATTGTATAGTGATAGATATGCGGAAGGACACGAATGAAACGCTAGACGGCTGTTAACGAACTGACTTTAATGTCACGTAAGATGACAAATCAATGCACATACATAACAGTCCCTCCCCCATAGTGAAACATAATTAAAAATACTTTTTGAAGTCAACCTTGGGACGGTTGCGCTTCTCGCGCGCGTTAGGGGCCGATTGGTACGGCTGGACTTCATCGCGCTGCTGCTGGCTCGCTTCCGCGTCGTGGAAGCACTCGTCTTCCACATCGGTCTCGGGCGAGCGCCGTACGCCTCGCGTCGTCGTCACCCACGACGGCCGCGGCGGCGAGCGCTGCTGTCCGTCAGTGGCCGGTTGAGGCGAGCCGCTGTTTACAGGTGAATATGTCACCCTGTCGTCCCCTCTCTCATCCGCCTCTGCTCTCGGCACGGACGCTTCTCGTGTCGCGGACGTTGAAGGCGTCGGAGAATGCGATGATGTGCCCGATACGTTAGAATTTTCTAAGTCCCAAGGTTGCTTATCTAAAATATCGCCTTTGTATAGAATTATTTGATTCTTGTGTTTTTTAACTATCGAATTTGTTACAAAATCTTTAATACAATATAACATTTTCCCCATTTTTCTTATAATAGTACCTTTACACCATTTATAGTCTTTCTTATTAAAATATTTTTTATATAAAACGTATTGTCCAGGCACAAATACTACATCTCTTTTATGTACATTTTTAGTTTGTGAACACTGATTAAAATATGTTACATTACTATTAGCGGATGCGGTCGATGAAAGCGGAAAACGAGTATGATTCATTAAATCAAAACGGCACCTCAGCTTGCGCCCAAACACTAACTCAGCCGGAGAAACATTTGTTATCGAATGCACAGAGTTACGGTAATCGAATAAATATTTGAGTAAATTCAATCTACTATCTTTCTTGTTTTTATTACTCAAAATACTAGATTTAATACCTTTTTTTACAATTTTAACGTATATTTCGGCTTGGCCGTTACTAGCCAGGTGGTAAGACGGTGACGTTAACTGATTGATACCGTTTAACTGACAGAAATATCTAAATTCTGTTGACGTGAACGCTGTACCATTATCAGACACTATCGTATTAGGTAGCCCAAAACGAGATATAAATTCATACATTTTATCCGTTACGGCGCTCGAGTTACAACTACTCATATCATAAACTTCGACCCATTTACTATAAGCATCCACTATGACCAAGTACATTCGACCATTTAGAGGCCCAAGGAAATCCAGATGTATTCTATAGAATGGGTGCGGTGCGGCGGGCCACGGAACAATAGGCGCCTTTGGTGGTGATGACCTTAATTGATTACAAACATTACAGGTACTTATCATTTTTTCAAGCGTTTCGTCTATGCCAGGAAACCAAAATCTCGCCCGGGCTTCCGTCTTAGTTTTAACTATACCCAAATGTGACGTATGCAATTCCTTTAAAACCTGATTACGTAAAGAACTCGGTATAACTATCTTGTGCCCGCGCATAAGACACTCATTTTCATATGATAACTGCAACCTACACGCAAAATATGGTTGAATTAAAGCATCGCTTACCTTTCTAGGCCAGCCGTTTAATACATAAGTAATAACTCGATTCAGTATCGGATCTTTAATAGTTGCTTCTCGCAACTCACACATAGTGATCGGTAACGCGCCCTCAAAAACAAATCGAATATACGCTGCGCGGTCGCAGGTGTCTGCCTCCCCGCGCGCTTTCCCCCCGTCCGCTGGCGCGAGCGGTAGGCTCGCCCGCGATAGATAATCAGCTGTATTATCTTTACTCTTTACATATTCAATCTCGTAATTGTAGCTACTTAAAAATAACGCATATCGTTGTAACCTATTTGCCGATACTTCCGGAATGCCCTTATATGGACCGAATATTGATAGAAGAGGCTTATGATCAGTCCGTAAAATAAACGGTGAAGTACGACCGTACAAGTATTGATGAAATCGCCGCACACCAAAAATAATAGCGGTAGCTTCTTTTTGTATTTGCGAGTAATGCTTTTCTGCGCTATTTAAGGTACGAGACGCAAAAGCAACTGGTCTTTCTTGCCCATCACCCGCTATTTGGGATAAAATTGCCCCTAAACCACTTGGTGATGCGTCCACCGTTAAAATAATTTTTGCTTCTGCGTTGTAGTGTGCTAACACTTGATCGGAAGCTAATATTTCCTTTATTCGGATAAACGCTTTGTTTTCTAGGTCTGACCAATGCCACTTAATACCTTTTTTTAATAATTCATATAAAGGACTTAATATAGTCGAAGCATCCGGTATAAAACATCTATAATAATTAATTAACCCCAAAAATGATTGTAACTGATTTAAATTAGCTGGAATGGGGGCTTCCAATATAGCTTTAACTTTATCCGGATTTTTTTTCAATCCATCCTTATTAATAATATATCCTAAGTAGTTAACCTCATCCTTAAAATATTCACATTTCTCCCGCTGTAAAACGAGCCCGGCTGCTTGTAAGCGTTGTAATACCGTGTGTAGCCTTTCGAGATGTTCAGCTCGGTTGCGGCCCGTGATACAGACATCATCTAATAAACACAGTACGCCGTCGATACCAGAAAGCAACTCGTCCATTGCGCGTTGAAAAATAGCAGGCGCGCTCGCTAACCCGAAAACTAGCCTCGTAAATACAAAAAGGCCGCGATGGGTATTGATGCAAGTGTACTTTTGTGACTGTTCATCTAGAATGAATTGGTTATAAGCCATTGATAAGTCTAATTTGGAAAACTGCTGACCGCCGTGAAGCTTCGAAAATAATTCTTTTATAGTCGGTAATGGATATTTGTCAACAACTAATTGTTTATTTAGACTAACTGAGTAATCAACACACAATCGAACCGATCCATCGCGTTTTAACACAGGAACGATCGGCGACGCGTACTCTGAGTGTGATACGGGTTTGAGTATTCCTAAATCTAGAAGCCTGTTTATTTCCTGGTCTACTTTATCACGCAATGCGAACGGCATGGGGCGTGCTTTGAAATATAAGGGTTTTGCGTCTAGTTTCAAATGTAATGAAACTTTATGCCTATTAAATTCGCCTAATTTATTTGAAAATATATCTGGATAGCGTAAATGTAATGAATGTATATCATTTGCAACTTTACAATTAAATACCGGTGATAGTTGTAACTCGAACTTCGCTATAAAATCTCGACCGAGGAGGGGCGGCCCGCCGTGACGAACAACATACACTTGTAGTTTATTCGTACGTCCCTTCCATTCGACCGTCATAGGTGCACAGCCTATGCATGCAATGACCTCCCCCGTGTAACTGACGAGTTTTTTATTAGTGTTCGATAATGGTACATTCGGAAAATACATTGAATATGTTCTATTAGATATGACAGTAACGGCCGAACCACTATCCACTTCAAAAGGAATTTTTACCCCGTTTACACATACTGTTTCCACTAACGGCTCCCCTTTAATTGATCGAATAAGATATAACTCACCATCGTCATCGCTCTCACCGGTCGCATCCGTATTTACACATTTGACTGCTTTGCACATTCGACGCAAGTGACCCTTTTTATGACATCTCTTACAAATAAAACTCGCGAAACGACACTCTGACGACTTATGATTTTTATAGCCGCACACTGAACACTTTTCTTTATTCTCACTATTGTTCTTGTTATATGGCACTTTATTCGCGATTTTAAACAAAGCGTCGGATGTATTTGGCGTAGCCGCAATGGCGGCCGCGCGCGCGCTGCGTAGATTCTCGACCAGCTCCACCGCTCTGGCTAATGTCAGCTCTGCCAGGTCCTGCACGTACAGCTTCTCTTTCTCGGGTCCAGGCAACATTCCCATTATAAATCGATCGCGCAACACCTCTTCTACATTACTGAAGTTACAGTATGCTGTGAGGCCGCGAAGTCTCGCCGCCCATTGTTGCGTCGATTCCGTAGGTAGCTGTTCTGCCGAATAGAATTTATGCCGTTCACCAAAACCAACTTGTTTCGGCGTAAAATGTGCATCTAAAAGGCGTAGAATGTCTTCATATGGCACCTCTTGCAATTCTTTCGGCAACGCAAGGTCAGATGCCAACTTGTAGGTACTATCTGACAATGCACTGAGTAAGAACGCTCGTCTTTTCACTCCCAAGGGGTCTTTCACCGCATCTATGTCGTTCGCGATGAACCATTGAGCTATCCTGCTTTTGAAAGTCTTCCAAGTTTGCAGACTGTGATCGAAATTGGATAAAATGCTCATATTCGAAAACGACATTTTTATTTTATTTTTTATATCGCGGGTATCTCGTCGCCACTGATAGATATGCGGAAGGACACGAATGAAACGCTAGACGGCTGTTAACGAACTGACTTTAATGTCACGTAAGATGACAAATCAATGCACATACATAACATATAGTATAGTACACGATAATATTAAAATGTCACTTGTACACTGTCAAATACAGGCAATTAGAATACGTCTTTAAAATGGTAGTTTAATACATTATTCGACGAATAAGTTTTAACCAAGGATTGAAAAATCAGCCCTTTTAGAGATAGTCAATGAAATGTTATATTTACATGTCTTAGCATACATTTTTCAAAGAACGAAATATTGAAACAATAAAAAGCTACATACAGTAATTTACTAAGGAACTCAGTGATATAGGCTATATCTATACTAATATTATAAAGAGGAAAGGTTTGTAATTATTTATTTATGTATGTATGTATGGTTTTCACGCATTTAAAACTACTGGACCGATTTCAAAAATTCTTTCACCATTAGATAGCTGCATCATCACTGAGCACCATAGGCTAGGTTTCATCCCGGAAATCCCACGGGAACGGGAACTATGCGGGTTTTTCTTTGACTGCGCGGGTGGAGCCGCGGGTGGAAAGCTAGTTTTATATAAAAAGGATACAGCCCTTAGCGACATTTGGTGGTGCAGTAAAGTCGAAACGAATGCCAGTCAGCTCCTTCCCAATTTGATATGCTTCCCTGTAATGACATAATTCATGAGTAATAATTTGATAGTGAAATATTATCCTGTGAATGCTTTATGTGTAGCCCTCACATCTCAAAAATACTGAACCAATTTTGATGAAACTAGCACTGATATATATACACGAGTATACCCAACACAAAGCAATAATTTTCTGGTTTTTGAGTTAAGCGTGAACAATTTATTCACTCATGAAATATATACACCTATGTTTAAAAGCATTTGCAGATATACATATTGAAAAATTTCAATTTTGACAAA
This sequence comes from Colias eurytheme, assembly GCF_061535395.1. Classification (NCBI taxonomy): domain Eukaryota; kingdom Metazoa; phylum Arthropoda; class Insecta; order Lepidoptera; family Pieridae; genus Colias; species Colias eurytheme. The sequence continues at coordinate 2,009,844 of NC_143008.1, forward strand.
AGTACATGAACATAATATACATCAAATTGATGAAATTTTGGAAGTTGCCTAAAAAACATGTAAAGTTTCCAAATGCAAAAAACTCAATCTATATTAAAATTATAAAGCTGAAGAGTTTGTTTGAACACACTAATCTCGGGAACTAATGGTTTGATTTGAAAAATTATTTCGGTGTTAGATAGCCCATATATTGAGGAAGGCTATATATACAAGAGCGGAGCACTGCGGGTAAAACCGTGGAGCACAGCTAGTTAGTAAAGAAAAATAAAACTTACTTAGCATTCTCCAGTCTGATCTTATCGCTATCGGCTATAGTCAGTCTCGATTCGAACGTCTCGCACATTCTGTCCAATTCATTTGTCCTTTTGGATAATTCAGCAAGCTTCTGCGTCAATTCCTCCTGAAAAATGTATCCATAGTAATATTATAAACTAGCTTTGTAAAAAACTTCACAAATTATATATCAAAACATTCCTAAAGGACCACTTGTATCTATTAAAAATCTTCATCAAAATCTGTTGCATAGTTTTAAATATCTAAGCATACATATGGACGGACTGATAGCAAGGGTGACTTTGTTTTATCCTATGTAGTGATGTGAAACTGTGTGTTAGTTTGTCTATCTATTTTGATTTAATGGAATTATTTTATGATATGATTTTTGTATCATAAAAAACTTTTAACCTACGCAGAGTGCAACTACGTGTAATAACCGGGGCCCTCACAGGGCACGGCCCCTTCAACAAACATGTTTTTAATTTAGGGATCACAGACAGTCCGCTATGCAGAGCATGCATATCGTCCAAGGAAACAGCAGCCCACGTCATCATGGAATGTAAGAGGGTTGCGGAGTACAGGGCAAGGCACCTGGGGTCTTCCGGGTCCCTCCCTGAAACCTTCGGCAGCCCTCACAAGTTGCTTGGCTTCATGGAGGAGCTCGGGTGGTTTCAGTATTAGCTGGTTTCCCCCACCTCCCTCTCTCACGCAAAATAGGCGCTTGACATCGAGTTGCAGAGAAATGCCCGTACATTATTTATTTTATGATTTTTGTATTAGGTGATAGTTAGGTGGCTAGAGAGTAATATAGGCTACTTTTTACAGCAGTGAAATGCAAGTGATTATATCATAAGAACTGAAAACTTAACCCATTGAGCCCCCAATGGCCCGATCGGTCCACGACACAATAGATTTTCTATTGTGTCTGTGATTCCGGGGCCTGAGTCATTAATTATATCTTTATCAGCCAAATAGCTTAATCAACTATTATATTAAGAGCCTAGCCTCTTTGTTAACTGCCTAAACAAATGTTTCTATAACATTAACTACTTGCCTGGGCGAGTGATTAAAATTTAGATCCTCTACACACTGTTACAAATATTTTAAATGAATCAAAACCTTTACAGAAATAATGAAATATTTACTTAATTAAGAAGTATTACTCACATTTAATTTTGATTCCTGCGCAAGTTTGTGTTCTTTTTCAAACCTTTTTTTACGTTCTTTGATTTTTTTTTGATCCTTATCAATTATATCTGCAAATGAAACAAAGTTTCTCGACCATAATCGAGAGAAAATAGAAACATATAAAAGTTGTTTTTGAAGTAAAATTTTTAGAAAAAGTGCAACTGCAAATATGAAAATAATATTGTTTTAAGTTTATTTTCCTCTCACCGTCGATTCTTTTTAGTACAGCATCTATTTCCTCCAAAAATTCTAATAGCCATGGATCCATTGCAGTTTCAGTGGTCATTTTGTTATTATTTCTGCACTAACTTTAGTTAGTTATTAATCAAGCAACAAAATTAAATTCGCGTCTTTTCAAATAAAATTCAAACACAACGTTCAGATTCAAACTTCAAATTTCATCAAAAATAATTGAAATGACAAAGACAACCACAGATTACACAAAATAAACTGTCAACCACAGAAACCAAAAAGTACAGAAAAAATATGAGTTAAGCAAAGTTCCCATTGATAGTACTTCGCTGTTGCCATGTTATAAAATTATTAAATGACAAGTCTAAAATAGCAGTTACCATGATAGTACATGCATTTGCATTTGACGGATGTTTGTGATTTGATATTGTTATTTTTATTGATTTTGTGATTATAAGCATATGGAAGAGATATGGACAAGAAATAAACTACTCCTTGGATGTGAAGATATGAAGATGAAAACCTTATTTATATACAATAAAGCATATTGAGTATGGCTTTTAAAAAACGCACAATTTAAATGTCTAGTCATTATTATTTACAATGCCCAAGTGCAGCTTTAAAGATTGCAGAAATGTAACATCGAAAACATTAAAGAAAGATGGGATATCTTACTTTCGGTTAGTATATTTATTAATACGAATATTTTTGCGAAAAAACAATGTCTAATTATGAAAATAAATGCTCCAAGTTTAATTGAAATAAAAATAATGAAGATATGCATTATTTCCTTTATTGAATTCAGCTTTCCCCGTGACTCTATACAGTGCGGAAAATGGTTGACGGTGGTATCCAGTCAAAGAGGAGAACCAAATTACAAAATAAACAGATCCAGTGTAGTATGCTCCGAACATTTTGCTGATAAGGATATGTATGAAACACACACGGGGATAAAACGTCTTCACAAATCTGCCTGCCCAAAAAAACATGTAAGGCCTCATAAGTTGGTTTAATAACTCAGGCCCCGGAATCACAGACACATCACACAATAGAAAATCTATTGTGTCGTGGACCGATCGGGCCGTTCGGGGCTCAATGGGTTAAATAATATACATATACACCTGTTCAACTCCGTATATGATGTGATACCTTCTAATATGACTGCTTACTACCAATTATTATAATCAATACTATCATACAGTGCTAAAACAGAAGATGGAGTTTGAATAGTTATAGTTTGTTTTGATGAATTTACAAATATTTATTCATAGCTAGTTAAGTACTTGTCTATATTACTGAGAGATTTTTTTTTAATTGTAAGACGATAAAATGCACGTTACTAATAATAATATTATAGGTGAATGAAGATGAAAAGCCAAAGAAGAGCTTTGTGGAAAGGGTTACCGTTAAAAGTTCTAGTGAGTCGGAAACGTTGGAGAATGAAGCCATACCTCGTTGTCCAAAGGTACTGAGATCGAGATCTATATTAACATTATGATTTTATATTTGATGTGAAACTTCTTTATGCGCGTTGAGAATAAAAATTCAGCGTCATGGCAATACCGTCATGTCATGGAGGCAGGCAACGATTTTGGTATCTTTGTATCTTACCAAAGAAGTTTCACTTCTGACACGCATGCTCGGCACACACGCTCTTTTTTTGTTTGTTTGTCATGATTTTCCTCAAAACTACTGTACCGTATTAAATAAAATTGCTTAAAACTCACTGAACAATTTCCTTAATGGGAAATAAGTGATTTGCTTTTTCTGGCTTGACAGACAATTTGTTCCCTACAAAATCGAAGTGAACACTTACTCATTCACCTCTACACCGTGCAAAATAATTATCGCCAGAATTATTGTCTTCCGGTGTTTAAAATAACTGTCTTTTGCAGCTTTTGATCGTAGATGATTATACTCAGATAGACAACGTTGATGTCGCATCCACAGCGTCATCAGAATCGGCTAGTGACAGTGCTCACTTGCGACTCCTCAAGCGAGAACGCACTAAATTAAAAAAAAAGGTGACGTCAAAAGACAAAGAAATTGAAAATATCTTAAAAAAGAACCATAAAATTATCAAAAAAACTGCGTCTCTGAGAACAGCACTGAAGTTGTTGAGAAGACGATTGTATTTTATAATAAGAAATAAAGTTAAAGCAGCTGCAGCTGGTGCTCAAAATGCAAGCAAGTGATCAAAATGTTTTTTTTTTAATAGTACTTTGTTATTTTTATGTATATTCCATGACTATTAAGTGAAATAAAACTGGGATTTATAAACGCTTTTACTTATTATTCATTATCATCATCATCAGTACAACCCATAATCCACTACGCTGGCTAAGTGCGGGTTGGTAGATGTCGCAAGTCGTCGAAATTTTGATTCTTCGAAATGTCAGTTTCCTCAAGATGTTTTTCTTCACCGTTTGAGCAGTGGTAAAGTAGTAACATGCACGGTTAAATTGAAAAATCAATTTATTTCCTTTATTCTCGCCTGGTCTCAAACCCTCACACACAGGTCCTCACCACCGAGTCAACACTTAATATTTACTCACTTTAAAATTGCAAACGCTGGAAATAGGGATTGCCAAACTGTCTTTGTGCCTTAGATTAATTATTATAAAAATAAAAATATGAATCATTTTTTATTACCTAGCCTCATAAAATTTAATCCCTAACCTTTATACATTTCTAAGCAATTTACTACTATATTACTTGCTCTGTGGCAATTTACCTACTTTAAAGGCAATCTGTGTGAAACAAGTAAATAAATTTTATAACTTCAGTTATTTGGTCTGCGTTTCAATTCATACAAATATAAATCCAAAGACCATACTAATTATTCCACCAGCTTAAAGGGAAGAAAACGTGGGCTTCTTATTTCTATAATAATGTTGTCATAATCATCTCAATTTTTAATTGCATCAAAATATAAACTTATGTGTCTATGACCTAGTACTATGAATATTTTTTTCAACTCAGATAGGTACGTGCTTTGTACCCAGTTTGCCATTTCAGCAATCAAATCCTTAAATCATTAAGATCCAGACCAATCCAGACCAATGATCTAAGTCCGAGACCACATTTTTTATATTAAAACAAAGTGTTGCTATATACAAATTACAATATTTTTATATTCGTGTAATGTATACAGATATTGTGTAAACACCTTTACTTATACATATTTAATCTGTACCAGTGGAAGATATTAGATAAATCATTTGTATAGGTAAACCAGAATCTGATGGCAATTAGGGAAATCAAAATTTTGAGTGTGCAACCCTAGGGAAAATGGACTGAACGATTTTGATACTGCGTATTTTTTATTTTGTCCTCAATATCATTAGTCACATTAAACAAGTGGATAAAACTGTATTTAATAATGAGATATCCACGTAATATTATGTAGGTACTTATTACATGTATAATATACATATTACTTTTCTAAAGGTAATACATAATATTATGTATTTACACATACCTATATTTGAATATATGTATATCATTATGGCATGTGAAAATATGGATGTAATGATAATGCAGATCAAAACTTATTTACTATATTAATTAACGATTGTTTATAATTTTTTATAAAATAAAACAATAATAAAATAAAATCATGTTTATTTTCGTAAGTATTAACACATTATAAAATTGACTTGTACACCTTAGACTTGACAAATAGCCGAATTGGAAACTCCGATAATAAGTTTTGATAAAATTATATTTTAATCAACAAACAATATTATAGTTACCTATTTATAACATTGAACTGAGCTCAAGATGCAGTAAGATATGTATGTAAATTGAAGTGGAAATGGGCAGGTCACCTGTGCAGATTGAGAGATGACAGATGGTCACATTCGGTAATAAATTGGACACCTTTTTATAAAAAGCGTAAGAGGGGAAGACCAATCACACGATGGAGTGATGATATCAAAAATCATGCAGGTGCCCTTTGGACTAGATTAGCTAAGAACAGGGATGAGTGGAAGAAATTGGAGGAGGCTTTTACCGCAAAAAGCGGTCCTTATTATATTTAATTACATACTATTACAATTAGAAAGACTAATTAACTAACACTTAATTTAATATTTAAAAAATAGAATTGTTATAGAGAAATAAGAATAATGTTAATACTAACCACACTAACAACAAAATTTGTAATTAGATATAAGTAAAGGAATTAATAAAAGCTTTATTTATTTATTTTATTTTATTTATAACATTTTTAATTTAAAGTATCAAAACGGGTAAGTCCAACTAAGCAATAAAATCTTTCACGCGCTTTAAAATTGAAAATTGTGATGTGTTTGACCCTTCTTCATCGAATATTTTTCTATACACATTGTAAACAACACCTCTTGCTTGTGATCGCAGCGGTTTTATCGACATTTCGAAGATTTTGAAGACAAAATCCTAAAAATTAATCATCAACACAAATAATTTGACAACCAATTTGATAGTTGTCAAATAAAGTTGCCACATGAAAATCTTTTATTTTTAAAATATAAATATGCCATCAGATTCTGGTAGACCTATACTCGAGTTTGTACTCCATTCACTTTTCTGTAAATTATTTATCAATCATAATCATCTTTTATTATTGAATTAGTTTCTGATTTTCAGTTAATAATGATATTCGTAAATGCTCTTCCTCTATCACAAGGATTCGCGATACTAGCGCTGCGTACAATTCACGACAGGAACTAAACTCCAGCCATTTTTGTGATGGCGGCTGATATTTATAGATCGTAAGGGTGTTGTTAGAATTCAATAATAAATGCATTAAAATGGAGGAAACGAAGGTTATTTATTACATAGACGATGAGGAGACGCCTTATTTAGTTAAAATCCCAATATCACCGGAGAAAGTTACGTTGTTGGACTTTAAAAACCAGTTGAACAGACCGAATTATAAATTTTTCTTCAAATCTATGGACGATGACTTTGGTGTTGTGAAAGAAGAAATAGTGGATGACAACGCTCATCTGCCGTGTTTTAACGGTCGTGTAGTGTCGTGGTTAGTGTCCGCGGAAGGTTCGAATCCGTCAGATGGTGCATCGCAGTGCACCGACAGCAATGCTGGTAAAACGAAACCCAACCCTCAGGGAGCGCCGACGGCTCCCATAACTCGCGATACGTGTACTGACACGGACAGTACGATAAGCTCCAGGCCTGGGCACAGAGCGTCATGCGACAAATACAAGTACAGAGGCCTCAGGATCAACGGCCACTCGAAGTACAACCACGGGCTGGAGTACGAGACAGCTTCCGTGTTGAGTTCTGACTTAGATTCCACCAGCCTGTTCGACAGTCAGTCGGAGATCACCACAACGACTGGCAGGCACACCAACGCATCCGTCGACAGAGCGCTAACAGAATGTTCGAGCGTTTCACACTTGCAAGTGAGTTCCAGGAAGCGGCCTCAGCGACGGCGCAAAAGACCACAAGTTATGTCAAGAACATCTTCATACTCATCTATAACAGACTCCACGATGTCAATGCATATTATAACAGTGACTCTGAACATGGATACAGTCAACTTTCTGGGTATATCGATCGTTGGTCAATCGAACAAGGGTGGTGATGGTGGAATCTATGTTGGTAGCATTATGAAGGGAGGAGCAGTGGCTTTGGATGGAAGGATTGAACCTGGAGATATGATACTGCAGGTATGTAAACATGTCATGTACAAATAATGTTTTCATTTTTATAACGGGCCATAATTACAGACAGTAAATGTAGGTAACTAACTATTAGTTATGTAAATAAGTGATGTAACAAATATTCACACATCATACACTTGTTAAAAATTTAACAACTGCTTTACAATTATCTAGCTGTGCTCCATGGTTTTACCTGCAATGTTCCACTCCTGTCCTGGTCTTAGTGTCATCCTACTAATATTATAAATGCGAAAGTTTGTATGGATGTTTGTTACTCTTTCACGTAAAAACTACTGAATGGATTTGAATGAAACTTTACCACAATATAGCTTATACATCAGAATAACACATAGGATAGGTTTTATCCTGGAAATCCCACGGGAACGGGAACTATGCGGGTTTTCCTTTGAAAATGCGGGCGAAGCCGCGGGCGGAAATCTAGTGATAATATATTGCCTTATAGCCTTCCTCAATAAATAGACTGTCTAACACCGGAAAAAAATTAATTTGAACCAGTAGTTCCTGAGATTAGTGCGTTCAAACAAACAAACTCTTCAGCTTTATAATATTAGTATAGATATAGTAACTTATAATTGTCGTTTCCATTTTTAAGAGATTTCTGTTCCCTCAATAATGTTTATTTTCACTCAGACATTGTAGAGAAAGTACGGAAGAGAATAAACCTGCAATCCAATGTTTATAAATTACTTTTTTCTTCAAACACAAATAAAATTGAAACTAGAATATATTTTATGGTTTATTGAATTACAATCATGTACATACACATTTTTATTTTTTCTAGAAGAAACTGTGCTGAAGATTAGGTTCAAAATAATCCTATATCAGAAAATGAACTCTAAAAAACATATATTTAGTACTAGCTTTCCGCCCGCGGCTTCGCCCGCGTTTTCAAAGAAAAACCCGTTCCCGTAGGATTTCTGGGATAAAACCAATCCTATGTCCTTTCTCGAGTATCAAAATATCTCTATACCAAATTTCATGCAAATTGGTTCAGTAGTTAAGGCTTGATTGAGTAACAGACAGACAGACAGAGTTACTTTCGCATTTATAATATTAGTTTGGATATACCGGCCGAATTGATAACCTCCTCCATTTTTTTAAGTCAGTTAAGTAAATATTTAATCATATGCTTTAACCATGTTATAGTAACGGAGTAACATTAACATTCATAATACATGTAATTAAGGATCTTCAATTGAGTCACACTATTATCATCAGTTATTACAATCAAGTAGGTTCTTAGAATATTCATTAATATCAAAACTTGTCTTTATTTGGTAGAATTGTTGATTGCATATTGTATTTATTATACTATAGTATAAAACAAAGTCGCTTTCTCTGTCCCTATGTCCCTTTGTATGCTTTAATCTTTAAAACTATAGTTACAACAGTTTTTGATGTGGTTTTTTTTTAATAGATAAAGTGATTGCGGTTTTTTGTAATTGATGAAAACCATAATAATAGATACAAACCTTTCCTCTTTATAATATTATAATTATAGTAGTTAATATAGTATAGACTAGTATAGATGTAATTCCAAATCAATGATATTAAGACATATTGTTGTGATACATCATATACATGGAGAGAATATTATCTAATATCTAATATATATTATAAAGGTGAAAGTTTTTAAGGATGTATGGATGTATGGATGTTTGTTACTCTTTCACGAAAAACTACTGAACCGATTACAATGAAATTTAGCACACATATAGAGGGTAACTTGGATTAACACATAGGATAGTTTTTATCCCGGAAATCCCACAGGAACGGGAACTATGCGGGTTTTCCTTTGCAAACGCGGGCGAAGCCGTGGGCGGAAATCTAGTGTTATTATAATATGAAGAAGAGAATCACTATCTGCATTATAAGATGGAATCACATTTAATCCAAACATCCTAAAGACATTTAAAGAAACTATAGACTTGTTTATTAATTTAATGAAACTACCAGGAAACGTCTGAAAAGAGCTAATGTTGATGTTGAGCTACGTTAGAAAGGGGAATTAGGGCACTGGTTCTGGTTCTCAAATCGCCAAATCATTCTGTCCAAATATCTGCTCATAGTCCGTTGACTGATCGCAGATGTCAATAATAATAAAAAAAAAAAAATAGACTTGTTTATGCATAGCCTTTAGCACTTAGGGATCACATACAGTGAAAGAGATTTTTTTATATTTGTCCAATAGTTCCTGAGATTAGCGTGGTCAAATAAACAAACTCTTTAGCTTTAAATACTTAAATTTTGTGAATCATGTTTGTATTTTAGATTTCTGAATACAAGATAAGGTTGGAGTTCTTGGATTTGTGATATAATCTCTTTGTACATTACATTACATTGGCTTAATTTTCCTGCCTTTATCATATTATCCTCATTCACTAGATAAAACTTATATTATAATTAGAAGCATTTGCATCGAAAATGCTGTGATAATGTTTCTTCTGTACATGATTTGACAAAATATTTTATAGTAATTTTAATTTCCCAATATAGGGAAATTAAAATTAGATAATTATCAAATTTTATCAGTATTCAGTATATTTCTTTTTCTTACATATTACATACAAACTATATGATATTCTTGGATGCATGGTTATTTTTATATATATCTACTAGCTTTCCGCCCGCGGCTTCGCCCGCGTTTTTAAAGAAAAACCCGCCTATTACCCGTTCCCGTGTTATTTCCGGGATAAAACCTATCCAATGTGTTAATCCAAGTTACCCTCTATATGTGTGCTTAATTTCATTGTAATTGGTTCAGTAGTATTTGAATGAAAAGGTTACAAACATACATACACAATACACATACATTCATCCTCACAAACTTTCGCATTTATAATAATACTAGCTTACCACCCGTGGCGTCACCCGCTTTGTCTAAAACATAAAAAATTATATACTAAAACCTTCCTCTTGAATCACTCCATCTATTAAAAAAACCGCATCAAAATCCGTTGCGTAGTTTCAAAGATTTAAGCATACAAAGGGACATAGGGACAGAGAAAGCGACTTTGTTTTATACTATGTAGTGATAGTGATTAGGATAGGGTAGGATAATTAATATAACTACTATTATCAAGGCAATATTTCAACTTTCCTACTTTTACTGTTGTTTGAAAACAACTGTGTCACACATTGTTCTATCAAAAGTAATATTTTTGCAACATGTTTCATTGTCACTCTGCCTATTTGTCCTATTTCTATTTGTAGCTTATGTTATATATAGCCTATTGTTTTTCTATATATGGACTATCCAACATAATAAGCATTTTTTAATTAGAACAATGAGTTTATGAGATTAACATGTTCATCAACCAGCTAATGAAACTCGTCATATGTTTACTAATTTAATAAATGGGAAATAATTGTTTAGCCTTTTTTGTCACTATGTAACAAAGCGATTTTATGATAAGATTTTTGTTTATGGCTGGAGATAATTAGGAGACTAGAGAGTGATATATAATCTCATTCCCATTTTCCATTGATGAGTGAAACTGCGTTTAACAACTAATATGTATCAGTATATTGTAGCCTACTGTAGATAAATAATTTAAACAAACTTATATTTTCACATTATTATGTACTAGCTTACCGCCCGCGGCTTCGCCTGCTTTGTCTAAAACCTACTAAATTATATATTAAAACCTTCCTCTCAAATCACTATCTATTAAAAAAACCGCATCAAAATCCGTTGCGTAGTTTTAAAGATTTAAGCATACAAAGGGACATAGGGACAGAGACAGCGACTTTGTTTAATACTATGTAGTGATACGTCAGAAAAACACAGCGACAGGAGATATTTAGACGATTTTTAGAGAAATATTGCATAGATACGACGACAGTAGGTATATGGGTATATCCGTATATACCTATGAGTTGAGGGTTCAACATCCTACTGTAAATTGGCAATGGTCAGCTTGTTTACAATCTTTGTCTCGTCTTGATGGCCATACTATAGATTTGAACCACATATTTTGTAGTATGAAATTACATTCATCACAATCACTTTCAGGTGAACGACGTGAACTTCGAGGACATGACGAACGATGAAGCGGTGCGCGTGCTGCGCGAGGTGGTACAGAAGCCCGGACCTATAAAGCTGGTGGTCGCCAAGTGCTGGGATCCCAATCCGAAGGGATACTTCACTATACCGAGGACGGAGCCCGTGAGGCCTATAGATCCAGGTGAGATCAAGCGACAATTAAACCTATTGAATTTTGATCATTTTTGAATTGAAACTTCTTTAGGCGCGTTGAGAGTAAAATTGCAAGGTCGCGTCATGGAAATACCGTCACGTCATGGAGTAAGGCGACGATTTTGGTTGCAAAGTTGCACTTCTGACACGGGTGGTCGTCACACACGCTCTATTTTTTTCTTTGTTTTTGTATCTTGTAAGCGTTTATTTTTTATACCATCTGTAGATTTTAACAGCTAATCAAACAATTCCAGGTGCATGGGTAGCGCACACGCAAGCGCTCCGCGAAGCATACCCCCCACCCCCACTATCTACACTACCAGCCCCCACCATACCGGAGCGGGCCTCCGACGCGGGCTCCATACCGGCACACGAGCCGCAGCTGTCGGTCGGCATGGACATGGCGCTCGTGGTGCGCGCCATGCTGCGGCCGGATTCGGGTGAGTCGTGTGTATGTGTGTATGTACGTCCGACGCGGGCTCCATACCGGAGATCGTTGTATGGTTGGATGTTTAGATCGTGGTTAGTATTTGGGTCGGTAGGTCTTCAATACAAGTATGGGGAGTGGAGAGGTGAGTGGATGTTTGGATGTTTGGTTGTATGCTAGATTTTGGCTGCTAACAGTTTGTAACTTGTAAGTAAGGGTTAGGGCAATTATTCCTCTTATATAATTAGTTTCTTTCTACATTGCAGGCCTAGAAATCCGCGATCGCATGTGGCTCAAGATAACCATACCGAACGCGTTCATAGGTGCGGACGTTGTTGATTGGATACTACAACACGTGGCCGGTATAGCTGACCGGCGGGACGCTAGGAAGTACGCTTCGCATATGCTCAAAGTGAGTGTATACACACACCTATATTTATAAAATTGTAATACACACACACACACACTTACACATCTAAAATATAAGACACATACAAAAGTGCAAAAAACATACTTACACACGTACTAGACCCTTATTTGCGCCTTTGTACCCATTAAATTAAAGTACAATACAACACTAGGTTTGACGATAGCACACTTATTTACGCTATTGAACCCAAAAAGAGACATAAAAATTACACAAAATGTACACTACAATATATGTCCATGAACCATACCGAACGCGTTACATGTAGAGAATCGATATATATAAAACTCAAAGGTGACTGATATAGTGATCTATCAATGCACAGCCCAAACCACTGGGCGTATCGGGCTGAAATTTGTCATGCAGGTAAATGTGAGGACGTAGGCATCCGCTAAGAAAGGATTTCCCGAAATTCTTGCGGGAACGGGGAAAAACGGGGATGCACGTACAAAGTCGTGGGCGGAAGCTAGTAAAATATGAAGTCAGTAGCCGACCGGCGCGCGGCGAGACGCCAAGAAGTACGGCGCGCGGCGAGACGCCAAGAAGTACGCCTCGCAAATAAAATCGAAGTGAGCGAAACACACACCGACGCACGCTACATTCCTGTTATACTCATACACACACACAAGACACGCGCAATTTTATTAACTAGCGGAATATCTACGGTATTTTATGTAATTTTTGTCCTATCCACAGGCCGGTTTCATCCGGCACACGGTGAACAAGATAACGTTCTCCGAGCAATGCTACTATGTCGCCGGCGAGCTTTGCGCAGATATGGCGGCGCTTCGACTGCGAGCGCCCGACTGCGATAGCCTCGCCAGCGATACACTAGCGCCTCTGCCGAACCCCAAGTGAGTGACGTACACACACCCAAAAAAACGCAAACACACAAAAAAACGCACACATACAAAAAACGCACACATACAAAAAACGCACACACACGAAAAAAACGCATACACACCAAAAACGCACACAAACAAAAAACCACACACTGTGACAGCCTCGCACCGCTGCCGAACCTCAAGTGACTCCCTGAACCTCGAACACACATTTGTATGCAATAATACATAATGTCATGCTATACACACACAAACACATACATATGTATGTAACAATGCATAACACCACGCTATACATACACACATACGTATGTAACAATGTATAAATCATAATACGACGCTATACACATACATATATTTTATCAAACACTTGCTGTGCTCCGCGGTTTTAACCGCAGTGCTCCGCTCCTGTTGGTCTTAACGTGATAATATATAGCCTATAGCCTTCCTCGACATATGGGCTATCTAACACTGAAAGAATTTTTCAAATCGGCTCGAATCGGAGTAGTTCCTGAGATTAGCGTGTTGAACATGTCCTTCTATTGAAACTTGAATCTCTCGGCATACATGGATCATTGCTTGCTTGGCTAACCAGTTACTTAAAAAATAGAATACAGAGTGTGGCGGTAAAAGGATATGTGTCCAACTATTACATATCTGACTCAGGTGTACCTCAAGGGTCACATCTGGGGCCAATATTATTTACGATTTTTATTAATGATCTATGTTCTGTTTTCAAAAAAAGTAATTATTCTGTTTTTGCCGATGATTTAAAATTATTTAAAACTATTAAAACACAACATGATATCTCAGATTTACAAATGGATCTCAATAGGTTGGAAGATTGGTGTAATAAAAACGGTATGATAATTAATGCTAAAAAATGTTTCTTCTTACAACTCTCCCGAAAAAAGAAACCAATTATAGCATCTTACGTCATTAATGGTCAGAATATAGAAACTGGTAACGAGATCCGCGATTTAGGAATCTTAGTTGATAGTAAACTAAATTTTTGTTCACACATTGATGCTATCGTTAAAAAGGCCAGTAGATTGTTAGGTTTTCTTAAAAGAAACACAAAATGCTTTAAATCAAAGACCAAAATTTTACTCTTTAATTCATTAGTTAGAAGCCATTTAGAATATGCAAGTGTAGTTTGGAATCCGTTCTATGCTGTTCACTCTCAAAGAATTGAAAACATTCAGCGTATATTTACCAGACATATAGCTTTCCTTTCACCGGGAATTTCACACAGATCGCCTTATGAATATCGATTATCATTCTTCAAAATGATTTCACTTCGTAATCGTAGATTGTTGCGCGATACTATGTTCCTGTTTAAAATCCTCAGAAATATAAATCATAGCCCGCAAATCTTAAGTCTAGTTAGGTTTGCTGTTCCAAATAAATTACCACGTTATCCTGTTTTTAAAGTTTTTGACCTTCCAAATTGTCGTAATAATGTTGGTAGAAACTCTCCAGTAACTCGTATATGTAGTACTTTTAATGACCTATGTAAGTCGTTGGGTGGTATAATAGACATAAATTTTGATTCACTTGTAGTTTTTCGCAAAAAAATTACTAAATTCTTGTTTGGTACAAAAATTCAGTAAAAAAAATGTTTAACGATTTATTTATTTTATTTTTGTAGTTAAATTTATTTAAGCACTTAAAATAACAGTAACGTAATTATATGTTTAAGTTTTCTTGTGCATACCTGTAATTGGTGTATACATCACATTAATATTCGTTAGTTGTTAAGATCTAATTGTTATAATTTTTATGTGTACTCTGTTGGTATGTCTAAATAAATAAATAAATAAATTAGCGTGTTCAAACAAACAAACTCTTCAGCTTCATAATATTAGTATAGATATAGATAATGTCACTGAACTCACAGCAGAGTTATCACATCTATGTTTTTTTTTGTTTCTTTAAATTTTTTGTTTTTTTTTTCAGCATGATGGGCCCCGGTTACATGGCGTACGCAGGCTCGTACGGCTACCAGCCGATACCGTTCAAGTACAGCTCGTGCGTGACCAGCGAGCACACTATATATGGGTGAGTCGCATCGTTTTGGGTTTAGCTGTTTGTATTATGCGCATTATTGTAATTAACCAATAGTAACTTGTTATAATCTGTATATCTACCAGGGTGAACCTTAAGTTCACCCCCGCGTCCGCGTTAAAATGTAGAAGCCCTTCTGGCTAACATTGAGAGACACCACACAAAAAAAAAAAAAAAAAACTGTATATCTATGGTTTGCGGTTACAGTCGACTCTCGTTAATTCGAAACTCGAGGGACTCAAAATATTACGAATGGAGAATGTTCACTAATTTTGATTATTAGCACTCCATATTCTCTGTCAAAAATAAATAATACTAGTGAAAAAATTACTTCGATACGTCAATTAGTTTCCGATTTAGAAGTAAAAGAAGCTGTTGTAAACGCCCGGTGATGGTGTGACGTCACACTACAACACGCTCAATCTGGCTCACTCAGTCCGCTAGCGATCGCGCGCCCGTGACGTCGAAATTATAATTAAATACTTTTAAAAATGTCCAATCCAAATACCAGAAAATCATGTGTTGTTCCTAAATGTAAAAATACAACTACCAATTCGCCGGATAAGTTGTTTTTTATAGTTGCAAAGGACGTAAGCTACATACATATTATAATATTTTGAGAACATTGCAGCTGTTTTGCGTTATCCTTTGTTTTCTATACAAGTTTTAATATACAGTTTATATTTACTTGTATATATTGTTTTGTTTTTATTTACTTGTATACTATATATATTGTTTTGTTTTTATTTACTTGTATACTAGACTGTGCTTCTGCTCTGCTCGTATGGGCTAAGTATAGGTAGATGGCTAGTAAGATTTTTTCTTGTTTTAAGTTGAGAATGATATGGAGAACTATACTAAAATATAAGTTGGTCGGGGGAAGAATTAAACAAAAACAGGGTATATATTTATATATATACAGGGTACATATATTATATAGGGTATATATTTATATATATTACTTATTATTATCGCAGATTAAACCAAAACTAAAAGTAATTACACAAAATGCTCTGACAAATATCTTGCAAATGTTTTAATATAATTGTTTATGAAAAAAAAATCATAATAAGTATTACCATGTCAAGTAGAAAACGTAAAAGTGTGAAAATTAGAGCTAACTTGGTGATTTTTTTTTATCGAGTAAATTTTAATATTTTATGTTTTTGATTAAACAGAATCGTTGAACATATCATCTAGTTTGATATATATTTTATTTTTTAGATTTGGTCTTGAATATTACACGTATCATCCAATAGAAGATTGGTGATTTTGCTTTATACACACCGCGCGGGGACGCGGCCGCGCGGTGCGTTGTGACGTGACGTCACAAGCGGTCACGTGACTATTAGCGGGACTCGATATTTTTCGAAACTTTGAATGCGTATAAAATCAAAACTACTTGGTATTTTTGACTACGACAAAAACTAGTGTATTTGTATACATACAGGCTTTACTGAGACACAATTTCAAGGGATTTGGCATACCTAGTAACATTCTTCATTATCAAGAGTTTGAAATATCAAATGGTTCGAAATTTGTGAGAGAAAATAAATAAAACTTCGAATTATTAATTGTTAATCAATGATTATTTTATTAAATGCTATTCTACAGTAACCGAATGATAACTAAACATACCAATTCGTGAGAAGTGTAAAGTCAAACTAATCATAACAAAATGGCTCATTGAACAAGTTTGAACTTGTCGCAAAATGTACCTACCTGACTACCTGCTTACAATCTTTCCGCCTCTTTCTCTCTGCAACTTTGAATTGTCGAGTGTTGGACGCCGATGAGTTCGAATTAACGCTTCGTTTTGTTATATAGCAATGATATTTTCATACGAATTACCAAGTGCACAAAAATGTATGAATTTAGTTCGAAATATAAAGAGATTTTGTAGGGACCTCGTGATAACTTTGAATTATAGAGAATTATCGCAGGTTTGAATTAACGAGAGTCGACTGTATATTGTGACATATATTCCTTTTGTTATTAGGATTTTTTTGCCCCCTTCTTGTGTATTTGGTACTTGGTGTAATTTCGAACGTGTAAAATCGGAGTTCGCTCGCGCGCGTCTTACAGCCCGGTTGTGATCTATGTCACTCCTATAAAATAATTGATTTACAGTTAAAAATAGTGGTTTACTGGTGTTGAATGTTCATTATAAGTTTTAATATGGACCACAAAGAATAAAACATTTAACTTTTTAACTCAATAGTGTATAATTAATAATAATAAAGTAAAAAACATTTACTAAACTCAAAGTGGTGTTCGTGTGTTAAAGCTCGATGTAGGTGATTTGAACAAAAAAGTATTCACTATACCGACAATCATCGCTTCGCAACTGAGTCTCTCCCATCTGTTCGTATAATTCACCTGTAAGCGTAAGCTCACAAATAGCGATTGTAGAGTAGTGCGGATTGCAAGTTCGGAGAACCCAAGTTCGATCCGCATCAAGCACAAAGAACATTTTTATTTTTATTTTTTTTTTAATTTTTTTGTTTTATTCTGCCAATCATGATGCAATGTGGTGCATGTCTTCAAAGTATGAGAGAGAATAAAAATAAAATTTTACGTTGCTCCAAATGTCTTGAAACTTTCCACGCTCTTTGTGTAGTTCAAAAAATGGAAGAATTTAACAAATTATCTGCCGAATTTAAATCTAATTGGATATGTACTGGGTGCAACGTCAAGCAAAAGAGGAGTGGGAATAATTCTGAAACTCCTATCCGATCGCCGCTTTCTACACCTACTACAAGCAACGTTACTCAGCGCGCGAAGCCTAGCTCCAACGCGAACCTTTTAGCATCTGCCTCATCGCCAGAATCCGCGAATATATCAACTGATGCTCTCAGGATTCTAATTCGTGAAGAACTTAAATATGTTCTGCATAATTATATAGAAGAAAAAATAGGTTACCAATTAAGTGAGATCAGAAAGGATATAGAGGAGTTTAGAACCTCACTTTCATTCATAAATCAGCAGTATGAAGATATAAAGACGGAATATCAGACAAAATTTAACACATTAGAAAGTTTGGTTGCAGCTAATACCTCACTTCGCTCCTCTGTCCAAGATTTGAGTTCCCGTCTAAACCAATTTGACCAGCTTAGTCGGGCCAGCAATCTAGAAATTCAATGTGTTCCTGAATTTAAAAATGAAAATATTCCAAACTTGATTTCGCAACTTGCTCGCACAGTCCAATATTCGTTAGATGATAGTGATATCCATTACTGTGCCCGTATTGCTAAGATGCATAAGGAAAGCCAACGCCCTCGATCCATACTTGTTAAACTAAACAGCCCTCGTACGCGCGACAACTTTCTCCGCTCAATCATCAAATACAACAGGGAATCGAAAATAAAACTACAAAGCAGGGACCTTGGCATCGGCAACGACCAATCCTCACCGATATATGTAATGGAGCACCTTTCTCATGAAAATAAACTTCTTCATGCCGAAGCAAGAAAGAAGGCTAAGCAACTAGACTATAAGTACGTTTGGATTAAAGGTGGTAAGATTTTCATGAGAAAGGCCCCTAATTCAAACGCCATATTAGTTAAGGATATTCACGTTCTTAAAAATCTTAACGAATAAATGTTACATAAAAAAGTTCATATTAATCTGGCGTGTTGTACAACCCAACCACTTTTAGTTATAACTCTTATTTCTTCTTTTATTATAACCATTTTTACCATTTTTACCAATTGTTTCCTGTAATCTTGACAAATTGTTGCAAGATCTTACTTTTATTATTATGTAAAACTTCCATATTTATTTGTAATTGTTTATCCATAATAATCACATTCATCTGGTCTGCGTTTTCGTTAATTGTCTGTGAATCAATTATTTTTAGTGATAAAATTACCTGTGCTTGTGATGTAAATGAAATTGTCAGTCTTCTTACATTTTTTATTGTTGAATATATATCTGTATTGATGGCGTTGATTTTGCATTTAATTATTTATTATCTTCAATCGATTACCCTACACACTACACAACTTATACAAACAACTTTATCATGATTGACATGTCTCTGATTCGTGATATAGATGGTCCAGATTTATCAAGTTGCCACTATACTGACACACCCGAGGAATGCCAAAAACATATCACTAAAGCACACAATATTAAAATTGTTACTTTTAATATTCGCAGTTTACAACGTAATTTTAACAGCTTTTTAATAACCTTATCTCGTTTTAACATAGAATTTGATGTCATTATCCTTACGGAATGTTGGTTGAACGAAAATTCTGTTATTTATCCAATCGATGGGTACGTCTCGTATAATACTACAAAATATATTAACCAATCGTGTGGTGTAGTCCTATATATAAAAAGAACCCTGAATCACGAAGTTTCTGAACCAACACTACACGACGCGAATTGCCTTTTGGCCAAAGTGGACAACTTATTTAATCTCATCGGAATATACCGTTCACCTTCATTTAGAAACTGCACAAATTTTTTGCAATCCTTAGAAAGTCTTCTACAAAATATTAACTTGACTCCTTCTTGTACAATTCTGGCGGGTGATATAAATATTAATACGTTGATGTCTAATATAAACAACGACTGTAACGAATACCTTTGCTTAATCGCAGAGCAAGGACTAAGCCCAGCAATAAATATTCCCACCCGAGAAACAGCGTGTTTAGATCATATTATGGTGTCCGCCAATACTCGCGTGAACACTGTGGTTTGTAGGACTACTATAACTGATCATTACATCGTTATGGCTGGTATAAACACAACAAATAAACCCAATCGCTTAAGGGTTGACAAGTTTATGACCAAGTTGGATTTCCCTGCCATTGTTGAGGAAGTTAAAAACACTGATTGGACTAACTTACTAATGAATGAAGACGTTAATTCAGCAGTTGATGATTTTTCCAATATGCTGTCTAATATTATCACAAACAATTCACAACGCTTAAGACTAAATCGTTCTAAAAACATTCTGAAACCTTGGATGTCCCCTGGTCTCGTTAGATGTTCAATGGTAAGAGATATGCTACATCTAGAAGCTAAACGTAACCCTAATAGCGAAATAGCACAATTTACATTTAAACGCTACAGGAATTTTTATCATAATCTAATTAAGAGATTGCGAGATAGTTACAATGAGAAAATGCTCACAGAAAATCAAAATAACCCAAGTAAGCTTTGGAGTGCTATAAAAGATATTGCATATTTACAGTCTCCTAAAGAGAACCCATCCATATCTGCTATTAAAGGTAATATCCAGGATTCTTTGAATTACTTCAATAATCACTTTTGCGCAATAGGTCAAAACTTGGCTAATGATATTCTAACCAGTATTGGAGAAACTCAGGAATCTCTTGCTTCCAACGTTTCTATTGAGAACTTTCCAGACTCATTCTTCATAGTACCTACGGACAAAACTGAAATCGAGAAAATAATCACTGATCTCAAAACAAACAGTGCAACGGGTATAGATGGTATTACCAACCGCCTATTAAAATACATCAAGCCGTACATCTCAGCTCCTCTTGCTTATATTTGTAATTTAAGTATATCACATGGTTTATTTCCGGATAGGTGGAAGGTAGCTGCCGTATCTCCTATACATAAAAGCGGTGATAAAAAAGATTTAAATAATTATAGACCTATCTCTCTTCTCAGTGCTATCTCGAAAGTCTTAGAAAAAATTATGAATAGCAGAATGGTTGATTTCCTGGAAAAAAACAATATCTTATCAAATCGTCAATATGGATTTCGTGCAGGTAGATCTACCGTTGATGCCGTATCTGAACTTATTCATATTGTGTCCTCTTCTCTAGATAAGGGCTTGGCCTGTGTCGGAGTATTTTTGGATTTAGCCAAGGCCTTTGACACAGTGTCAATACCAATTCTTTTGAAGAAATTGGAGAGGTATGGCATCAGAGGTATAGCTTTGGAGTGGTTCAGAAGTTATCTTTCGAACAGAAAGCAATGTACCAAATATCGCGATACTTTTAGCTCTCTTTCACCAGTAACTTTCGGCGTGCCACAGGGGAGTATTTTAGGTCCTACCCTCTTCTTAGTATATCTTAATAATATCGCCAACGTTGGGTTGAGAAATGCTGATATTATCTGCTACGCGGATGATACAGCTATTATTTTTCAAGATACTTCTTGGGATAAAGTCTTTGACGTAACAAAAGAGGGAATGTCAAAGATTGCTTACTGGTTAAACAACAATTTACTTACTCTCAATGCCGCTAAAACCAAATATCTTTGTTTTCACAAAACTGCAGCCTCACAACCTTCATCACTTCCGGATCTGTCTTTTCATTCGTGCAATATTTCTTCCTTGTCTCATCCAGTTCCTCCATGCCATTGTAATAACACAATCAGTAACGCGCATTCCATTAAATATCTGGGCGTAATATTGGATGATAAGTTAAACTTTGAAGGCCACATACATGCAACAACTGCAAGAGTTCGTAAACTAATATACCCCATGAAACACCTACGCTCTGTCGCTAAATACGAGTTACTCAGGAGAATATATATAGCTTTATGTGAACCTATAATTAGTTATTGTATCTGTGTTTGGGGTGGATGTGGATCCTCCAAATTATTGGTTCTGGAAAGAGCACAAAGAGCTGTGTTAAAGGTTATGCTGCATCTCCCTATCCGCTACCCAACTGACTTGCTTTATAAGGAGACTGGATTGTTGAGCGTCAGAAAATTATTTATTCTTAATGTAGCATTACTAACCCATAAAAATATTATCTCTTCAAGTGATCACGCTAACTTACTCAGCAATAGAATTTATAAAATTCCTTTACCTCAGGTTGCTACCTCCTTTGCCAAACGATTTAGTCAATTCCTACACCCGCTTATATATAACCGCGTTAACCAGGCATTGCATTCTATTAGGCAGAGTGGTGTCGCAAAGGCCAAGAAAATTATTAATAAATGGCTACTCTCTTTGTCTTTTCAACAAACGGAAAATTTGATTAGGTCTTTAATGTAACGCTCTTACTCACAAGTTTTACCCCCAAGCATTTCTTATTCAGCACACATATAAAAAGTATCTATTTATTTATATTTTTTATTTTGATATTTATTCATTTTTTTGTTCATTTAAGTTTCATCAAATAGTATAAATCATAAAGAATAATATATCAATTGCAATTTATTCCTAAAACATTAATAAATCGACATTTCATTTACATCCATGTCTAGTTTTGTTTCTTTCTTTAAGTATATTTTGTATTGATGCTCACAATACAGGCCACGAGTCTAGTGTGGGCATCTTGGTTCAAATGATGTATAGAGTATACTACATATTTACTGTGCTAACAGCTTTATTGTAATAAGTTCAACGAGATTGTATGCTTGATTTTTGAATAAATATTTTTTACTTTTTTACTTTTACTTTTACTTTTAAAATGCTTGAAAATAATAAATAGAGTTTCTATTCCAAGGCTGTCCAATTTACATTTATTTAACTATAAGCATTATCCTGTCGAAAAAAAAAACTCGAACATCGGATTCGATTTATATAATGAACAAAAACCAAAATGACAATTTATTTTTTATTTTTTTACGGATCACGATCAATCGTTTAGTGTTTATAAAACTCAGGTCATTAATATTGAATAGTCGTGTGAAAAATACATACATATCCTATCCTATCCTTCCTACTATCTATACTAATATTATAAAGAGGAAAGGTTTGTATGTATGTATGTATGGTTTTCGCGCATAAACTACTGAACCGATTTTGATGAAATTTGGCACAGATAATCTTACCATGAGAAAGAACATAGGCTACCTTTTATTGCGAAATATGTACCACGGGCGAAGCCGGGGCGGACCGCTAGTAATATTATAAATGCGAAAGTTTGTGAGGATGGATGTTTATTTGTGTGTTTGTTACTCTTTCACGCAAATGCTACTGAACTGATAAAATGAAATTTAGCACACATATAGAGGGTAACTTGAATTAACAATTTGGATAGGTTTTATCCCGGAAATCCCACGGGAACGGGAACAATGCGGGTTATTCTTTGGAAACGCGGGTCGAAAGCTAGTCCTTACTAATATTATAAATGCGAAAGTTACTCTGTCTGTCTGTCTGTTACGCTTTCCCGCTTAAATCTCTGATAAAGAAAGAACATAGGCTACCTTTGATCAAAACACCACGCGGGCGAAGCCGCGGACAGAAGCTAGTATATATAAAATTTGAATTTATTTACAGGTACAATCGCGAGGAGAGCGTGCTCTCTGGTAGCGGGGGCTCCAGTGCCGGCTCTGACCATCTCACCGCGAAGGAACCCGCAGGTAAATGGAGATATTTATTATTATTGAGAAAAATTCTAATTTAGAAATGTGCTAAATATTTCAGAATTAAATTTTGTACCTTTTATTTCTATGTAAGTATATAGATGACTTTTAAGGCAATTACACGGTTCAACGACCTTAATGATTCTGTCACTACATTTGAATTTGTTTTTTTAACCGCCCTCTATAAATATACATCGTTGTTGAAGTAAAAGTGACCAAAGATTATGGAATTGTATACTGTATCGTATTGTATCGTAATGTGTTAGTTGGTTTCTACCTAATTTATGTTTTCTCTGAGAGGCAGTAACATATTACATTTATGAATAGTAAATATTGTGTACTATGTATGTTGTAAATGTAATGTAGGAAGACTCATCTTTCAACATTAACCGTTATAAGCAAAGTCTCTACTACATGACCCATTCTGGAGACCTTAAGATGACTAAGCAAGTAATTATAAGTTCTAGAGTGGGGAACAGTTAAGAAAACACCGATTTAGAAATTAATTTTATTCAACACGGACTCTACTATATTCTGGAGACCTGATGATGGCTAGGGTGGAGAACATCTCACCTACAGAGATATAAAAGATGGAGTACATTATTTGACGTAATTCTATAGAACGGCCTCTACCATGTCATGGTGTATCGAATGGTAATGGTGACCAGGCAAATGTATTTAGCGTTCTCTGTATATCTCTTCATACCTAGTAGGAATATATGCATGCAACCTACACACCGAAAAAAATAGGGGAACGGACAAGAAATCACGTTTTTTCGACTTGTTATGTATTTTGTAGTTAGTTCGGGGTTAATTTTTGAAAAACTCGCATAGTTCCCGTTCCCGTGGAATTTCCGGGATAAAACCTATCCTATATTACTCGTGGATAATGTAGCTTTTGAATGGTGAACGGAATTTTAAAATCGGTCCAGTAGTTTATGAGCCTATTCATTAAAATCAAACAAACAAACAAAGTTTTCCTCTTTATAATATTAGTGTAGAAGAAATCATCGGTTCACCCAGTTAAAAGTGCGGAGGTAACGGAACCAACAAAAAATTCAGTTCAATTGAGAATTTTGTCCTATAATGGCGTCGGCTAAAAATAAATAAATAAATAAATAATTGCTATACGTTTATGTCAGTTTTGACTTTCCTACGATTTTATACAATAACTAGCTGGTGCGTTGTGCGCGGGCTGCAAGCAGCCCGCGAGCCCCTTTTGCCCCTGGGTAGAAGCAATAGGGCAGTCATTTGAAAATGCATCAGAATTTTCTGTCCATTTGTTACATCTGCTAACAGCGAATCTACAGTCAGTCGGTAATGCTTATAAATTCCCCATTCAAGTATTTTCCACTCCGGGAGGCTGTCCACCTTCGAGGGAGCGTGGTGCGGAAGCATCCCAGGGCAGAAATCTTCAGTCATTTGAAAATGCATTAAAATTCCCCGTCAATTTGTTATTATCTGCTAACAGCGATTCCACAGTCAATCGGAAGTGCTTATAAATTTCCCATTCAAATATTTTCTATTCCGGGGGGCTGTCCACCTTCGAGGGTGCGTGGTGCGCGAGCTGCAAGCAGCTCGCGGCTCATCCCAGGGCAGAAATCTGCAGTCATTTGAAAATGCATTCGAATTTCCTGTCCATTTGTTACATCTGCTAACAGCGATTCTACAGTCAGTCGAAACTGCTTATAAATTACTTATTCAAATATTGGTTAAATTTTTGAAACGTGATCCCGAATTTCATTTATTTGAGGTGTCTAATCAATAGCGGTGACTTTTCATAATAAACTGTTCAAGACAATAAATGTGTGAAGATGTATAAAACATATTGAAAACTTCAAGTCTTTTTAGTAGCGTCGTTTAAAATCAAATTCATTATGCTTTCGGCACTAAAAATATCTAAGTGAAAGCCATAGGACTACAGTCAAAGCCCAAAGGGTGTATCGAATATGATATCGTTACACTATAAAAATAACTACTTTAAAAAAACCGACTTCAAAAACGGAAAAGTAAAAAATAATTAATTACTACATATTATTTAGTTGTGTTATTCACTATATAGGTTTGAAGTCGGTGCCAAGCACTAAGCACTTATTAAACTACGCTATTTTTTGATACAAGAACTACCTATGTACTTGCAATTCAATTACATTATTCGCAATACAAAAAATTGGCTATTTTCGATACAAAAACTACACTACTCTTGGTGTAAGTCCTACGCTTATAAAGCGTGAACGATTGGCTCATTCACTCAATAAATGTGTGAAGATGTGTATATTATTACGTATTGAAAACTTCAGTCTTTTTAGTAGCTTCGTTTAAAATCAAATTCATTATGCTTTCGGCACTAAAAATAAGGACCTACTTTTACGTTTTTGAAGTCGGTTTTTTTAACGTAGTTTTAATAGTTTTTAACCTACGTAGTTTTTGACGTGACAACGTCTTATAATTCGATAGCCGGCTGCACGCACGAAAAAACATGACTCATGCGGCGTTACCTCGCTCTGAGGCGTTCCATGTAAAACTTGAAGTGCAAGCGAGAGCGCGGAACGAGCGACAAAGAAGCACAATTGGCCGTTGTCACGTTCAACTATCGTCAGTGAACCGACTTTACAGACAACCAATTTTTTTTGTTTGAGTGGGAATCGCCCTAAAGTCGCTTCTGTTCAAGAGTTTACTTAACACGCTCGTCGCTTCGCTCCTCGCTACCTATTTGAATATTTACGCCGGCCGCTGACGTGACTTGCTCGCTTCGCTCGCTTGGCTAGTGCGGTAGTTCAAAAGTAACCTAACTCGCTCGTCGCTTCGCTCCTCGCTACTTCTTTGAATATTTACGCCGGCCGCTGACGTGACTGGCTCGCTTCGCTCGCTTGGCTAGTGCGGTAGTTCAAAAGTTAACCTAACTCGCTCGTCGCTTCGCTCCTCGCTACCTATTTGAATATTTACGCCAGCCGCTGCCGTGATTCGCTCGCTTCGCTCGCTTGGCTCGTGCGGTAGTTCAAAAGTTAATAAATATTTTCTACTCCGGGAGGCTGTCGACCTTCGAGGTTGCGCGGTGCGCGGGCAGCAAGCAGCCCGCGGCGCCGTCTTTTGCCGTTGCTATTCAATTACCCTTCCTACTATGGAAATTTCCATACAAAATTTTCGAAAAAAAAAATTTCGCTTTTTACCAAAAAATTTTATATTCCTGGAAGCGGACCAGGTTTTGAAGCATTTTTTGCTTCGGCGACCCCGACCTACCTGCCACCGGTTCAGAGAGCCGTTGAATTTCGTGATGTATGGAAAATGGAAACCGAGGGTCGGAGAGAAATTCTGAGTATGCAGTTTTGTAAATCTGGCCGATTAGAGCACAGAAATCAATTTTCAGACCGATCGTAAAGTAACCGGCGCCACCATCTTGCCTCGAAAATTCGGCCATTTTTGAAAAAAAAATTGCGTCCAATTTGAAATTTCTCGATTGCCCTGGTAGCGCCCCATCTTTCTGATCATTTTTTAGTTCTACACCCCCCGGCTATCTGGCGCCGTTTCGGAGAGCCGTCGAATTTTGCGTTGTATGAAACTCGGAAACCAGCGATGGAAACTCGATTATGAGTATGCCAACTTAACGTGCGGCTCGATTAAAGCCCCTGTGCCAAGTTTCAGCGCGATTGGCCCAGCGATGGCCGTTTTAGAATTTGTATGGTGGCGGCCATTTTTTCCGCCATTTTGAATTTTTTTCACTATCTGTGGTAATTGCTCGAGGTCTACTCCAAGTTTAGTTCGAGCACCCCAGATGCAGCTGCTACCGTTTGCGCGGGCCGTTGACCGTCTTCGCGAGATGAGGGAAAGTTTAAGATTTCGTATTTTTCTGGATATCCTGGGAGCTGGGCGAGTACGAATGCATCATTGGTGTATTTCTCGATTGCGCCACCTCGTCTAAATTTACGTTTTTATGTTTGCGCCAAAAATGGAAAAATTCCAAAATCGAGCGACCCACTATGGCTCCCTGGTAGCGTCCCAGGGTGGTGATCATTTTTAGTTCCCGGACCCCCCACCCAACTCGCACCGTTTCCGCGGGCCGTTGGATTTTACGTTGTATGGAAGTTGGAAACTGGGGCCCTGAGCCACTCAAACGGGGCACCGATCGATTCGCCGGCTCGAACAGAGCACGTGTGCCAAATTTGAGACGTAAGGATTCATAAACGGCGATTTTGGCAAAGTACGGCGGCCATCTTGTTTTCGCGAAAATCCCCATTTTTCCACCTCCCCTGGTAATCGCCACCAGTTCCGAGCATTTTTTGTTCCGACACCCCCCCTCCAGGTACCACCGTTTTTGCGCACCTCCAGGGGTCCACTTGGTTTTCGAAGATGATCGAGATCGCTATATTTTTCCTCTGGTCACTCGGCGCACCTCTACACGATCACGTCGTTATCCCCCCCACTTTCCACGTAGTTTCCGAGAAAAGCGATGTCAGTCAGTGAGTGAGTGGTAGTGTAGCTTTATATATTATAATATAAAATTAAGTGATTTTATACAATATTAAAAAAAATTGCTGATTTTCGGCGGTATGGCGACCATTTGGAACTGTCTGAAAAGTATGGCATGGCGATTTTCGTACATGGCTACTGGACTATGATTACCTGTGCAAAAATTAGCCTGGTACAAATGGTTGATTTTTTTTTTAAATCAACGCATTCACGTCGGTATTGTGGGTGAATTTATTCACTGTAAATTACACCGGAAAAGTATGGCATGACACTACCGCCTACTTCTTTTTTATGGGCTATCGGTAAATCCTTAAAATTTTTGTGTTACAAATCGTTTGCCTTCCGTAATTTATCCGACGAGTTCGACTAACGCCCACGCGACTAGTCTGCCGGTACCACTGTTCTGACCATGATTTTTCTTTTTGTCATTGCGTACTAAGACCACTGTAGAACCGCCATCCGGTTACAAATGACCCAAAATTTTGTGTCAGTATCTCCCGGCTTTGGATTGTTTTGGACCCTTAAAATATACGATAGAACAGCAATTAATCTTTTTTAAAAAATATTCAAGGCACAGGGAAAATCTGGTTACTGTTTTATAGGTAGGTATGTGTTTTCTGATAATATTTTACTGTCAAAAATTATCAACACTGGATATTATTCAATGACGCCTTTCAAAAACAAAACTAATTTACAAACAGATTTTTATATCTTTACATACCTATTTTTAACTTTCATGTCGTGAACTGCTCATGTAAATACCTATTACAATCTGGTTTAATTTAACAAAACATTCAATTCGGTGAATTTTAGCGTTATTTTGCAAAAAAAACCGCACGTACAGTCCCCCGTCCGAGTCGAACTGACACCGTCAAATTTCGTCGAAAATATGCAATAGAGGTGAGGTTTTATGTGGGTTTTATTATAAATTCGAGTTTTTTCTTGATAATTTAACGATAATAATGAAAATTGAAAAAACAATCAATACAAATTGTTACAAATATCATAACATATTTTTTGGTATAAATTTCATGTATAAATGTGTAGCCGTTTTCCTAACAAAATGCGTTTTATGTTCAAAAAGGGGTTGATTTGTATGTATTTTTTTTATGTTTAGGCCGTTCTAAACTGAAAAGTAAACAATACACTTTGTTAATATATATCCTTGAGTATCACATATATTTTTTTTAAGACAATCGTACCAACAGTTTCCTCAACAAAATTCAATATGTATAAGGTGTTTTCCGGTTTTGACCATAGTAATCCCCTTAATGTAAGGAGAATCATGTCTGTTTATTTAAAAGACAAATTAAAATAGCGTTAGTTGTTTCTGCCTTTAATTTTAATTTTTTTGGTTCGGTTAAATTACTGAAATTAAAAAATTTTGTCATATTAATAGGTATGTTTTTATATTAATTTTATAATTTACAAAGACTCCACCAATAGAATTGAGAAAGTCAATTACAAATTTTTGGAAATAATCCATAATTGGTCGTTAATAACTTGTGAATTTTTTACGGGACTTAGATAGATTTTGAGACCAAATTTTTAATTTACGAAATAAACATCTTTTACTGTTTTCAAAAACTACTTATTGAGGTTAACATAAAAGTTAAACGAAGTTTAGCGATACAGATAACACTTAGAGGTACAGACGATTCACTTAGCGGTACAGATAACACTTAGTGGTACAGACGATTCACTTAGCGGTACAGATAACACTTAGTGGTACAGACGATTCACTTAGCGGTACAGATAACACTTAGTGGTACAGACGATTCACTTAGCGGTACAGATAACACTTAGTGGTACAGACGATTCACTTAGCGGTACAGATAACACTTAGTGGTACAGACGATTCACTTAGCGGTACAGATAACACTTAGTGGTACAGACGATTCACTTAGCGGTACAGATAACACTTAGTGGTACAGACGATTCATTTAGCGGTACAGATAACACTTAGTGGTACAGACGATTCACTTAGCGGTACAGATAACACTTAGTGGTACAGACGATTCACTTAGCGGTACAGATAACACTTAGTGGTACAGACGATTCACTTAGCGGTACAGATAACACTTAGTGGTACAGACGATTCACTTAGCGGTACAGATAACACTTAGTGGTACAGACGATTCACTTAGCGGTACAGATAACACTTAGTGGTACAGACGATTCACTTAGCGGTACAGATAACACTTAGTGGTACAGACGATTCACTTAGCGGTACAGATAACACTTAGTGGTACAGACGATTCATTTAGCGGTACAGATAACACTTAGTGGTACAGACGATTCATTTAGCGGTACAGATAACACTTAGTGGTACAGACGATGCACTGAGCGGTACAGATAACACTCAGTGGCATAGAAAATGCGCTTAGCGGTACAATATAACACTTAGTGGTACACACGATGCACTTAGCGGTGCATATGATGTAATACGCGGTACAGGAACACGAAAAGATACGGCGTTTGATGGCGAGCTTGTGGGCCACGTGAATACATATATTAATACATACTTAACATTGAGAGGGGGGGGGGGGGTTTGAGGAAGAGCACCTATTAGAACACCCATTATACATATTTTATTTGTTTTTTTTTACAGCAAACCGCGAGGGCGAAGTGAAGTCCACGTCCAGCGGCTCAGGCACGAGCGTCGTGGAGGGGGGCGGTGGAGGCGGTGGGGGGGGAACCCGCCGGTCGCACTCGAGCGGCTCCGAGCGCGCGCACGAGCGGCCCGTGCTGTTCCTATAGCGGTGAGTGTGTAGAAGTTTCACTTCTGACACGTGTGCTCGGCATACACGCTCTTTTTTATTTGTATTTTTTTTTATTTTGACAGCCCTTAGTGCGGCCGTACACGGACCGTTTCAAGCAGTTGAGACCGACTGCTTGAAGCCGCGACCGCGCGGTGAACTGTGGGCATTCATTCACTGCCGTACACGGACTGCTCGAGCAGTCGCGACCGCTTCAAGCCGTCAACTGCGCGGTTTGTAGCGACAGCTCAACAACCGACGCTGTCAACGACAGACCGCTCGAGCAGTCCGTGTACGTCGCTCTTAATTAATCCAAGTGAATACGAATTTTTCCAAACTAATAATCTTTAAAATCAGTTTAGCCGTTCTTGAGTTATAAGTGGTGTAATCTATATTTTCTCTCTTTTTAAGTTTAAGAAGTAAAAAAAACTAATATTTTTTTTTTCTATTTTCAGGACGCAGTTATAAAATGTCCGTTACTGCCAAATAAGATAGTTTTATCCGTATTAATGTAGATTAAGCGAAATAATTCATTATTATATTAATAATATAATTATTATTCGGCCGGTTATACACCGGCGACATTATGCCATTATTTTGTATAGTTTTTTTTATTTTATTTTTAATGTTTTTTTTTGAGGGGTCAATTTTTTATATGTAATTTTTTGGAAATAACCTTTTGGTAAGTGTATTTTTTTATGTAATGTAGTAAAAAATGTAGTAAGTATACCATGTTTTTTTTTGTAACTCATTTTTAAAAACGTTTTTCATAAATATGACATAACTGGTATTTAATTCTCAATAAATAAATTTCAATAAGTATTTATTAAATTAATTTGCGTATTTAATATTAGTGACAGTAATTTATACACATTCACATGTACCAAACTAAGTTTTTTATACTTTTCTATGATAAAAACAAGGGAATTGACAAGGTTTTACGTGCCATTTTAAATTTCTATAATATATTGACCCCGATCGCGAAATATTGTCTAAATTATAATTATTTGTTTATATTATTTATTGATACTTAAATCTCATAATGCGTATAATGTGTCTGTCTCGCTCTGACACTGAGTTTTTATATGAGAGTGAAAGAGACAGATAATACAAAAGAGTTGCTTTGTGGAAGATCGTTTTTTTCATTAACGCGAAGCTTTTGAAACCATACTCAAACTCAAAAAGAAAAAAAAAATTTCCTTTTCAATTCTGTAAAAAAATGTGTGCCTGTACTAGTGTACACACGTAAGAAGTGAAACTTCTTTATGACCTTATATTTCAAAAAATTATTTACTATGTGCAACTTTACAGAAATACGTCGAATCACGCGTGGTAGGGATAAGAAAAAGATGGCGCGTGACGGAAAAATTGTTACGCGTAACGAAAAAATGTTACACTAAATTTTTTTCCAACCCCGATAAAGAAGTTTCACTTCAAAAATTCTCCGCGCTTCATGTATTTGAGATTTAAGTACTTAAAACATATTTTATGTTTTAAGGCATTGATATAATACCCATATTTAATATGAATAGACGTTCGTAAATAGTGAAATTTGATGTTTATTTTAAGTTATATTTAGTTATATGTGCAAGTATGAAAATATCCAAATATTAATATGAACCTAGATACCCTAAGTTAATGCATAATGCTAACTTAATTCATGAAAAAACTTAAAGTATAGAAATAAATCGAAAATTAATCAATCATACAATTTATCTTTTCCGAAAAAATCTTGAAATTACGATTTTTTTTCAATATTTTGTGTGTATGTCCCATGTTTACTATGTATTAAAAGAACTTTATATGAAAATGTGCCATGTCAAAAATGCATCGATATATGGTCCCGCCACTAAAAGATCACATTTTTAATACTTTTTGCAAGATTTTAACCGAATTTTGACGTATGGTAAATTGGGGTAATTGTGAACTACAGTAAAAAAAGTATTTTCTGTTTATTATTTACTATATTTTAATTTATGATAGACTACATTGAATTTTGTTCTAGCATTAAAACCAACATTTCTGCTATCAAAAATCATCTAAGTATATGATAACATAACAAGAAACAACAAAAAAATATGATTTTTTAATTAATTTACCTTCGTAATTACCTCAGTGTACACATAGCCTCATTTGGTTAAAATATAACCCAATGACGTAAAGTTCCCAACAATTCACACGAATCCCATCGCAAAGTGCGCATCCGATGTCGTATGTCAATGCCTGTACGTTTGTATATGCCATTCGAACGATTCGCGGACGACGTAATACAAAACCTGACGTATGTCAAAATGACAGCTGTCAGTGTGACAGTTGTCAATGTGACAGCTAACCAGTAATTTTGTAACGAATTTATTATTTTTAACTTTTTTTATCAAACAAAATTGCCATCCTTCGAAGAAATTCTGTTCAATAGAACTTTCTTTAAAACCATGTTGAGCTTATTGATACTTTTTTGGACGTGACTAAATCCACGACATGACATTGGCAATATTGTAGCAACGCAGTACTGCCATAAATTAAAATATTAAATTGAATTATTTATTAATATAAACATATTTAAATTGTGCTTTTGTAAAAGAATTTTTTTTATAGGCTACGGCTTTACTCTAATAATAAAATGGACCACGAAATGAAAATTGTGTTTTTAAAATTCGGAGCGAATCGACGGAGATTTAATAAAACAGCTGCCGTGTGGTTTTACTCGCATTGCTCCGCTCCTGTTGGTCTTAGCGTGATGATATATAGCCTATAGCCTTCCTCAATAAGAGGTATATCTAACACAGTAGTTCCTGAGATTATCGCGTTCAAACAAACAAAGAAACTTTACCAAATTTAAAACAGATTTTGTATTGCGTCGTCGTTTTTTTGTATATTATAACTGTTAGTTTAGATTGTGAATATGTTAGTTCTTACGCTAGGTAGGTGCTGTAGATTTAGCGTTTATACTGATGGTGTGCAGGTACGGTGTTTGGGCTTAATTTGAATTTTCATAACTAAAATATAAAGGTTTTTAGAAAAAAAAAAATGATCAGGGTGCGGGATTCGGACCCGCCGACCGACCGTCTTTCGCCATTCCGGGGCAACGCATTATAAAGTGTGAATGCTATAAAACTAAAAATATCAGAAAAAAATTGTAGAAAAAAATCTAAATTCTGCGCTGGCGCAGTATGTATGTATTAGTTTTTGTTTTTCAGTTCAAATAGATACAAAATTGTGTTTATTCAACAAGACTTCTTTTAGAAGTACATTTGGTTTCTTTTACAAGTCAGAAAAGGTTGGCAAGGTCAGACACTCAGACAAGGTTGACAAGACTTTGTTAATTTATAATTTATATTTAAAGTAATTATTTACGGGAAACCTATGTATGTCTTAAACTTCGGTGGTCGTGCAAGCTTGGCAAGTTTGCATGAATATTTTGTCATGATTATTTAAGCACAAGTAGTATTTATTATTAATATATAAATTAAATGATATATTGCTTCGTTTAATTTTTTTTTCATACAATTTTTGATGAAATTTCAATAAAATAAATTAGACCCAAATATCGTAACCGCCAAATGGAAATGGGACGTAGACTTTTTTTATTTTTATTACGCAGTATGTTATTTATATTATTATTACTATGATATATGGCAACATAGTCGCTAAGGGTTGCCAGCTAACGAATATATACGTAGAAATTATTAATTCAAAATTAATATGAAGGTAACATTGTATTGTATTGGAAAGATAGAATTCTTTTGACGTGTGTTTAAGTGAACTTAACAAAAATGCATTTTTCCAAGCGAATTAAGAAATGTGACAACGTTTTTTAAGTTTACTTAAATATATGTCATTATTTTGTAGTTATCTGTAATCTAGATATGTTAAACGGTGCAGCTTAAAATTTTTAATCTGTAGTTATTTATTTAGAATTATTTGTGGACATATCACGTTGTTCGATCGGTATAAAGCATTGTATTGGCATATAGGCGGTGTATAAACGAGCGGTTGAAACGTATCAACTTGAGCAAAAGAATTAGTTTTGAAAATAGTTTTCAATACAAAAAAAAGTGGAATTGTGAAAAAAAATGTGTTATATTATATTTTGAGTTGTCATTTTTTCGTATTGACTATTGCAAAAATAAACAACAGTAAAGTTTTGAACTACATACAATTTACTCAAATATTAAATTTTCCTCTTGTTAAGACACTGCAACGACATCGATACTCGCACAAAAAACGCCGCGTTTCGATGGCTCGTTTGTAAACCGTCGATTTTTCACAAATATCTAGTCCGCAGTGCGTCTGCGCCGTGACAAACGAACGTAATAGGCTTTATTGTGTATTTTAGATTTGTAAATAGTTTTTTTTTAATACTCATCGGTCACAGATAAAGCATTTATTATTTGATTTAAGACGCCATATTGGCAATGTTTTTGTATTGTTGCCATAAAAAACTGTGAAAAAAAGGATGTAGTAGTATTTTTTTTAATGTGTTGAAAAGAGACAGGTATATATAGGCAGTATCGTCGTTTTGTCTCTTTTGAAAGTGTTTTTCTTTATTTCGATGCATTGATTTTTTGACACTTTTGAGTAAATAATTTTGGGGGTGTGAATTTTTACGTTGGGAATGATGTGCAGAAAATTTAGTTTCAGTATATTAATTATATTTTTTTGTACTCTTTTGAACGTTTTTTTTTATGATACGATATGTATGTTGCTATGACAACTAAGCATTTGTTTTTTTTTATATTCAATTCTAATGATTTTTAGTTTTTTTTTTGTTATCGATGCTGGTTTCTTAGTTTTATTTATTTTGTTTTCAACGTTCAATAGCTCTTGACTAAAATAATCTGATTCAAAATTTCACATTCGCACAATTATTTACATAACATTACATTTAAACATGCATGTATCATTTATATTAAGCTATTGCATAGCTTCTATCGCGGGCCTTGAGCGCGGGGACCGAATCCAGAAATTGCGTAACGAAAAACCTCACGCTCCCCACTCCGACGGGCGGAGGTGTGGCTTGAAGGCATAGCATGCAATAGCTTTACCGCGGCAGTCCCCGAGTGCCACACGTCTTTTTTTAACTGAAAAAAATGTTTTTCAACAATTGTCGAATACAAAAATATTGCCATGATAGTGTAAGAATTATTATGTTGTGATAAGGGCAGCCTAAATTAATTTAACCTTTTGACCGCCAGAGCAAAAACGCATCGCCGTGCCCTCCACGCCAAGCCACAAATTCAATGAGATAACCTTGAAAATAGTAGGGATTCCAAAATGTTATCGATAAACATAATAATTCACGTCTGAATATTTGAATAAACAGCTTATAACACAAAAATAATATTTATTTAACCCCATCTCCTACTGTAAAAACTTAAGACCACATTAAATAGCAACTATCAACAAAAAAAATCAACCTTTTGAGATACAAAAATACATATAAAATTGCAGCAAGTTACAGCACTATTCTCTATCAGTTACGCCCCATTGGCATGTATACATGCCAATGGCGCGGGCAACCATCCTTTTTTTTTATAATCTCTCGCTTCTGATTAGGGATGTGTAGCTGTATGTTATTGTAACTTATCGAGTTTATTTATTAAGTTTATATGAACTATAGGTATTATTGTGGAGTGTTTATTTGTAAATATCAAAACAACTATTACCTTTAAATAAAGGGAATTGCATTATGAGCTATTACGCACTGTCGACCAGTCGCCGGCGACTGAGTCGCCGGCGACTGGTCGACAGTGCGTAATAGCTCTAAAACTACATATTTATTTTCCAATCATATTTTAGTTTAATACTTGAGTTATTACAAATACTAATTATATGTAGGTACCTATTTAGGTCAATTACCATATTTTGATATGACATAGCGACAATTTGTATCATAAGAATATTCTAATAAAGGCACTCACACTCTCGGCAATACTCGATAAAATATTTTTACAACTTTCCGCACTTAACAACACGGCACGCGCTTACGACGTCACCAGTCCGACATCTATTCATGTCAATGGCGCAGAAGGGATTGCATATCGATACTGTGCTAGGGATGCGCATGATTGGCGAAAAGGAAAATATTCAAATCAACAATATCCACAATATAGACAATATGGTATTATACCAAAGAATGTAGTATTTACCTTTTTTCTCAGTGACTAAGCTTATATATATTTTTTGTAGTTATTACAAAAATTAAGCGAATTAGAGTAATTTCGCTGAAATTTTAATGAAGTTACTTGAATATTACACTACATCACTAGTAGGCACGTATACATGTCATTGGCGCGAGAGAACATGCTTTTTTAGCCATTAATTAAGTTATTTTTTGTCATCAAATATTTGAATAACTACTTGGCAATTTTGTTTACTGTGTACAATTATGTAATAACTGGGGATTCAGTTCATAAACTGTATAAATAAAACACGTAAAAGTAAAGGTTTAATATGTTTATTTTGTATTTATCTATGATCTGTTTCTTGGCATGTATAGGTGTCGCTGGCGCACAGGGCACGATTGCGCATGACATCTATAGATGTCATTGGCGTTCAAAAGGTTAATTTGACATTTTCGTCTGTATAATATTATTATTATTGAAGTTATTTTTGAGATATTTCGACGGAGACGTTGTTTATAATGTGTAATTTTTAATAAAGAAATAGCAATTTGTAATTATTTTTGTGTTTTATTAAATATCCTCCTCTTTCTTATTTCCGATCTTAATGCCTTATCTTTATGCCAATTTAATAAATATTTGATATAAATGATAATTGGTGGAAGAGCAATAAAGTAATGGTCATCCAATTTTATCACTGATATAAATGCTTAATATGGCATATACCGCATCCTAAATGAAGTTATTGAGAGATATTAGTACCAGGGTTCGATTCCCAGTGGCTAACACAACAACCTTAAAAAAGTCTTGTAAAAATAAAGGTTGATCAATGATCACCTACTTGTACTAAGAAAATGGATCAGTGAAACAGATGTATAATGCATCTGCCCCATACTAGGGGACACAGGGGTTCATTTCATCGGTGCTATACCCCAGAAGGCGACAAGACAATAATTATGGTAAATATATTTATTTCTACTATAGCAAACCTGTACTGCTTTTTTCCATACTTCGTACCAAGTTGAATAAATCGGTTTAAAAAATCGTTTCAAAAATTACAATTAATCAAAATACTTGCCAGACAAGATTTAATTGACTTGACATTATTTTGACAGATGAAAAGGTTATGCGGAAATGGAGGCAAAATTAGTTTAATTTTATGGGTTTCTAATTAAAATACATCATTAGTTTAATGTCAATATGTAGATCAAAATCGAGGACACAGAATGATGCCTTAAAAATCGTCAAATTGACATTATATTTTATTTATTACTAGCTGTGCCCCGCGGTTGAAGTTTTAACTTTGAACCCGCAGTGCTCCGCTCCTGTTGGTCAACGTGATGATATTTCCTCCTTCCTCGATAAATGGGCTATCTTATATCTAATACCGAAAGAATATTTGAAATCGGACCAGTAGTTTCTGAGATTAGCGCGTTCAAACAAACAAACAAACTCTAGCTTTATAATATTAGTATATAATAAAGATTAATTGAAATTATATTTTTATGAGAATATTAGTGATCCCCCGCTGCTTCACCCGTGGTATGTAATGCCTATAACACTCAGGGATCACGTAAATATATCAAATAATGAAGTCATTTTTGTAATCCATCCAGTAGTTCCTGAAACTAGCGCGTACAAACAAACTCTTCCTCTTTAAATTAATAGTACATGATGTACATAGTTAGATTTAGATAAAATTTGAATTTATTCCCAACTCCCAAGGCTACAGCCTTTTCTGAGGTGTTGTTATTAATGCTAAAGCAGCGAGCGTATCAAAATCACAAGTTTTTGAATACCTACGTAGTTCTAATAATACCTACATAGATACTCACACGATACTCATATCAACCATGCTATCCAATTTCAAATTCATCTGTTCTCAAGTTTTCATAGATGCTCCGTTCCATATTACGTTGATGATGATTTTCTTGTTGGCTCGACTCTGTAGAAACTGCTTTCCGACGCGACGGTTAATTTAACATTCTGTATTTTATCGATATAAAATAGATTCTGAAGGAAGTCTAGTTGAATGAATAAATGTTTGAGTTTGAGATAAATGTCCTACCATAAGATAAATGGACTATTCAACACAAAATATTTTTCACCTCAAACTAGTACGTCTAAGTGTAAGCATTAAATAATTTGGAAAATCCAAAAGTGCACGCCTCATAATTTTTTTTTAATAAATATTTATTAATTATTATTTTTGTTTATTTAATAACAATTAAACCACATCGAATCAGACCCTGAAAAATGAAAGGGTTCTATTCCTGAGCATACTCAAGCGTAAGAGAAAAAAAAAGACTCGATTAGTAAAGTATTTCGGTCGCTATCGTGTTAACAAGAAAAAGGATCCGCACATACAGACACACGGACGTCCAAGACAGAACTTTTTTAAACTGTTTTTTAACTAGTTTAAATAACAAAAATGACATCAAAAATATCATGAACGTTAAAAATAGTGTTTTTTCTTAATATGTGTGTGTATGTATTATCTTACAAGTGCAATGTATGATACATAAAGACATTTTAAGTTTGAAAAATCAGATGTTTTGCGCGAAGTGACAGTAGTACCCACCTCAACGCTTCGCTTATGAGGCGTGCAATAATCAATCAAATAGACTCTACAGCTTAATAATATTCCACGAATAATCTTTAGATAAAATTATTATCTCCATTTTAATATTTCCGAAGGAAAATCTTCAAAATTGTCTTGACTCTTGGTCTATTTAGGCCTGCTTTAAAAAAATAAATTTTTGCACGCCTCATTGCAAAGTTAAATCAAGATTTAGTTAAAAACGATACTAGATATAAGATAGGCCTATCTTTTAGTGTCATAATATGAAGTTTTTTTAGGTATCTTTAGTTGCACGGTCCATATTTAAACTAGCTGTGCCCCGCGGTTTTCTCCGTTCCTATTGGTCTTAGCGTGATTATTTATTGCCTATAATAATTATAATCTTCCTCGATGGGCTATGTACTGAATTTTTTTTCAAATCGAAACCGTAGATCCTGAGATTAGCGCGTAAAACACAAACTCTTAATATTATCATAGGTATATTATTAATAGATTTCGATATAGGTATGTACTTAGAAATGTTGTAAATAATGTAGTATGCACACCTTATGCTGTGTTTACTTTTTACATATTTTCTATAGGTACCGATGGACAATCGTGTTCTGGTAGTTTGCTTCAAATCTAGGTTGCTTGCATTTTTACTCATTTTTGTATCTTTGCTGTTGCTTATAGTGTACAAGTGTTTGGTTTCATTTGAAAGAAACCAATATGAATAAATTAATAGCGTGATGTATTCAAACATCGTTTTTGTTTTACTTTTAAATTATCAATAGATTTACGTAAGTCATTGTAATAAATTTGGCCTTAGAAAAACCAGTTTATTTCAATGTAAGGTAACTTCTGTTCAAACAATATGAATTTTTTTTAATTTTTGTGTTCTCAGCATTAGAAATATTTTTTGAAGTGAAACTTCTTTTAATCGGGGTTGCAATCAATTTAGTGTATCATTTTTTCGTTACGCGTGACATTTTTCCGTTACGCGCCATCTAGTTTTTATCCCTACCACGCGTGATAGACGTATTTCTGTAAAGTTGC
This sequence comes from Colias eurytheme, assembly GCF_061535395.1. Classification (NCBI taxonomy): domain Eukaryota; kingdom Metazoa; phylum Arthropoda; class Insecta; order Lepidoptera; family Pieridae; genus Colias; species Colias eurytheme. Next base: position 2,050,422 of record NC_143008.1, read on the forward strand.
ATAAACTTAGTTAATTATTTTTTGAAAAATAAGGTCATAAAGAAGTTTCACTTCATACGTGTGTACACTAGTACACGCACACATTTTTTATTTTGTTTTTTATTATTTAGGGGCTCGTGTAAAATAATAAAATCAAGTATTGTATACGTATACATTTATTTATAATAAAATACACTGGAAATAATACAAAAAATATTTGTCCTTTTCGACTATTAATTAATTACTCTAATTACAATTATCTATTTAGTCAAATACATTGAAATAAGGGTAATTAAAAAAAATACATATTTTATTGAATTATACAAAATCAAAGGTAAATTCGTAAAGAAAATTGTACTAGTAGACAAAAGTTGCCATAAAATAAATCTATTTTTTTAATGAAACATTTTATACAGAAAAAATCTTGTATTCATTTTTAAATATGGCAATACGAAACGTAAATATTGTTGATTAGCACGAAAAATCATAGATTAAAAATATATTCGATTTATAATTCTTTATTAACGATAATAAATTTAAATAAAATATAAAACTAATATAGGTGTCAATATAGTACCAATATGCTACAACGCAAACAAATAATCTCGAATTTTTTTTTTCTAATAAAGTACTAGTTTCATTTGTATTTTCAGAGTAACACATTAAATACAGATGGCTTTTTACTATTATACATGAAAAAATAAAATTTCTTGTAATAATTTTCAATACGAAAAGAAAAACAAACCAAGATCACGATTTTTTTTTAATTTTTTCAGCATTGTAACAAATTAAAATGCACATAATAATAATACTTAGGAGAGTAACTTAAAATTACCTAAAATATGATTTGTGTATATATTTGAGTAAAAATAAGCGAGTTGAGTCGACCAGTCTTTGTTTTTAGTTGCCATCTATAAAAAATATGACTAAAATGTAAAAAAAAAATAAAACTCTGATCAAGTAAGAGTAATGAAGTTCATTTCAGTTTTAAGTTATTCTAAGTACATCAAAGCAAAGACCGGTCAAGCGCGAAACTTAATATACTAAAAAATAGGACTTAGGAATAAACCAAATGCAAAAATAATTTTCTAGGAATAACCAATTTAAATTAGGTATGTAAACATTGAAAAGACGAAACTTAAAAAAATAATTCTATATAATAAATAATAATATATAGTTTCTTTCTAATAATACTTGATTCAACAAGATTTTGTTCAAATATTTATGTTACTTAATAAAAAGTGTGATAATGAAATGACACAAATCTCTAAAATTAATATTTAACTAGCGGTCCGCCCCGGTTTCGCCCGTGGTATGTATAGAACTGCACATGGTGTGCGAATTTTATTATAATCGGTTAAGTGGTTTAGGAGTCCATTGAGGACAAACATTGTGACACGAGATTTATATATATTAAGATTAAGATTATATTCATTAATTAATAATTATTAAAACTCAGTAGAAAAATTTTTTTAGAAATTAAGCATTTCTCATCAACACACTTTTTGAAACTGGCAACATTAAAGTTAGATACTTTAACTGGCAACCGGGTCGTGTAGGTATGTTCAAAGCTAAATTGTATTGTCGAATTTTACTTAACTACATCATTAATGGTTCACTTCTTCTGTAGTCACCGAGTAGATCATAATTTCCTGAAACAAAATTAAATATTTACATATATAATATAATTTTATATAATTTAGTCTATAATATACATTTACCTGGGATAAGATAATTAATTAAATATAATATTTCGCATTTATCCATACAATACTAATATTATAAAGCCGAAGAGTTTGTTTGTTTGAACGTGCTAATCTCAGGAACTACTGGTCAGATTTGAAAAATTATTTCAGTGATAGATAGCCCATTTATCGAGGAAGGCTATAGGTATAGAGTATAGGCTATTTATTAGGAGTATTTCATTACGCTAAGACCAACAAGAGCGGAGCACTGCGAATAAAACCGCGGGGCACAGCTAGTAATATTATAGTTGGATTAAGTACAGCTATGCCTTTGAGTAATTACATTTTAACGTCACTAAAACACAGCATATTTATATCAGTGGAATTATTAAGGAGTGCACTACGGTTAAGTATTTGTCTAAAAAGAAGGCGCCTCTTAAACCATGGATAACAACAGGAGTAGTAAGATCAATCCGTAAGAGAGACAAATTGCATAAAAAAGCCAAGTTAAGACCTAGCGACATTGAAACAGTAAGCGCATATATAAAGTATAGAAACACTTGTAATAAAATAATCAAATCTTTAAAACAAAAATACTATCAAATGCAATTACAACACAATGAGAAAGATATTAAGAAAACATGGAATATTATAAAGGATGTATGTAATATGAAAGTGAAGAATGACTTACCCACGGAGCTTCTTACGATTGGTAGTAACACTAAAGAGTCTTTAAACAAAATTAATAATTTTTTCACAACTGTCGGTGGGAGTTTAGCTGAAGAGATATTAAAAATATTACATAAGACCGAAAACGATCTCGCGAATCAAATTAAATCGTCAACTTCTATGATTCATTCAATGTCTTTTGTACCTACAGATTCCTACGAAATTGGTAAAATTATCAATGAATTAAAGGCTTCTAGTGCTCCTGGGCTTGATGGTATATCAAGTAGGCTTATTAAAGAAGCAAAAGAATTTCTAATTGGTCCATTGGAATACTTGTGTAATTTGAGTTTAGAACAAGGCCAATTTCCTGACATTTTTAAAAAAGCCATCGTGTCGCCTATTTATAAATCAGAGGACAAAAAAGATGTGACCAACTACAGACCTGTTTCGTTACTTCCAACTCTATCGAAGGTTCTGGAAAGACTAGTAAATTATCGCCTAACAAGTTTTCTAGAAAAGAATAAATTACTAACAAATTCTCAATATGGATTTCGGAAAGGAAAATCCACGGAAGAAGCTATATTGAGATTAACGACATTAGTATATGAATACCTCGATAAAGGGGACAAAGTTATTGGTGTATTTCTTGACTTTAAAAAAGCTTTTGATACAATTTCTATCCCGATACTATTATCAAAGTTGGAAAGCATAGGTGTTCGCGGTCATGTTCATCAATGGTTTCAGAGTTATCTGTCTTGCAGAGAGCAGTACGTGAGGGTTAAAAACGATATAAGTGATGCCTCATCATGTAGATTTGGTATTCCACAAGGCAGCACGTTAGGACCTACCCTCTTCTTAATCTATATTAATAGTCTCCCTGAAGTAATTTCTACCGATACAGACATACAGATGTTTGCCGACGACACTGTATTGTTATTTCGCGGACACAATTGGGAAGAAGCCCACAGTAACGCTGAGAAAGGCCTGCAAAATGTCACAGCCTGGCTTGAAGATAATTTGCTTACACTTAATATCTCTAAAACGAAATACCTATGTTTCACAAAGACAAAGACCTACGGCCCATCCACAAGTTTATCTATAAAACTTCACACATTTCCATGTAATAGGAGGTATTTGAGCAAATGTAATTGTAAAGTACTCACAAGAGCTTCATGTATACGATACTTGGGTGTTCTTCTGGATGATACATTGTGTTGGAAAGACCAGATCACCAATGTTTGCAATAGAGTTAGAAAGCTAATTTACATTTTCAAGCAACTGAGATCAGTAGCGAATAAGAAACTGCTTACTCAAACATACAAAGCACTGTGTGAGAGCTTAATAAATTACTGTGTGACGTCATGGGGTGGGGCCCCTAAAACAATAATGCTTGAACTTGAACGTGCACAGCGGGCAGTGTTAAAAGTTCTAATGCACCTACCATACAGGCACTCGACAGCGGATGTTTATGTACAAACTGGAGTTCTCTCAGTTCGTAAGATTTATGTTCTGAAGGCTCTGCTAAGATATCACCGTTTAATAGCTCACAAACTGCCTCGAACAAGAAAACGAAAACTACGGTGCCCTGTACCTATAACTAAAACTAGTTTTGCAAGACGACAGCTAAATTGCATTGCTCCAAGAATATATAATAAAATCCCGACTAATAACATAAGCGCAATAATAAATATGACTACTAATCGGTTTAAAAAATTCATTATCAACTGGCTCAAAAATCTGGATTATCTCCAAACTGAAAGTCTCTTCACTTTTATTAAATATAATAAATAGGTGTCAAAATCAAAAACACAATTAATCATAATATTCCACTCACTGACACATACACACACACGCACACTCTCTCACACACACACACACACACACACACACATACACACACACATACTCACGCTTATCCACCTGTCCAATTCATGTATCGTCATGATATATATATATATTATATTTATAATTAACTAGTAATTTTTATTCTTTAATTGTTATTAATCTGTAACTAGAATATTCTGTTTACGTATTTTATAATACTTGTATGAACTCATAAGGGAAGGCACTGTTTTCTGAGACACAGGTATTAACCTAGTTCAGAAGGCAGAGCAAAATTGTGAACTAAGTATGTAAAATTTGCTAATAAATATTATTTTATTTTTTATATTAATTAAAATACATGTTTACTCTTTATCAGTACAGGAAACATACCATAGTTTTGAGATAACGATCTTGACATAATTTTACGATTTCCAAACACGCATTTAAAACGAAATATCAAATAAATGTGAAAATATTATAAATTATATATTTATTGCCAATATCCGATTTGGTTATTTAGTGTTTTATGGTGTGCGATAAAATACAACTATTTTTGTGTTTTATCTTTGCCAGATAATTGACGTTGTTTCCTCTAACTTTTACAGATTGGAGTTTTTGCTGTATTTAACTAATTTAAAATATTTAAGTTAATATTATGCTACAGTTTTGTTATGTGTCATTAAGGTAGGTGGAGGCTAAAATTTGTTGGGGTCCAAATGTGACATGTTTGTACCTAACGCGAACCCGCAAATTGTTGAATGATTTTTTTAAAGGTTTATTACATACGAGCTTTCCGCCCGCGGCTTCGCCCGCTTTTTCTAAAACCTAACAAATTATATACTAAACCTTCCTATTGAATCACTCTATCTATTTAAAAAAACCGCATCAAAATTCGTTGCGTAGTTTTACAGATTTTAGCATACATAGATAGGGACAGAGAAAGCGACTTTGTTTTATACTATGTAGTTATACACGAATTTGAATTTGAAAATATATTTGCATCTATACTAATGAAGCTGAAGAGTTTCTTTGTTTGCTTGGATGCGCTAAACTCAGGAAGTACGGGTCCGATTTGATAAAATATTTCAATATTATATAGCTCATTTATCGAGGAAGGCTATAATCAGGCTGTTAGTATATCATCACGCTAACACCAATAGGAGCGGAGTAAAACCGCATTATATATTTTCAAAAGTATGGATGGTATTTATAATCAAAACAGCTGGACTGATTTTGATGTTATTTGGTATTTGACATATCCGGTATAACGTACAGACTACGCGTATTTATAATCTTCCAAGAATTTGATTTATGATAAAAAAAGATTCATAAAAAATTGATAAGATTATGGAAATACCTAAACATTTGTGTATCATCTTTATCTGGTTGAAATCGACTTCAAAAAAGAGAAGTACTAAAATCAATTTGACGGCATATTATATTTTATTGTTATGAAAATTAAAATAAATATTTTTTCATAAATAAATAATAGGCGCAATGATTATAACTTTATAAGGCTTAAAAAAATTGTTTAAGTGAAATTTTGATATCTTGAATCTTCACTTGGTCCTTTGTTAAAACAAATCGTTATTTCTCTAAGAAAAAAAACAGCGTGCCGGGCAGGCACACGCGTCAGAAGTGAAACTTCTTTGGCAAGATCCAAAGATACTAAAATCATCGCCTAATACTCCATGACGTGACGGTATTTCCATAACGCGACCTTGAAATTTTACTCTCAACGCGCCTAAAGAAGCTTCACTGCAAAAACAAAAAATCTAATCTACCTCTTTTTTTTTGAGAATAAAGTAAGCATTAAAATAACGGAAGTTTTATTAGTAAATTAATTAAAATCATCAATTTATTTCCGTAATATATTAATTGCAAATGGCGTAACCGATACATCGAGTGATCACGAGCACTCAAGGCGATCGATGAACCTTCATTTTTCCTCTTTTTATAAAAATACGTGACCTTACGTCGCGACATACGAGCGGCGGTTCGAACGCGGCGTTTATTTTTACGATACTACCTTAAATCCTATAGTTGATCAAGAGTTTATCTATCAAATATAATTAAAATAATTAAGTTTCATTTGATTTAATTACTAGAGAAGAGCAGAAGGGTTGGTTTGTAACTGTCTGATGCAGATCTTTTAAGATATGTTTGAAGAGTCAGATTTTGTATTCAGTCTCATCGTGTGATGCCAGCCATAGGCACATATTTTTGCTATACATATAGTGCTGTTGGTCTTAGCGTAATGATATATAAGCCTATAGCCTTCCTCTATAATCGTGCTATCTAACACCGAAAGATTTTTTCAAATCGGAGCAGTAGTTCCTGAGATTAGGCGCGTTCAAACAAACAAACAAACTCTTTAGCTTTATAATATTAGTATATAGATTTAATATAGTGGCATTTTAATTGAAAGTTAAGTTAGACAGACCATATCCTGAAGTAGTAGAGCTATATAATAAATTGCAGGAAAAACTACAGTAAATTTATGTGTGGGATAAACTAACAACGTATTATTTATAACACTTAAAATAGTTAAAGTTTAGCTACTACGCTAGTTTAGTGCCGTATCGTACAGATTATGCAAACGAGCCGATTAAAAACGCTACACGTTTGACATGGCCATAAATATTAGATTGATAGCAGAGACAATAAGCATAATATATGTCAAGGCTGTTTGCATATTGGCTCTTGGCTCGCACACATCTAATTGATGCGTTTTTCATGTCATGTCAAAATAAACAAAAAAAAAACACTACAGAATAAAGACGAAGTTTTTGGTTTTGAAAGAGGTAGGTAGGTAATTGCAAAATAGTAGAAAATGTTAAGATTAAAAATAAAGGAAAGACATCTAGGTAAAGATAAATTTTGGAATAAAAATAATAACGTTGTTATGGTGAGGTTTAGAAGACATAAAATTAGTTAACATTTGAGTTCATGTAATAATTTCAAAACCCATATTTCCGCCTGCGACTTTGCTCGCTTGCAAAAATTCTCACACGCTCTATTTTAACTTTTTATTTTTATTTTTTTGCTTATGTTGCAAAAAAATAATCTTTATTCCTCCAAGGTCATTTTTATCATAGATAAAAAGAAACTAAACGCATATTTTCATTTTCTATTTCAATTTTCCCTTTTGCTTTAACGACAGACTTACAAACAAACCGACAAAAGCCTAAGTAGTTTCACTTCTGACACATGTGCTCCGCTCACAAAATAAAACTAGTCTAACATCCGACAGCACCCTCACTTCCTTCGTATATTTTTTCTGTTCATTAACACATTGCAGCGCCATATGTGTTTCTGAGAAATAATGGTGCATGAACAAACACACGAAATTACTTGTAACTTCTGTTCGAAACTAATTTAAACGATTTTTTGTTTGTGGATTACATTTGGTTGTGATTTACATTTTAAAAATATTTCGACCAATTATTTACTGGATGCGTTTTTCTAGTGAGCTATCCAGGGATAATATTGGTTATCATTGTTCTTGTTGGATACTATGCTTTGTGAACTGTTTCTAGTTTCTAGTGACATTTTGTATGGGTGTCTGAAATATTGATTAAATTTTGAATTGTAAAGTAATTAAGAAGAAGTACCTAAGTAAGAAATTTGCATATAATTTCCGAATAATTACTGAATACAATTTATTTTTCATTATAATGCGTTTTCCCTAGTTTAAATATTAATTGTAACTCAAAAGAAAAACATGAATAGTTAAAACTAGAATTAACAAATACCCAAAATTGAACATGAGTTTAAACTTCTGCATGTACTTTTTGATGTTAAAATTAGTAATTGCATGTATGTATAATGTGTTTTCTACACACATCGTTGTTTCCGTATCACAATGCGGATTTGTCGAATGTATGTTTCATCGCGATGCGTGTAGTGGAACGAAAAAGTCAAGTAAAATTAAAAAATATTAGTAATTTTAAAACGCAAAAGTATAGAGTACTAGTTTCGGCCCGCGGCTTCGCCCGCATTTTCAAAGAAAAACCCGCATAGTTTCCGTTCCCGTCGGATTTCCGGGATAAAACCTATCCTATGTGTTAATCCAAGTTACCCTCTATATGTGTGCTAAATTTCATTGTAATCGGTTCTGTAGTATTTGCGTGAAAGAGTAACAAACACACACACACATCCTCACAAACTTTCGCATTTATAATATTAGTAGGAAGTAATCTAAAACTCACAATTTTTTAACAAATAACAAAACCGCCTTCAAATTGTCGGAACTAAATCTTTAAATGGGAGGCACTAACTTTCGCAAATAAAAAATGAAAAGTAGGTATTCGCTACAGAAAAGTCTTTTTCTTTAAGTCGATTGATAATGTATTTTTTCATCTGTTTCGCCCACATCATCCCGTGATAAATAAATGCACACTTACACGAAACATGAAAGTAAAATCATGAAATAAGAAATAACTGTTACATTATGTAACGTTAATAACAGTGAAACTCTGACAAAAACATAAATATTTACTGACTATTCACTTGCATTTTCATCACATTGTTAATGCCATAAATTACGTAATAAACTACCTAGGTAACTACCTAGGTACGCGAAGAAGTTGGCAGTCTTTAGAAAATAGTTTTTAGAATAAATGAAAAAATAAAAAATAAATTGTTTCAAAACGCGCCTTCAATTTTTAATCCCTTATTTCATACTACGTGCACAAAGCTAACTGATAAATTATTTATATATTGTAAGTTTAATTAAAATTATTATTTTTTTCCGAAATAAGTAATTTTATTTTATTCCGAAATAAGTAATTAATTTACTTACCGCTATTTTTAAATTCTAAATTGAAAATTCTGATCCGAATATTGCCTATTTAATTCTTCCTTTCGAATCCTTTTTATTATTTTTTCCTTTAAAATTATTACGAAACAAAAAATAAAACCCAAAAAAGTTATAACATTTTTTCACAGGATTTAGCGCCAAAACTACACATCTCTTTTTTTCACTACGAGCAAGCCGCGGGCGAAAGAAATACACAAACATAGATAAAACATAACCCTAAATTTGCCGCAGTCGAGTAATAAAAATAGTACGATGAAAGTATAATACGTAAGCAAAGACAACAACGTATCAGTTTATCAGTTTCATATTTACTGGGAAATCCATATTTCCGTGTTTCAATGAATTTAAAATAGAAATACCCATTGTGATATTTACAGTAGTGTAGAACAGTTTTTTATATAAAAAATTATTTAAAAAAATTTTATATAAAAAGATCATTTTTTTTAATAATCTACTATTCAAAAGAGGTTCTAAAAGAAGTCCAGTTACGACACGGGCAAAAATTCCCGCCAAAGTAAATAATTTTTTTTTAATAAAAATTAAAAAAAAAATTGAACGTGAACAAAATTTAGATGGCGGACCTCTTGATTAGTAACATTCGTGCATCTCTGTCTAACTAACATAGACAAGGACGCTTATAACATGCAAAGTAAAATACAAAATTCTGAGTATTTAAAATAAGACTACATCTTGCCAGTCAATGCAGTTACGTGTATTGAATTATTATAAAAATATTTACATTTCATTATATAGATATATCCTGTAATCATTATGTATTACTCACAAATAAATATCTGATGCATCATGTTTTACAGAGATATTTCCTTTCGTTTTATTTTATAAACTAGCTGCGCCCCGCGGTTTTACCCGCATTGCTCCGCTGCTGTTGGTCTTAGCGTGGTGATATAATATAGTCTATAGCCTTCCTTAATCTATCTAACACCTAAAAAAATTTTCAAATCGGACTAGTAGTTCCTTAGATTAGCACGTTCAAACAAACAAACTCTTCAGCTTTATAATATTAGAATAGATATTTTTACATAAGGTATAATATATAGGTATATCTAATATCTAATATACATTACATGTATATTATAAAGGCGAAAGTTTGTAAGGATGTATGGATATGGATGTATGGATGTATGGATGTTTGTTACTCTTTCACGTTAAAACTACTGAACCGATTACAATGAAATTTAGCACACATATAGAGGGTAACTTGGATTAACACATAGGATAGTTTTTATCCCGGAAATCCCACGGGAACAGGAACTATGCGGGTTTTCCTTTGCAAACGCGGGCGAAGCCGCGGGCGGAAATCTAGTTTGAAATAATTGAGACACATCCTTTGGTGGTAAAAAAGCCACTGAAATGCCTATAATAAACCATGAAATTAGCAAAATATTACAATACAAAACAAATTGTATACAATTTTCTTCATAAATATTAATTTGCAATGGTCTCCGATAAGTATAATTGCATTATTGCTATGAAATTCAAAATCTTATCATAGTTATTTAGATTTACTGTGAAATTGCAGTAAATACTCTTTAATTACAAAATATGCATTATTTTTTATTATTTCACCTGTTTATTGCATGGAAACAGGTTTTGATAAATGGTGAACCTATTTTTATCTTACATCTAGTAGACTTTAAGAATGTAGTTAAAACTTGAGTAAAAATAAGAGAAAAATTGAGGATTGTATCTTTGTGAATACAGGTTTAATCCCTACTACATATATAATATTATAAATGCGAAAGTAACTCTGTCTGTCTGTTATGGATTCCCGCTTAAACCTCTCAACTGATTTTGATGAAATTTGGCACAATCTTTAGACCCTGAGATAGAACATAGGCTACCTTTTATTGCGAAATATGCACCACAGGCGAAGCCGGGGCGGACCGCTAGTAAGATAATGTTTTAACTCAAGTATGGCTATAATTTTTTTTAGTTTGTTAACTAAAATCCTATGAAGAGAGTCTGTTTTATTTTACTATTTAACTAATATCATACACTAGCTGTGCCCCGCGGTTTCACCCGCATTGCTCCGCTCCTGTTGGTCTTAGCGTGATGTTATAGCCTTCCTCGATAAATGGGCTATCTAACAACGAAAGAATTTTTCAAATCGAACCAGTAGTTCCCGAGATAAGCATGTTCAAACAAACAAACTCTTCAGCTTTATAATATTAGTATAGATTATGTTTTTTAAATTATTGTGTATGTATTATCATATTATTATGTAATAATATGTACATGTACATACAAAAAAATCTTCTAAAACCAGATCACCATTTATGATTTAAATTAAATTCTTATTGCCATCCTATTCTTTGTATTGATTCAATTTTTTTTCATAAAAAAGGCTAAATATTATTTTTTAATCATGGACGTATAAAAAAAGACGGACGCCGTATTACGAACAAACAACGTGAAGCCACCATAGTAAGCTAGCGATCGTGTAAAGACAATAAACACGCACACACTCTCACCATAGTAAGCTAGTCGGCCGCCATTACGTCGTGAACTACCGACTGATTAACTGCGTCACTGTTTCACAAAAAATATTTAAAATGCCGTCTTGCGTGGTTAAATGGTGTCGCAACAGTACAATTTTAAATAACAAAACACAAGGGATTACATTCCACAGGGAAGCAAGTTATTTCTTTTATGTTTTAATGACAAAATTATTACGGCAAAATTTATAGAAAAAAATAAAGCCGCCATTGTCATCAACACAGCTGTTGCCATGGCAACATGGCACACACACATGGATGTTTCGCCGCCATTACTAGGCTTCACTCAATGTTTAGACGATATACCGTCCGTCTTTTTTTATACGTCCATGTTTTTAATAAATAAAATAAGGAAAATATACTCACACTTAAGGCAAAGTCTGGCTCCCCTGTGCACGAATACTGCCTGTCCTCGATAATTTCTTGCCAATCGTCTGCACGTGGAAGCCAATGTTCAACAAGGCTTCATGATCCAAGATTTTACGTCCATCGAATATATACGCTGGCTTCATCATTGCGTTGTAGATCCTTCTGAAGTCAAGTTCTTTAAACTCGTCCCATTCAGTACATAGTACTAACGCGTGCGCCCCCGTCACTGCTGAATACGCAGAGTCATGGATTTCAATGTTTTTCCGAACTAGTTCTGGCTCATTTGTCACTTGGGGGTGTGTTAATTCGTAATATATCTGGTCCATTTCAACTTTAGGGTCATAGATGTGCAGTTTCGCTCCCTCATCTAGGAGCGTACTTGAAACGTAAATAGCTGGCGACTCCCGAGTGTCTCCCGTGTTCTTCTTGAACGAGAAACCAAGAATGGCTATTTTCTTATCTGATACAGTGTTAAAAAGTGATTCTATAACTTTTCTGGTGAAACGGGTTTTCTGATAGTCATTTAAGTTGACGACTTGCTGCCAATATGCTGCTACCTCTGGTAGATTCAAGCATTCGGATAAATATATAAGGTTAAGAATGTCTTTCTGGAAGCAACTGCCCCCAAAACCGATGGACGCTTCTAAGAATTTTGGACCTATTCTTGAGTCACGGCCCACTGCTCTAGCTACCTCTGAGACGTCAGCTCCTGTGGCTTCACACACAGCAGACAGAGAATTGATACTTGAAATTCTTTGAGCCAAAAATGCATTTGCTGCAAGCTTAGACAGCTCTGAACTCCATGTGTTTGTGGTTAAGATATTTTTAGCTGGTATCCAGTGTTCGTACACCCAACACAGTTCCTGGACGGCTTTCTGACCTTCAGGGGTATCCTCACCACCAATCAAAACACGTTCCGCTTCCACAAGATCAACTATAGCCGTTCCTTCAGCTAAAAACTCAGGGTTCGACAGAATTTGATACTCTACACCGGGTTTAGTGTTAGCACGAAGGATTTTCATAATAATTTCCGCAGCTTTTACGGGCACGGTGCTCTTTTCGACTACGATTTTATTGCTTGTTGCTAAATCGGCTATCATTCGCGCAGCTCCTTCTATGTACTTCAAATCGGCAGCCCTGCCTTTTCCGTTGCCTATTGTTTTAGTCGGCGTGTTCACAGAAATAAATATTAAGTCAGCTTCTCGAATACCTTTAGCGATGTCCGTGGAGAAGAATAGATTTTTGCCCCTACATTGATTCACGACTTCATCCAAACCCGGTTCGTAAATCGGCAATTTATCTGAATTCCATTGATTTATTCTCTCCACGCTCTTGTCACATACAGTTACAGTGATGTTGGGACATTTCAACGCGATCACACTACACGTAGGACCTCCAACGTAGCCAGCACCGAGACAGCATATTTTTTGGATCACCATTTTATCGACTATCAACTCGTAGCGATGAATTACAACTAATAGTAAACACGGCCGACCGCCGACGGGCGTAATTAAACTTAATGTACTGTTAAATTATTTGTTCGATCGCTCGCGGCAAATAACGGGCAGTGTCTGCTATAAGTTCATTTTAAATGCAATTGGGAAATAACATCTCACCCCACAACCGAGCCTTCACTGTGGAGTCAATGACATTACGCACGAAATCTGGTTGGCTAGTGATGCGACAGACGGTTCGTTTAATGTCGAACAACCTCGATAAGAATCAATGAACCACATTTGATTGTATGTAACATGTCAAAGAAATGTTATCTTTTCAATTAAGCAATTTTCTTATCGTGTGAACACGGTAGATAAAATCTAATTTGATGTGGACATTAAACAATGCGTATTAAACATTTCCTCATAAATGTTTTGAAACAAAAATTTATAGTATTTAGGTACTCATTGCATTTCTAGAAATGGAAATAATGTGTTTTAAAAAATTAAGCACACCTTTAAGTTTTATATATAAAAAAATAGTTTATTATAATACGTCATAGATTTAAAACAATAGATTAATAGATTAGAAAAAGTAAAACTGGTTGATGATTCATTTGTAGATCGTGATAGAACGTCATTGTATTTCAAGTTTGTTTTCAAACCATATGAGTCAGCAGTACCTGTTGTTGAAAAACCCATTTGCTAATTCAACTTACTTTTGTTCCTTTTTTCTTTCATATATCGAATTTAAATTACACGAGAGAGTTACAGTATTTTACAATACAAAATACATTGATTGATTAAACTGATAACCAGTTCTGAAAATCCGCAACATGCTATAATTATGTTGAGATAATAATCTGCCGATAATATTATTATTTAATTGATCGCCTAAATTATTACGTATAATTTGTCGATGTTTTTTTATTGCACCGATACGTCCCTATTCTCGTTTTTTTCTATACGTATAAATGTCAAAATATACCGTTTGACAGAACTTTATTGCCAACACTAAAATTTAATAAAACTCCCATAGGTTATATTCATAAATTAGATTATATGGGAAGTTATACATATTTACAGTGCGACACAAAAGAGATGAAAATAAATGAGGGCGCCACCGTCGCTCATATAGCAACACTGATACTGCGACGCAAGCGATCTTGATACTATAGAATAAAAATCCAAAAATCTATATAATATAATCTAAAATAAATACCGCGATTTAAACCGTTATAATTGTTTCATTGTAGCAATAGTGTAAATTTAAGACAAAAATACATTAGTATTTTAATTGACCTACCTAGGTCAAATTTTACTTAAATGTATTTGGAATTAGTTATTTTATAAAAATCGGTCAAGTGTTTAGACTGCAGAGGCGCACATAGAATCAAACATACAAACAAACAAGCATACATGCAGCTCAAACACATTACCCTCTTTCTGGGTCCGTCGGGTAGAAAAAAACAAGGCGATTTGAAAACCACATATTTTTATTTTTTTTGTAGATAAATTTTGTACATTAATATAATTCATCAAAATCTAAATATTCTACTCCTTCAAAGGACTGATCATCACTCTGTTTCGAAGTACTGGCAAGAGGGTACGGGGCATCTTCAGTATCTGTAAATATGATACAGTAAATATGATTTTTTTTCTTATGGTTTGATTGATTAATAGATAGATAGCTGTATGAAAACAGTTATCACTATACTATGTAGTAAAATCTAAACTAGGTACTTTATTTGAGGCTGGTTGGATTGGATATAACTTCTTGACTCAAATTGTGCTGGTCGCACTATAAAAACTAGTTTTTGTTTACATACAAATAACCTCAAATTAAATTGCGAAAACGTAATAATCGCCATACATACATACATTAAACACTCGTCACTAATGGAATATTCTATTTTACGTAGTACTAAGCAAAAATAAATGGAATCTCACCGGTATATTCTGCTGTACGTTTGTAAACGTTTTCCAAATCAGTCAATAAATTTCCAGCTTGAAATTCGGACAAACACCGAATAAAAACTTTGGTAAAACTGTACATTATAGGGCGTGGAATTTGGGGGTAGTGGGGGGTGGAGAGAGGGGGGGTGGGTACTAGGAACTTCCCCTGTAAAGGGGGGGGCGCGAAAATTAATAGTTTTCGAGATATTTACAAATTAAGTTTTGGTCCGCCTAAAGCAAAGGGGGCGCAAAGTAAGGACTTAGAAAATTTTTGATCTAAAGTGAAAATTGTATAGGAATCATAAAATACATGATTTTTATTCAAAACGCTAAAATAAGCATGTTTTATAAAAAAAACTTTTTCTCTAAAATAAAAAATGGCCGAGATATTCGCCCTCAAAGATTGATGATAAAACCTAACCTAACCCTTTCCCTATCTCCTCATGTCTTTTTTATATTGTCTCAGACACTGCCTTAGCTCCGGCGCTACGGGAAGTGCAGCCCTTCCGCCCTTGCGTGACAAAGCACGGTCGCCCGTACTCCACTTCGCAGCTTCAGCTTATTGGTCGCCTTCGGCGACCAGCCTCAGCCGCTCCGCTCCGCACGGCTCCCGAGCTTTGTCACGGCGGGCGAGGGCTGCTCTCCCTCCGCGCCTCCGGCTTTTTACATACACTCTAGGGGTAGGGCAGACAAGACCACGTGGAATTCGGGGTTGACAGCTTCGGTTCTGTGGCAAGTCTTATGATAATGCAATGCTTATTTTAGCGTAACGTTTTTTAGCTAGATTCGGACTTTCGCAGCTTAATATTGAATACATAATATTCCATCATTGAAAAAATTTACATTTTACAATCCGTCATGTATCTTGGTAATTATCAAGTTTAGAGAAAAGTTGCCCCAACAAAACATGCTTTTATTAGCGTAATCTTTACGATAAAACAATAATAAATAGGTGTTATAATGATACCAACTCCATCAAACATTTTCTAAGTCCTGCGCCCCCTTTGCTTTAGGTATTTTTTTCCAGTTCCACATTGATCTGAAGCAATTAATATTAATTATTACTTTACAATAATAGTTTTCAATACTAGTAATATTGCATTAGCTCTTTGATTTGAAATATGACAGATTTAATGTAATAGACATTAGTATGACCTGTAGTTTTTTTTTTTGTTTGAGTGGGAATCGCCCTAAAGTCGCTTCTGGCACTCGCCGGCCGCTGCCGCGGCACGCTCGCTTCGCTCGCTCGGCTCGTGCGGCAGTTCAAATGTTAACCTAACACGCTCGTCGCTTCGCTCCTCGCTACCTATTTGTATGCTAAAAGTAAAAGTTTAATAGTTTTGTACAGTTTTAGGGCTTAACAGGAGTACGCACGAAACGATCTCGACTGAAAGGCGGCAAACGAACGGTAACTGAAAATGACGTCGTTATTGTTTTGTTCCACGGTACAAAGCGTACAATTAATATTGGACAGCGCTAGTCGTCCGCTAAACGGATGAATAAAATAAATTAGTCGTCCGATTACCGGATGAATAAAATAATTCAATCGTCCGATAACATCTATTTATCTATATAGTTAGGTTATCGGGGTTTCTTTAGAGAACTGCCGCACGTATTATAGGTTTTTTGTGGGGGGGAGGAGGGCACACGTAGGTATTTGATTTTTTTTTTGCGCGTCGACCTCGCGTAAACCTAACCTAACCTAACCTAACGGCTAACCTAACCTAAACTAGATTTTTTTTTGCGCGTCGACGGAGCCCCGCTTCGCGGGGCTCCTATTTCTGTGTAGTTTTTTTTTTTAAGAAACCTAACCTAACCTAACCTAACGGCTAACCTAACCTAACTTGATTTTTTTTTGCGCGTCGACGGAGCCCCGCTTCGCGGGGCTCCTATTTCTGTGTAGTTTTTTTTTTAAAGAAACCTAACCTAACCTAACCTAACGGCTAACCTAACCTAACTTGATTTTTTTTTGCGCGTCGACGGAGCCCCGCTTCGCGGGGCTCCTATTTCTGTGTAGTTTTTTTTTTAAAGAAACCTAACCTAACCTAACCTAACGGCTAACCTAACCTAAACTAGATTTTTTTTTGCGCGTCGACGGAGCCCCGCTTCGCGGGGCTCCTATTTCTGTGTAGTTTTTTTTTAAGAAACCTAACCTAACCTAACCTAACCTAACCTAAAGGCTAACCTAACCTAAACCTAACCTAACGAATTGAGGGTGAATATCTCCACCATTTTTTATTTTAGAGAAAAGTTGTTCCTATAAAACATGCTTATATTAGCGTTATCTTTACGATAAAACAATAATAAATAGGTGTTAAAATGACACCAACTCCATCAAAAGTCCTGCGCCCCCTTTGCTTTAGTCCAACCCAACTAGCTTTAGTGTTAAAAGGTTATCTAGTAATCCGAATAATCGGACGATTAAATTATTTTATTCATCCGGTAATCGGACGACTAATTTATTTTATTCATCCGTTTAGCGGACTACTAGACACTTCGATTAATATTTTTGTTAAATTATAAATTGCGAATATTAATAATTTTTTTTTATTTAATCTATTTTACAAAAACTATACTTAATAATAATTATTTTTAATGTTGTTGTTAAAAAATATACAAATTTCATAAATAAAATTTAAATTATAATATTTTTTTTGTTAGATAGAAATGTTTTACCTGAAATGAAACGCGTTTGACAATCGCTGTAGGTCAATTTGACACTGTCATAACAGTAAGTTCGCGTTTCAAAGATAAAATGGAGTAAAATTTTCCGATTTTCAAAAATTCGTGACTCAAAAACAAAAAGTTTTCGCGCTGTGAAATTTCAGATTTAGGTTCCATAAGACAATAGCTAACCACAAAAAAAATTACGACTCTCAACTCCACGCCCTATAATGTACAGTTTAGCCAAAACTTTATACACCACATCACGGACACCGCTACGTTTAACCTTTTTCATGATGTCTCCTTTTTTATTTAAATTTCTTGTTCTAAATAACAATTTTATCTCAATAATTCTCCACTTCACGAAAAAAACAACAAATTTTTATTCAACTTGACAGCTACATTGCCAATTCTGGGTTGCCAGGTAATGAAAAACGAATTAGTTCCAAAATAATTAATTTCATCTCTTTTATGTCGTACTATATAAGGGTAAGTCATATGTAGTAAGTATAAAAAATGCTAGGTCCACATGTAAATGTTAAATAAACACTAAAAAACCAAGGATTTCATTAATTTTATAATAAGTGTTTCTACGTGAATACGATATAGAAAACATTCAATCTTGTATGATGTACACATGAGTCAATATCACTAATATTTACCGTGAAATTAATAAACAAATATTACGTACACTTGTGATTTCGGAATAAGCAGACCAAAGTAGACAATACATATTATGTAAATTTATACTTTGCGCGCTCAAGGTAGAATAGAATTCAGCTTTAAAAGAAATTTGAAAATTGCGTTTTTTTTTATTTGGCCAGTTAATTTAGCTTATATTAATATCTTGACTGTTGTCTTTTTCCTACTACATAAAACTAAGCAACAAATTTATGTGCAGGATTTTTCAACACACTTTTACTAGCTTCACCTGTATCATGTCTTTTTGTATGTAATCTTCCCTATACTCGATTTTAGCCAAATTTTGACCCACTTCAAACGGACATATTTAATTCAAAATTTGTACACTTATCAAGGTATCCATACAATATAATATCATGTAGTTTTATTTAAAACTATTTATTAGATACTAGTTGGCCCGGCGAACTTCGTACCGCCCAGTCAATGAATGTCGTGTTACCTTTGGGCTATTGGGCTTGGAACTAATTTAGGCTTTGATGAATGGAATACAATGATACAAAATAAATATACCTAGATATATAACAGTATTTTATATAACACAAATAAAATATAGGCAAATAGAATAAAAAAAATAATAATTAGATACTTAATTACTTTAATATTGTTTCAACAGGAAAATTCAGTACATAAATAAAACACACGTATTTATTTCAAAATTTATTCACAAAACTATACTAAATCTGGAGCCCATAATTTAAATGTTCTGTCATACGAACATGTTGCTATATATTTATTATCCATTGAGATATCTGCACTCATCACCTGAAAAAAAAAACAATAAAAACATTACATTGTCAGCCGGCTTTACTCATAAAATTAAAATTTAACTATTGTAGGAAACATTTTGTTGGTGATTAAACTATTTAATTGAAATAAAAATATTATTTTAACATAGAACCAACATCTTTAGGTTCTTGATAAAAATCTTGCAGATGCAAACAAGAAATTTCGTAAAGGATAAAAGTGATTTTTGAAGTGAAACATCTTTTTGCGCGTTGAGAGTAAAATTCGAGGTCGCGTCATGGCGATACCGTCACGTCATGGAGTAAGGCGACGATTTATGTATCTTTGAATCTTGCCAAAGAAATTTTACTGACACGCTATTTTTAGGGTTTCGTACCGAAAGGCTCCAGCACAGACATGTATCAAGGATAGACTAAGCGAGTATATGTACTTCCCGTGTCCAAACTAAGTTTATGAAACTTACTTGACGCTGGCCTACACTCAGTCCGCGCTTGCAGTTCGCCAAGGAAAGACGTGAAGCTGAATAAAGTAAAATGCCGAATTGCGCCGTTATAAACTGTAGAAACTCCACAGCTGTGAGTGACCGAGTTAGCAGAGATGTTTCCTTCCACCGGTAAGTAATTTTCTAATCAGAATATGCACTATTTATTTTAAAATCAAATAAAGAATATCTGTGGAAAACGATCGTGACAAACACGGATACCAAATCATACGAAATGATTCGGAATACATTGCGGCTTTTACTTGGCACGGTAAAGATCGCGTCGTATGATAACAAGCAATGAATAGCGTCTTCTCATTTTTCTGTTCTCATTTTTCTGTCCAATTTTGTGGTTAGTGATGTTCATTTGATGCAACAGTTCTCGATTCTAATCGATTTTATAATCGAACAGAAAAATGATAATTTGAAGGAGCAATTTTTCAGAAAAAAAGGCATAGATTTTTTTTGTCATTTAATACGACTTGACCTAGAACTTTTAAGTATTTTAATACAAAGGTACTAAAAATAAATATTATGACATGGACGCCATTAGTTAAAGTGTCATCTTGGGAGTTTTTTAAGAAAACTCCTTATTGCTTAGACTATGTTTGTTTTTTCAGTTTTCCAAGTAACCCGAACATAAAAGGAAAATGGATCGATGCAACGGGACATAAAGATTGATTGATTGACAGTTTCATTACTTTCTTTCGATGGCCTCTCTAGTACGTAGTACATGGTAACTCAATGGGCATATGTAAGAAAAAGCTAAAACACATTAGTTTACTTGTTAGAATATTAAAAGGTTTATAACTTTATTTTATCATCCCTCTGTCTATGGTAATTATCATTTTTCTGTCTTGAATCGATTTAGTAATCGATTACGATTCATTTATTTGACTACCTCTTAGACATAGATCTAGTTTGATCTGAAAATGAAATTAACATCACTAAAAAGCGCTTGTGACGTCATAACGCGTCAAGGTCAGTACAAAAAATATGACACGCTTGGTTTTCATACAGATCGCGGTACTTGCGTTGTCTACTTAAATATACATGTCTGTGGGCTCCAGGCTGTATCTCAGAAACCGTGACAGCTAGAAAGCTGAAATTTTTATATCTTTTTATCATGTCAAATATTTATTATTTATTGTTATACCTTATTATCATGTCCAGATAGTGTCCTCAATGGATGCCAGGCGGGGTTCGACCAGAGTTTGGCCGTTTTGTCATACGATGACGTCAGCAGAAAGTGACCGTGGCTCTTTTGGTATCTGACGTCTGCAAAATGGAAGTTCTTTTTTTTAATGGAAAATTTATATGAATATTGTTAATACAAATCCTACTAATATTGAAAATGCGAAAGTTTGCGAGACTGGTTGGATGTATGTATGTATTTTTCATGAAATACACTACTGGCCAGATTTGGATGATACTGACATGAGGTATAGAAATACTTGATTTTTCCGCGGGTTGAATCGCGCTTTTAATAGAGCTAGTATTAATATTATTAAATATATAATAGTATTAAATGGCTTGGATGTAAGGTTAAATTACGGAAATCAAATTTTAAAATTATTGTTTTCATTTTTTTTCTTTCAGTAAATCTCTATCCGGACTAGTTGGGGGCTAATGTTTTAGCTTTATCATACCCACATAATTTTGAATTATTTAATTTTTAATAACAATTTATAAAACATACATATACTGTTATTAATATTACAACTCACCACTCAATAGATGCGTGTGCGCAGGTATTGTATACAGGCAGGCGCGTCGTCTTAGGTCCCATATTTTTGTCTGTAAATTAAATAAATAATTTTTGTATTTTGTTTTAAGTATCCCGTATTATTTATAAAAATACATGATGATTTTTTTTAGGTTTTTTCTACATAAAAAAAGGGCTCGGCCGACTTTGTGTATGTTGAAAATACACGCATATCTATAGGTCGTAATATACTTAACAAATAAACACATGAATGCGAGAGCTAAGCGAGGACGGGACCCATCGCACATAATTTAATATTTGGTTTTATAGCATTCAAATCTATACTTATATTATAAAGCTGAAGAGTTTGTTTGTTTGAACGCCCTATTCCTTATCTCAGGAACTGGTCTGAATTGAAAAATTGGTATTGGTCCGAATTGAAAAATTCTTTCGGTGTTAGATAGCCCATGGAACAATGCGGGTAAAACCTCGGGGAGCAGTATATAATACTAACCTGATGATCAGCAGCTGCGGTGGCCAAGTGGTGGCCCACGGGGGACCAGTCGACCCCCAGCACTGCCCCCAAGTGGCCCTCGAGGAACATAACACAACGACCGGTCCGCAGGTCCCATACACGACCGAACGCGTCCATGCCGCTAGAATTGAGAATAAAAAACATTTTTGAAGTGAAACTTCTTTATCGGGGTTGGAAAAAAATTTAGTGTAACATTTTTGTCGTTACGCGTGACAAATTTCCGTTACGCGCCATCTTTTTCTTATCCCTACCACGCGTGATTCGACGTATTTCAGTAAAGTTGCATATAGTAAATTATTTTTTGAAAAATAAGGTCCTAAAGAAGTTTCACTTCTTACGTGTGTACACTAGTACACGCACACATTTTTTTATTATATTTTTTAAGAGAACATGGTAAAATCAATAAAAGTATTACTATTTTACAATATTTTTTAAATTTTTGTCTTGCATCAATGTAATCTAGTATGAAATAAACAGTCAAAGCGAATACATGTATTTTTCTTTAACATTCCTCTGCTAAGCTAATTTGAACCTTATCATAATTTATTTAACAGGGATAAAAGTGAAGTCCCATGTCCCCAAGTGGGGTAAGTGGCAGATGCATTATACATCTGTTTCACTGATCGATTTTCTTTAGGGACAAGTAGGTGATCATCCTTCTGTGTCCTACCAGACCCAAGACATTTTTTTTCTTCGTCTCCACCGGGAATAGAACCCAGGATTTCTCGGTGTTACGCTCACGCGTCAACCACTGTACCAAGGAGGCGCTCTGGACAAAAACACAAGGATAATTGATGCCAAATTAAAATATTGAGGTCTGTCAACTTATTTTTGTACTTATCACTATAGAATGATCTATTCTTTCAAGCTTTTCTTTGCTTGTATCTATAATCTATATATAACTTGCTTTCCGCCCGCGGCTTCGCCCGCGCAGTCAAAGAAAAACCCGCATATTTCCTGTTCCCGTGGGATTTCCGGGATAAAACCTATCCTATGTGTTAATCCAAGGTACCCTCTATATGTGTGCTAAATTTCATTGTAATCGGTTCAGTAGTTTTTACGTGAAAGAGTAACAAACACACACACATCCTCACAAACTTTCGCATTTATAATATTAGTAGGACATGTAATGAATAAAAAAAACCTTGCATATTATTCAAATATTTTTCATATAAATAATAAAAAATAATCACCCTGTAGCCGCAAGCGATCCATCGCACTGGAAGGACACGCTGTATACGGGTTTCGCGTGACCCTCTTGATGCAATACTTCCGTAGCTGTAAGAGAGATATAGTATTATTATTTATTATTACTTTGAATATTTTAATAAGTTTTTTTGACACTAAATATCTAAATAATATCAAAAATACAGCTTCTTTTTTTCAGAAACAGATTCTTTTTAATTCTATTTAAATTATGTTAGTATTAAATTATGATTAATATTACAAATTACATATATTATGTAGAGATAAACTACGATAACATGGCGTGCCCCTCCAAATTACTGTTTCAATGTGTGTAGTGACATCCTTACGAAGGAGTTTGTATGTAGTTGTACGTATTCGTCTTTAGTACTTTAGTAGCAGGCCGGCAGCGGTCTGAATCTTGGTGGTGCATTGTAAATACTTTCACAAATACTTTCAAACGTTTTGAATTTTGGAGGGGCGCGCCATGTTATCGTAGTTTATCTCTATATTTATGTATAATCTGCTTGCGATATGGCAACGTCTTAAGGAGTTCCATACAAACATACAGGTATAGCTAATAAAAGCGCGTTAAAATCAAGTATTTATTTTAATTTCAAATGAAAAAAATGTCAAACTTCAAAGTAATCAAAACTTACAGCTTATTCACAAAAAAAAAACAAACAAAAACATACCAGTCTCCAAATCCCACAGCCTCCACGAGTTATCAAAAACGCTTGCTGCCAAAAATCTGCCCGACGGATGGAATTGAACCCGGGACACGCGGGACGGCGAGTGCCCTTCGAGAGAGGCTAGCGGTTTGTCGCTGGAAAAGTTATGTATAATTTTATATATAAATAATTTTAAGAAAGAGAGAAAGAAAGCATTTATTTCAGCACACACAAACATACAAAGATAATATTATAATTTAAAACAAGGTAAATTATATATATACTAGCGGTCCGCCCCGGCTTCGCCCGTGGTACATATTTCGCAATAAAAGGTAGTCTATGTTCTTTCTCAGGGTCTAAAGATTATCTGTGCCAAATTTTATCAAAATCGGTCCAGTAGTTTATGCGTGAAAACCATACATTCTTCTCTGTCGATTCACTCTTGGCAGAGTGGTCGTGGTCACGTTGAGACATCCACATCGGTGGTAGAGGCGGACCATACATACATACATACAAACCTTTCCTCTTTATAATATTAGTATAGATAAAAAAAAACATAAATGAATATGTGGTGGCATACGCCAAAAAGGATGTCACTCAGGTTTTTCTGAGGCATGTGCCCACATCACTGATAACTAACTAATTTTCCACCCGCGGCTTTACATGCTTTGTCTAAAACCTAATAAATTATATATTAAAATCTTCCTCGACAACCATTCTATCTATTAAAAAAAACCGAATCAAAATCCGTTGCGTAGTTTTAAAGATTTAAGCATAGAAAGGGACATGGAAGGATAACAAAATATGGAGAAAATTGAACACTTTTAAAGGGAATATTTTAGTTCATAGAATCTAGTATCCAATAATTAATAACTCATATACTGTGAACACGAAGAATATATTTTTTCCAATTCAAAATCAGATTATTGTTAGACGTAACTTTTGATTTAATAATTTTGTGGATGAATAGTTGTCACTATTGCCTGTCAAAACATGTTTAGCTGTCGAATACTATAAATTGCCGCTTTCCTTTGAATCGGCGCGCATTCGTACGAATCGTGCCTAGGGGCTCGGACGTTGTTTATACGACGTTCGACCAACTACCCTCACTTTGCTTATAGTCGTTGACTTGCTGCGATTTGTTATCAACTACCTTCATCAATTACGTAGCTGTGTAGAATCGCAGTACATTCTTATTACATTCAAACTAATATTTAACCCGACCTCGCGTGTTATTTCTAACATTATAATATATTACTAACCTAATAAAATTCCATAGATGCACGTTACCGTCATACGAACACGACGCCATTTTGACGGACTCCGATGCGTCTTCGATTGCGTCCATATTTTGTTCTATTTTCGCGTCGCCATCTTTGTTTTTGTTTTTTTCTATCTGAAACACATATTATGTAGATAGATGTATAATATAATTAATTGCTTACTCTTGGAACATAAAAACATGAAATTTTTATAAAAACTGTATACTATGTGATACAATTTAGAATAGGATCGATGCTCCGTCATTTTGTGACGTCACTACACGTCGCCTAATTTAAGGAATATCGTTTGTATTTAAATTTGACGCATGATATATTCTTGCTTCAGGTTTAAATTGTATCACCGTTTAATTTTTTTGAAGTGAAACTTCTTTATCGGGGTTGGAAAAAAATTTAGTGTAAAATTTTTTCGTTACGTGTGACATTTTTACGTTACGCGCCATCTTGCGTGATTCGACGTATTTCTGTAAAGTTGCATATAGTAAATTATTTTTTGAAAAATAAGGTCATAAAGAAGTTTCACTTCTTACGTGTGACACTAGTACACGCACACATTTTTTTTTAAAAGGACCACATGGTTTTCAAAGAATACAATAATTATTAAAATCGGTTAACCCAATAGAAAGTTCTGACAACACAAAAATTCTTTAGTTCTGTGAACTCCGAACTTTAATACATTCGAATTTAAACCTCCTCTTTTATTGAAGTCGGTTGAAAATAAATATTAAATCTATTTTCCTTACCATATCCAAAAAATGGTGTGGAACCGTGGCCTGAGGGTGGAAAGTCGCCGAACTGACGTTACATTTGTGACCTTTTAGCGTCTGTAGAGGGATACAGTCTGGCACCGACCAGACCTTTACCAGACCTGACCTGTGGATTTGTAAATTCAAATTCAAATTCAAAAATTATTTATTGTGAGTCACAGGTATTATGGGTTATTACATTGTATTAGGTGATCCGCTGTGATCTGCCATGTGGCGTACAATTTTTAAAAATGTTTTACACAGATTATTAATTATTAAACCGATTATACATTTATACCATTATTATTATTAAAAACAAAAGGCACAAAATATTATTGAATGGTCCATATTTAAAATTGAAATAGGTAAATGTAATGGGTTTTTAGAAAATGTATGTAATAGAGAGTGACCTGTAGGGAGTGTACCTAGTGCACACTAAAAGTTTTGCGTTTCTGGCCACCCATAAATGTTTGAATTTCGAGTGTTATATTTTTTTAACATATGAAGTCTCATAAGTTAAGGAAAAAAAAATTGGGGGAAAGCGCTTGTCAATTTTTTTTTTATCTCAAGTTGAAGTTCGTTGTCCGTAGCAAAAACGGAACTAACACGAAACAATTTTAGGGCGATGATTTTTGATGATTTTAAAAGTTCGCTTTCTCCGAAAGCTTGCACTGCTCGCCTTCAAAATACTTTTGGGAGGGAAGCACCTCATTTGAGCACTGTAAGGCATTGATATGCTGAATTTCATCGAGGCCGTGTTTCTCACCATGATGAAATTCCTGAAGGTCGACCCTCAACTGCGATCACGGAGGAAAATATGGCTACCGTCAGACGACTAATTTAAGAAAATTGCCATATCACTTATTAGGAGATTCGAGGACATTTGGGGATTGGTATGAGACAAATCCAGAAAATTTTACATGAACATTTCAAAGTTAGGAAGCTTGGTTGACGGTGGATTGCTCCCAAACTCACTCCAGAACAAAAACGACATCGAGTAGATTGGTGTTCAGAAATGCTATTAAAGTACAATTACGGACATTCTAATGCCGTGTATAATATCGTGATAGGATATGAAATATGAATATATGGTTATATTCCAGAAAGTAAACACCAATATTCTTTGTGGGCGTTTGAAAGTGACAGCAAACCAACCAAATTGAGGCAGGCGAGAAGGGTTGGCAAACAAATGATTGCATTATTTTTCTCTAAGACGAATCCTGTCTGCACTATCCCACTTGAGTTACAAAAGACTGTTAATGTCGAGTGGTACACCACTATTTGTTTGCCCAATGTCTTAGAAAAAATAAGAGAAAAGCGACCTAGAAGTCGCATCTTGTTGCACCATGACAATGCTTCGGCGCACACCGCGAACAAAACAAAGTCATTTTTGGCTTCTGAAAACATAGAGCACGTGACTCATGCCGCACGCAGTACTAACCTAGCACCTTGCGATTTCTTCCTTTTCCCAAAAATCTATGATTCAATGAGTGGTTCGACATTTACGTGGCCAGAAGAGGCCGTGGTTGCTTTCAAACAGCACGCAGAAAACATACCCTCGGTCCAATGGTCCTCATGTCTCCAGAAATGGTTTGAACGGATGAAAAAGTGTTTTAAATGTAACGGAGAATACTTTAAAAAGTAGTAAATATAATATTAGACGAATAAATTGTTTTATTTATTAGTTACGCAAAACTTTCAGTGTGGCCCACGTATTTTGAGGGCCCAATTCACATTGGGTACTATAATTGGCCCATCACATGATAGTCGATATTTGCCGCCATTACGGCGATTACGAATAATCATCTACATTTAGGCCCTCTATTCACCCAACGCTGCCCATTGTACATTTACAATATATTTTATACTAGTGGTCCGCCCCGGCTTCGCCCGTGATACATATATCGCAATAAAAGGTAGCCTATATCCTTTCTCGGGTATTCAAAATATCTCCACACCAAATTTCATGCAAATTGGTTCAGTAGTTTAGGCGTGATTGAGTAACAGACAGACAGACAGAGTTACTTTCGCATTTATAATATTAGTATGGATTAGTATGGATTACATGGGGTGTGATTTTTTGAGTGTGCGGGGATATTTTATATAGATTGTATTTTTCGTATGAATTTATTATATAGAACTAGCTTTCCGCCCGCGGCTTCGCCCGCGCTTTCAAAGAAAAACCCGCATAGTTCCCGTTCCCGTGGGATTTCCGGGATAAAACCTATCCTATGTGTTAATCCAAGTATCTCTATATGTGTGCTAAATTTCATAGTAATCGGTTCAGTAGTATTTGCGTGAAAGAGTAACAAACACACACACACACACATCCTCACAAACTTTCGCATTTATAATATTAGTAGGATGTGTTTTGGGAGGTGGATATTTTATACTAGCTGCTCCACGCGGTTTCACTCCTGTGGCTCCACTCCTGTTGGTCGTAGCGTGATGATATAATATAACCTTCCTCGATAAATGGGCTATCTTACACAGAATTTATCAAATCGGACCAGTAGTTCCCGAGATTAGCGCGTTCAAACAAACAAACTCTTCAGCTTTATAATATTAGTATAGATTATGCAGGATGAACTTTTACAGTTAGACAATTAAATATTTTCAAACGAAAACAAATATATATCGTAATGAATACTGACCAACTTGAAGTTATCAACATTTGGCTGTCACTGCTGAAGCGGCAGAAACTTATGGGACGCGTGTCACCAATCTGAAAGATATAACAAAAAAATACGCTTAAATAAGATTATCTCATGAAATTATTATATTATCGCAGATCCATCATAGGTGTAGAAAGTTAGAAGTAAATTTGTCCCTTTAAAATGGGTCAAAATTCTGGTCTAAAGTCGGTTACATACAAATATACGTGTTAATATCAACTTTTCATCGATTAAAATATGGATATATGTACTTATAAACTAGTATTTTCTAGTGTTTGATTTTACGCGAGTATTATACATTTAGAAATTAAAGACTTTTTAACAGATTTTAAACGCGATTTATTCATTCTATTATTTTCCCGACGTTTCGAACACTTTACAGCGAGCGTGGTCACGGGGAGACACGGGGTGTCTAAAATCCGTTAAAAAGTCTTTAATTTCTACTAATATACTGTTTTTCTGCAAATTTTACCTATATCCTAAGGTTGCCTGGAAGATATCGCTTCTTAGCGATAAGGCCGCCTATATTGTACCGCTTCTTATTACTTTGTGTGTATTACTTTTCTTGGCTTTGTTATGTGTGTGCAATAAAGTGTTTATTATTATATTTGGATGTGATCACGGCTCATATATAAACTAAAATAAGAATTTCTATCTGTATGTGTGCTAATCTCTGGAACCGCTGAACCGATTTTGATAGAATGTTTACTGGCAGATAGAATTGACTTTTTTTGGCAATGGCTTCATTCATAAATCCAAGTAGCGGACTGAGCTGGTAAATAAATAAGAATTAAGAAGAGATAAGAAAAGTAAAGAAGAGATCTCACCTGACTGCAATAAATAGACATGGCCGACGCTTTCCTCTGCGACTCTTGTTTCGCCGCCGCTCTGATACTACCCGCTAGTTGTAACTCTTCGCGGGCTTGCATTAACCTGAAAATGTATGAAAAAAATTGGTTGTCTGTAAAGTCGGTTTACTGACGATAGTTGAACGTGACAACGTCCGATTGTGCTTCTTTGTCGATCGTTCCGCGCTCTCGCTTGCACTTCAAGCCTTACATGGAACGCCTCAGAGCGAGGTAACGCCGCATGAGTCATGTTTTTTCGTGCGTGCAGCCGGCTCTATCGAATTAGAATTATCGTTTTCACGTCAATATTGTGTTGTACAGTTTTTAAGGTTCCGGCTTTGTTAAAATTAAAGGCATCGAAACTTCTCAATAGTTATCTGTCGAAAAATAGTTATCCGTAACATACAGTTCATTTATTATTTTTCGGTAGATTATAATCTATTGATGTGAAACCGTAAAATCGTGAAATGGGCATTCGATATGATGAGTAGTGTGTACCTGACGCACGTTTGAGAAATGATTATTGTCGGCATAACACGTTACTGAAATATATTCGTATTATAGTAAATAAAAACCGTATGTGTGCTGTGTATGTGCGTGCCTGTGTGTGCATGTTTACAATTAGCTGTTATGTCGTGTGTGTGTGTGTATTGCTTACGTGTGTGTGAAAGACACCTGCGTGCTTGTTTATACATGTACGCAAAGTGAATCTGTGTGTGTGTGTATATCCATACCTCCGCTTAGCCCTCGGCAGCGAGTATCTGGCAATCCAGAGCCTCGCTTCCCTCAACTCCGGCGGCCCCTCGTGGTACCATGTTCCCTCTCTGCCCCTGTCCCTCTCTATTCGAGCCTCTTCTTCTTCTAGCTTTTTGTTTATCGCGTCTTCGCCGAGGCTAGAATAGTTTCTTTTTAATATGTTATACAATCACATGCGTGAGAGAAAGGGAAGTCAGACAGTCTGGCGCCGTAAAGAGTTAGGTAATGAAGGGGATTTATCTAAACTAATATTATAAAGAGGAAAGGTTTGTATGTATGTATGGTTTTCACGCATAAAATACTAGACCGATTTTGATGAAATTTGGCACAGATAATCTTTAGACCCTGAGAAAGAACATAGGCTACCTTTTATTGCGAAATATGTACCACGGGCGAAGCCGGGGCGGACCGCTAGTTTGCCCATAAGAAGTTATCACAACAAAAATAAATATTCACATTATACATTTTCAATTATAAGCTAAATCTTCTTGAAAAAGTGTCAGTTAAAATTTAATAGAATGGTTTATTTGGCAAAATCATTAGTACAGTGGTTTTATTCGCGTTGATGAATACTAAAAATAATGCCTTGGTCGGAACACAGAAAAGTGATCTATCCGAGAAACAGATGTATCATCTAATCCATGCCTTACAAAGGGATTTATTTTATTCATATACTAGCTTTCCGCCCGCGGCTTCGCCCGCTTTGTCTAAAACATAATAAATTATATACTAAAACCATCCCCTTGAATCACTCTATTAAAAAAAACCGCATCAAAATCCGTTGCGTAGTTTTAAAGATTTAAGCATACATAGGGACATAGGGACAGAGAAAGCGACTTTGTTTTATACTATGTAGTCATTGAGGTATTATTAATGATAATTTTTATCTAGCAAAACCTTAATTCTGATTTTATTTCATAGTAGTGCAAATGTGTTATAATGTTTAAAATTCCATTGCGTTAAATACAATGGGATTGACATCACTTGTTCATACAAAAATCAAAATAAATATAGATAAATGTAATAAATCTCAAAATCACTCACTAACTGAGCAGATCTCGAAGCCGCACCCTCCTCTCTGCCGGCCCCTCTCCGAACAGGCACACTGGCTCGCCCAATTGTCGTAAACTTCTACGCACCTAAAATATATATAATCAAATAGAAAGAAATATGATGATTGATTTCTCCCAATAATTGAACTACCTTCAATTTAAATACTATGTATAGAATGAAATAGTCGTAAAATAATATCTGAGCGGCACTGTCTTAATACTTTGAGTTGCTAGCAGAAAGCTACCAAACTTATAAAAAATCGTAGGAAATTCAAAACTGTACATTGAATATTTTTTAAAAGAATACTTGGACTGTGATCTACAAATAATATCAAAGCGAAAAACATAGTATTTGAAGAATGAAGAAGAATGTTTGTCTGTATGTATGTCCAGGATAAACTCAAAAAGTACTGCATAAATTTACTTCAAATTTGGTACCAAGATAGCTTGAGGCCTGAGAAAGAACATAGGATATGTTTTATCCTGGAAATCCCTTGGGAAAAAATTTATGGATAGATTATAATCTACTAAATCTCAGTGACATACAACACTTACTGGGTTAATTCTTAAGATGTGTTTTAGTTATTCATATATACCTCATCATCATCAGTAGAAACGTTTAGTTGTCTAGCTTTCCGTCTCCTCTCAAACTCTTCAAGGAGTGCCTTTTTGTCTCTCGACATTTCTTCATCGAGCTCCATGTATTCTGAAAAAAAAAATGTTAATTCAGTTTATTTTTTTTATAATGTTGGCAGTGTGTATCTAAGGTAATATTTGTACTATGATACACATTTAATCTGAATTTTAGCTATCCTAATTAGTTCACATTCCAAATTGGTGTTAATATCAGAGATCAATCATTAATTTTATGTTTGTTTAAGCTCGCAGTTGCACTCATACAGTAAATAAGGTAAGTTGTTTATTTATGGTAATTGAAAAAACTTTTATATGTTAGTAAAATAAGTCTATCTATAGAAAATTCACAAATTTAAACCCATTTTCCATTGTTAAGACGTTGAAAAGATCGAAAATTCATAGTTGTTAAACATTAGTATTGTAACGGGTAATAATAAGTTCTAATCTTGGCATAATGAATTAAAAACGTATGTTTTAAGTCTATCTGTATATCATAAACATATTGGAACTCATCTTCTTCTCTAAAGAAGTCGAATAAATCGAATATTTAGTTGTACTTACCATTGGATATCTGTATGTCTCCCATTTCTTTTCCATCGTCATCTTCGAACCCCTCCTTAGCAGCGGCTGCCAGAGCAGCCAGCCGCGCTTTTTCTTGCTCCTCCAGTGATCCATAGTGCACTGTTTTTGGCTTTTTAATAACAATCACATCATCATCATCCGACATTTTGAGGTTATGTTTTCAAACAAGTTTTCTGATAGTTTGATACGTATTATTAATTTATTATTAGAATCACACTGTAATGAGGTTGCTTCTGTTTAAATTGCCACTTTCTTCTTATTTACAAGCCTTATAATTATTTTTTTTGTAAAGCTTGGAATTTGCTTGGAATACAAACATTGATTTGTTTGTCAATTCGAAATGACGTTTCGGATCACAGACAGTTGAAAATTGAAAGTACAGATTATAAAATACTAGCGACCCGCCCCGGCTTCGCACGGGTCTTAGATCATTAAG
The DNA here is from genome assembly GCF_061535395.1 of Colias eurytheme. Taxonomy (NCBI): domain Eukaryota; kingdom Metazoa; phylum Arthropoda; class Insecta; order Lepidoptera; family Pieridae; genus Colias; species Colias eurytheme. Next base: position 2,083,376 of record NC_143008.1, read on the forward strand.
TAATGGATAACACTCGCAGGCGTTTCCCCTTTTGCCAAGGTATAAGATTATTCGAATCGAAAAATCTTACGCTTTCATAAAAACTACTTGCGTAATCGATTACAAACACTCTGCGTATTCGTAAAACATTGAAAGGACGTCTGCGAGTGCTCCGCTAAAAATGCCGTTTTGCACTGTCAAGTCTTGCAGAAGCAATTCAAACATGTCGAATATTAAAAAAGATGGAATAACCTTTAATTTGTGTATAGTTTTTTATTTTTTTAACGTACATTTCTAATTAAATGCAATTTCTAATAATCGTCGATGTATCGTTTAGCGATATGATCAAGACAAATAATCGAGTCATCAGTCATGTTTAGAGAGAGAGAGAGAGACGAGACTATCATGGAAAGAAAATATACAAATTTAATCTTTGTTAACTAAGAGATAAAGTTGAATTTAAAACGCGATAATGAACCGCATTCCTTACGAGACTATCTTTTAAAGAAATACAAATTTAATCTTTATGATATAAGTTATAAAGTTGAATTTAGAACGCGATATTGAACCGCACTCCACACGAGACAACTTGGAATGAAATACAAATTTAATCTTTATGAACTTAGGGATAGAGTTGAATTTAAAAACTCGTCGCTTAAAAGGTCGTAAATTTTTACGACTTTCGTGGCACAAATTATTTTTGTGAATGTGTGATTGTGTTTCAATAGTGTGAGTTACCCTCCCCGCACCAAAATCAGCAGAAAGTTTAGTTAGAACATTTGCCAGCGTACTCCATCCATTACTTAATGATCTAAGGCACGGGTGCAATGCTGATACTAAATACACTACAGAAAAACTGTGAACGTTGTATATAAAAACATAGCGGCCTGCTCCGGCTTCGCACGGGTATAAAATATATAGCCGGCCGCCGCAAACGCTACGTCCCACAATTTTTAAATCTGTAATATCTTCGAAAATATTCACTTAAATCATACGGTGTAAAGAGCCATATAGATCTATATTAAATGAACAATGTATTCAAGGTATTTAATTGGTTAAGGATTAATGCTGTAATGCACGCGGCTTCGCCCGCTTTGTCTAAACCCTAATAAATAAATAAATAAATAAAAATCGTTTATTTAGAAACAATACATACATACAAAAATAATTTAGACACGACGATCAAACTCAAACTCAAACTCAAACATTCATTTATTCATATTAGCACTTTCGAATCGTCATTAGTCATTACATAAGTATTTTTAACATTTACCAACTCTAATCGAAATCGCCTCAACTACTCGACGCCTTCCTCTCCAGACTTAGCCAGTATTGTTAACTTAACTTATATACTACTAGAGGTCCGCCCCGGCTTCGCCCGTGGTACATATTTCGCAATAAAAGGTAGCCCATGTCCTTTCTCGGGTATCAAAATATCTCCATACCAAATTTCATGCAAATTGGTTCAGTAGTTTAGGCGTGATTGAGTAACAGACAGACAGACAGAGTTACTTTCGCATTTATATAATACTAGCTTTCCGCCTGCGGCTTCGCCCGCGTTTTCAAAGAAAAACCCGCATAGTTCCCGTTCCCGTGGGATTTCCGGGATAAAACCTAGCCTATGTTACTCGTGGATAATGTAGCTTTCGAATGGTGAAAGAATTTTTAAAATCGGTCCAGTAGTTTATGAGCCTATTCATTACAATCAAACAAACAAACAAACAAACAAACAAAGTTTTCCTCTTTATAATATTAGTGTAGATTAGTATGGATTACATCCATACTAATATTATAAATGCGAAAGTACCTAACTCTGTCTGTCTGTTACTCAATCACGCATGTAATTTTGTATAGAGATATTTTGATACCCGAGAATGGACATAGGCTACTTTTTACCCCGGGACATAGGATAGGTTTCCTATCCTACGGGAACGGGAACTATGCGGGTTTTTCTTTGACTGTGTGGGCGATGCCGAGGGTGGAAAGCTAGTAGGTATTTTTATAAAATAGAGAATCTTTAAGAACTAATTGAGGTTAAAAATAACACTATAGACCTCTTGAATCACTCTTGTGATGCCTGCCTCGTTTAGCTCATCGAATATTGATTATTGAATACTATGGTATTTCGATATATTTTCCAGACAGTTTACGCTGTGAATTGAACTGACTAGTGATGAAGATGGTAAATAACAAGACACTAATCACTATAAAACTCATATTACAATCATGTATATGTAGGTACTATAATTGACCATGGCTAGTTATTGCGTTTATGATAGGTATGAATTTGCCAGTCAGTTCAATTCAAGGCGTAAACTGTCTGGAAATAAGAGGTCATAATACGGCCCCAGAAAAGTGTTTCTCGTTTGAAAAGTGTTCGAAACCCGAGAACAATAACTACTTAAATAAATTAAAGTTTAAACATATAGCGTTTAAAATATTTTAATTTTCGTTTAATACTCGCGTAAAATCGATCAAAAGAAAATACAACTTTTAAATATTAATTTAACTGAATAAAAATAGTAATTTGTCATCATTTAAATATATTAATTCGTCATTATTAATACGCATTGGTTACATAGGTATAATGCTAATAATTAAAAGCGCTTGCTATCTACACTTAACCACTAACTTCAGCATCATGGCTTCACGCGTCATATATGAGGAAAATATCTCAAAAACAACCATGTTCACATCATGTTCATTTATATTTATAAACAGTTTTAGAACCTGCATGTTTGTTATATATATTCAAATTTAAATTCTAATCAGTATTTGTTTATTTATTCATCGAAAATGATTTTTCTCTCATAATTTGTATTATATATAACTATTCACTTATTTATTGATCGGAAGGAAGTTTTTTTTCATTATTAATATCTCAAAAAATTGCTCCTTAAATGCTCCATCAGAATCAGTAATTGCTCCACTTCTATAATTATTAGTTTATTTATAATTAATTAAAAAAAAATCAAAATACTGAAAACTTGATTTTCCTATAGAATGAAAAATATTCACTTTTCATAAAAAAAAAAATTCCAAAAAAATTGCTCCCGATTTGCTCTATCAATTACAAAAAAAAAATATTAAATTTTGATAATTTTTACAATAATTAACTGAAAAACTATGTTTGCATAGTAAACTACTGCGCTGTGACGTCATAAATTGTCGTTGCGACGCAAGGGCCATATTTACATGTATCAGTTACATGTATCATAGCAGTCAGCACTGCAGCGATATCTATAGACCTTAATAATAACCCGGGTTAAACTCAAAAAGTACTTCATGGATTTACTTCAAATTTAGTGCTTACAGAGATAGCTTGACCGAAGAAGAACATAGGATATGTTTTATCCCGGAAATCCCACGGGAACGGGAACTATGCGGGTTTTTCTTTGACTACGCGGGCGAAGCCGCTGGCGGAAAGCTAGTAATTGTAGATGCTTTTGCTGGTCTTTATGTATATTCTATAACAATATTTTACCCTACATTATTATATAAAAATATTGTCTCGAGTTTCGACCTCCATTTTACAGTGTTAATAACCAATAAACATCGAATTAAATAATATCTACGTTATTTACTTAACATTGATGCTGATGCATATTAAAATAGCCCTTCAATAAACTATTAGTTAAAATTTAATCGCCACATTAAAATTAATGCGGAAAAAAAAGCTTTCTAATTCCAAAACATTAACGTGCGAGGACGCAGCGCGTCGATAGTTTACAAAATTAAGTTTTAATTTATTCTAACTGAACTTTGCCACGCTTTATCAATGCACACCAAAAATCTTTAGGAATGAGAAATGAGGAAAATATCAAACAATCCTGCAAGTGGATGTGGAGCTTTTCAATTTTTAAGCGTATTTATTTATATGTTGCCAACTCATTTGTTATCACAAAGACTTTGTGTACAAAACCACGGCATTCATATTAAATTAATCATCATAGTGTTTAGTGTCTCATTAACAAGACTTTCACAATAATTGTTTATAACAATCATGACGTTACTTATTAACTAATATAAAATAAGGAAAACTGAATGTTAGGTGCATACATCCACAGACGTACATCGTGCGTCACAAAAACCTGTATTTAAATAAGCCAAGAGTCGAAATGATTCACTCTGCAAAATGTTGTTACCGCTATACACGGTTGCCGCGTTAGCAAATATAATCGCGAAGGCAAATAATTATAATATCAACACCGCTTACGATCCTGACTTTGATATAAGAGTGAAACGTTATGTAAACAACGACGGAATCAACAAAAATGATATTAGTCGTGATGTGAATGTGAATTATGTGCAGAATATTGATAAAAAACACGAACACAAATTTGTTGACGGTGTTAACAAAGATTCCGAACCAGTAAACATATATTTTGACGAGGATAAACAGGAAAATTATTTCAATAAGGAAATTGGAATTGATTCCAATAAACAGATAGTGCCAAAAGGATATGGTGTTAATAAATTAAATGGTGGTTTTAAGGACATTAATGATATTACAACTAAACAATTTTCCACTGTAAATGAGTTAATAAGTCCAAATGAAATTTACCCCGATAAATCGATATTAAACAATAAATATGAAAAACTAATCATTCAAATAAACAATGACCAAATGAAAGAAAAACATAATGAGAGACAAAAAAGAAGTTATTATTTACCTATCTATATGCCTGCTACACATGGTAAGGTCAATGCAACGGAAATACAAAATAAAACAATTGTTTATTATTATAAAATAAGCGATACTATAATACCAAAATATAATCATAAAAAGAGTAACAGTAATATTGGACAGGCAATTCCGATGGAGAAAAACAATACCTTTTCTATGAAGAATCACACAAAATCTGAGAATTCATCTTCATATAGCCAGGGGTCAAACATATTTCCGGATTTATCTACAAAAAACTATACAAATTCTATAAATAACACCACGAATTTACCAACGACTCAAAATCCATTAAATTCAACAACAGAGGAAATTGATTCTTATGAAATGTATGAGGACTACGATAATGGAGGAAATTTCGTTTGGACTGTACCCAAAAAGGTAGACATTTATCATCCCACTCCTAAAGTAGACAAAAACCCAGCGGACACTCAAAAAAATAAAACAAAAGGAGAAAAACAACTAGAAATTAACTTTAATACTGCAAATAAATCATCCACACTTGAAAGGAAGAACGACACTAAATCTCAATTTAATAACACGAAATCCCTCTCAGGTAATTCTTCGGAGGGGGACGTTAAAGAAATTAAACAAACCAAAGATATATTTAATCAGAAAGATAGTCATTACCGAGTTACCCGCGCTACGAAACAACAAAAAGAGTTAGATTTCGAACTAGATTATGAAAATTATGGTGACTTCATCGTGCACAGAAGACCCAAGCCCGTAGCACCTAAGAAACAAGGAAAACCGATGAACAAAGATAAAAAAAATAATACACCAACACCTAAAGATGACAAAAAAAATTCCACTCCGCGCCCACATTCGACACCACGTAATGATCCTAAAAACAAACAAATTAATCAGAACACAAATAAATCTACACCACGACCAGTTAAAACAACAACAAAGGCTAATAAAAATCATTCAAGTGCTGAGTCCAGTGATTCCAACGAAAGCGTCGAGAGAACTAAAATATCATTGAAAAACAACGATTTTAACTTGTTCAGTCGCTGGCATAGTATTGGTCGTAAGAAGCGAAGTTACTATTTTCCCATTCCTGATGTCAGAGGACGTAAACCAACTCGTGGTTATTATCCCTTGAGCGATACACACATACCAGGCTACACTGGTGGATACGATATAAGCAATTCCGAAGGAGACGTGAGGCCTTACCCAAAAAAGAATGCCTGGACTACACCACCACCAAAACGTTACAATGAAAGAACACGTGATGATGAGTATGAAGTACAACCCAAAAATACTCGTCCAACAAATAAAAATCGCAACCATCGACTTGAACCATTGCCATCCCAACGCGACGAGTACGAATCAGATGAAGGTATCCTCAGTAAGAAGCGAAGTTACTATTTGCCCATTCCTGATGACGAAGACGACACCAGAAAGACTAATGTCAGAGGACGTAAACCAACTCGTGGTTATTATCCCTTGAGCGATTCATACATACCAGGCTACACTGGTGGATACGATATAAGCAATTTCGAAGGAGACGTGAGGGCTTACCCAAAAAAGAATGCCTGGACTACACCTCCACCAAAACGTTACAATGAAAGAACACGTGATGATGAGTATGAAGTACAACCCAAAAATACTCGTCCAACAAATAAAAATCGCTACCATCGAATTGAACCATTGCCATCCCAACGCGACACGTACGAATCAGATGAAGGTATCCTCAGTTCTTTCTGGAAATCAACCAAATCCTTTTTCGGCAGAAAGCGACGAAGCATTGACAATGTCCCATCGCACACAGCGCCAATACGCAAACGAAGAAGCGTCTCCGATTTTTTCTACAACATCATTGATAAGGTACAGTCGTTAACGCATGGTAGTCAAGTGGTAATTATAAATGAAACTAATTTTAATGAATCTAAACATAATGACAGTAATAATGATGTATCTAATTATATTGCAGTAAACACGGAGCGCGCGGAACTCATAGATTTTAATGGTAATTGGAACGGTAACGAAAACACACATATGAACTATCAACTGCCTTATGTGTCTGATGAATACCTTAATAATGGGCAAAATATAAATCCAAATGAAAATTTAGTACCTGTTGCTACCACGGAGTTTAACACGAATAATGTTAATACTGAACAGGTAACACCAAAAACAGGTGAAAATATAGATGTAACGTCAGAAGGAACGCTGCAAGCTACTTGTTTTATGTGCAGTTACGCGTCATGCCCGGCAAATCATATACGAAAAGGATTTTACTGTATTCGGATTAAGCGTTAATTTTATATTTAATAAACGATAAAAATTATCATTTCATTTATTTTTTATCCGTTTAGTTTACACAAACATATGCATAAGATCACCTGGGGCCGTATTATGACCTCTTATTTCCAGACAGATTACGCCGTGAGAACTGACTTGCCAAATTCATATTATGATCGCTATAACCAGCCATGGTTAATTATGGTATTATATGAATTTGCCAGTCAGTTCAATTCACGGCGTAAACTGACTGGGAATAAGAGGCCAAATCTCAGCTTACCATCAGGCGAGATCGTGGTCAAGCGCTTCCCTATCACACAATAAAAAAAAAGAGGTCATAATACGGCCACAGGACCTATTTTAAAAAATCTTTCCCTTGTCGGATATGTACGTAATCTCTGTAAATCTCCATAATCTATATGTATATCCGACGGGCGAAACCTGGGCGGATCGCTAGTGTATGTATAATATGTATTATGATAACAGTTTAACACATTTTAAAATACATTTATTTTTTAACTAAGAAAAGTCTCATTTATTTGAACGAATTTTGATTGAAAGCATATTTTTTAGATTTAGTACATAATGGACATAATGTACGACTGGCCGGTTGGCTTGGTTGGTTTTAGTGACCCTGCCTTCCAAGCCACAGGCCACTGGTCGTGGGTTCGATTCCCACCTGGGGCAAATATTTGTGTGATGAACATAGATGTTTGCTCTGTGTCTGGGTGTTAATTATCTATATAAGTATAAATTATTTAAAATTATATATATGTATGTATGTTTATCAGCCATCTGGTTTCCATAACACAAGCGAAAGCTTAGTATGGGATCAGATCGTGCCGTGTGTGAATTTAGTCCCGAAATAATCTCAATTCTTCCTTATCCTAAAAGATACAAAATAAAACAAAATACACATTCTATTCTTTATTACACTTACAATTTACAAGTAACTTACATTACTAATATTTTTTACAATCATTATTTTCACACCGTATTTCAAAATCTATCCAACAGTACATAAAATATAATTATTTTGAGTCCTAGATTTTTAATTGAAAAATTCTGTAATCTGACAAGTATCTATATTATGTGAAAATTGTATTCACAACGCTTTAGTTTTTCCGTTTTACGAAATGAAGATCAAACTGTTAAATGTTTTACTCTTAAAAAAAGTAAAAAAAGTAAAGTGTGATATCACTACATAGTATAAAACTAAGTCGCTTTCTCTGTCCCTATGTATGTTTAAATCTTTAGAACTACGCAACGGATTGTTACGAAATATTTTTGCGTTTAGTTTTCAAAATACAGGTCTTTGAAGATGTCAGTAAGCGTGAGGTATGGGCGACTTTGAATGTAATTATCAGTTCAAGAAAAGTAATTTTTAAATAAATTGATGACTGAATAATATACCTCATAAAATAAACATTTTATCCTCATATTTCGAATATCGAATTAATATTTAAATTCCTTAGAAAAAATATATTTATCCCGGAAATCCCACGGGAACGGGAGCTATGCGGGTTTTTCTTTGACAACACGGGCGAAGCCGCGGGCGGAAAGCTAGTTGGAAATATATCCTTGATAATTTAGACATTTTGGTACATTATATTCACACTGAGCACTATTATAATAAGAAAAAAATCGACACACCCATCTGTCTTGTATCACTACATAGTATAAAATAAAGTCGCTTTTTCTGTCCCTATGTATGTTTAAATCTTTAGAACTACGCAACGGATTTTGATGCGGTTGTTTTAATAGATAGTGATTCAAGAGGAAGGTTTTTGTATATAATTTATTATGTTTTAGACAAAGCGGGCGAAGCCGCGGGCGGAAAGCTAGTTATTTATATTAAAATTATTTAAACATACATACAAAAATTGGTTTTTTCCTATATCTGACCATCCATACTAATATTATAAATGCAAAAGTAACTCTGTCTGTCTGTCTGTTACTCAATCACGCCTTAACTACTGAACCAATTTGCATGAAATTTGGTATGGAGATATTTTGATACCCGAGAAAGGACATAGGCTACTTTTTACCCCGGGACATAGGCTACCTTTTATTGCGAAATAATATGTACCACGGGCGAAGCCGGGGCGAACCTCTAGTATTATTATATTATTTTCTGTTCTTTTTAACAAGCTTGTATTAGCTTCACCTGTATGTTTGTATGTTTCCGACTCCTTTCGATTATGACCCTCTTTAAACGGACAGATTTAGTTAAAACTTTGTACACTTATCAAGGATCGGTGACAATACAATAATTTCATGAATTTATTTTACTAAAGCGTGTTTAAAACATTTTTATTTCTGAAAAAAGGCATTTATTTTTGACGTGAAACTTCTTTAGGCGCGTTGAGAGTAAAATTTCAAGGTCGCGTCATGGCAATACCGTCACCTCATGGAGTAAGGCGAAGATTTTGGAATACGATCTTTGAAACTTGAATCTTGCTAAAGAAGTTTCACTTCTGACACTTGACACTCGGCATACACGCTCTTTTTTTATTCTTTATTTAACATAAATGTCATCTTCACTTTGCACTACATGTTGTTACATCAAAATCGATCCAGCCGTGTATTTCTCCAAATCTATCGAACCTAGGGCTCGTCTATAGAACCTAGAACCGCACCACTGTACGCTAGGTCCCAATAGTGTTCGACTTTGTGCTTTTGGAATAACTCCCTCGCTTGTTTTTCAGTTGGCATCACCTGGGAAATAAAAATATATAAGAATTAGATTAAAAATCTGTATGGATTTGAAGTTAATTTAAAAATCGAAAAGTATTTGGAAAAAAAAATATTGCATGATAAAAAAAAACCCTAAATGTGGGAGAGTAATATTACTTTTTTATATTTAAAGGGAATATTCAATGCATCTGCGTCTGTTTAATGCATGCAACAGATGCATTATACATGACGTTTGCATGACAAATGTTACATCTTGCGGATAATCTACGGAGCGGCAACGTCGCGTCAGCCGCTCGTCGTCGTCTTGCGGAGCGGCAACATCGCATCAACTGCTCGTCATGCGGAGCGGCAACGACGCGTGAGCCACTAGTTATGCTAAAAGCGGCAACATCGCATCAACTGCTCGTCATGCGGAGAGGCAACGACGCGTGAGCCACTAGTAATGCTAAAAGCGGCAACATCGCATCAACTGCTCGTCATGCGAAGAGGCAACGACGCGTGAGCCACTAGTAATGCTAAAAGCGGCAACATCGCATCAACTGCTCGTCATGCGGAGCGGCAACGACGCATGAGCCACTAGTAATGCTAAAAGCGGCAACATCGCATCAGCAGCTCGTCGTGCGGAGCGGCAACGTCGCTACTTATGATTGTTTTTTAAGGAAAGGATACCACTATAAGACTAAGAGTGTAGAATAGTGGTATAGTAGGAGAAGGATAAGCTAAAATAAGTAAGTTATATAAATATTTGACTTCGAGTATCACCTTAAACTTAATCTCCCCAAAGGATCTATGTGCCGTGGTGCCCTCCCACACGAGTTGGCACGAATTCGGCACTTCTGTACCGTCTGTTTCTTTCACCGTTTCCTCCTCCCATTTTATACGGTGCAGCATTAGTCTGGAAAATGGGGAAAAAGTTATTTATTTATTAAGCTTCATCTTCATAGGTACTTAGGCATACACTTGAAGCAAATCAACATTAAACAAAAATAGAATCAAATCATAGGTACATAAAAATTTAACACCTTAGTAATAGAGATTTAAATACATAATTCATTTAAGTTACTAGGTGTGTCACGCGTTTTTACCCGCAGTGCTCCACTCCTGTTGGTCTTAACGTGATGATATACAGGGTGTCCCAAAAAGTAGTGATGAACGGAAGCTGGGAGGTAGAGGACCTAGAGAGCTATCCGAATCACCCCCATGTATGTTATGCGATTTTTCGTATTTTCGGAGTTATGACATTTTTTTCAATTTTTCATCTATCGCTGAGTACGATGAGATTTTTATTTATGGTGACGTGACTTATTGCGCTAGATGCTTGATTTTTTTTTGTGTGGTAAGCTGAAAGATAGGCCAATTCAGTATGGTAACATTTACTATCGTTAGATCTTCGAATGGAATAAAAAAAGAATTAAATGCCAAGAAAGATAAAATTACCCAGTATGTTCACAACTTCAAGGGCCCATAAAAAAATAAAATCACATAAAAAAAGTTTTCCATTTGGCTTTTAAAAACTCGCTCTATCTATCAGGTAGCTACCCTAAAAATTTCATTTTATTATTCAGAAGGCTTCAATCGAAAAATTGAAATCTAAATGTGGTAAGTGCAAAAATTTTATTAACATGATGATCATTAAAACCAAATTAAAACCCATAAATAGGTGTTTAATTACCAGAAATTTTTAAAATAACCCCGCTGTTGCTCAATGCAAGTGCGACATCACCGTAAAAAGTTGTCTTTTAAATGTCTGAATGCCCTTTTATCATTTTTAATGGTTTCTTCTGCTACTATGAATTTCCGGGTTATTTCGTCCAAATTGTAGCATTCTCTCAAGTAGCCGAGGTCTTTTCAGTATCCCCATTGAAACAAATCAATGGGGTTTAGGTCGAGGGACCGTGCAGGCCAGGCTTTAAGGCAGGCGTCACCAGCGCATGCGCAGTCTTCCATCAGACCAATCCATCTTTCAGGGTATCTTTGCCCTTTAGCCTGGCCTCGACGGTCCCCGGACATAAACCCTATTGATTTTTTTCCGTGGGGATACTACAAAGACGAGAGACTGCCACAATTTGAACGAAATAACCTGGAAATTCATAGTAGCAGAAGAAACCATTAAAAATGATAAAAGGGCATTCAGACATTTAAAAGACAACTTTTTACGGTGATGTCGCACTTGCACTGAGCAATAGCGGGGTCATTTTAAAAATTTCTGGTAATTAAACACCTTGTTATTGGTTTTAATTTGTTTTTATTAATCATCATGTTAATTCAATTTTTGCACTTACCTCATTTAGATTTCAATTTTTCGATTGAAGCCTTCTGAATAATAAAATGAAATTTTCAGGGTAGCTACCTGATAGATAGAGCAAGTTTTTAAAAGCCAAATGGAAAACTTTTTTTATGTGATTTTTTTTTTTTACGGGCCCTTGAAGTGGAGAACATACTGGGTAATTTTATCTTTCTTGGCATTTTAATTCTTTTTTTTATTCCATTCAAAGATCTAACGATAGTAAATGTTACCATACTGAATTGGCCTATCTTTCAGCTTAGCACACAAAAAATATCAAGCACCTTCCGCAATAATTGACGTCACCATGAGTGAAAATATCACCGTACTCGGCGATAGGTGAAAAATTGAAAAAAACGTCATAACTCCGAAAATACGAAAAATCGCATAACATACATGGGGGTGATTCGGATAGCCCTTTAGGTCCTCTACCTCCCAGCTTCCGTTCATCACTACTTTTTGGGACACCCTGTATGGGCTACTGGGCAAATTTGACCAGTACTTCCTGAAATTAGCGCGATCAAACAAAAAAACTCTTCAGCTTTATAATATTAGTATAGATATACCTCTTATATTTAGCGTGTTGTTTCGGCCCCCCCCTCCACGACGATCACACAACACCCCCGATGCAACACAACACATCCCGTCATGTTCAATCAATATGTAGGTGATTAGGAGTGTAAGTGGCAAATTAGGAGACTACCAAAGGGAGAAATTAGGAGAGTAGGAAAGTAGAAGACTAGGTAAGGAGAAAAAAAATTGGTTGTTTGTAAAGTCGGTTTACTGGCGATAGTTGAACGTGACAACGTCCGATTGTGCTTCTTTGTCGCTCGTTCCGCGCTCTCGCTTGCACTTCAAGCCTTACATGGAACGCCTCAGAGCGAGGTAACGCCGCATGAGTCATGTTTTTTCGTGCGTGCAGCCGGCTCTATCGAATTATAAGACGTTGTCACGTCAAAAAAGAAGAGATAGGTTTGTAGGAACATAAATTTACCTCTTATATTTAGCGTGTTGTTTCGGCCCCCCCTCCACAACAATGACACAACACCCCCGATGCAACACAACACATCCCGTCATGTGAAGTTGTTGTGCGTTCACTTCTACTTTGAATTTCGCTGACGCACACTCGAATAGGTCTTTCACCCTGTAAGCAAAAAAATCTTTGTTAAAAACTTTGCAATAGGAAAAAAAAACATTTAAGATTTGAAAATTTGAAGTGAAAACTTCTTTAGCAGCGTTGAGCACTTTTTCTGTAATGGGTATAAAATCTCAAACTCGCGTCAGGACACGTGACCTGATCGAAAAAGCGTAAGACGGATACCATTCCAAAATATCAAACATGCTCAACGTTAATAATCAAGTTTTCACTTCTGCCGGCACTCCCGGAGTGCAACCAGTCTTTTTTTTAAACGGAAACGCAGGATTTGATCTCTATCAATATATATTAATGAAAAAAAACAACAATCTGAGTTGGTTATGCCATTTATAATTCAAGAACGGTGGAACGGATTTTTAATAATTCATTGATTAAGTATTATTATTTTTTGGTCTAAGTTTTTTCGCATAAAACTAATAAAAAGATGTGAAAAATTCCACTGTTTTTCGACGAGAATTAGGGTGTTTTTCCACAAATAATGTGTGTGGATATTATGTAGCGAGGAATGTGTTTGTAAAAAATCAATCATATCGCTTCAAACTTCAAACTAAATGAAACGATATGATTGGTTTTTACAAACATTCCTCGCACATTATTGGTGGAAAAGAAATATGCAACTCTTACAATTTAAAACTTTACTATAGTTAAACGAAATTATGTAAGGTAACTATACTATATGTATAGTATCAATTATTAATCTTACCTGTACACGGCAACATGCACGCCCATAGTGGTGTCCTCTCGAATTTTTCTATCGACCTGTAAACACAAAAGAACCGTAATTTTAATGCAAATAATCAATAAATCTCCTTCTCTCATTCACAACATTTTTCTCTTCTAAAAAGCCACCCCACAAAAATTGTTCAACAATTATTTATAAGCCCTACTTTATTCTCTTACTCTTCTATGAACTTCTACCAAAAAATGTGTCAACATTTACAAAAAAGATAACACAAATAGATGAGGTATCTCTGAAAAAACTAAGTTAATTTGCTCTCTCTTTTCTCCTACCAACTCACTTTTTCACATTCCAACTCACCTTTTCACTCTTCTGCTGCTTAATTTCGCATTCTCCCTACAAAAAATGTCGTTCCATCTCTTTCTCCCTCCCACTCTTTCTCTTCCCAACTCACCTTTTCTCTCTTCTGCTCCTTAGTAAGCGCTCTCGCTTTGTTCGCCTCCAAATGTGTTTTCTGTCGTTTCGCGATCTGTTCCCGAACTTTCGCCTCAATGGCGGTCGGGTCTTGTACCGCTTCCGTGCCTAACGCTCGCATTAAGTTTGATATCCTGTAAGATTAAAATTACATCTACACTAATATTATAAAGAGGAAAACTTTGTTTCTTTGTTTGTTTGATTGTAATGAATAGGCTCATAAACTACTGGACCGATTTTAAAAATTCTTTCACCATTCGAAAGCTACATTATCCACGAGTAATATAGGCTATATAATATCATCATGCTACGACCAACAGGAGCGGAGTAATGCGGGTAAAACCGCGCGGCACAGCTAGTAATGTATATTTTAACATTTTATTATAACTGGGAAATATCGTTAACTAGCTGCGCTCCGCGGTTTCACCCGCATTGCTCCGCTCCTGTTGGTCTTAGCGTGATGATATATAGCCTATGACCTTCCTCGATAAATGGGCACCGAAATAATTTTTCAAATCGGACAAGTAGTTATTGAGATTAGCGCGTTCAAACAAACAAACTCTTCAGCTTTATAATATTAGTATAGATAACAAAATGTAAATAATATTATCTCTTTTTGTATGTGACCGCCTCCTCGGTACAGTGGTTGACGCGTGAGCGTAACACCGAGGGGTCCTGGGTTCGATTCCCGGTGGAGACGAAGAAAATAAATGTCTCGGTCTGGCAGGACATAGAAGGCTGATCACCTACTTGTCCCTAAAGAAAATCGATCAGTGAAACAGATGTATAATGCATCTGCCCCTTACCCCACTAGGGGACTTCACTTTTTGTATGTGTGTATGTGTATACGCACCTAAGCTTCGGCTCAGGCGGTGCTTCAAGCCCGAGCCGCACTTTCTCCTGCTCCTCCTTCCACGCTTCTCTTCTACTTTGTCTTCTCAATTTCTTTCTCTCTTTTTTGGTAAGAAAGACTGGCATATACGTAGGTTTTAATGGTTCAGCTGTAAAAGGAGATTTATTTATACTCGAATTATGACAAAATGAAAGACATATTATTTTTAATAATATTTGATACTAAGAAAAAAACATTAAGGAAAAGATATAGACAAATAATATGTGAATATGGGTAAAATTTAACTTACATTTTTTTTGTTATTTGATACCAAAGAAAAATTTGGGAAATAAAAACTTTTTAAACACAGTTTGTCATTATATTATTTTAACGTTTCGACGACTTACAGTGAACGTTATCACGGGCAGACTGTCTGTTAAAGAATCTATAAATTCTAACTGTGCCATGCTCTATGTTGAAATC
This sequence comes from Colias eurytheme, assembly GCF_061535395.1. Lineage (NCBI taxonomy): Eukaryota > Metazoa > Arthropoda > Insecta > Lepidoptera > Pieridae > Colias > Colias eurytheme. The sequence continues at coordinate 2,098,891 of NC_143008.1, forward strand.
AATTCACTCAATTACTAACTAATGTATTTACTCAATTACGGACTCACTCATACGCTTCGACCTAATTATTCGTTCGTTATCCACCTCACTTACAAACCGACCAACTCACTCACAACTCATACACTGACTTAACTCAACATGTGGGTCGGTGAGTCAACCCAATAACTCACTTACAAACCAACCAACTCACTCACTCACTAACTAATCAACTCACTCGGAGGCCTCAACTGCTGCGGGTGCTCCACTAAATTGGTGATAGCGTCACCATTGAGATTGTCCACAATATCACAAACTCGCTATCCAACAAACTCACTCACTGTCCAACCAACTCACTCACAAGCTGACTAACTAGTTACTCACTCGGGGGCCTCAACTGCTGCGGGTGCTCCACTAAATTGGTGATAGCGTCACCATTTAAATTGTCCACGATATCGTCGTCACCGATATTACAATCGGTGACGCGCTGTGTGTGTGTGCGAGCGTCGTTCGCGTCGTTAGTGCTTCGCTTCGCTTCGCGTTCTTCCGGCGTTAGTAATATTACGCTATCCCACCTGGAAATAATAATAATAATAATTCATTTATTTATTGTAACATCATTGGTCCACTTGTTAGTAACAATATTCTTATCTAGTCAATATCTCAACTTAATTATGAATTATATTAATTTTCATTACATAAAATATTTTATTCATTAACATTATAATCACGAACATAAAAAATTAAAAAACACAATACTAGAAGAAGACTAATTAGAATTTTACGGAAATGTTCCAATATTGGCGAGTCAAACTTATCGCACAACACTTTCAGAATGCTGTTGCTGCTGCCACGAAGTCTTTTTAGCAAGGATGCAGTCTTTTTTCTAAGGAGCGCGGGAAAGCTGTCAGTTTGCGCTTGAGCGAACATATTCGAAGCTGAGCAATATCGCGGCAGACGCAACAGCATTCTAAATCCATTATTGTAGCCCTAAGAGCTTTATCTGTATAGTTGCACCACATAATGCAACTATACAGATAAAGCGGAAATGTCGATCGATGTTAATTTATATGTAAATGTTAAAAAAGAGCGTGTGTACCGAGCACACGTGTCAGAAGTGAAACTTCTTTGACAAGATTCAAAGTTACTAAATCGTCGCCTTAAGCCGGGTCCCCTGCAACGTGTTATCGTGTTAGCTAACACGATAACATGTTTTGCTAACCGAATAGGGGCGTGGCCTTACAGTTTTGTTAGCAAAATCACAATAACATGTTTGCCGAGACGAATGGATAACATCCCCCGCGTTCGCCTGCGGGGAGGGGAAGGAACGCATTTTATGTTCGCACTCACGAGAAGAAGACGTCCGTCCTAATTTATCTATGGTCCGTCCGCCTATATTCTCTTTGACGTCCGCCATAATTGTGTTGATTTTGTGTGACAATTTTCTTTGTTTTGTTTCTGTTGTGTGTGATGGAGTGGAATAAAGAAAATACTTTATTTATTTATTTATTTATTTAATACTTTATTGCACACACATCAGAAAGTACAAATACAGAAAGAACATAAAATAGAGAAAGACATGTACAAACGGCGGCCTTATCGCTAGGTAGCGATCTCTTCCAGGCTACCGTATGTATATGCGTAAGGAGAGATTTTGATTGAGGTGGGTGAGCAAAAAATAAGGCGTAAATGAACAAAATAAAATTAATATATCATATACAATGAATAAATATAATAATATATAACAAAATAAGGATAGGAAAGAAGATACGATAACAATAAAGAAGAGTGAAATAAGCTAGGTAAGAGAGAGATAATGTAACTTAAGTAGGTGCTTAAAACTTCTTAAGGTTTGTGCCTGACGCACTTCTAGTGGGAGTTCATTCCAAAGTTTGGCTGCACGAACTGCAAAGGAATTACCATAAAATTTGGTCTTCGAGACAGGGACACGCAGAAGAAGAGTTTTGGAAGAACGTGGGAAGGGAGAAGTGAAAAAATCAAACTGATCTTTGAGATAGTGAGGAGTTTTAGGATCAAAGAGGATGGAGAAAAGAAGATGTAGGATATGGGAGTTGCGGCGGAAGCGGATGGGAAGCCAGTTGAGCTTTTTGCGATAGTCCGACACATGGTCGAACTTGCGCAAACCAAAGATGAAACGAATGCAAAAATTTTGAAGGCGTTCAAGTCTATTCAACTGGACTTCCGAAAGATCAAGGAAAGAGGTGTCGGCGTAATCAAGGTGGGATAGGAGAAGGGAATGAGCTAGCATTATTTTGGTTGGGATAGGCAGAAAGTTGCGCAGGCGCCGAAGTGAGCCAGCAGAAGCAAACATCTTCCTACTAACTTCCTTCACATGGACATCCCACGACAGGGTCTGATCGATAAAAATACCCAAGTTTTTAACGTGGGTACTATATCCAATCTGTATGCCGTCCAACAAAACTTCCGGAAGAGTTGCCCAATCAATCCTTGAGAGAAATGACGCGCTGCCGATAATGATTGTCTGAGTTTTTGATGGGTTGAGTAATAGACCAAAACTCTTGCTCCAGTTTACAATGGTCGACAAATCATTGTTGACCTTGCTGATTGCTTTGGGCAAGTCTTCCAGAGTCGCTTGGGTGTAGATCTGGACATCGTCGGCATACATGTGGTAGAGAGAAGTTAAAGAGTGAGTTAAAGTATTAATGAAAATTGCAAAGAGAAGAGGGGACAAGACGCAACCTTGAGGCACGCCGGCATTGATATTGCGCCAGGACGATGAAATGTCATCGAGTGCAATTCGCTGCCGGCGCCCGTATAAATAACTACGAAACCAATCACACGCTAATGGCGATAAGTTAAGTGAACGTAGCAAACCCAGCAGTAACTCGAAGTCAACAGAGCCAAAAGCATTGCTGAAGTCAAGTAGCGTAAGTACGGTGAGTTGTTTGTTGTCCATGCCAAGTCTAATGTCATCGGTGATTTTGGTGAGAGCAGTAGTCGTCCCATGACCAGGACGGAAACCGGATACTTTGTATTTTATACAACTAATTTTATTATTAAACCTATTTTTATTATTTCTTTGGAGAACTAAATCAACTATTGCTAAAACAACTTCCACGTCTTCTTCGTCGGAACTCATTTTTGAAATGAAATAAAAACAATAACAAAAATAGGCGCAGCGGACGAGCGGTTTTGCAAACATGTTTTGGTAACATGTTTCGATAACATGTTTTGTTAGAAAATTGTCGCTGCGGACCCGGCTTTACTTCGACATGACGCGACCTTGAAATTTTACTCTCAACACGTCTAAAGAAGTTTCACTTCAAAAAGTTCTATCACACAGTATTTTTTGCGCTTACGACTGTTTAGAATAAGATGATGTTTAAACACAAACGGTCTTACTTATAAAATGTTACCCATTCGCTAAGCAATGGATTAGTTATTGCAATAACCTGTCTTGTTTTTATGATTGACGTTTCATGTGAGCAAGAGCAGGACACAGCTATGGTAGGAAATGGTTGAAATTTATCCATTGTTTAACTTTTTATAAGTAAGGCCGAATAAGATGAATGATTCAGGTACTTTTATTTTTGATCTAATAAGCAAATAAAACACAAGTAGCTTAATATTTTGAAAATTTTGAACTACTTTACGATTACAAATAAATGGTAATTTTTCCCCCATTGCCTGGAAGAGATTGCTTTTGGGTAATAAGGCCAACAAGAATAAATAAATAAATAAATAAAAGGCGTGTGGCACTTGGGGACTGCAGCAGTAAAGCTATTGCATGCTATGCCTTCAAGCCACACCTCCGAGCCCGTCTGAGTGGGGAGCGTGAGGTTTTTCGTTACGGAATTTCTGTATTTGGTCCGCGCGCTCAAGGCCCGCGATAGAAGCTATGCAATAGCTTAATAAGAAGACAAACATGCTAATTCTTACCATTCTATATCTGGAACTCGATCCGAATCCGGTACATCTGCCGCCATTAGCGCAAGTTTCGTGGCCGAAGAAATACCGGTTTTTCGCGCGATCTGAGATATCTCGTTCTGTAGCTTCTCTAGTTGAGCCTGACGGATGAACAAACAACAATGCCAGATTTAGTACGGGAATATGTATTTTGCTTATTAAAATGCAATGTATGTATGTTCGGGTGAAATCTTGCAATTCACTTTTGTAGCAGATATTTTAACCGATTATACTGAAATTTTGTATATGTTACCGGCCAAACCCGATTTCAGGACAAACTAGTTTTGCCTAGGCTAAACTAGTTTGTCCTAAGACAAATAAGATAAATCAGTTTAGGCTTGGCCATACTATTATAGTCCTTTTCACCTGAGATGATTTCTGTGACATATCGATTTTTGACACGTGTAGAGATGTCCTTTACGGAAATCGTATCAATTATTTCCGATAATCGATAATATTTTATATGGAAATGAAATCGATTTGAATAAAGTACCAAAATAAGTTTTTTCGGCATTTCGCCAACAATTAACTAAGGAAACGATTTTTATTTTTTTTATTTTTTTTTACCTTCATCCTCAGCCGTTCTGCCATTTGCCGGAACTTGCCAGGCTCATGGAACCGTAGTGCCCTGCGTGCCCTCACTGCCGGCTTGTTGGTCACACGAGCGTCAACCCACGCTGCTTCAGCGCTCGGCTCCACGGACGCCTGCCCCAAGAGCTGGGCTTTGAACTCTTCGCGACGCTTCGCTCGGATGTTCGCCTGTGATAGACAAGAATAGGAGATAGACACGATTATGGCACAAGGAACAGGAATAGAATTGAAATGCCATTTTTTCCGATTAGCTAAAGTTAAAAATTCATTTATGGGTCAAGGTATACGCTTATACAATAGAATTCCTCACAATATTAAAGAGTTTAGTAGTTCTAAATTTAAAACTTATATAAAAAATGTACTAGTTCAGAGAGCGTACTACAGTATTCAGGAATATATGGACGATAAAGACCCATGGAGGGTTGTCGCGTAAAAACCACAGGACAGTTCTTTGGCATATTATGATATATGTATTATGTAGTTAGATATAAGTTACATATTATGTAATATTGACATGATTTTAAAAGAGCAACTATGGAGTTTCTTGCCTCTTGCTCTCCATAGATACTGCTTTCCGAATCGGTGGTAAATGTTAAAAATACTTCTGTAATGACGATACGAAAGTGCTACTAAATAGTAGTCTAATTGAATAAATGAATGTTTGAGTTTGAGTTTGTTTGTTTGTGGGGAACGATTAAATATTAACCAAATAAAATAATATGCTCAGTAAAATAACACTATTTTTTAAGTGGATCTTCCTTGGGCGGACAAGATAGATAGATAGATGAAAAAATCAGACATAAAGGTTTAGATAACAATATATACTTTCCTGCGTGTTATTGCAAATGCAATTACAACTGTAAACATGAGAAATTTTATAAAATAATAAAAAAAACGATCACGAAGCGGGATTCGAACCCGCATCTTCCGCTCTGGGTATGTGCATTCCTCTTTATATAATAACCACATAATACATTCCACTAGATTTTTGCCCGCAGCTTAGCCAGCTTAGTCAAAAGAAAACCCAAAGTAGAAAAGTTTTTATAATAAAAATAATTATCCCGTGTTAATCCAAGTGACCCTCTATATGTGCCAAATTTCATGAAAATCGGGTCAGTATTTTTTGAGTGAAAAACTAACAAACAAACAAACTCTTCAGCTTTATAATATTAGTATAGATTTCAATATCTCACCTTCAAAGTGGGCACAACTTGCGTGAGATGCACCCTCCGTCCCGCGGGGTCCACTGTTCGTCCCTCGCGGTCTAATATCAATGGGGCGGGGCCGGACAGACCCGCTTGTAACGCCCCACCTAAAATATACGAAAAAAACTATTTATTTTTAACCAAAAAAAAAATAAGATTTTACTATATTTTTGACATGACAACGTCTTATAATTCGATACAGCCGGCTGCACGCACGAAAAAACATGACTCATGCGGCGTTACCTCGCTCTGAGGCGTTCCATGTAAGGCTTGAAGTGCAAGCGAGAGCGCGGAACGAGCGACAAAGAAGCACAATCGGAAGTTGTCACGTTCAACTATCGTCAGTAAACCGACTTTACAGACTTAACCATTTTTTGTTTAAAATTATTTATTTTAAACTAGCGGTCCGCCCCGGCTTCGCCCGTGGTACATGTTTACGTTTTCTCTACATAAAAACCATCCTCGTACTTCATGGAATATAATAAAAAAAGAATTATCGAAATCGGTTCAGCCGTTCTCGAGTTATGCGCTTACCAACACATTTTGCGATTCATTTTTATATATAAGATTAAAATTAAAATTAATTAATAAATCATTTATAGTTGAATGCTATAAAACTAAACATCAAATGATAAATTATTTACTAGGCGGGATTCGAACCCGCGTCTTTTTGCCTTGCCTGGACGACGCCTAGCCTCTAGATTTTTTTTTATATGATTTTATAATTTCAGATTAATAAAGCATTTGAATGTTATAAAATTAAACATCATTAAATATCAAGTCGGTTGAAAAGAAACAGTAACAGAAATAGTGGCAAAAAGACAGCAAATGCATATTTATAAACACCTTTTAGCGCAGTCAGTTAAATATATGTTACAAATCTCACCGGCCAATTTCCTTTGTATCCGAGCCTGTAGTTCGGCTATTTTCTGTTGTTTCTCTATCTCTTCAGCTGACATCGCGCCTGTAGCTGAAAATGGAGAAAAATCTTATTAAAATAGTGATAGTGATTTTTTTTAATTAATATTACTTTATATATGTTTCTAGTGTTGGGTACTGTACGCATTCTTATTTACTGTGCTATATTTGTACACTAGTTGCGCTTCGCGGTTTCACCCGCGTGCCTCCGCTCCTGTTGGTCTTAGCGTGATGATATATAGCCTTGCTGGAAAAATGGGCTATCTAACACCAAAAGAATTTTTCAAATCGGATCAATAGTTACTGAGATTAGCGTGTTCAAACAAACAAACTCTTAGGCGCGGGTCAAACACAAGCGGCGCGGGCGCGGGCGTGCCATAAGCGCACCTCTTGAATCTGTTTTGCACCACGTCCTTCTTATACATTTTGTATGAAAGAATTTTGGACAGGCGTCGAGACGGCACGCCACGGTTGTGCCAAGGTTGCGCCGCCTTTCCAAAATTATTTCATACAAAATGCCAATAGCGCACCCGATGCACGCCGGCAGCGCGCCCGATGCGCGCCGCGCCGCTTGTATATGTCCCGCGCCTTAGGCCCTTAAGCTTTATAATATCAGTATAGATTAATACTAAAGTTTCTCAAACACACACACTATCATACCTGTTTTGGTATTAATATTGCATCAGACTTACTACACGAATCTATACAGTTACATTCTATCACTCTGTTTAATCTATGCTTTCTGCGCTACACTCGCACACACACATACACACACAACAATACCTAGAACTTTATTCAAAGCATTAGTTTGATATCACTTCAAAATTTTGCATTTCACTTTTAAATTTTATTATACACTAGCTAACCGCCCGCGGCTTCGTCCGCTTTGTCTATAACTAATAAATTATATACTAAAACCTTCCTCTTGAATCAATCCGTTGCGTAGTTTTAAAGATTTAAGCATACAAAGGGACAGAGAAAGCCACTTTGTTTTATACTATGCAGTTATTACCTGGTTTTGAATACAGCATAGGTTTGATCACACTGGGCGGTGGTATCGAACTGCTCTGCTGCATTTGCACTTTAATCTGTTGAGCTGTTTGTGCCGCTACTGTGACGTTACCCTTATCCCCTTTGAGGGCCATGAGGGCCCGTTTGCGTTCCTCGATCTCTTTTTGAGCGTTTGCCATCATTAGCTGTAAGAAAATACTGATGTTATAAAGAATTTGCATACGGCCGTTAATCAAAAGAAATACCTATAACAATAAGATATTTATAAAATAAAATCACTCCATTGCAATGTAACAGAGAGACAAACAATTAAACTTTCATTTATACACTAAGTTTGAGCTGGGAAATAAATTGAGAAATCTGAGAAATGTACTGAGAAAGGTGAAGTTTCACTAATTTACAGGATCTTCTAGTTTAAAATTACAGTGTAAACTCTATATAACGACACTCCATTTAACGTCAAACTCCGTATAACGTCAAGATTTCTCGACTTTGGTTGGTTTATATTGTTGTCTATACAATAATACACTCCATATAGCTCACTCTAATTAACGACCACAATAAGACATTAACACTAGAAAGTACTGACTAAGTTGCCGAAATCAATGAAAATGTAGTTGTGTACATTCTTTTTTACTGACATACCGAAGATTCTCAGAAATGCAGTCGTAGAAAAATAAAGAAAAAATTCTGCATGCCGAAGAAGAAGGACGATCTGCCAAAAAATTGAAGAAACCTCAATATGAAGACATGTTGACACATGTTTCGTAGGCAATGTCAAAATAATATTCCTGTCTCGGGACCAATCATGCAATTTTCCCTTTCTCACTATTTAACGACCACTCTCTATAACGTCGAAAAATGCACGGTCCCTTAAGTGACGTTATATAGAGTTTACACTGTATATTAATCTTGTGTTGTATATTTTTTTGCGGAAAGCATAGACATGTTATAACTTTTCGAAATGTTATGACACAGGTCCAATTTTCTTCAAATAAATAGTTTTCTTCATAAGAAATAGGTTTTATTATAGAAATATTATGATTTTCATAGATGGAAATCACTTTAATTTTTGAAGTTAAACTGACCTTAATCTTATCAGCGCTCAAGCCCGCCATCTTGGATCCCACAGTCTCCCCCTCTGGCAGGATGGACGGTATCTCGATCCCGTTGTCGTTCTTCTTATCCTCATCCCGCTCCTTCTCCCTCTCCCTTTCCCGTTCCTTGTCGTGGCGGTCGCGTCTCTCATCGCGCGACTCGTATTTGTCGTCGTGGCGCGATCTGAAAATATATTTTGAAGTGAACCTTCTTTACTAAATTCTATGTATGATTTGGTATTATTACTGTAAGTACAAAGAATGATTCTGTTTCAATAAATAAATAAATAAATGTATCAACTTCCATAATACAAAAGTTAGGCGCGTTGGGAGTAATATTTCAATGTCGCGTCATGGCAATATCGTCACGTCATGGATAACGACGATTTTGAAGCACACATGACAGAAGTGAAACTTAGGCAAGATTCATTTATTTATTTATTTATTTGTTTGAAAACTACACAGCTTACAGTTTACTTATAATCATCATAGATATCAAAATTGTTTCCTTAGAGCTATTACGCACTGTCGACCAGTCGCCTCAGGAGTAAGTTCTCGTCGACTGAACTTACTCCTGGACGACTGACGACTAAGTGCGCAAGCCCCTATTTAAACTATAGTAATGGCTGGTTCACACTTTGATTAGTGCGAGTGCAGGTGATGAGTAGTACTACGTGTGGACAGCGACTGTTTAGTGCGAGTGTTTAGTAGGCTGTGTAGTAAAGTGAATAGAAGCGTGTTCTATTTTTTTGCGAGTGGACTGCGAGTAGCCACGTCCCGCGCGCCCTCCCTTCCCCCTCACTCGCAGCGTGCCTGCACTCGCACTAATCACCTGCACTCGCAGTCAATTGGACACTACTCGCACTACACACCTGCACTCGCACTAATCACCTGCACTCGCAGTCAATTGGACACTACTCGCACTACACACCTGCACTCGCACTAATCACCTGCACTCACACTAATCAAAGTGTGAACCAGCCATAAGTCACAGTCGCCGGCGACTGAGTCGCCAGCGACTGGTCGACAGTGCGTAATAGCTCTTACTCCATGAGGACAGTATTGCCATGGTGTGACCTTGAAATTGTTCTCTCAACGTGCCTAAAAAAGTTTCACTTCACAGGAATCGGTTCGCCCATTAGAAAGTGGTGAGGTAACAAATCCAAAAACAATACAGTGTATACTCGGATTTTTAATTAGATAAAGTAAACTGACGTTTTCTGTGTTGTCAGTTTTTGATGAAATAAAAATAGCGTTGTCACAAAGTGAATGATTGAAAATCGGGAATGAATGAAATTGAATCGATCGTCTAGTGAATATTTAGTTTGTAACAATATAACATCAAATAAACACAACAATGACAACAAACACAACGTAATTAGTTACAATTAACGAAAAAATTACAAAAACAATAACGTAAACAGCGTAACAATAAAAATAAAAAAATGATTATAATTACACTCTACTAGTAACTTATATCTTATGTAGCTTTATATATTATAATCAGAAATAATGTTATTTTATAGTTTGAAATGATGAACTATTCACAGTCATTGTTCATTCATCTGATTGAATGAGAACTGAATTCCTCACTATTACTTTAAATGTGGCAACATTATTTTACAAAGTGACATTAGCTGCTGTCAGTTTACTTTATCTAATTAAAAATCCGAGTATAAGTAAGAATCTTTTTTCAAAGTCGGTTAACCAAATTTAAATACCTTTTGATGTCTTTCTCCTTATCGCTGCTGTCATATTTGCGTTTCTGTGACTTTGACGAAGATATCAACTCTTGTGCGAGAGCTATCACCTTGTCAGTGAGTTTGCTTGCTTTTTTTGAATCTATGTGTGATGACAGCCTGTCTATAATTTTTCGGCGCTCGTATCTACAAGTGAAAATTTTTTATGCAAATTTTTTTTTTAGCTTCTTATTGTCGCAGTAACTAATCATACAGTATGTTCATTGTTAAAATACGTTTAATATACAACATAGTAGGATAATAATATTATACAATTAACATACATTTGAACCAATCTCAAGTTAAATCCTATATTAATATCACAGTTTTATACATCAACTAGTCTGCCCATAGTAGGTCCGCCCCGGCTTCGCGTGTGGTACATATCGCAATAAAAGGTAGCCTATGTTCTTTCTCAGGGTCTAAAGATTATCTGTGCCAAATTTCATCAAAATCGGTCCAGTAGTTTATGCGTGAAAACCATACATACTTACATACATACAAACCTTTCCTCTTTATATATTAGTATAGATTAGTATACATCAATTAGATTAAGTTGTCTCAGTCTAAATTTACTAAGCTATACTACTTATTATAATTTTCTCAGGTAAAAAAGAACGCAGGAAGCGTATTTATTTTGAATTTGCAGTTCGTAAATGTTGCCAAAACAAACTTACCCATTGGTTAAACATGAAGATACTGTCGATAACAGTGAACTATCGGATTTACCAATTGTTCTGTATATTGCTCGGTCTATAGAAGAACGCAAATCTTCTACTTCCCTTCTAGAAAGCTGCAAAGCCATGACGAAAAATGATGCTCAACAATTAGGTTATGTTAACGCGTACCTATATTTTTTTTTATATAAACAACAATACGGTATATGTAGGTTATTAAATACTCAATGTCTATTTTAAATTGGAGTAAATCATATATTTTATGAAAACAATATTACTCGGTTTACATTGACAAACAAACGACATTGTGACATTTCATTTTCTTGCCTCTTGGCATAAAGCGTCTTATTTACGGTCCATCTTGACGTACGTCCCGCCAAGGTTATACACGATGCACGACGCAAAACGACAGTGAATAGCGTTGACGTACGTCAATAATTATTATTATTATCTTGCTGGATGTGCACGACCAACTTTTCATCCAGCAAGCACCCCCACCACCGCGAACGTCGTGCAGATGGACAGTGAATAGCGCGGACGTACAGCAGATTAGTGTTGCCAACAGAAATTAATGTAAATACTTGGAAACGTGGCCTATTGATATGATTTTTTTGTGATAACTTAGTGAGTACATGAGCAAGCAAGAAACGGTTATTTTTGATTTTTATGTACACAGGAAATCCCAATTATCATTACTTTTGGATCAACCTTGTACACATGGACAGTTTATATTCAGAAGTTATTATTTTAAAAGAACTCCAAGGCGAATTGTTGAATAACACAGATTTTATGCAAAAGTCCACTGCAGAAAAATGGAAATTTATTTAAAAAAAATATCTTGACGAATTTGTTTGTTTAAAAAAAAATGATTAGCTATATACTCTCTGTTCCCGCCACTTTAGCATTTACTGAAAGAGTCTTTTCGGTCATGAATGTGAAGTGGCGGGAAGAGAGAAACCGAGCTTCATTAAAAATTAATTAAAAATGAGCTCTTGAAATATATGAATTTAGATTTGGAATGTTTGGATTCATATAATTCATTTAAAAATAATGAAAAATGCTTAGTTACTGCAAAAAGTACAAAAAATACATTTTTAAAAATATTTATTTACTCTTTATTTACCTCCTTTAAAATCAGATATACTCTATTTCTTCAAATAAAAGTTGGCAATCCTAGCCATGCTTGATGCGCGCACGATCGTCAGTAGGATACATCCAGCACCGCGGCCTTGAGCCGACGTACGTCGGGGATTGACCGTGAATAAGACGCTTAATATACACTAACCACAGATTAGTTATACGCAAGTTATACGTCTAAGTACAGTAGCAGTAGAAAATTCGTTAAGGTCACAGAGTAAGTAATAATAGTAACAAATAGCCAAATTATCTCAGAACAGTAAAAACCAGTAAAAACAAATAGAAGTGTGATGTGGGCGTGGCCCTCATGTCAGTAATAAGGGCTGTTTTCCAATTACAGAGCATAATGCGACTCAGTGCCGCACAATGCGGAATTATGCTGATGCTTAATTGGAACATGAAACGCACCAGCAGGTTGCGCTAAGTTCAGTGTTGAAAACACAGGTTGAAAAAAAAATATTCATAGAGTTAGCAATAACCTCAATAATGTGTAAATAAAGTGGTATACATAATAATTGCACATAATGCGCTCTAGTGCTGTAATTGGAAAACGGGGAAGGTGAGCTTATAATCCCCGTTTTCCAATTACAGCACTAGAGCGCATTATGCGGCATAATGCTTAACGTTGAATGTTCAAACTACAACAACGCTTCGCACAATCGAGCACTAGAAAAAGTAATGCGCGTGAATTGATGCGTGCAATCGATTTATCGTTAGTAATCTTGTTAGTAATTATTAATTGTTGGAAAAAAATTAAAAGATTTCGTTTCATTGTAGTTTTTTCGAAATAATCAAAGTTAATTCAAATTGTGTTAAAAAAATAAATATAAGTATGGATGAAGGTACAAACGTTGAAAAAAATGTAAATGAAATAATCAAAATCCAAATTACTTAAAATAACCGTAAATATTTTTCAACCAATTATTATGTATACCACTTTATTTACACATTAATGAGGTTATTGCTAACTCTAAGGGCGTATTCAGAAAGAAAGCTTGAAACTTATAAGCGCTTATCGGCGCTTGTCATGTTCATAATATATTTTCCTGCGCGGGTTGACAGCACTGACAGGAAAATATATGAACATGACAAGCGCCGATAAGCGCTTACAAGTTTCAAGCTTTCTTTCTGAATACGCCCTACGAATATTTTTTTTTTTTCAACACTGAACTTATTACATCTACAGACGCTCCGATTATAAAGCGCAACCTGCTGGTGCGTTTCATGTTCCAATTAAGCATCAGCATAATTCGACATTGTGCGGCACTGAGTCGCATTATGCTCTGTAATTGGAAAACAGCCAATATAACCATACGCCCCTTAGATACGATACGATAAGATACGCTAAGATACGCCCCGATCGCCGATCGGCTTCTGCTCTACGTCAGACGTCCTCGTCAAAGGTAAGTATTATATTTGGTTCTTTCATTCGACAAACGCGGGATTTAGAGTCTACTTTTGTAAGAACAAGATTATAAATAAAAAAATAAATAAAATTGTTTTATTTCAGGAAATATCCCTTTCCATATGCAAATATTTATAGTCATAGACACACATGGATAAATATCCCATCTTAAGCATCAAGTCAATCGAAAGAATTCAGTTGGAATTCAGTTACATACTTGACACTTGCAAATAGTTCTATCTTCTTGCCATAGGTAACGAGAAAAAAAAATCAGTGAATTATGAACGCTACTTTATTTTTTATCTTCGTTTCGGCCTGTGGTTTGAGGTTTCGGCCATATTGTTTGGTGTGTCATTTGTCAGTGAACAAAATAACAATAGCACGCACACTGAGACACACACAAATCACAATAGCAAATAGTTGTAACCCTATATTACACCCTATATTATTACTTGCTCTGTGAGTTACACCGCGTTCCCCACAGAGCCGCTGGCGTTCCCCTTGTTCCCGTGTTGTTCCCTTTTTGCTACCTACTTTACTCTTTGCGTGTGCGTGATTTTTGGATTTTTGTAAGGTAAGTACTAAATTTTATTGGATAACCGTTACAAACTTGTGTTATTACTTATTGTGCATATATTGAAGCTCTGTATATAATTGGTTGTAAAAAATACATTGTAATATCAGTGATTTTCAAGTTTAAAAGTGACTACCTATCACACAGTCCGGGCATATTTCCGGGGAATTCATGGCGATATGTTCGTGAATACTATAAAATTACTAATACACTTAATTGAAACTAGTTTACATTCAGATTAATTGATCTTATTTCTTATAATTTTTGTTAGAAATTTTGTACAAGAGAAGTTCTGTAGGTTCTGAAGGTCTGTGTTTGATGTATCAAAATGGCGGATTCACTACATAGTATAAAACAAAGTCGCTTTCTCTGTCCCTATGTCCCTTTGTATGCTTAAATCTTTCAAACTACGCAACGGATTTTGATGCGGATTTTTTAATAGATAGAGTGATTCAAGAGGAAGGTTGTATATAATTTATTAGGTTTTAGACAAAGCGGGCGAAGCCGCGGGCAGTAAGCTAGTTGTTGATATAATGCTCGCGGCATATAGAAAATAGATCTGAAAATGGCGGCCGGTTCTTATGGTATGGTGGGCAATACAACTTCTCAAATATATTTTTTTTTGGTAAGCTTCCCTAGAGCATTAAACCAACCGGAGACGACACGCGCAATTCTTTACGCATAATAATAAACATAACGCAAACATATAATCAAACTCAAAAATATCAACGAAAACAACAAAATAACAGGGACTTAACAGAACAAATTTAATGATAACTCGGCGTGCGTCAAGTAGCTCGGAAAGCAAATCCTTACTGTTTTTAATTATAAATAATAATTTCAATTATATTTTTGTGCAGTCTTTACTGTGTGAGTATAACAGCGATAGAGAGTGAGCGAGAACGCATGCGAACCGACGCCATTTATAGATCTATTCTATCTGTTCAGGTAATAAATTCCTAGCACGCCATTTTGATCCCTATTTGTATCAATGTATGGTAATGAATGGCTTGCAACTTTTTTGAAGGCGCATTTGAATAGTTAAGGAAGGTGTCGATAGCTTTATCGATAGGTCGACAGATGATTATGGTTGGATGTGTATGTTGATGGTTAGGCAGTGCCTTATGTGTGTATGTTTGTGTATTTGTATATAATATTATGAAAGTTTGTGTATTTGCCAGAATGAAGTAAATAAAATTTATTGCATCTTTTTAACTATCATCATTTTTAACTATGTACTTCAAAAAAGGGAGTTTGTTGATTTGATTGGATGTATGTGATATTGTGAGAATTGCAGTTTTTGTGTATTTTTGTCTGTATGAGTTTCCAAATATGAGTGTATAAACTCATAATTGTATGTATATTTGTATGTATGATTGTAATCATCAATACATATTTTTTTTCCGCAAATCTGTAAAAGAAAAAATGTATTGATGATTTTAAATTGGTTTAATTGTTATTACTTTATCCTTGCAGAATGTCGTCTTCGCACAAGGACTTTGTTAACCCAGCAGATTTCTTAAAGGTGCTTTATGAAGACGAAGAGGAGGAGTATCAGGGTGACGTGGGCAATAGTGACGTGGAGGTAAAACACAATTTGCTTTGGAACTTGTATTATGTGCATATATAAAATAAAAATGTTTAATTGTTCCATAGGATGGAGTTAATGAACACTAGTCATTTTGGGAAAAGGTTTTATAGATCTGATATCTGCATATTGTTTATATGGTGTGATGTTCTAAGATTGGCTAATGTTGTTTTATCTTCCTTTATTATTACACGCTTTATATTAGCTTCACCTGTATGTTTGTAACCGACTTCTTTGGGCGCGATTTTGACCCACTTTAAACGGCCAGATTTCGTTCAAACTTTGTAGATTTAATGAGGACCGATGACAATACAGTAATTTGATAAAAATTTTCTATTTTTTAGTTCGGCTTTCTATAAAAAGCGTGTTTTTTAGTTTTTTTATACTATTATTATTTTTTTTTAATTACGATTGGGTTAGATAATATTTTGTATGTTTTAGGATTACTATGAAGAGGGGAGCGGGTCGCAGACACCAGACGCTCTTCACTATTTGCCAAAACGCGAGAGTATGGAAGGGAGGAGCGACTTAAGAGAGAGGTCGAGGTCCCCAATATGGCTTCAGGCATCTGAATCGTAAGATATATTTAAATTTATCTATACAGAATAAAATTGATTTCTCTCACATTAAAGTTCGACATTTTTTTTGTTTATGTTTTACGATGTCTTATGTCTTCTGTGTAAATACAAATTAGCATATCTTTCGGTCCTTTTTTTTTATTTCGGTTTACTGAATTAAATTATCTGTCTAATAATAGCAATTGTTTTTGCAGAGCGCCAAGAGTGGTTGTACGAAATAGTGACGAAGATCGCACGCCATTGGAGGCCGAAGACCCAAACACATTTTTGACCGCTGACGCCCACACTATTTTTATTTCCCCAAATTTGAGTGAAAGAAGGAGTGGACGAAGGAGTGGACGAAGGGGTGGCCGAAGGGTTGCAGGTGATCGGGGTGGACGAGTAAGGAGTGTACGTGGGCGTGGGCAAGGCCGTAGGGGTCCTCAGTGGCAGGTGGGACACCCATTGAATGAAATTTGGGTGACAGATGACGATGTGCCTGATGAATTAAGAAATATGGTTATGGATGTTATAAATAGCAGAATGCAAGGTCGCGATAGGAACAGGCCTGAAAGAGGAACGGAAAGCGAGAATGAAGATGATGATGAGTTTTTCGATGCAGATGAATGTAGGGATTTTGAATGGGCTTCTATGGAGTCATTTCAGGGGAAGGAGGAAACGTTTTTACCAGCAGTTACTGGTTCGACTCAGGTATATAATTCGGCCTATGATGCTTTTCGTTCCTATTGGGACGATGGCATCTTAGGTCTGATTGTGTCTGAGACAAACCAGTATGCTTCTAAAATAACGTCTTCCTCTTTCCAGTCTGAATGGTACGCTACCAACATCCACGAAATTTTGTGCCTTTTTTCTTTCTGGATGATGCTGGGCATCATAAAAATGCCAACCATCACCAGTTGTTTTTCCACCCACCCACTCTTAATGACCGAAGTCTTCAAACGGATCTTCACTCGCAAGAGGTACGAAAATTTGACTAGAGCCCTCAATTTTATAGATGCCGACCCCGGTTATGATGCTTATACCTCTGATCGTCTATACACATTAAGACCTATAATATTACACCTAAATGAGAAATTTCAGTCGAATTATGTTTTAGACAAAGATATTTGTATAGACGAGAGCTTAACGCTTTGGAAGGGGAGATCGGATATAAAGCAGTACATTAGGTCAAAAGCTTCGAAGTTTGGAATCAAAACTTTCGAATTGTGTGAGAGTGTCACTGGCTACCTTTGGTCGTTTATTGTTTACACGGGTAAACAATCCTCAGCGGATTTAGAACAGACACACGGTGTATGTACAACTGTCGTAAAAAAGCTAATGGCACCTTTGCTTGGCAAAGGATATCGATTATTTATGGATAATTGGTATAATTCTCCTCTATTAGCTAGATTTCTTAAACGTAACGGCACCGACCTCATCGGTACTTTAACACCATCCCGCCGAGATGTTCCCGTTCTAATAAATAAGGCTCCGCTAAAAAGGGGAGAGATTATTGCCAGACATTCCGGCGATGTCTCGGTGTTATCATGGCAAGACAAAAAACGTATAACCATGATTTCTACTTGTCATGGTTCATATACTGCCTTGCCTAGAGTTCCATCTAAACATACATCTCGTCCAGTACCATTCAAACCACAAGTGGTACTGGACTATAATAAATTCATGGGGGGAGTGGATCTCAAAGATCAAATGCTAGAGCCTTATTTATTGGAACGGAAACGTTGTCAAAAATGGCACATGAAACTTTTCAAACGGTTGCTCAATGTTTCCATCCTTAATTCACGCATTCTTCTTCAGTCATCAACTAATAAAGTTCATGATCATTTAGCTTTCCGCCTTCAACTAGTAGATTCTATCCTCGCTGAACACCTTACTCATTGTCCTCAAGCTCGCAGCTTCAATGTATCCAGCAGTAGATCGCAGCACCAAGAACTTGGGAAGCTGATACCTGTTGCACATTGGCCCACTCTGCTTTCTCAAACAGGTGGTAATTCAGCGGAAAACCGCAATTTTCGAAAACGGTGTGTTGTTTGCCTTCGGGAAGGGAGGAAAACAATAAAAACCACCTTTTCTTGTGAAACTTGCGGTGTCCCACTGTGCATACAAAATTGCTTCAAATCATATCACACATCATAATCATGCTTTTCTTTTTCTACTTCTTTCCATCCAATTATTCATAAATAATCGAAATGTTTGAGGTTTGTTTGTTTGTGTTCGCGATAATCTTTGTTACTACTGAATGGATTTTCAGGTTTACCCGTGTGAATAATCTTTGAAACTACTGAATGGATTTTCAGGTTTAGCCGTGTGAATAATCTTTGAAACTACTGAATGGATTTTCAGGTTTAGCCGTGTGAATAATCTTTGAAACTACTGAATGGATTTTCAGGTTTAGCCGTGTGAATAATCTTTGAAACTACTGAATGGATTTTCAAGTTTATCCGTTTGAATAATCTTTGAAACTACTGAATGGATTTTCAAGTTTATCCGTTTGAATAATCTTTGAAACTACTGAATGGATTTTCAGGTTTACCAGTGAGAATAATCTTTGAAACTACTGAATGGATTTTCAGGTCTACCCGTGCGAAGCCGGGGGGGGGGGGGGTGAATATAATAAATATTTTGCAATAGGCACAAAATTTCATTTTGGTTTCACGGTAGCTATTTGAAAGGTATTTATGAGAGAAGTGAAAGATTTGGATGTGCTGAGTTTTTGTTGTGTGGGCGTTGGTTTAGTGGCTTAGTAGTAGAAGTACAAATTATTTCATAGATTTGTGTCGTATTCAATAATTCCGTTGAAATACATTGATGATAATTAGAATTTTATGGAAATTCCACCGATTAGGAAATACAAATATTCCAGCAATATATTTATTTCAAATTGAGAACTGCTATTTTTGAAGAGAATTAAAATACACATTATGTTTTTGTTTTTGTAATAGAATCCATAAAAATAGGAAACTTGTTTGAGGTTTTCGGACTACCTTTTACTAGTCTACTACTACTACTCTTTCTTCTCCGTGATTGAGTTGAACGCAATGGTGATGATGATGATTATGAACATTTTAACCAATGTTTATATTTTTCGTGCAAATAAAGCAATTGTAACTTATGTTGTATTTTTTTATAACCCTATACTTGTATTCCTTACAAAAAACGTGACTATCGATAAACTACAAAACGAACAGATACATCCCTAGTGATGTTGTAGTTTCGTCGGGTCGTGTTTCAAGTGCCGTTTTTATAAACATCTCAGTGTTAAGGTGGGTTCCCACGGCATGTTTGCTTCACAAACCCGACCGCGCCACACCAGACCACATGCCGTGGGAATCGGTGCGCCTGTGGACGTCTGCCGAGGCCCGTGCTATCCATTGGAAGTCGGAAAGATCAAAGGTGCGGCGTGGCGCGTGCCGTCTGTAGCGCGTATGCGTCGGTTGTAATCATTCATTTCACCTGCGGCCGCGTATGCGAGTACACGTGCTGATAGAGTGGACGAACGAACTTATTTTCGAGTTTTTAACTCTATTATACCAAAATGAACCAGCGCTATGGAATTGTTCAAAACCTCAACATAAAAATAGAAATTATGTTAATGATGCGTGGTTACGAATAAAAACCAACTTTACACATAGAAATATACCTATCGTTGAATTAAATTATTAATCAGTAGGTATGACCGTCCACACGCCTCGCCGGACGCACACATGCCGTGGGAACGCTCAGTTCAGATCGCGACGGACGGCGACAGGCGCTTGTCGCTTGCCGAGGTTAGTGAAGCAAACCAAAGAGACTACAAATACTACGTAAGAAAGCAAACATGCCGTGGGAACCCACCTTTATTCGTCAAATTGTTTACATAAGTGGATAGCATAGGTCCTTGTTATTTGTATTATAACTGAGAATATTTATTTTTTGCAATCTAGTCCATAGAACACGTTTGCAAACTTTGGACATGTAAACCAGCTATACTTTTTCGGTACCTACTTAATAATCATATCAATTTTTATAAGATAGTAAATATATCAATGAGTAAATTGTCGTTTTCAGAATGATAAAATATGGCTTGAATGCGGAATAATTAATTTTTTTGTGAAAGGCAATTTCTGGTCGCCATTTTAGAAATTACGCATGCGATGTCATCCAGATTTTGATAGTTTGACAGCGAGATCGAGGGGTTAAACATGAAGATACTGTCGATAACATAGTCTACTTTTGTTATGGCTGGCGTCCACTAGGCGGATCGGGCCGGGCCGCATCGCAACGCAAAAATACGCCGGCCTATGTTTTGTATGAAACATCGTCCATTAGCGACGGATCGGGCCGGGGCGGGCCGCAACGCATTGGCGGATTTCTGCCGGCGGTGCGCTGCGGCCCGGCCCGCCCCGACCCGTCTAGTGGACGCAGGCAGGCGGATGTAAGCGGCGAGCGTCTGTTAGATAAAATCCGCCTAGGCGATCCGCCGCGCCCCGTACAGGTGGACGCAGGAGCAAACAGCGCGTCCATTAGAGACGGCCCGTTGCGATGCGGCCCGGCCCGATCCGCCTGTAATGGACGCCTAGCATTAGAACAAGTTTATAGTCATAGACACACATGGATAAATACACGATAAATATCCTATCAAGTCAATCGAAAGAATTCAGTTGGAATTCAGTTACATACTTGACACTGCAAATAGTTATTTTAGTTATATCTTCTTGCCATAACGAGAAAAAAAAAATTCAGTGAATTATGAACGCTACCTACTTTATTTTTTATCTTCGTTTCGGAAATCGGACATATTGTTTGGCTCAGTTGTTTGGTGTGTCACTTGTCAGTGAACAACAGAACAACAAGTCAAGTCAACAACAATAGCAAAGAATATACTAGGTACTCTCTAACGAGAGAACAATAGTTAACTTATAACTAGTAGAGTTAGTTCTCGCCGAAGGTGAGTAGTATATTCTTTGAGTTAGTTACACCGCGTCAACGCGTTCCCCTTTTGCTACCTACTTTACTCTTTGCGTGTGCGTGATTTTTGGATTTTTGTAAGGTAAGTACTATATTTTATTGGATAACTGTTACACACTGTGTTATTACTTATTGTGCATATATTGAAGCTCTGTAGATAATTGGTTGTAAAAAATACATTGTAATATCAGTGATTTTCAAGTTTAAAAGTGACTAGGTACCTATCGCACAGTCCGGGCATATTTCCGGGGAATTCATTGCGATATGTTCGTGAATACTATAAATTACTAAAACACATAATTGAAACTAGTTTCCATTCAGATTAATTGATCTTATTTCTTATAATTTTTGTTAGAAATTTTGTAATAAAAATAAGAGAAGTTCTGTAGGTTCTGAAGGTCTGTTTGATGTATCAAAATGGCGGATTCACTACATAGTATAAAACAAAGTCTTTCTCTGTCCCTATGTCCCTTTGTATGCTTAAATCTTTCAAACTACGCAACGGATTTTGATGCGGGTTTTTTTTAAATTAATAGATAGAGTGATTCAAGAGGAAGGTTTTAGTATATACATAATTTATTAGGTTTTAGACAAAGCGGGCGAAGCCGCGGGCGGTACCTAAGCTAGTTGCTCAGAATACAGAACAAGCTAGTTGTTGATATAACGCGAGCTTATAGAAAATATCTGAAAATGGCGGCTGGTTCTTATGGTATGGTGGGCAAAATAACTTCTCAAACATATTTTTAAGCTATTGCATACTTCTATAGCGGGCCTTGAGCGCGGGGACCGAATCCAGAAATTCCGTAACGAAAAAACCTCACGCTCCCCATTCCAACAGGCACGGAGGTGTGGCTTGAAGGCATAGCATGCAATAGCTTTACCGCGGCAGTCCCCGAGTGCCACACGTCTTTTTTTTTTGGTATGGTTCCTTAGAGCATTAAACCAACCGGAGACACGACACGCGCAATTCTTTCATAGTCAAAAAGTCTGTCATTTTCTGCGGGGGGACGAGTCAACAGATACAAATTAAGTTTTGTTCTTCCTTGTGATTGATTGAGATTGGATGTATGTGATATTGTGAGAATTGCAGTTTTTGTGTATGTTTGTCTGTATGAGTTTCTAAATATGAGTGTATAATTTCATAATTGTATGTATGATTGTAATCATCCTGTATTTTTTTTCCGCAAATCTGTAAAAGAAAAAATGTATTGATGATTTTAAATTGGTTTAATTGTTATTACTTTATCCTTGCAGAATGTCGTCTTCGCACAAGGACTTTGTTAACCCAGCAGATTTCTTAAAGGTGCTTTATGAAGACGAAGAGGAGGAGTATCAGGGTGACGTGGGCAATAGTGACGTGGAGGTAAAACAATTTGCTTTGGAACTTGTATTATGTGCATATATAAAATAAAAATGTTTAATTGTTCCATAGGATGGAGTTAATGAACACTAGTCATTTTGGGAAAAGGTTTTATAGATCTGATATCTGCATATTGTTTATATGGTGTGATGTTCTAAGAATGGCTAATGTTGTTTTATCTTCCTTTATTATTACACGCTTTATATTAGCTTCACCTGTATGTTTGTAACCGACTTCTTTGGGCGCGATTTTGACCCACTTTAAACGGCCAGATTTCGTTCAAACTTTGTAGATTTAATGAGGACCAATGACAATACACTAGTTTGATAAAAATTTTCTATTTTTTAGTTCGGCTTTCTATAAAAAGCGTGTTTTTTAGTTTTTTTAAACTATTATTATTTTTTTTAATTACGATTGGGTTAGATAATATTTTGTATGTTTTAGGATTACTATGAAGAGGGGAGCGGGTCGCAGACACCAGACGCTCTTCACTATTTGCCAAAACGCGAGAGTATGGAAGGGAGGAGCGACTTAAGAGAGAGGTCGAGGTCGCCAATATGGCTTCAGGCATCTGAATCGTAAGATATATTTAAATTTATCTATACAGAATAAAATTGATTTCTCTGACGTTCATTAAAGTTCGACAATTTTTTTTTGTTTATGTTTTACGATGTCTTATGTCTTCTGTGTAAATACAAATTAGCATATCTTTCGGTCCTTTTTTTTATTTTGGTTTACTGAATTAAATTTAATCTGTCTAATAATAGCAATTGTTTTTGCAGAGCGCCAAGAGTGGTTGTACGAAATAGTGACGAAGATCGCACGCCGTTGGAGGCCGAAGACCCTAACACATTTTTGACCACTGACGCCCACACTATTTTTATTTCCCCAAATTTGAGTGAAAGGAGGAGTGGACGAAGGAGTGGTCGAAGGAGTGGGCGAAGGGGTGGCCGAAGGGGTGGACGAGTAAGGAGTGTACGTGGGCGTGGGCAAGGCCGTAGTGGTCCTCAGTGGGATGTAGGACACCCATTGAATGAAATTTGGGTGACAGATGACGATGTGCCAGATGAATTAAGAAATATGGTAATGGATATTGTAAATAGCAGAATGCAAGGTCGCGACAGGAACAGACCTGAAAGAGGAACGGAAAGCGAGAATGAAGATGATGAGTTTTTCGATGCAGATGAATGTAGGGATTTTAAATGGGCTTCTATGCAGTCATTTCAGGGGAAGGAGGAAACGTTTTTACCAGCAGTTACTGGTTCGACTCAGGTATATAATTCGGCCTATGATGCTTTTCGTTCCTATTGGGATGATGACATTTTAGGTCTGATTGTGTCTGAGACGAACCAGTATGCTTCTAAAATAACGTCTTCCGCTTTTCAGTCTGAATGGTACGCTACCAACATCCACGAAATTTTGTGCCTCTTTTCTTTCTGGATGATGCTGGGCATCATAAAAATGCCAACCATCACCAGTTGTTTTTCCACCCACCCACTGTTAATGACGGAAGTCTTCAAACGTATTTTCATTCGCAAGAGGTACGAAAATTTGACGAGAGCCCTCAATTTTATAGATGCCGACCCCGGTTATGATGCTTATACCTCTGATTGTCTATACAAATTAAGACCTATAATATTACACCTAAATGAGAAATTTCAGTCGAATTATATATTAGACAAAGATATTTGCATAGACGAGAGCTTAACGCTTTGGAAGGGGAGATCGGATATAAAGCAGTACATTAGGTCAAAAGCTTCAAAGTTTGGAATCAAAACTTTCGAATTGTGTGAGAGTGTCACTGGCTACCTTTGGTCGTTTATTGTTTACACGGGTAAACAATCCTCAGCGGATTTAGAACAGACACACGGTGTATGTACAACTGTCGTAAAAAAGCTAATGGCACCTTTGCTTGGCAAAGGATATCGATTATTTATGGATAATTGGTATAATTCTCCTCTATTAGCTAGATTTCTTAAACGTAACGGCACCGACCTCATCGGTACTTTAACACCATCCCGCCGAGATGTTCCCGTTCTAATAAATAAGGCTCCGCTAAAAAGGGGAGAGATTATTGCCAGACATTCCGGCGATGTCTCGGTGTTATCATGGCAAGACAAAAAACGTATAACCATGATTTCTACTTGTCATGGTTCATATACTGCCTTGCCTAGAGTTCCATCTAAACATACATCTCGTCCAGTACCATTCAAACCACAAGTGGTACTGGACTATAATAAATTCATGGGGGGAGTGGATCTCAAAGATCAAATGCTAGAGCCTTATTTATTGGAACGGAAACGTTGTCAAAAATGGCACATGAAACTTTTCAAACGATTGCTCAATGTTTCCATCCTTAATTCACGCATTCTTCTTCAGTCATCAACTAATAAAGTTCATGATCATTTAGCTTTCCGCCTTCAACTAGTAGATTCTATCCTCGCTGAACACCTTACTCATTGTCCTCAAGCTCGCAGCTTCAATGTATCCAGCAGTAGATCTCAGCACCAAGAACTTGGGAGGCTGATACCTGTTGCACATTGGCCCACTTTGCTTTCACAAATCGTTGGTAATTCAGCGGAAAACCGCAATTTTCGAAAACGGTGTGTTGTTTGCCTTCGGGAAGGGAGGAAGGATATAAAAACCACCTTTTCTTGTGAAATTTGCCGTGTCCCACTGTGCATACAAGGTTGCTTCAAATCATATCACACATCTTAATCATGCTTTTCTTTTTCCACTTCTTTCCATCCAATTAATCATAAATAATCAAATATTGCATCGTGTGTCAGTTCGCAATAATCTCTGAAACTACTGAATGGATTTTCAGGTTTACCATTGTGAGCCCAGAACCTCATAGCACCTGCATGATAGGATACAGACAGTAGTTTTTAATGGAGAACGTTCTAGCGGTACGTCAATGAACATTGGTGTTCCACAGGGGTCTATTTTTGGTCCCTTCTTGTTCTTGGTATATATCAATGATCTACCCTATTATTTGCAGGATAGGTGTGAAATAGTTCTGTTTGCAGATGATACCTCATTAATATTTAATGTGGATAGGCATGACCCAAATGTTGACGAAGTGTACAGTGCTCTTTAACACATATCTGAATGGTTTACTGCTTGCTGTACCATCACAGTATATATTTAATAATATTTTGCATGTACACAAAAACGCTCACTTACACACAAGAGTAGGAGATAGACACTGTTATGGCACAAGGAACAGAAATAAAATTGAAATGCCATTTTACCGGTTAGCCAAATTTTAAAATTCATTTATGGGTCAAGGTATACGCTTTTACAACAGAGATCCACAATGTATTAAAGAGTTTAGTAGTGCTAAATATAAAACTTATGTAAAAAATATATTAGTTCAGAGAGCCTATTACAATATTAAGGAATATATCGCACCCCTAGATGAAGACTCCGGTAACTCAAAAAACCGGTTTTCAGAAATAAAGAAAAACTGATATTTCTACATTTAGAAAAGATAATATTTTTAGACCGTGTTGGATTAAACTGTTTGTTTATTGACTATTAAAAACCTGAACAATATATTTTTTTTTAGTTACTGGGGTTTTGAAGTAGAAATATTGAACTTTTTTGTACACTAAGAAGAGAGAAGAGTTAGTTAACTTTACCTGAAATTAAAATGAGTTACGTTACTTTTCACCTGAAAAAAAAAAGCTGATTTTTGCTGAGGAGTTTTGAGTTATATTATTTACTAGTTTTTCAGTCATAAATGAATAAATAAATATTTTTTTAAATAAAAATGCATAGGTAATATTAGAAAATTTAAATATGTATTCAAAACATGGTACATATGAACTTATCATTACAAACTATTATTACTAATAATTACTATTTTTCTATAATAATTGAGATCGTGGACTACTAATCTAAACTAACTAACATAACTTTCATAAAATCACAGCAATAAGTGAAAAGATGTTTATTATAAAAAATAGAATTAAAAATTGTTATTTTTTTTGTAATTTTAGGCTCAACAACTATAATACTAATAAATCGATGATGTTCTTATAAAACTCTAAGGCAGTCTTTGCTAATAGTGTTACTTACTTACCTTATAATATTAATAGTAACTTTTGGTTATAACCCCGGTCAGTGGACTATAGATTGTTGTTAATAAATACGCAGGGTGGTTCCCACTTGTTGAATGAAAACTCGCAGCGATTTCAGAAGGTGCTTTATATTCTTAAGCAATTACAGGTGATTTATTCGGTAGTATCCTATTCTATGACGACGACGACGACGACGACTGGGTCTTCACACACGCGGCCTCCGTTAGGAGGCTGCGTGGGGGATGCTGTTCAGGTCGATTCGTCCTCTGCAGCAGGTTGCTAGCGCTGTCCGCTAATACGGGCGGGTTACGAGGAGGACGAATCGCCCTGTTTAGAAATTTGGGACACAGTATAGGAGACTGTGCCCGACTCATTAAACTTTGCCCTTTTCGCTTTTTGCGTTGACTCGACATACAATTTTTACACGTTATATACAATCTTAACCTACTTAAAGCTACCGGTAGGTACGAGTGAGCGTAAGGGCACAATACGCCCCGCCCACTCGACCCTACTACCGCCGCCCTTTACCGCCGTCGTCCTCGTTTTCGTCGTCCGCAACAATCTGCTAATGACCTTTCACTTTGAATGTATTCCCGTGTAGGTTGAGCTCGGAGATAGTGCGATGGTATCCGCGGAATTGAATTAATAAATTCAATAACACTGTCCTTGATTGCAGGATCAACCGTAGGGTGATTTTTATGTTTCCCTCTTTGCTCGCCCTCTATAAATCCAGCCACTGACTTTTTATTAAAAGCCGTTTTAATTACTTGATCACCTATGTCAAGCGTGGCTTTAAAAAATGTTTTACAAACACGAATGCGCGAGTTGTTGTCTTCAAAATAGAAGGCCATATTTAGAGCCCGGTAGTTTTCTGTGTTTGAGTATCGATACTTGGGCTTTATTACGTGGGAATGACGCACAATGTACTCCCTCTGTCGCTAAAGATCTCCGAGATTCCAAAATGCCTCAAAATTTTTTTGACGAGATGTTGTATTGTGAATGGTAGTACATTTCAGTCTGAACTTTTCTCCGCAAGGTGGTCGCATTTTGCGAGCAGCAGAGATTTCTTTTTTTTAGTTTGCCTCGTGACTTGTACGCCTTTCCTGAATTTTTTAGAGTTTTAGCTGGATTTGCTTTCCATGCATGTGCTTTTCTTAGTTTTTTTTTACTCTGGACTATTTCCTCATGCGCTAGACTTATTTCAGTTGGAGAAGTATTTCGATCCAGATTATTCTCGGGATCAAAGTTGGCAACATTACTTTCGGCTACATTTTGAATATTGCGATTAGAGTCAGTAGCATTCTGTTCATTATCGGAGTTACTACTATTTGCTGCTGCTTGAACTACTGCTTGAACTGCTGCTAGTAGTTGAACTGCTGGATGAAGATGAAAAAGAGCGAGTGCGTGACGTTTGCGGTGGGGAGGGCGATTTATGCAAAGGAGAGAAGATTATTTTTTTAGGACAGGGGTTTACGTAGTGTGGATCTGCAACGGAATCATCAAACTCGGTTTCATTGACACTGTGGATTGGTGATGAGACAATATACTGACGTTTGAGAACTCTTCATTGTCCTTCAGTGATAGACTGTTCAGATTGTAGTTTAGGCTGCTCGTCATAATTTAGTGAAGAGTCTAAAATGATGCTTGGTGATGTCACTAACCTTTCCTCCGCTGGTAACTCGGGCTCTTCTACATTACTGACCATAATTATACCCGGGGACAAATTCCTTGAACCCTCCAATGCTTTTAGCGGGTTAGGATCCTCCTTTTTTGTGTTCAACATCTCTAACATCAATTTTCCCCGACCTTTCATAATTCTGAAAGCAAATAATGATCACATTCATTAAAAAATCAAGTAAAGTCAACCAACTAAAAAAAACAACAAAACTTCACGATCTTAGTTACTTCAAACATTTATAACATAGAAAGAAATCAATTGAAAATGTTATAAATAATCTATTTACTTTATTAAAATTGCGTATTTAACTAAACAAGCAACAATAAACAGAGTTAATCTTTTATTCAGGAAAACTGAGTCAAAATTTACGTAAATTTTCATGTAAATTAAAGTAACTCAAAATAGCCAAACAAAACATTGTGATACAATATCATCAAAACCCCTGCAAATCAAAATGAGCAGTCCTTAATATCAACGAAATTTCAGCAAAAGTTGAGCAACTCCAAATAAGAAAATAAACTTACCTCACGTAAACTCCTGCATCTCAAAATGTGAAACTTTTGAAACTAAAGATGACTAAAGAATTAACTAAAGATGGCGGTGCGGGGCAAGGTCATTCAACTAAAGTAATGTTTCACGCCACGCCATTTTTTTCAAAATGGTGGACGATATTATTATGTACGTATTATTACCGGAGTCTTCATCAGTAGGGGTGCTATATGGAAGATGAAAATCAATGGAGGGTTGTCGCGTAAGAACCACTGGACAGTTTTTTTGGCACATTATGTTATATTATGTAGTTAGATATAACTGATATAAGTTACATAATATTGTTATGTAAAATTCAATTATTGTAATATTGACATGATTTTAAAAGATCAACTATGGACTACTGCTTTCCGAATCGGTGGTAATTGTTAAAAATATTCGAAAGTGCTTCTAAAAGAAGTCTAATTGAATAAATAAATGTTTGAGTTTGAAGCCGGGGCAGGTCGGGAATCTTAATATATATAAATCTCGTGTCACAATGTTTGTCCTCAATGGACTCCTAAACCACTTACCGATTAGGTATGTATAATAAAATTCGTACACCATGTGCAGTTCGATCCAACTTGAGAGATAGGATAGGTTTTATCCCGGAAATCCCCCGGGGAAGGTAACTATGCGGGGTTTTCTCTGAAAACGCGGGCGAAGCCGCGGGCGGAAAGCTAGTATAATATATATTTTGCAATAGGCACAAAATTTCATTTTGGTTTCACGGTAGCTATTTGAAAGGTATTTATGAGAGAAGTGAAAGATATTTGAAGTGCTGAGTGTTTGGTGTGTGGGCGTTGGTTTAGTGGCTTAGTAGTAGAAGTACCAATTATTTCATAGATTTGTGTCATATTCAATAATTCCGCTGAAATACATTGATGATAACTAGAATTTTATAGGAATGCCGCCGATTAGGAAATACACATATTCCAGCAATATATTTATTTAATTTAAAATTGGGAACCTCCTGCTGTTTTTGAAGAGAGTTAAAATACACATTATGTTTTTGTTTTTGTAATAGAATTCATAAAAATAGGAAACTTGTTTGAGTTTTTCGGACTACCTTCTTTCTTCTCCGTGATTGAGTTGAACGCAATGGTGATGATGATGATGATGAACATTATAACTAGTGTCCGACCGAAACTGGTTTCCAGGCCGAAACCGAAACCGAAACCGAATGTTCGGCCGTGGCTTCAGTTTCGGCCGAAACCGAAACCGAAACCGAAACTCACGTGGTCAAGTATGAAATTTCTAAAAATACTGAACTTTGGTACATTTTACCTATTATTTTGCCTTAATTAGGGCATGAAATGAAAACACAGTATATTAAATTTGTTGTAATCATTTATTTAATATAAAATAAAAAAATAGTATTTTTAAAATATTAATAATAACAATTTTTATTTTTATTATTTTTTCAAATTAAGTTCTCAGTTAAATCAGTCATCTAAATCAAATCAGTAATTGTTACTGTTACTTTTAATACTAAGTTTTGGTATTTTGAGATCTTTCTCTTTATTAAAGAGTCTTTAATACTTTGGATTGGTATTTGTACTTAGAAGAATAATCAGTCTCTTTAAGGTACCTCTTATATAAAAATAATAATTATTAATTACTATTACACCCAGTTCCAATCTCAACATAGATAATCAAAAATTGTTTCCACCAGCGTGGGTCAACCAACGCTTTGACAGCGTCCGTCAAAGCGTTGCCGAGGAAAACGAAGTTAGGCGAGCGTGAACGTGTGTCACAACGTGTGTGAACTAAGTTCACTGAACTTGCGAAATAAGTTTCGGTTTCGGCAAAAGTTTCGGCCGATTTTGGCCGAAACCGAAACTGCGGCCGAAACTTGATTTTTGGCCGAAACTCGGCCGAAACCGAAACCGAAACCGAAAGTTCGGTCGGACACTAATTATAACCACTGTTTATATTTTTCGTGCAAATAATTAAAATACACATTATGTTTTTGTTTTTGTAATAGAATTCATAAAAATAGGAAACTTGTTTGAGGATTTCGGACTACCTTCTTTCTTCTCCGTGATTGAGTTGAACGCAATGGTGATGATGATGATGATGAACATTATAACCACTGTTTATATTTTTCGTGCAAATAAAGCAATTGTAACTTATGTTGTATTTTTTTATAACCCTATACTTGTATTCCTTACAAAAAACGTGACTTCGATAAACTACAAAATAAACAGGTACATCCCTAGTGATGTAGTTTTTCAAATCAAATCAAATCAAATAGTTTATTGCATACTAATACATTTTACATATTAGAAACTTTTTTTTAAGTGGGGAAATCTTAGGCGATCCTCACACTGCCCCGCATCATGCTGCATGTTGCGTGACTGCGTGTTTAACGTTACTTGTATCTCCGTTTGTATAGAAAACACGCACAGTCCAACACACTGAAAATGCAACCACGCGCGTTCATGCGGGTCACGCGCATACACGCGGAGAAACATGCATCCCCGCGCGTAGATGCGGGGCGAGACGCAAGGTATGGCACACCGAATCCCGCAATGCCGCGCGTGATTTTGAATGGGCGTGACGTATGTGTTAGAAAATGGATCTCGATATCGATCGATTTATTAACAAATGACCCATTTAAAGATCTTGTTTGTAAATAAGGATGTACCTAGTATCTTCTATAGGCACGATTTCTTTTAATTTGACCGTACAAAAACCAAACAGTTAGTATAAGCAGCGTCATGGCATCGTCGTGGCAGCGTCCTGAATGAGTTCCACACTATTAACCATTTTTATCAAAACTATCGTGATGCTCACACCACAGAGAACGGCGAATAAATGATTAATGAGAGCCGCCGCGCCGTGCGTGAATCTACAAATGCACCTACGCGCGTGAGTGCGCAAAAAACCCGCACGATGATGCAGATCTGCACTCCCGCAGGAACGCGCGTAGGTGCTTCGACATGCAACATGCAGCGTGATGCGGGGCAGTGTGAGGATCGCCTTACCTAAGATACCCACGGCGAATGAATCTCAGTTCCTTCTCGGGTAGACTGAGACTCTTTAGCGTGATAATAATATAATACTAGTATTACAAGGTTGAAGAGTTATTTTGTTCATTCATGCTTATCTCAGAAACTGCTGTCCAATTTGAAAAATTCTTTCAATATCGAGGAAGGCTATAGGAGCAGAGCAATGAGGGTAAAAACGGGAGGCACAACTTCAGTAGATACGTTGTTAAAATTTAAATCAACCGTTTAATAATAATTAATAGGCTCAATGTCGAGTCTCCGTAGTTATTTTCAGTATTGTTTCATTTATTGAAGTATTATTTGAGGGTTCATGGTCACTATTTATGTAGTTAAAATAGTATAAAACAAAGTCGCTTTCTCTGTCCCTATGTCCCTTTGTATTAGGTTTTAGACAAAGCGGGCGAAGCCGCGGGCGGTAAGCTAGTAAATTATATAAGTACTTAAACCTTCCTCTTGAATCACTCTATCTATTAAAAAAACCGCATCAAAATCCGTTGCGTAGATTTAAAGATTTAAGCATACAAAGGGACAGAGAAAGCGACTTTGTTTTATACTATGTAGTGACTAGCTGTGCCGCGCGGTGTCAACCGTGTGGCCGCTCCTGTTGATCTTAGCGTGATAATAATATATAGCCCACTAGCTGGTGCGTTGTGCGCGGGCTGCAAGCAGCCCGCGAGCCCCTTTTGCCCCTGGGTTGAAGCAATAGGGCAGTCATTAGAAAATGTGTTAGAATTCCAAGTCCATTTATAATTTTCTGCTAACTGCGATTCCACAGTCAATCGGAAGTGCTTATAAATTCCCAATTCATAAATTTTCTATTCTGGAATGCTGTCGACCTTCGAGTGTGCGTTGTGCGCGGGCTGCAAGCAGCCCGCGAGCCCCTTTTGCCCCTGGGTTGAAGCAATAGGGCAGTCATTTGAAAATACATTCAAATTTCCTGTCCATTTGTTACATCTGCTAACAGCGATTCTACAGTCAGTCGGTAATGCTTATAAATTCCCATTCAAGTATTTCCCACTCTGGGAGGCTGTCCACCTTCGAGGGAGCGTGGTGCGGAAGCAACCCAGGGCAGAAATCTTCAGTCATTTTAAAATGCATTAAAATTCCCCGTCAATTTTAACAAATTGTAACAATAATAACTTATCTGCTAACAGCGATTCCGCAGTCAATCGGAAGTACTTATAAATTTCCCATTCAAATATTTTCTATTCCGGGGGGCTGTCCACCTTCGAGAAAGCGTGGTGCTCATCCCATGGCTCATCCCATGGCAGAAATCTTCAGTCATTTGAAAATGCATTCGAATTTCCTGTCCATTTGTTACATTTGCTAACAGCGATTCTACAGTCAGTCGAAACTGCTTATAAATTACTTATTCAAATATTGGTTTAATTTTTGAAACGTGATCCACAATTTTATTTATTTGAGGTGTCTAATCAATAGCGGTGACTTTTCATAATAAACTGTTCAAGACAATAAAATATGTGTGAAGATGTATAAAACATATTGAAAACTTCAAGTCTTTTTAGTAGCGTAGTTTAAAATCCAATTCATTATGCTTTCGGCACTAAAAATATCTAACTGAAAGCCATAGGACTACAGTCAAAGGGTGTATCGAATAAGATATCGTTACACTATTAAAATAACTACTTTAAAAAAACCGACTTCAAAAACGGAAAAGTAAAATATAATTAATTATTTTCACTATATAGGTTTGAAGTCGGTGCCAAGCACTAAACACTTATTAAACTACGCAATTTTTTGATACAAGAACTAAGATTATTTCGATACAAGAACTACCTACTTGCAATTCAATAACATTATTCGCGATACAAAAAATTGGCTATTTTCGATACAAAATCTACACTACTCTTGGTGTAAGTCCTACGCTTATAAAGCGTGAAGGATTGGCTCATTCACTCAATAAATGTGTGAAGATGTGTATATTATTACATATTGAAAACTTCCGTCTTTTTAGTAGCTTCGTTTAAAATCAAATTCAGTATGCTTTCGGCACTAAAAATAAGAACCTACTTTTCCGTTTTTGAAATCGGTTTTTTTAATGTAGTTATAGTTTTTAACCTACGTAGTTTTTTTGTTTGACTGGGAATCGCTCTAAAGTCGTTTCTGTTCAAGAGTTTACTTAACACGCTCGTCGCTTCGCTCCTCGCTACCTATTTGAATATTTACGCCGGCCGCTGACGTGAATTGCTCGCTTCGCTCGCTTGGCTAGTGCGGTAGTTCAAAAGTTAACCTAACTCGCTCGTCGCTTCGCTCCTCGCTACTTCTTTGAATATATATACGCCGGCCGCTGACGTGAATGGCTCGCTTCGCTCGCTTGGCTAGTGCGGTAGTTCAAAAGTTAACCTAACTCGCTCGTCGCTTCGCTCCTCGCTACTTCTTTGAATATTTACGCGGGCCGCGGACGTGACTTGCTCGCTTCGCTCGCTTGGCCAGTGCGGTAGTTCAAAAGTTAACCTAACTCGCTCGTCGCTTCGCTCGTCGCTTCGCTCCTCGCTACTTCTTTGAATATATATACGCCGGCCGCTGACGTGAATGGCTCGCTTCGCTCGCTTGGCCAGTGCGGTAGTTCAAAAGTTAACCTAACTCGCTCGTCGCTTCGCTCCTCGCTACTTCTTTGAATATATATACGCCGGCCGCTGACGTGAATGGCTCGCTTCGCTCGCTTGGCTAGTGCGGTAGTTCAAAAGTTAACCTAACTCGCTCGTCGCTTCGCTCCTCGCTACTTCTTTGAATATTTACGCGGGCCGCGGACGTGACTTGCTCGCTTCGCTCGCTTGGCTAGTGCAGTAGTTTAAAAGTTAACCTAACTCGCTCGTCGCTTCGCTCCTCGCTACTTCTTTGAATATTTACGCCGGCCGCTGACGTGACTGGCTCGCTTCGCTCGCTTGGCTAGTGCGGTAGTTCAAAAGTTAACCTAACTCGCTCGTCGCTTCGCTCCTCGCTACCAATTTGAATGTTTACGCCAGCCGCTGCCGTGAGTCGCTCGCTTCGCTCGCTTGGCTCGTGCGGTAGTTCAAAAGTTAATAAATATTTTCTACTCCGGGAGGCTGTCGACCTTCGAGGTTGCGCGGTGCGCGGGCAGCAAGCAGCCCGCGGTGCCATCTTTTTCCGTTGCTATATTCCTATTACCCTTCCTACTATGGAAATTTCCATACAAAATTTTCGAAAAAAAAATTTCACTTTCTAAAAAAAAATATTATATGCCTGAAAGCGGACCAGGTTTTGAAGCATTTTTTACTTCGGCGACCCTGACCTACCTGCCACCAGTTCAGAGAACCATTGAATTTCGTGATGTATGGAAAATGGAAACCGGGGGTCGGAGAGAAATTCTGAGTATGCAGTTTTGTAAATCTGGCCGATTAGAGCATAGAAGTCAATTTTCAGACCGATCGTAAAGTAACCGGCGCCACCAACTTGCTTTGAAAAATTGGCCATTTTTGAAAAAAAAATTGCGTCCAATTTGAAATTTCTCGATTGCCCTGGTAGCGCCCCATGTTTCTGATCATTTTTTAGTTCTACACCCCCCACCTATCTTGCGCCGTTTCGGAGAGCCGTCGAATTTCGCGTTGTATGAAACTCGGAAACCAGCAGTGAAAACTCGATTATGAGTTTGCCAACTTAATATGCGGCTCGATTAAAGCCCCTTTGCCAAGTTTCAGCGCGATCGGACCAGCGGTGGCCATTTTAGCATTTGTATGGCGGCGGCCATTTTTTCCGCCATTTTGAATTTTTTTCACTATCTGTGGTAATTGCTCGAGGTCTACTACACATTTAGTTTGAGCACCCCAGATGTAGCTGCTACCGTTTGCGCGGGCCGTTGACCGTCTCCGCGGGCTGTGAGAAAGTTCAAGATATCGGATTTTTCTGGATATCCTGGGAGCTGGGCGAGTACGAACGTGGTGTGAGTGTGTTTCCGCGATGCGCCACCTCGTCTAAATTTACGTTTTTATGTTTGCGCCAAAAATGGAAAAATTCCAAAATCGAGCGTCCCACTACGGCTCCCTGGTAGCGTCCCAGGGTGGTGATCATTTTTAGTTCCGGGACCCCCCACCCAACTCGCACCGTTTCCGCGGGCCGTTGGATTTTACGTTGTATGGAAGTTGGAAACTGGGGCCCGGAGCCACTCGAACGGGGCACCGATCGATTGGCCGGCTCGAACAGAGCACGTGTGCCAAATTTGAGACGTAAGGATTCATAAACGGCGATTTTGGCAAAGTACGGCGGCCATCTTGTTTTCGCGAAAATCGCCATTTTTCCACCACCCCTGGTAATCGCCACCAGTTCCGAGCATTTTTTGTTCAGACACCCCCCCTCCAGGTATCACCGTTTTTGCGCACCTCCAGGGGTCCACTCGGTTTTCGAAGATGATCGAGATCGCTATATTTTTCCTCTGGTCACTCGGCGCACCTCTACACGATCACGTCAAAATCCCCCCCACTTTCCACGTAGTTTCCGAGAAAACCGATGTCAGTCAGTGAGTCAGTCAGTGGTAGTGTAGCTTTATATATTATAACTAGCTGGTGCGTTGTGCGCGGGCTGCAAGCAGCCCGCGAGCCCCTTTTGCCCCTGGGTTGAAGCAATAGGGCAGTCATTAGAAAATGTGTTAGAATTCCAAGTTAATTTGTAATTTTCTGCTAACAGCAATTCCACAGTCAATCGGAAGTGCTTATAAATTCCCACTTAAAAAAATTTATATTCTGGAATGCTGTCGACCTTCGAGGGTGCGTGGTGCGCGGGCTGCAAGCAGCCCGCGAGCCTCTTTTGCCTCTGGGTTGAAGCAATAGGGCAATCATTTGAAAATGCATTCGAATTTCCTGTCCATTTGTTACATCTGCTAACAGCGATTCTACAGTCAGTCGGTAATGCATAAAAATTCTCCATTCAAGTATTTTCCAATTCGGGAGGCTGCCCACCTTCGAGGGTGCGTGGTGCGCGGGCTGCAAGCAGCCCGCGAAGCATCACAGGGCAGAAATCTTCAGTCAGTTGAAAATGCATAAAAATTCCCCGTCAATTTGTTAATTAATATCTGCTAACAGCGATTCCACAGTCAATCGGAAGTGCTTATAAATTTCCCATTCAAATATTTTCTATTCCGGGGGGCTGTCTACCTTCGAGGGTGCGTGGTGCGCGAGCTGCAAGCAGCTCGCGGCTCATCCCAGGGCAGAAATCTTCAGTCATTTGAAAATGCATTTGAATTTCCTGTCCATTTGTTACATCTGCTAACAGCAATTCTGCAGTCAGTCGAAACTGTTTATAAATTACTTATTCAAATATTGGTTAAATTCTTGAAACGTGATCCCCGAATTTCATCATTTTGAGGTGTCTAATGGATAGTGGGCAGTGACTTTTCATAATAAACTGTTAAAGAGTTTACTAAACACGCTCGTCGCTTCGCTCCTCGCTACCTATTTGAATATTTACGCCGGCCGCTGACGTGACTTGCTCGCTTCGCTCGCTTGGCTAGTGCGGTAGTTCAAAAGTAACCTAACTCGCTCGTCGCTTCGCTCCTCGCTACTTCTTTGAGTATTTACGCCGGCCGCTGACGTGACTTGCTCGCTTCGCTCGCTTGGCTAGTGCGGTAGTTCAAAAGTTAACCTGACTGGCTCGTCGCTTCGCTCCTCGCTACTTCTTTGAATATTTACGCCGGCCGCAGACGTGACTTGCTCGCTTCGCTCGCTTGGCTAGTGCGGTAGTTCAAAAGTAACCTAACTCGCTCGTCGCTTCGCTCCTCGCTACTTCTTTGAATATTTACGCAGGCCGCTGACGTGACTTGCTCGCTTCGCTCGCTTGGCTAGTGCGGTAGTTCAAAAGTTAACCTAACTCACTCGTCGCTTCGCTCCTCGCTACCTATTTGAATATTTACGCCAGCCGCTGCCGCTATTCGCTCGCTTCGCTCGCTTGGCTCGTGCGGTAGTTCAAAAGTTAATAAATATTTTCTACTCCGGGAGGCTGTCGACCTTCGAGGTTGCGCGGTGCACGGGCAGCAAGCAGCCCGCGGTGCCATCTTTTTCCGTTGCTATATTCCTATAAATTACCCTTCCTACTATGGAAATTTCCATACAAAATTTTCGAAAAAAAAAAATTCCCTTTTTACCAAAAATTTTTATATGCCTGGAAGCGGACCAGGTTTTGAAGCATTTTTTACTTCGGCGACCCCGACCTACCTGCCACCGGTTCAGAGAGCCGTTGAATTTCGTGATGTATGGAAAATGGAAACCGAGGGTCGGAGAGAAATTCTGAGTATGCAGTTTTGTAAATCTGGCCGATTAGAGCACAGAAATCAATTTTCAGACCGATCGTAAAGTAACCGGCGCCACCAT
The DNA here is from genome assembly GCF_061535395.1 of Colias eurytheme. Taxonomy (NCBI): domain Eukaryota; kingdom Metazoa; phylum Arthropoda; class Insecta; order Lepidoptera; family Pieridae; genus Colias; species Colias eurytheme. The sequence goes on from NC_143008.1 coordinate 2,137,288, forward strand.
CTTGCTTTGAAAAATTGGCCATTTTTGAAAAAAAAATTTCGTCCAACTTGAAATTTCTCGATTGCCCTGGTAGCGCCCCATGTTTCTGATCATTTTTTAGTTCTACACCCCCCACCTATCTTGCGCCGTTTCGGAGAGCCGTCGAATTTCGCGTTGTATGAAACTCGGAAACCAGCAGTGAAAACTCGATTATGAGTATGCCAACTTAATATGCGGCTCGATTAAAGCCCCTTTGCCAAGTTTCAGCGCGATCGGACCAGCGATGGCCATTTTAGCATTTGTATGGCGGCGGCCATTTTTTCCGCCATTTTGAATTTTTTTCACTATTTGTGGTAATTGCTCGAGGTGTTCTACAAGTTTAGTTTGAGCACCCCAGATGTAGCTGCTACCGTTTGCGCGGGCCGTTGACCGTCTTCGAGAGATGAGGGAAAGTTTAAGATTTCGTATTTTTCTGGATATCCTGGGAGCTGGGCGAGTACGAATGCATCATTGGTGTATTTCTCCGTTGCGCCACCTCGTCTAAATTTACGGTTTTATGTTTGCGCCAAAAATGGAAAAATTCCAAAATCGAGCGACCCACTATGGCTCCCTGGTAGCGTCCCAGGGTGGTGATCATTTTTAGTTCCGACACCCCCCACCCAACTCGCACCGTTTCCGCGGGCCGTTGGATTTTCCATTGTATGAAAGTCGGAAACGGGGGCCCGGAGCCACTCGAACTGGGCACCGATCGATTTGCCGGCTCGAACAGAGCACGTGTGCCAAATTTGAGACGTAAGGATTCATAAACGGCGATTTTGGCAAAGTACGGCGGCCATCTTGTTTTCGCGAAAATCGCCATTTTTCCACCACCCCTGGTAATCGCCACCAGTTCCGAGCATTTTTTGTTCCGACACCCCCCCTCCAGGTGGCACCGTTTCTGCGCACCACCAGGGGTCCACTCGGTTTTCGAAGATGATCGAGATCGCTATATTTTTCCTCTGGTCACTCGGCGCACCTCTACACGATCACGTCGTTATCCCCCCCACTTTCCGCGTAGTTTCCGAGAAAAGCGATGTCAGTGAGTCAGTGAGTGGTAGTGTAGCTTTATATATATATGATAATATAAAATTCTCGTGTCACAATGTTAGTCTGCATACTCCTCCGAAACGGGTGGACCGATTCTCATGAAATTTTCTGTGCATATCGGGTAAGTCTGAGAATCGGCCAACATCTATTTTTCATATGTACCACGGGCGAAGCCGGGGCGGGCCGCTAGTATATTATAATAATAATATTACTCGTGGATAATGTGGCTTTCGAATAGAATTTTTAAAATCGGTCCAGTAGTTTATGAGCCTATTTATTACAAACAAAGTATTCCTCTTTATAATATTAATATTATATTATTAATATAGTGTAGATTAGGTTTTAGACAAAGCGGGCGAAGCCGCGGGCGGTAAGCTAGTTTGGGATATAATATCTAACATAATAGTTATAAGCAGTATTAATTTCCATTTCTCGTTTATATTGATAAATGAAGTACCTCGAGAAAGAAATTAATTCCTGCTTCTGAAAAGGAAGTCGACTAACTAAAGGTAAGAACGATTTGTAACATTTTTATAGTTATATACAACTAGCGGTCCGCCCGGGCTTCGCCCGTGGTACATATTCACGTTTTCTCTACATAAGAACCATCCTCGTACTTCAAGGAATATAATAAAAAAAGAATTAACGAAATCGGTTCAGCTGTTCTAAAGTTATGCGCTTACCAACACATTTTTCAAATCGGACCAGTAGTTCCCGAGATTAGCGCGTTCAAACAAACAAACACACACACAGCTTTCTAATATTAGTATAGATTATCTTTTTAGTTATGTTTTTAATACATTTTGTTGTAATATTATGTGGCTTTAAAATAGCTTTAGCCTTTACACTAGTTCAAATAAGCATATTTTTCTGATATTACTTCTAATACATAATATCTAATAATTAAAAATAATTAATAAGAAACGAATCCTAAAAATAATAACAATTTTTATTTATGGAGATAGCAAAAAGAGAGTCAAATTTTCTATTACAGTGGTGTTGGGGAACATTTTTCCTCTATTAAACCTCATAAGGACCTGATTCACAGGCGTGGCTAATCTTTGACCGCAACAGCAGTCCCTCCGATATATTGCATCTGATTCTAAGGGACGCAGCAAACCCTGATCAAGATGACAATATTTGCTTGCGCATGGGCCGACAATGGGGGCAATCACATGGCAGTGGATTTAGAGCGGATCCACCACATCTACCGAATTCCTGTGTAGAAACGGACTCCCTCTGTCCCATGCCGGCGCGTTTGTTATATACGTACGGACGTAAAAAATTTCGCTTGCGCGATTCAGAAATATATTTTTCCATTTTGAGTTTTATTATACACTAGCTTCCGCCCGCGACTCCGTCCGCGCGGATGTCGGTCTTCGCGTGGATGGTTTATTTCTCCATTTTGAGTAACTCTGATAATGACATCTTATAAATATCTATTGGACCCAAATACGGCTAGGCCTATAATAATACGCAACGTGTGTTCGCGGTTCTACAGAACAACGTCTATGGATAAAATTGAAAAATTAAGATTAATTTTTTTCTACATATTTTTCCAGGATAAAAAGTACTCATCCTATTTTACGCCCAGGATAATAAGGTATAATTATACCAAGTTTCATCGAAATCGAACCGGTAGTTTTCACGTGATGTCTTCACATACAGACAGACAAAAATTTTTTTAATCACATATTTGGGTTTGGTATCGATCCAGTAAGACAGTGCGCGCACGAGCAACTTTGTCTCCGCAACTATTTTGTCTCCGCAACTATTTTGTCTCTTCACCCATGGGCTAGTATGAAAGTGCGCGCACGTAGCGACGCAACTCCCCATACAAATTGATGGGAGAGACAAAATAGTTGCGGAGACAAAGTTGCTTGTGCGCGCTCGCTCTTACACCCCCTGCTATTTATTTTTTCAATATTTTCAATGTACAGAATTGACCCTTCTACAGATTTATTATATGTATAGAATTAGCCTTTTAGTCTCTGACTAATATATAGTTATCTGTGCCTGACATATATCCACCGTCCTCGCTAACTGGCCAGCAATCCCTTTTCCATCTTTCACCTCCATGAAGGCCGAATACCATTGCCTATTCCACTAACTATAGATTATAAAATAAAACCTCCTTTCAAGTTATTATATTTTATTTTAAATTTAAATTAAATAATGTAGATGTTAATGTAGGAAAGCCCGGGAAGGTAGGAAAAGGTACCGATAAGGTAGTTAGGAAGGTAGGTAGTTGAAAATCGAAACCCCATGTATTAATTTGTCTGTGATTTTGTCCAAATAAATCGTTTTTTCCCGTCGTGACAGGTTTTGGACATGGTTTTAACGGTTTATGAGGGAATAGATTCTTGCATTTCTCATCGTAGTACAAAGCAGGTCTTCTTAAATACCTCGAGTAGTAATACCAGACACATGAAAGTTCTCTGACATCTTTATAGACCAGGACTGGTGTAAAGGGTGTAAACTTACGACCTTCAGGTGTTATTCTCGGTGTTTTTGGATAAATATGAACAGTGCGGGGGGAAACGGTTACAAATTTACCATCGTTTTCATAATCTAAGTCGATATCGTCTTTTTTCTTGATTTGTCTTTGGTTTCTTAAAGCAGGCGTCGGCGTTGCAGTCGCTTTACCTTCTTCAAAGTGGACATTGTTCTCAAGTTTTCTTCGTAATTCATTCTCATAGTCTGTGATAGTTTTTATATTTGCTCTGTTTAGTAGTTTTTTATGTACATTTTTGAATACTTGACTTATGTGCGCACCTTGAATATTTTCATGGGGTTCACTGATTTTATTGTCTATGATATACAAGCTATGTACAGAATTAAAATATATTAAAATATTAACGATTAAGGCAACCGATACGTACATTTTGTGGTTCGATTTAAATATTGTAAATTGCTCCGACAATTTATTTATATACTTATGCGTTTTGTTATCCTGTAACAGGAAAACGAAAACCTATTATTCATATTTTATTATTTGGATTTGTTATTAAAATATGTAATCGTATATTTATTATTGGAAACAAGCTGAGTCCGCGCGTAAATGACATTTTCCTTTTAATCCTTATGAAATATCAGAATAAAAAGTAAGCATAAGTTATCTCTTATTGCATCGGCTACCTGTCAGAGAAAGTCTTGTGAAAATTGGTGCAGCCGTTTCAGAGATAAGCAGGAACATACATACAGACAGCCAAAAAAAATAATTAATATTACTATTTTGCTAACTATATGTAGATACCATGTAGGTTATACATCCATGCATATACATTTAGTAAAAAGCTGTTATTTCAATAATATTACAAACAGACACTCCAATTTTATTATTGGTAAAGATATATAAAGACACTAGCTTTACGCCAGCGGCTTCGTCCGCGTAGTCAAAGAAAAACCTGCATAGTTCCCGTTCCCGTAGGATTTTCGGGATAAAACCTACCCTATGTCCTTCATCAGACCTCAATTTATCTCTGTACCAAATTTGAAGTTAATCCATGCAGTGCTTTTTGATAGATTATACATATTCCACCCGCGGCTTCACTCGCGTGGTCTACAATATTTTGTGCTTCGTATATTTTTTATGTGACTTCTCTCTTCGTATATTTTTTTGTGTGTATTTTTTTGTGTGTGTTAAAGGGCAAGCAGAAAAAGCATCAGTTTTGCATAGCAATTACTCTAGTTAAACATTTAATGTAGAGAAATTACTTAATTAATTAAATACTAATAATACGGTTTTATTATGTATTTCCTTCCGAATAATGACGTACATCATCCATCTTATCTATAACTAGCTGCGCTTCGTGGTTTCACCCGCGTGGCTCCGCTCCTGTTGGTCGTAGCGTGATGAAATAGTGGTACGGGAGCTATTAACGTTAAAAAAAAAGTCATTTTAGTATAGTTGGTTTTTTGATATACTGTTCCTCTTGCTATTTCGGTTAGAGTCCGGGCTGTCTGGCTGGTCGCAGTGGTTGCGTTTTTTAGTGCGCATCTCATCTGCACAGGATAATTTCCTTAATTTAAAGTCATTTTTTAACGCGTAATTTTTAATATTTTACCTTTAGATAGATCCATCAGACATAATTTTTTTATTGCAAGACGTTTTTTTCGTTGTTAAATAGGTGCCAGACGCAATTTTTTATTTCGTTTTTATAAAAAATTCAAATTATTTTAGAATGTCTGTAAATTTCATATTATGTTCTTCAAACATAATATAATCTAAAATTAATTAGCCAGACGCTAATTCGATTGTTAAGTATTAAATATGTACAAATAAAAACGTAGTGAAAGTAGGTAAGTATAACAATTTGATGATTGTGTTTATGGAGAGATAGTTTAAAGTGCAAGAGAGATAGAAAGGGTCGGCCGCGAAAATTAAATAACAATAAAAAATAACTTTTTTTTTTCGAAAATATACCTAAGATGCATAGAAATTGAATTGTTCCTACTCTAAGATTCCCTGTGTTGTGGGAACAAGACACAAGTACCTTCCATTGGTACATTTTATTCCTTAGGCTAAAAAATAAACTATTAGGGTACATCAACAATCTTCTATACAAAACAATTTTTTTATTACTTAACTATTAAGTTATGGGTTTAAATGAAAACAGCGATTACATAAACTTATGTATATTGTTTCCAATAGCACATTGCCTAATACCACACATTACACACCGCGTACAAGAAGAAAAAGAACCACAGACAAAATACAGTGTTGCCAATACAAGTTAAATTTTCTAATATATAATATCTAATATTAACTAGCGACCCGCCCGGCCCTGGCTTCGCACGGGTGCAATGCTCATACTAAATACACTACAGAAAAACTGTGAACGTTGAATATAAAAACATAGCGGCCCGCTCCGGCTTCGCACGGGTATAAAATATATAGCCGGGCGGTCGGCTGGTACCGCCGCAAACGCTACGTCCCGCAATTTTTAAATCTGTAATATCTTCGAAAATATTCACTTAACTCATACGGTGTAAAAGGCCATATAGATCTATATTAAATGAACAATGTATTCAAGGTCTTTAATTGGTTAAGGATGCTGTATTGGTTAAAATCGCTTCGAAAATTAGCCATTATTTGTCGTAAAAAGTAAATGACAAAAAAGTTATTGTGGGTTATCCATAAGTGATAGACATATACCATCGCGGACTTTTCTGTAGACCTTTTCAATGTAGTTAGTACATTATTTTGATAAAACTCGTAGGGTGCCTGCGTTTGCACTGTAAGTGACATATCACACTAGCGGATTGGAAGTTATCTGATTGCATTTCGACCAAGATTTAATAGATAAAACAATACCCTAAACATTAACATGTTATGAAACTCGTAAAAAATAATGATCTCATAATTATTATACTATCACAAGTTATAAGTAACAACCAGCACGGATTCCATTTTGTTAATGAGTGTACATGACTGCGACGTTAAACGTTGCGCATCTGCCACGCGTCCGCAACGAATTCGCTGCGCGCCCGCAACGTATTCGTTGCGCACCCGCTCCGCTTTGAAACCGCTCGCAATCCGCTAGTGTGATATGTCACTAAGTGGAAAAAATGTAATTATTTACGAAATCACATTAGAAACCTCAAAAATAACAGTAGGTACTTCTCCACTATTTAATGGATGTTATTATACATATAAACCTCCCACTTGAATCACTCTATCTATTTAAAAAAACCACATCAAAATCCGTTGCGTAGTTTCAAAGATTTAAAGAGACATAGGGACAGAGAAAGCGACTTTGTTTTTTACTATGTAGTGATGATGATAACAATATTAATTCATTAATCTTAATTCTTAATATATATACATAAATCTCGTGTCATAATGTTTGTCCTCAATGGACTCCTAAACCACTTAACCGATTATAATAAAATTCGCACACCATGTGCAGTTCGATCCAACTTGAGAGATAGGATAGTTTATACATGTAGGTACCACGGCCGAAGCCGGGGCGGACCGCTAGTATACCTACCTATATAAATTCATGCTAACTACTTTAGTTAAATTCAATACAAACTTAAACATGCGAGTGTGTGTGTGTTCACGTGTGTGTGTCGTGTGTGGTGTGGTGTGTGTGTGTTGTTTGTGTGTATGTGTGTACATAAATATTGAAACAAACTTTCTAGTTGTTTACAGATGATGGAATATTGGAAAACAATAACAATTCCTTAGACGATAACATAAATAATTCTGACAGTGTGAGGAAAGATGATGATGATGATGATTATGAAGATGGCTTTTTAAATTTAACAATGTAATTGTTTAACCTTCATTGATATAGTTTTTATTCCATTCTTTTCAATGTATGGTAACTTTAATTTATTTTTCACTTTTATGTTTTTTTTTTCATTTTAGCTTTTATTTATAAGAACAAGTGTAAATAATATTGTATTCTTGCAATTATTTCCTGTCGCATAGTTAAAATACACTAGCTGATGAGCTGCATGCTTCATTACTTTTTTTTATTTATACACATTATTTAATACTTAACAATCGAATTAGCGTCTGGCTAATTAATTTTAGATTATATTATGTTTGAAGAACATAATATGAAATTTACAGACATTCTAAAATAATTTGAATTTTTAATAAAAACGAAATAAAAAATTGCGTCTGGCACCTATTTAACAACGAGAAAAACGTCTTGCAATAAAAAAATTATGTGTGATGGATCTATCTAAAGGTAAAATATTAAAAATTACGCGTTAAAAAATGACTTAAAATTAGGGAAATTATCCTGTGCAGATGAGATGCGCACTAAAAAACGCAACCACTGCGACCAGCCAGACAGCCCGGACTCTAACCGAAATAGCAAGAGGAACAGTATATCAAAGAACCAACTATACTAAAATGCTCTCTTGTCAACGTTGGTAGCTCCTATACGATAGACTACCTACCTATAGCCTTCCTTTGAATGGGCTATCTAAGACCGAAATAATTTTTAAAATCGGATTAGTAGTTCCTGAGATTAGCGCGTTCAAACAAACAAACATACAAATAAACAAACTCTTCAGCTTTATAATATTATTTCACCTAAATTAATTTTAATAAACACTGCTATTTTTGTTAATCGTTAAATACCAACATTAAATATATTATCCTCTATTGCACACAAATTGTTGTTCCATGTTTTAAAATGTTTTAAGTTCTTGTTTTGCGCTCATTATACGACTTGGCTTTCGGTTTTTTTAACTACTAGCTGTCCGCCCCGGGTTCGCCCGTGGTACATATTTAGGTTTTCTCTACATAAGAAGTAAGAACCATCCTCGTACTTCAAGGAATATAATCAAGTCTAATTAACACACAATATTTAAATCACTCCGATTTTTTTATTCCGATAGATGGCGCTAAGATAAAATTTTGACAAGTAGATAAATTAGCTTTTACATTATTTGTGTCTTAGATTACAAAATAAAATACAGATGGAGCATGTCAATCATTCATCGCCCTTGTCAAAGAAAATACGAAATCAAAAACGAATACGTTCCTCCGCTAGTGCTATAGCGATTCTAGTGTCATGCAATACGTCAAAAGGGGTTTGATATTTTAGTAAAAAAATGCTGTCTTGTGATATCAAAACGCTGTAAAACTTGTTCCCGAAAACAAACAAAAAGATAAAACATCGTTTTACAGATTTTCTGTAGATTATTTGGCTTATTTAATTTTGTATACAAATAATAATTTTACAAATACGAAGGAATTCAAAACTTCAACGTATGCTGCCAGTATTTTGAAAATGAATTTGCCATTTTTAGGGGTAAAATGGTTAAAAGATATTCGGGGTAGTGCTGTTGGATTTTTCGATCGTGAATGTGATTATTTGTATAGTGCAATAAAAGTTCATGGTCATTATTAGATTATTTTAAAAAGTATTATACATTATTTTGTTACTTTTATAAAAAGCGTCGTTTTCGCTTGCGATTTAATTCATGTGAACACATGATGGATATGATGAAAATAAAATCCCGCATTCTCGACTAAAAACTACCGCTATTCGCATTCATATGTTTTGAAAAATAAAAACTTTTTTTAATGTAATTTATTTAATAAATTTAATGTAAGTAATTTATTTAATAAAAATTGAATAAAATTATTTTGTCCATGTATAACTTTAGTAGATAGGTGATAAAATAATTTTTACAATATTATAAAATAATATCAAAAACCCGAATTTATATTAAAATAAAAATTAAAACATGACTGCTAATAATTTATGTAGCCTACGTCACTACCACCACAGCTACCTTCATAATTCAGATGATTGCAATGACACCTCATAAGTCACAACTCAAAATCGATCCAACAGTTTATACTGCAGGGCGTGTCAAAGAAATATTATACATACATACCTACACTCGAAAAACATAACCCTCTTTCTTCCGTAGTCGGGGAAAATTTTGGGAAAATTTTCAATACCTGGTAACATAACACCCACACAGAAGCACCGTGTACGTACAGTGCAACGGCGAAATGACAGCACACATAGCTTTATGGAAATGACGATAAATTATTCGGTTTAGTTCGGCAACGCTCCATCTGTCTTTTATTTTGTAATCTAAGATTTGTGTCTATTGGAAGGATGAAATAACAAATTTTATTTTTTTAAATATTTGGCTTCGTACAAGCCGGTTTGGTCGGTAGTTCCCGGTCTAAGCAAGAGAACTATCGAAAATCTTTGAATGCACTTCTTTTTCTTTATAATAAAGTGAAGTAGTAAGTAGTAAAGGAATGTTTCTTTTCAGCTAAATTTGCTATCTCCAGTATTTCAAGTACTTTCCCTTCAGGGCCCACGGTCGAAGACGGGTCGGACCAATAGTGCTATATTGTGGTGCTATTAAAATGATTTATGAATGAAATATGTTTTATTTATATAGCTTAAGGTATAGCTCATGAGACATGTCGTCTAGACATTTGATTATTTCAGTGTAATAAAGTCACAAGGAAAAATGGAAGGAATAAAATAAAAGAAAAAAACATACTTTTATAACTTTAATTTTGTACAGTGAACTTACTGACGTACTTGCTTCAATCCGTCGAACAGTTTCGATTCCAACGGACATCGATGCAATATATACAGTTGCGAATTTAAAAAATTACCCTAGAAACAACATTATATTAGCCTAACTAATAATTCAACTAAATTCCGCCTAGCACGTGACGTAGCGCTGTCCCTGTCACACGAAATGCGTGCGAAAGAGACGGCGATATCAATTCCTAATTCAAATTGGACTATCGGCCATTTTGAAACCGTTATTACGTCACATTTTTGGCAGTTACAAGGAAAAAATACCGTTTTTTATACAATATATTTACAAAAATGGAATACTATATCGAATAAGATGAAACACTAAATAAAATTGGAAATTAACGAGAGATCGGAACACACGTTGACATATCACATTTACGATTTGCGCTATGAATTTTTATATATACATATAAAATAAAATTAATTGTATAATAGCTGCCAAGACACATTTGACACAAAAATTAAGTGATTAAAACAAAATAGAACAACCATTATTATTAAGTATTAAAAAAAAATCTAAAATAGAACATTACAATTTAATAATCGCAAATTAAAATGTGCCAATTATAAAAATTACTTTTCTTGCAATTCATATTTCATAATCAATTAAAATAAGGGATGAATAATCAATAAATGTAACTTTTTTAACTAATCCCTGTTTTGCCGCCATTTAGCATTTTGACATAAGTAAAATTAAACAGATATAAAAAAACATAGATAATAAATACAAATATTATTTTTAGCATAGAGCATAGTTAATATTTAGTAAAATAAAAACAAATTTTCAATTAAAATGGAAATTCAAGAAACTCAACATCCCTCTTTGGACAAAATAACAAGTTATCTCTTTATTACACCATAAATACATTTTTTTAAATAACAACATTTACGGCCAGTTTCACAATTCTACATGTCATGTTTAGTTCTGTCAAAATGACAGACAATGTACAAAAATTGTTAAAAATCGGTGAATTCGCAAATTGTGAAACCGGTTTTAAATCCCGTTTTAAATCAGTTAAAAAACAAAGCCGCGCAATAAACAGAATAAGAACACACTTCATAACGCAAATCCGACTTAACCGACTAGAGCACACTAATTTTTCGTTGTCGGCGTTCCAATGTTCAAAAGGCCCGAGTAACCCCTAAACTGATTGGCCATAAAGTCCCTATATAGGGCCAATTGTCTCTGGTCCATTTGGCCCAAACTACTGTAGAACGCGTTCATATACATCGGGTCCATGAAGGGGTTGACGGGGCCCTTTTGCATATCCATCATTTGGGTCAAATTCTGCCCTTTGAACACATTTGTCAGCAAATTATTTGGCATCGCGCTGTTTTGCGAGTCCTTTGACCCCGTTGAACTGGTTGGGGATACATCATCGCGCGATATTTGGTAGTTGGGGACCACTATGGGGGCCTTTTTGACCCCAGATGGTGATGGGAACGGTTTGGGGTAATCTTTCGGTGGTGTTGGCGTTTTTGCTGATGTGAATTTGCCGTTCGACGACCGTTTTTGCGGCGGCCGTTTTTGCGTTGGGGTTTTCGGGTTGACGAGCGTTATTTCCAAGTTGGAACCGACCACCGCTTTTCCATCTAGAAGCGTGTAGTTTTTCGTCAAATTTTGCGGCGTGGGGGTCACTGACTGTGGTATTCTAACTATTTCAACTGCTGGTTTTTGTGGGGGTGGAGATTGGGATTTGCAAGTAAGGTCGAGAATATCTTGAGGGGTCGGTACAGAGGGTTGTATGGCCCTTTGGGGTTTGATGGGGGTTCCTTGTAGCACGTGTGGGGGCGGCATGAAGGGGTCTTTGGGATTGCCGTAAACTGTTTTCTCTGGCCCACATGTTCCAAAGGCGCTAGTGGCTTGAATAACTTTCGGGGGTTGAAGGCCATTACCGTAATTTGGTGGGATTATATTATACATTTGGAATAGTTGCGCTTGCGTCATTATTTGGTGTTGTACCGCGGGGTTGAGGATTATAGGCGCGGGGTTTATTAACGGGGTTATGGGGGTTAGAGGGGTTGCTAGGGGAGTCGGCCAAATAGGGGTTGGGGGTACGGCAGTAACTTCTAAACCCCGTTCTTTGAGGATTTCCAGCTTTTTCTTCTTGACGCTCTGTGGACTCTCCGGATACTCGTCTAGGTCTATTATTTCTGGTGTTTTTGGTTTGTATGGTACCTGAAAATGAAAATGATTGTATTATTATTTTATTTATTGTTGTATTGATAATTACAAAAAAAAGTTTTTTTTTTGACGTTACATCTGTGTAACAAACACTATGATATTTTTTTATGAACTATTAATAGTAAATATATTTTTAGCCTTGTTTGAGAAACTTTTAACTACATAGCGCCCGGCAAACTTCTTGGCCAAAAAGAAGCGTGGTGGGGGAAGTTTGCGCATCAAGTTTTAGTACATTTTTATATGCGCAAGCTTCCTTCACCACGCTACTTTTTGGCCAAGAAGTTTGCCGGGCGCTACTAACCTACTACATTTTACCATACCTATTATAATGTTAGCCGTTCATTGGCACGTAAATAAATAATTAAACTACACATAAATAAAGAATAAGAATTAAAGAATGTTTTCATTAGTTCTATAATCTAAAGAGAGGAAAGTGTTGTTATTCTATGTAATGATAAGGTTCAAAAACTTCTTGACCGGTTTGAAAAAAACCTTTCACTAAAACCTAATAAATTATATACTAAAACCTTCCTCTTGAATCACTCTATATATTAAAAAAAAACGAATCAAAATCCGTTGCTTAGTTTTAAAGATTTAAGCATACATAGGGACAGAGAAAGCGACTGCGTTTTATACTATGTAGTGAAGAGAAGTATTCAATTCTTATAAAGATACTAGCTGTTCCCCGCGGTTTCACCCGCATTGCTCCGCTCCTGTTGGTCTTAGCGTGATGATATATATTATAGCCATAAATATTATTTCTGTGATAAATCGGCTATCTAAATAATTTTTCAAATCGGACCAGTAGTTCCTGAGATTAGCGCGTTCAAACAAACTCTTCAGCTTTATAATATTAGTATAGATTTACCTCAACGATTTCATCATCGCTATGTGGGGGTGGTGGTGCGGGGTGGTGGATACCAAAGTTGGTGACTGGGGCCGGTGGTGGTGGGGACGCTTCTACGCGAACTGCTGGTTGTGGAGCTGCAAATTAAAAATAAATAATAACTAAATATTTCAGGACAATTTTCACACACGGCACGATCTGATCCCATACTAATTCACTTGTGTTATGGAAACCAAATGGCTGATAAACATACATTTATAATCTTATATATAAAAATGAATCGCAAAATGTGTTGGTAAGCGCATAACTCGAGAATGGCTGAACCTATTTCGATAATTCTTTTTTTATTATATTCCTTAAAGTACGAGGATGGTTTTTATGTAGAGAAAACGTAAATATGTACCACGGGCGAAGCCGGGGCGGACCGCTAGTCTTATATATAAAAATGAATCGCAAAATGTGTTGGTAAGCGCATAACTCGAGAACGGCTGAACCGATTTCGATAATTCTTTTTTTATTATATTCCTTGAAGTACGAGGATGGTTCTTATGTAGAGAAAACGTAAACATGTACCACGGGCGAAGCCGGGGCGGACCGCTAGTTTTAAATAAATACTTATATAGATAATTAACACCCAGACACAGAGCAAACATCTATGTTCATCACACAAATGTTTGCCCCGGGTGGGAATCGAACTTATGACCTCTTGCTTGGAAGGCAGGGTCACTACCAACCAAGCCAACCGGTCAGTCTAAAAGTAATGTTTTTATTTTGTTTCACAAAAAAAGAGCGTATGTGCCGAGTGAAGTGAAACTTCTTCGACAAGATTCATAGATTCATGACGTGACGGTATTGCCATGACGCGACTTTGAAATGTTACTCTCAACGCGCCTAAAGATTCAAAAACTTGAGTTATCTTTGAATTTTGCCAAAGAAGTTTCACTTCTAACACATGTAATGCGCACTCACGCTCTTATTGTATTTCGATTTCTTCCGTATGTGCAATAAAGTATTAAAATATTTTTTTTCTAAAGAGATAATGTTTGCGCCAGTTAAATATTAATGTAAAATGAATTGTATTATGGTATTAAATAAAAAAAAAGACGGGTTGCACTGGGGGAGTGCCGGCAGAAGTGAAAACTTGATTATTAACGTTGAGCATGTTTGATATTTTGGAATGGTATCCGTCTTACGCTTTTTCGATCAGGTCACGTGTCCTGATGCGAGTTTAAGATTTTATACCCATTACAGAAAAAGTGCTCAACGCCGCTAAAGAAGTTTTCACTTCAAAAATAAAAATAATTTATGTGGGTAGTTATAAACTCACGTGTGTTGTTCGGTTGGTGCGGGCGGGTCGGTTTGACGCGCACAGCTCGCAGCGAGCTGCGGCCGGCCGGACGTGCTTTGTGCTGCGAATTACATTATTGAGTTATTTTACTATATTAAATGAAATAAAAATATTTTTAAGCTATTGCATAGCTTCTATCGCGGGCTTTGAGCGCGGAACCGAATCGAGAAATTCCGTAACGAAAAAACCTCACGCTCCCCACGGGGACGGGCAAGGAGGTGTGGCTTGAAGGCATAGCATGCAATAAGCTTTACCGCGGCAGTCCCCGAGTGCCACACGTCTTTTTTTTCTTACACTTCATTGTAATACAATCATTAAATAACAAGAAACAGTAAAAATAAAATATGGTATTAGACAGATGTAGTACAATTGGCGGCCTTATCACTGAGCAATGGTCTCTGCCAGGCAACCGAGCAGCAAAAAGCGAAATATTTGGTAATAACATTTTTCTTTTTTTGTTGTTTGTTGCGAAATATTAAAAAAATATGTGTTAAAATAAATGAATGTTCGTAAATATATATTTAACAATTGTAAATATATGTATTTAATAAATTATATTTTACATCCACTTATTTTGTTTAATTTTCTACCTCAAGTAGCAAAGCTCACAGGAACGGAAACTATGCAGAATTTTTTTTTTTGAAAACGCGGGCGTAGCCGGGGGCGTAAATCTAGTAAATAAATAATTACCTGATCTAAATTAACTGCTGTGACTGAATTATGGCCGTTTACTGCGTATTTCTCACTTAAAGTCGATAGGCTAGTTAATGCGTTCGAAGCGATGCTACTCTGCGCGTCTGATAGCTCCTTTAGTATTGTCGTGTCTGAATTACCTGTAAATAATAGAATAATGTGTCAAAAAATGTATTTACTACCTGTAAAAAGAATGAGATTAAAATAGGATATTTTTTACACAATTCCCGTAAATAGTTAGTGAGATATCGAATTAATATTATAAACCCACTAAACAAATTATTATGATACTTTGCAGTGATGTAGCTTATGTGCCAACACTAGTGTAAATATGTAGTTATGTATGAAAAACAAAACTGTACATTGAATACATTTATAAAGAATACTCGGGAATTTTTATCTGTTTGTCTGTATGTAAATCTGGGCTATTATATATTTTGCAATCAGCGGAGCAATGCGGGTAAAACCGCGGGGCACAGCTAGTTATAAAATAAAAATATTATAGCATAGAATTTCTACTTTAAGATTCACAATAACATAACGTACCTAAATGCAACTTCTGCGCGAGTTCATTCAAAAACTCTTTGCCATCTTTCCTATCTTCAACTCCCACATCTATCAACTTTTCCACCGGCTTCACCGATATCTTCCCCTCCCCTTTTCCCTCCTCTCCCTTTTCCCCCTTTTCCTCTTCCTTCTCCTTTGTTAGCGACTCTAGAAACTCCCTATTTAATTCCTCTGCGGGTTTTGAGGTAATATTCATGTCCTCTTTTAGTAATTCCCCAGTTTCATTGTCCAATATGAGTTTTTCGTCGGCTTTCGGGCTTGGTGTGCGTAACCTCTTTTCTGGGAAGTCGGTTTTGTTGTCTATGTCGCGTAGAGGCGAGTCGGTGACGTCTATCGTGTCTATGGTTTTTGGTTCGTCTATTTTGCCGTTCAATTTGGGGAAGAGTTTTGGGTTTTCCCGGCGCTGGTGGTTCTCGAAGAGGAGCAGGAATCTGAAAGGAGGTACATAGATAAATAAATATATGGGGCATTTTACGCGAAGCGGACAGAGATTTCAGGTTCAGGTTTAAGTTTTATTTTAAATGGTATGTTACACCTGTATATATGGGGATATTGCCGCGCTTCGCCATTATAATATACTAGCTTTCCGCCTGCGGCTTCGCCCGCGTTTTCAAAGAAAAACCCGCATAGTTCCCGTTCCCGTGGGATTTCCGGGATAAAACCTAGCCTATGTTACTCGTGGATAATGTAGCTTTCGAATGGTGAAAGAATTTTTAAAATCGGTCCAGTAGTTTATGAGCCTATTCATTACAATCAAACAAACAAACAAACAAAGTTTTCCTCTTTATAATATTAGTGTAGATGTAGCTCAAAACTACTGTGATGACCACTCTAGAACTTTGCACGAAGTGCATAATATAAGCCAAAGATAAGCCATTTATATTATAATCTTGAAAATCTTGAAAAAAAATTAAAATATGTAATGTTTATAAATAATTACTTGTGGGATGCGCGTTAAAATCTAACAAATTATCAAAAGTCGTAGAACAAATTTTGTTACTTATGATGTTAGCTATCTTGTCCTGCGAGGTTGCTGGTGTTTTACAAGTAACCATCTATACAGGTGTAACATAGTAATAACCATACAGATCTAGAGAGATGCCAATCGCTTGCGCTGAGTACGAAACCGTGTCTCATTACAAATTTACGCACACAACTGCAGTAAACAAAATCAAAACAATACTTCACGTTGTGTGCGTGTCATCACACAAAAATTTGAGAGCGACTATTCGTTCGCACACTAGATTGTAAGTGACGTACGTATACAGCACCACTACAGTTTGTTCTTTTTTTGGGCATATTGCTGCCACACCGGCCCCGCCCCCTAACCATATCTCCCTTTAGTTTCTGTGATCTGTGGTAATAACTAGATAATATTTTCTCACCTCTCATAAAGCCGTCTAGCCCTCGGTGCCAGACCCCCATACAACAACTTCCAGACCCGCCCTCTGCACGCCGCTTCGTAGCCGCCACAAGATCGAACCCGACCGTATAACTTGCGGAGGGATACTGGAAGTAAATAATAATATATTAAAAACTTGAAAACAATGGTTTGTAGATGATAATACAAATTAAAAAAAAGAAGAATTCTATGAAAACGATGAAAATAAATTTATGGTGATTGAAACAAATTCCATTTGAAAGCAGATCAACTTGCAAAAAAAGGACCATCCTCGTACTTCAAGGATGTATAAGGATATATTATGCCGTTCTCGAGTTACGCGCTTACCAACACATTTGGCGATTCATTTTTAAAGTGAAACTTTTCTTTTTTGTCTCAAACTTTTTGGTCTGTGTAGCGCATGTCGCGTGTATCGCGGCTGCCGAGTAGGTATACCTACTCGGCAGCCGACCGTCACGCGACATGCGCTACACAAAGCAGTGTTCGGAACCGTTCGAACAGTTTCACTTTTACCGTGGTTTCATAAAACCACACAACATTTTTTATTATATAGATTACTAAAAACTAATTTTCACATCTCAGTAGAGAAAAATATATTCTTATAATGCTTAATAAAAAACCACATACTATTTTTCGTATGCGCAATCTTCATATAACTCCTGTCCTTGTAAAACTCTCTCAACTGCTGTAAGAACTCTTCATCTTTCACGCTTTCCTGTCTCTTCTCGTCTCTATCCGGTCTCTTCTCTTCTCTCTCCTCTCTATCTTCTCTCTCCGCCACTCTGCTCTCTGTTTCGTCTTCTTCTTCGCTCTGTTTATCACCGCCGTTCCGGAGGGACACTCGGCGTGGTGTCTGGAAAATTTTATTTTATTAGAGGTTTTGTTTCATTTTTAATCCTTTGACTCTTATTGAAGTGAAAACTTCTTTAGCGGCGTTGAGCACTTTTTCTGTAATGGGTATATAATCTTAAACTCGCGTCAGGACACGTGACCTGATCGAAAAAGCGTAAGACGGATACCATTCCAAAATATCAAACACGCTCAACGTTAATAATCAAGTTTTCACTTCTGCCGGCACTCCCGGAGTGCAACCCGTTTTTTTTTATGTGGCGTGTTGTTTGGAATTCAAAATTTGTATAGGTTAACAATTCTAATTGTTATTATTTCATTTAGTTTTCCCGTGTTCAGTTATTATAATTGGCTATTGACTGTATCGATAATTATTATTGGTGCCATTGTGAATAAAATGTAAACAAAATGTCTTTAGCATGTAGGCTGCAGTTTTACCTGTAAAGTTTTCAGGGAGTTTTGAAATAGTGATAATAGTTTTGGAATAGGTGATTTTATAGATTCGGAGGAACTCTTATTTCGACTAATAACCATTGCCAGAATATTTTAAAAAAGTTTAATAAAATCTATAACCACTAAAAATATAATAAAACATGCTCACCCTCGGCTCCGTCGGCGTGACGTCACTGTCACTCGACCGCGAGTCACGGTCACGGTCAGGGTCGTGGTCACGGTCACGCGACCGCGCCCGTGCCCGCCGCCGACCACGTGGTCGTCCTTTTAGTTTCGGCGCGAGATGGTTGCATACGAATTCGTGGCCTTCCAGCTCTGGGTACTCGAAGGTGTCCTGTGGAGGATCAGACTTTAGATAATGGGTAAATTATGTTTATTTGTAAGAATGTTAGTTAAAAATGGTGTAAATATGCGTGAAGGTATCTCCTTACATCACACGTAATATCACTAAAATCTGTTTGGTAGGTTTTCGTGTGCAAGAGAAGAAAATAATAAAACTAAATTTGTAATTTTAGTATTAATTGTAATTAGAGGTTGGTACCGGCTACCGCGAGTAAGAGAGAACCATGATGGTACTGTGTGTTTATGTTTCTAGTGCCTCAGTACAGTTCGATTCAAACTTAATGGCGGCTCGGAAGTTAGGTGCAGGTGCGAGTGCGGGTGCGCACAGTACGTGTGTATCCTTGTGTTCTAAGAGTGTTTTGTTTATTTGTGTCTGTCTGTGTGTGTAGGTATTTTTCACATACGAGCACACCACGATAGTGCTGTATATGTCTGTACCTTGCAGTGCAAAATTGGCAGTATTCACATGTATTATTAGTGTTTTTGTGTGTGTCTGTGTGTGTGAGATTCGCCTTGTAGCACGGTATTCTTTTGTTATTAGTGTATGTGTGTCTGTATACACGCACCTTACAGTACAGTATCCGGGTATTACTGGTGGGTGCCGCGTACCCGCCGAGCGCGGCCACAAGCGAGTCCCGCAGCCAGGCGGATTGGATGCCGTCCAGTCGAGCTGCCAGCGCGCGGTATCTGCAGTAGCGGGGGTAGGAGAATACTACGACGCCTGGACTGTCGGTGTCTAGTGCTGGAAGGAAAAAATTATGGTCATAATCGAGTTACATATCACAATCAGCAAGAAAACTATGGTAGAACAATCTGAGTTGTCTATAAATGGGGGAAAGGTAGCAATAGTTTCATTATTTGGACGATATTATCATCATCGGGTGCAATGGACAAATTCTCCTGGACCTGGACTGTCCGGCGTCCGCATTCTTTGCTGTAACTTAGCACGTTACGTTACGTTTCCATTGCTTACATATCTAACATAATATTCGAGTCGCATCCTTACGTGTATATCAGAAAGAGACAGCAATACTATCTACCGTAGCACACGTACCCTACAATTACTCTTGACAGTCTTATACAGTAGAAAGAGACAGCAACTTACACATAGCACTCTTCTCTCTCTCAACATCACTAAAATCCAGTCTCGTATGATGCAATGGCGCAGTATGCTTCGGCTCACTGGGCGGAGCGCACGCGCCCCGCCATACTGCCCGGAGCCCCCAGCGCCAGCCCGTACCGGAGCACACCCAGGAGAGCAGGTCCTCAGCACGCAGGACCACTTTGTCGTTGATTGCGAGTACTTCGTCCTGGAAAGAGGAGGATTTTTGGTTAGCAAAGAACGGCTGAATGTCTTTTTAAAAGAATCAAACAAAATTTGTTTATTGTGCACAGAGAAAAGTACAAATAAGAATAAAAAATCAGTCAATAAATAGAAAATTAAAAGAAAGAAAGAGTAAGTAAACAAAAGAAGACTGTAAAGGGTTTAAAAGGGGCAGTTCGATAATGATTTGTATTTTGTTTAGCAAAGTAGTACATGCGTATTGTAATTAGGATTTTCTACAATCTACAGATCGTAGAAC
Source organism: Colias eurytheme (assembly GCF_061535395.1). Classification (NCBI taxonomy): domain Eukaryota; kingdom Metazoa; phylum Arthropoda; class Insecta; order Lepidoptera; family Pieridae; genus Colias; species Colias eurytheme. Next base: position 2,157,669 of record NC_143008.1, read on the forward strand.
ATCTTTTTAAGGGAATTTTAATAAGTTTCAGACTTGCGGACAATAAAGGGCTTTTAGAAGACGTTAGGTATTGGATTTTGTTTTGTATGTATTACGCACTGTGAAGTGTGTTCAGCCGTTCTATTAATTAGAGAAATAAGTTAAAAAAAATAAATAAATATACATTTAAACACAACACAGACCCTGGCTGCAAAACTTTACTGTTTGAACATTAAAACTTCTTTCTTGAACTTAGTTCAATCGATAGTCTGAATGATCCTCAGCCATTTAATCAAACAGCCAGACCAATGTAATGTATAAATAACATTTAACTATTAGCCTACAAACTTATATTACACGAAATATGTTGATGAAAATAATAAATTTATAACCCTCATCACAAATCTGTTATTTCTTTAGGTAGAATTAATTTTCCTAAGCACATAAAACGTTGAATAAATAAGAACAATCCATTAAGAAGGTGAGCGAAAACTAAATAATTAATTAGCGATAAACCTCGCTCAGTACGGCCCTGTGGAATTATTTGAAAGGGGGCGGGAGGTGGACAGGGCCGGGCCCGGACATTCGTTTGACAATTTAATTTTGCGTAAAAGGTTTAATTTTTTTAACAGATAAATGTTAATGTTAGGAATAAAATAACAAGCGGTATCACTTTTCTAACAAAAAAAAAACAATTTTTGTTAAATCGATACAATAACAATTTTTGTTGTAAACAAATAGAAACTTGATGTATTTGTTTAAAATATGTTTTCTTGTGTCGTTATTATAATTGAAAATTGCCAAAATATTAACATTATACAAGGGCAAATAGAAACTCTTTCACATAATACGGATTACCTCATATATCGTGACTCCGTAGTTCACAGAATTTGACTAGTTAAAAAAATTTAAATGAGTTTGGTAAACTTTTATTAACATCGATATTTATTGAATAGATTATTGTATTTATTAAATATTATAAAGAGGAAAGGTTTGTAATTATGTATGTATGTATGTATGTATGGTTTTCACGCATAAACTACTGGACCGATTTTGATGAAATTTGGCACAGACAATCTTTAGACCATGAGAAAGAACATAGGCTACCTTTTATTGCGAAATATGTACCACGGGCGAAGCCGGGGCGGACCACTAGTATTTATTAAAAAGAACACGTATATTTATATATGTACCTACATACAAAAATCAATTATTTGGCATTAATGCTTTGCATTACATATTTGATTTATATTAAACTAGCTTTCCGCCCGCGGCTTCGCCCGCGCAGTCAAAGAAAAACCCGCATAGTTCCCGTTCCCGTGGGATTTCCGGGATTGCGTCATTTTCCCGGGATAAAAAGTAGCGTATGTCCTTTCTCGGGTATCAAAATATCTCCATACCAAATTTCATGAAAATTGGTTCAGTAGTTTAGGCGTGATTGAGTAACAAACAGACAGACAGAGTTACTTTCGCATTTATAATATTAGTATGGATTTATAACAAAAATATAGACAGTCCGTGCCTGTATTTCTAAATGAAGGGGGAACTAAAATTGCTTTCAAATAAGTAACAAGGCGGCCGTATTCTGGGAGGCGGGCGATGTCGAAACTATATCGCTTTTAATTTTCAATTATAGATAAATGTAGTGTGTATATAATACAGATATGTCATAGCCAATTCAGCTGTTTAGCCGCTTAATTAAACGGCGACGTTCTATTAACTTCGTAATATCCTTATATGCTATTTTGAACGGCTGATATACTCGCGAGTTGCGACATATTATTAAAGAATAGTGATTATAAATCTATAAAATACATAATTGTCGAAAAACTATACTAAAGTCGGTTTGCTTCTAAGCTTAACCATTAAACAGTTTAAAGTGAATTTTGATTCGATAGATAGATGTAACTTTTGATATTTGTATAGGATACCCTTTTAACCGATTTCATTATCGCAAAAAAAAACTTGAACAATAAATATCGGAAGGAAACTTATAAGTATAACGAGAGCAGCCACGGGCGTATAGTTCAATAAAATTGTTTTAAATAATGCAATAATATCACGTACTTATTAAGATTTTTTTGCATTGTAACGCGATATAAGTCAAATATGTATATTACATGACAGTAATTTCATTTTTTTATGTGAATTCAATTTAAATGTTAATTGTTATTACTTCATCTTCTTATATATAAAAATGAATCGCAAAATGTGTTGGTAAGCGCATAACTCGAGAACGGCTGAACCGATTTCGATAATTCTTTTTTTATTATATTCCTTGAAGTACGAGGATGGTTCTTATGTAGAGAAAACGTAAACATGTACCACGGGCGAAGCCGGGGCGGACCGCTAGTTTGATGATAAAACAAAGGAAGAATTAAATGTAATTTTTGTGTTTAATGCTTTACTCGTATTTTGAAGTTTCTTTTAACGACGAATAAAATAATAAAAAAAAGATTTACACGTGTATAATGTAACAGGAAATTTAAAATTTCATTTTTTTATCGCTATTATTTGTGATATCGCAAAGCCACTATCAAATTTTAAAATGTACATTGAAAAAGTATTTTTGCTAGTTCAAAAAATTGACACAAGCGAATCCAGGCGACAAATATTACATAACTAGTTTTAGTTTTATAATTTAAAATTTTTTAAATCATAACTAAAATAAAATTATTAATCTTATTTTAGATTCGTTCAGAATAAGGAGGTCAATTTATGCCGGCATTTTGTGAGAATGTACAAAAGTAATATGTACTTTCGTACTATGTATAGTAATTGTCTGTTTGTTTGTCCTTTAATTGTAATAACATATACGTAACGGATACATTAATATTGTTAATATGATAAATGGGTAACTATTATCGCTATTAATATAAAAGTGAAAAATTTAATTTGAGGCTAATCACGCAAGAACGGCTGAACAGATTTAGATGGAATTTTTAATAGATTGTTTTCGAATAGGAAGCAAAGCTGCAGGCCGAAGCTAGATTAGCTATAAAAATCATAGTGAAATGTGAAAAAAATCATAGATTAAAATTTAAATTTCGTCGAATTAAAAATATGTAGGTAGTTTTTGAAAATAATGGACCCAAAAAGTAAATTCAAAATATTTAATACTAAATGTTAACCCAACCCAAGTAGTCTTAATTTTATTAAAATATTATCGTTTTTTTCAATATCCTAAGAAATGATTCCTTTGAATACCAATTTTAACATTTACTTGAGCTATTTTGACAAAACCCATAACGATCGCGATCGGATCAGCAGTTTCCATGCTACCATCGAACAGACATACATCCCAATATTCAAAAAAATCACAACAAACATACAGTAAGTTACATTCGGATTATAATAAATAAATTAATTAAAGTTATAATTGTAACACGTGTCCATGTGTGCGTCACGCTGTGTGTGTGTGTGTGTGCGTTGTTTCCTTGAAATAGGGTGATGATACATGGTGTTGTTTTTTGTTACAATAATTATTATTATTTGTTTTTATTTTTTTATATGACAACTATATAATATATCCAGTCAAATTATATTGTAATATAATTAATGCTTTGTACATTTTATTTGTTACTCTTTCACGTAAAAACCGATGTCGAAGATAAAATATTGTACATTACTTATATACATATTTTGATAGATATTAATAGACAATATAGACTAGAATTTTGATAGTAGTAGTATGGTATTATGTTATCTGTGGTAGTAGCGTATATAGAATTATTTATGATTACCTTAGATACCATGGAGTGAAGCCACAGTGAAGTCATTATAATAATGTAATAACTAATAATACTGAAACGAGATACCTACATTTTACTTTATCTTAGTTTAAAAGTAAAACTTGCGATGAGTCATCGGTCTTTTTTCAGAGCCATTTAGCTGAAAAAGCCTAAGACAACATAGTGTCTCCGATTTGAAAGGTCCTGTTTTTTATTATTAAAATTTATTAAGATTAGTCTTTGAATAAAAACGAAAGATAAGACATCAACATTTGAATAATTCATTGAATTTTGTAAAGAATGAATAACGTTAAGACACTCGCCTTTTCTTTTATTAATATTTAATATTATTGTCTTTTGACATAACTGATAAAATGTATAAAGGATAAAAAGTAGGTAACATAAATAAAATAAAATTGAATTACAGAAACGTAATTTAAGTCAGAGTTCTGTTGACCTTGTCGCAAAATACCTATAGTCGCGTAGTAAATTAAAGTGTTTTTGCTTATGTTTTAATCCAAAAAAGCATTGTAAAGGTGTGTACATTGTAGATTTCTGAATAATTATCCAAACACAATCCGTTTTGCACGGTGGTAAATGTTATGTTAAAAATAAATATGTTATGACGATTCAAAAGCGCTTCTAGAAGAAGTCTTATTGAATAAATAAATGTTTGAGTTTAAAAAAAACCATGCAGCACCATCTCACTAAGATATAAATTTAGTAGTATGTACAGAATTGCAAAAAATACGTTAAAGTCATCTATCTTCGTTTAAAATATTCAGAAACTTAGTAGTCAACAGAATAGTCCAAAAATGCATAAAATATTAAATTTAATCACATTTATTCATTACCAAAACCGAATCACGCTGTATAGTGTGTCACGAAACACACACACACAACAACACACACAAAATTGATAGCTCGGTCTATGAGTGCATCGCTCCTGACATAAGGGTGTGTGCACACTGGTATGTATTATTGTGAATATTTTTGGCAGTTTATGAAATTTGGCAGTTTTTAACGGATTTAATGTGGGATTTATTTGTAGTATTGGTTATACCGATGTATAGGATCTCTTTAAACTTTATGTGGAATGTGCTTGCGAGCTTACTTACTAAAGAATATTAGAAGTACTTTTTTTATTTAATTCTTTATTAAACAGAACTGTCTTAAAAAGATTAAAGTAAAAATAACTATTAATCTACGTTTTCAAATAACGAAAAGATTTTATTGATAATTATAGTAAGGGGTACAGGTTATTTTTCATTAAAACGGAATTGCGTTATAAACCTAAAATGTAAAAATTGTAATAAACAATATTAATAAAAAAAATCGCCATTAAGAAACTAAGAAAAATATTATAATATACTATTTATCATATTAAAAATGTACTAATAATTAAATAAATAGTATAAACAAACATTCAATACATGTAAACACAGCTTTACGGACATAAATTCTCAATAACACGGAATGGGGTGAGGCGGGAGGGGGGGCACAGAGCCGGAGTGGACGCGACAATTAATAATAATAGTTATTATTATTTAAATTCGCAGTGACACAAATTATTTAAAATTATGCAATAACAATATCTTTAGAACAATTTAAAATAGAATATATAATAGTATAGTAATTAATAATTATTATTATTTAAGCAGAAAAAATATAATAACATTATCCTTCTTTGCGACTTAAAAGAGAACACAATTCTAGTTTATTATTATTTGACTAAAGTAGCTTCAGAGCTAAATGATACAAGTAAGATAATATAGTAACTTAAATACTTTGTATTGCATTTGCTTTTTAAGAAATAAAATGATATAATAATTTCTTCATAAGTACCACTTTACGTTTTACTAACTTAATAAATAATAATGTTAATTGAATAAATCCATACTAATATTATAAATGCGAAAGTAACTCTGTCTGTCTGTCTGTTACTCAATCACGCCTAAACTACTGAACCAATTTTCATGAAATTTGGTATGGAGATATTTTGATTCCCGAGAAAGGACATAGGCTACCTTTTATTGCGAAATATGTACCACAGGCGAAGCCGGGGCGGACCTCTAGTAAACAATAATTATAAATTTGTCTAGTATTCAGTATTCACTTTAAAGTTTAAACATAACTACAAAAGTAATTAAATATTTTATATGAAAAGTAGGTCGTTATCTATGTTATTTTTATGCTAATGAAATAAATATAAGATATTGTACAGTAACTAAAGAAATTGATTAAAATTCATAACTCCATTAATTCAACTAACAATAAATATATAAGATAAGATCTAAAATAGCCAGGGACCATGAAAATATTTTTATAAAATTATAAGTAGGTATCAGACAATCAGACACTAATCACTATCTCTATCTATTAATACGAATTGATCTATAATATATTGGTAGTACGAATCATGTTATATAACATTTCACATTCAATTTAGATTAACATTGACGAACGTGTATTACTCATATTTTCAAATTAAATATAAACTTAATAAAGAAATCGTATTAATCTGTAATAAATACTGAACATATCTGAGAAGTTCCATAAACTGATATAAATTCTAGCCAATATCAACAACTTTTAAATGCCACGTCGATCAAAATTATTACAAAATCGAACTAATTACAGATTAACCCAACCTAGCTAACTTAACATTTATTATTTACAAGCCTCAACTCCACGTGGTAGTAGTAGTCCAAATGGTACGTAATTTATCAAATAATTTTAACAGTTATCACCCTAAAAGATAAATTTACCAAATTAACAATTATTACTTGAATTGTACGTGGTATGACCACATGACTAACACGTAATTTTAAATACATAGGTAGACTACCTGACCGGTAATCGATGTACTTTTAAGATACCCCTATCACTTAGGGTTATAAAAAACAGTTAACGATCTATTCTCAGACCTAACAAATACAACGCTTAAAAGTTAAAACATTCACAAAATCGATACAGTCGTTTCGGAGAAATTTGATTAAAAAACTATTATACGATAATCCATAGATCACAAATCCAAAAACCACAGATACATAATCCTAATTACGCCAATTAATACAACAAACACACAATCCTACACTTTAGCTTATTAGGAGTCGTGAATTATCGACCCACCCCTTCACATGAAGCCCTAAACGTTACAGGGGTAATTGATCCGAGAGTCTTTGGCTACACAGGTTTCTTAATTGCTAACCGACTTCAAAAAACGTGTATTTATGTCATTTTGACGGCTGGAAAAGACACTGAATTTATGATAAGAGTTTGATATACTTTAATCGACTTAAAAAGCAGCCGAGCACACGTGTCAGAAGTAAAACTTCTTGCGCAAGATTCAAAGATACCAATTGCTGCATAAATTCATTATTATTCTTATATTACATTACTAGCATTCCACCCGCGGCTTTGTCTAAAACCATATAATTATACAATTAAAACCTCTTCTTGAATTACTTTATATTAAAAAAGTGAATCAAAATCCGTTGCGTAGTTTTAAAGATTTAATCATACATAGGGACATAGGGACAGAGAAAGCGACTTTGTTTTATACTATGTATCTATGTAGTGATAGATCCCGCCCACACTATTCTTATTATTATGAGTGTTTAATGTAACTTTTTTGGATATTTCCCGTTTTATTTTTTTAAAGTTATTATTGTCATTTTACTCATTAGGTAAAGGGCTTTCGATATCAGTATAAAGTTTTTTGATATCTGCAATAGTTACGGAATAATCGCCTGTGCACACTTGACGATTACACCCTGTATAGTCACTATTGACATATTCACCAAAACATACAAACATAATAAAGAAACGATGTGATTTAAAAATAAACAAACGTAAAATGATATCATCCTTGAATCATGTATTACAATAATATTATAACACTGACGCGTTTAACCGACGTGTCTAAAATCGAAGTATGGTTCTCAATTATTAACGTGTTTTTTATTATTCTTTGATTATTAAGAAAATATCTATATCTATGATAAATAATTATTAAAAACATAAAAAATAAATGAGTTGTAGCTTGTACAAACATTTTGTATTAATTTTTCGAAAATAAAATTTGAAATGGAAGAGCAAATCAAATATTATGTATAAATAAAACTTTACATATTGTAAAGTATACGATTGTGACGAGTAATTCTTAGTAAATATCATACGGTGGTTAAAATATATATATATTTTTTTAAACAGGCCAATAAATACGAGTTATTGTAAGAAAATTTAGTCCGAAATTCTACAGACAATTATCACAAAACAACCGCAAAATGCAAACGATCCATTTTTATTTGAAATATTTGATCAAAATTATATAAACACGCATTGAATTTTCAGTCCTACGTTAAAACTGTATAAAACAAACAAAATCCGATTGAAATATAAAATTTTGAATATTTAAATGCACTACAAAAAGTAAATCAAAACAGAACGCAGTTTTAAGTTCTCCTTTCATTGATTGTCATTCCGCAAATCCTTGAAAAGGAAACAAAAAGAGCACTTACTTTAATATAATATTTGGTGTAAAAAATATTCAATTAAAATTAATTGCAAAAATAAAATACAAAGTACGTCCCTGGTAAGCAGTGAAAGATGAGAGCCGGGTCGGTTACAGCGCTCAAAATGTTTTGATACTTTCACTTATTTTATTTATTTTTGTATTTTATCTAATCCGTTCCGTTATTGTTAGATTTAACAAAAGAACTTCTAATCCCGACAATATTAAATTTATTTTTCGAACAATTTATACAAACAACAATTATATTTCGAAATTGTTGCCCTCACTGATAATTTATACAATTCAAATTTAAATAATGCAATTACTACCTACTATTTATATGAATAATTGTAATTTATTAAAACCTTAAAATTTACTTCATACTGTATCACTATGTAACAATGATAATCTTAATAAAATAAGTTTAATATTTATCTGTGCCTTTAAAGTTTAAAGCACATTACTTACAATATAATAAGAAACCAAAATAAACGAGCCATTTGACTTCTAGGCTGAACAAAACCTGTATTATAAATTATAATTTATAATTATAACTGCATAAATAAACATGACTGATTCTTGTTCTCACGCCAAAACCGATTGAATAAATAAAACAATTACTTTTTTAACACAAAATAAAACCACCTTCAAGTGGTCAGAACTGAATAAAATTTCAATAGGACCTATCGGAAGGAACTAGTTCTTGCACTTTCAAATAAAAAAAGAATCATCAAAATCGGTTCAACTAGTAGGAAGTTTTGTAGAAGACTTTGATAAAATTTCATAATTATCGCAAAATGACACTAAAAATACATAAATACACCACAGTAAAAATTACTTCCAGTAGCACAAATTCCACGTGCATCCCAAACAAAAAGCTAGTGAATAACTTTCCAAGTAAACCCCTATTAAAACATTAAAGAATTTAATATAACAGTACAAATTGAAAAACATCTCACGGCCGTGTATAATGAGCCTAAGTCTATTATATGACGCTTACGTAACTGCCTCGTAGTTGCCGCTATCGTCGCGAGAATCAAATAAACATACATAATTATTAAATCGCTCCTACATATGACACTAGGCACAAATTATTTTTACTGCCCGTTCAGATTTAACTATTGTTTATATTTATTATTAATATCGATCGTACATAATTTAATTTGTGTACGAACATAAAGTTTTAAGATTATGTGCGTAAAATTGTAAGTGTTTCTTGTCTTTTCATAATAGATGGATAGGTAGATATTAGCTAAAATTAGTTTAAAATTTAAATTGATAAATGATATTATATTTATTGTTGGAATGGAATGTAGGTAAGTACTAAATAGGTTTTAGCTCAGCATATCACATTACAGCTGACACACTGATTTCCAGCCAAAACCTTGGATATTATCTTGATTATACTACAGATAGAACTACTTTAAAAATGTTACCTGTCTCTTTTTAGACACCATGTTGTTTTACTATCAAATTTTTTCTAAAAAATAACTCAAAAACTTGACATTGACCTGTTTTCTGTGCCCTTTTATTGCTTTTATATTGTTTTCCTTTTAATCAAAATAAATAATTGAATAAATATATTTTTTACGCAAGGTATAAGTATAAAGTCTACTGTTTTATCAATCGAATCTTATACAAGCCCTTTATTAATTATGATAATTGAAATATTATGCAATAATAGTTACAATAGTTAGTCGCAGGTTTGAAAAAATGTCTTATCTTAGCGTAAAACAAAACGGCATATCACGATTACATGACACAGGTTTGGTTCAACGCACTGTAACATTAATATGATATTTAATGATATAACTAGTTGCGCCACGCGGTTTCAGCCATGGACAAAACCAGATAAGAGCGTGTACCGAGCACACATGTCAGTAGTGAAACTTCTAGCAAGATTCAAAGATACCAAAATCGTCGCCTTGACGTGACGGTAATGCCATGACCTTGAATTTTTACTCTCAAACCGCCTAAGGAAGTTTCACTTCAAAAACTGCCACCCATTCCCGTAGGAGGTGACTTTTGCCGTTTTTGACAGTTTTCAACTGTTTTATACAAAATTTCAATTAAATAGGTAATGTGTTGTATAGAGTATAGACAGACATAATTTATAACATTAGAAACTCTTACAAAATTCGTAAACACACAAAAACATTATCAACATTGTTTAAAATTTTAATGAAGAATATGTCATTTGATTAAATCACTTGTACTGTTAAAAGATTATAGCGTCTGATAATTTTTACTGCAGTATAAAATACAAAATGGCCGACTTCGGTTAGCCCTACAAACTTGCAGTGAAATTTCTCTGTTATAGTAATGTACTTGTGGACAATGATAAGCTTATCGTGGAATTTTATTATTGCCGTATAATCAATTATTTCTGAGATTATGTAGTACAAACATAATAAACAACGTCCGAAACACCTATGATTTGTTTTACGGTATAAATTCGTTGATAAAACTAAAATTAATTGTTGTTGACAGCCGTGATTTTTTGTACGTTAAAGTTATATTTTAGGGTAGCCTTAATGTTTGTAAAATCTGCTACCTGCTAGTGAAAGTCCCTTGAAAATGGTTTCGCATTTGTGCAGATTAACGGTACCCAATAGACAGGGTAGTAAAAATCTGTTATTATGACAACAGACAGACAAATTGTATGTAATTTTATAGATGAAGGGCTTTCGAGGTTAAAAATATATTATGATTTTATGCGCTGACATATACGATGAGAGATAAAACTTGAATATATTATAATTTATTCAGAAATTCCAATGTTTTACGTGTATTTATTTTATTAATTGCTTAAAGGTTTCTATAATAATTTCGACACACTAACTCATTTATACTTCCGGTGCTAGACCCGTTCGAATATTGCTAAACAAGATCTATATCTTGTTTTTCTATAAAAAATCATAATATGTAATGTCAATGTTATAGATTTTTTGCAGAAAATAAAACTTAAACCTTTATGTTTAAAGTCCATCCGCTTGAGGAAAACTATTAAATAAGTAGTAAAAAAAAAATAATTTATGTTAAATTAAACTATTGAGGAAAATTATTGGAAAAAAAAGCGTTTGTGTTTACAGTTTATACTATAGAACTTACTTACATACTTGAAAAACATAACCCTCTTTCAGATGCAGTCGGGTAAATATATATACCTATATGTATTAGTGCTAAGATTTGAGAATTAAGTCATTTATTAACAAAAATCAAAGTCAAAGAACTAGACTCTAGAGCATAACAACCATTACCCTTTTTTAACGTTGGTTAAAAGTACTGTTTCACATCGTTTGAATGATAACAAATAATAAAATTTCTCGGTTTCCAAAGATTTTTATCTGTTAATGTACTTCGATGGATATCTTGTTAATCAAACAGGTTTAGTTCTGATTGCATACAGATAAGATTTTGTGAAATCACTTAATTAAAGTATTTGTAACAATATTAAATATTTACTCACCGTAAAGAACAAAAACATATTTAATTTACTTAATATTTTCATATAAATTTAATTTTGTATGAAGACGTATACATGGTACACTAATTCAAAAACATCAAATACATATATGAATACTACAATATCTATAACTTCAATAAATTCAATAAAAAATAATAATCAAAACAAAATAAAAACGCAATACTTATTTAATAAAAAAATTCAATAAAACAATATTATTAAAGTATCAAGAACCCTTGCACGCAGTACGAGCGTTCGAATTTTCAAAACAACTCATTTGCTGAACGTCACAAGTTCCTAACAAATTTAATCTTCACATTCTCAACTCTATTCCTTGGGCAATAAGATACAAATTCAAATTGTTTACTTAACTTATTAATATCCTACAGAATTTTGTAGATTAGGAAATCGGTATTTTTTGTTGGACAAACGATTGCGCGCGGTTTTTCTCGTTTTTTTCTTTTGAATATTTCGATTGGTTATTGATTTGTTGTTTGTTAATTTAATTATAGTATACTAGTTTATCACGCTGTTCTGTCTGTATTTAGTAACATTTATCGGCATACTATTGATCTATCTGAAAGTAATATTAAATCGAAATCTGTTCAGCTGTTTGTGTGTACTGTGCAACAAACATGTTAATAATAATTATCATGACATATTATTATTAGCCTTTTAAATATTAGTATAATTTCAAAAGTATGTAAGTAAGAAATTTAAATTTATAACGATTATTTCATACAAAACCAATCTAATATTCGTCTATCTCACTCTAACTTGTCTCTCTCGCACACTGCACGTATCGCGATGAAACATACATTCGACAAATCCGCATTGTGATACGGAAACAAAGAAAAGAAACATTCATTTTTAAAACCAAAATGTATTTATAAAAAGAAATAGCATTAGCATGAAAATATATAACATACTTATAAAAGAGTGTGTGTGCATAGCACACGTGTCAGAAGTGAAACTTCCTTATCAAGATTCAAAGATATAAAAATCGTCGCCTTACTCCATGACGTGACAGTATTGCCATGACGCGACCTTGAAATTTTGTTCCAAACACGCCTTAAGAAGTTTCACTTAAAAAATAAATAGAATTAATATAAGAAAAAGGCAAAAAATATCTACTGCGTTTTTTTTTTAAATAAAAAAAATCAATACTATTGTTCTAATCACCGTGGCAGCCATTTTGATTTGAAATTACTTATAATAATATCAATTTATTCATTCAGTAGATATAAAAAGAGATATTGCACGCCTCATAAGCGAAGCGTTGAGGTGGGTACTACTGTCACTTCGCGCAAAACATCTGATTTTTCAAACTTAAAATGTCTTTATGTATCATACATTGCACTTGTAAGATAATACATACACACACATATTAAGAAAAAACACTATTTTTAACGTTCATGATATTTTTGATGTCCTTTTTTTTATTTAAACTAGTTAAAAAACAGTTTAAAAAAGTTCTGTCTTGGACGTCCGTGTGTCTGTATGTGCGGATCCTTTTTCTTGTTAACACGATAGCGACCGAAATACTTAACTAATCGAGTCTTTTTTTTTCTCTTACGCTTGAGTATGCTCAGGAATAGAACCCTTTCATTTTTCAGGGTCTGATTCGATGTGGTTTAATTGTTATTAAATAAACAAAAATAATAATTAATAAATATTTATTAAAAAAAAATTATGAGGCGTGCACTTTTGGATTTTCCAAATTATTTCTAATCTATGATAGTACAGTAATATTTAAATACGATTTGCAATAACAGTTCATTCGTTTTTGAGTAATAAATGAACAATTAATATTTACATTACACACATAAAATAAGACGGAAATCCATTTCTTACAATGTGCTTAGGATAAAGATACATGCTTCGTATTTTATGTCGATTTTCCTCTATAATTCATATAAAAAATTAATTAAATTTAAATATTTCAAATATAATAATATCAGAAACAAGGACAAGACAAAGACACACACACACATATAAAAATATAGGTAACACAATTAAAAATTTCATACAATCAAATCACATAAAAAACAACATTGTTTTTATTATAACTCCCCCCCATTACCCACCCCCTCCAAAATATCGGTTAAGCCCGGTTAAATCAACTGTGGGGCGGTAATCCGCTCTGAACCGGTCCTAACTGGCTTGTGGACATGTCATGAGCGATGGCGATTTGAGAACGATTGTCTCGGTCTCATAATACAGACTAAAATTATCCACTTTAAAAAACCAGCCAAGTTCGAATCGGACTCGCACACCAAGGGATCTGTATAAACCTGTTTCTTTAATGTTATGATTGTAAATCTACAATTTTTCCTTTATCTGTGCTATAAGACGTTACTTCGTACCGAACTTCGCGATTCTCTGTTCTCGGGAAGTACCCTTTAGGTTTTGAATCCCTTGTAAATGTCGTAAATTGCTAAAATTTGCAGCATTCATCGGCTGTATCTTTTTATTGTGTTGGCTTATAAGTTTGATTCTTTCGCAACATCAAGGGAGAGTAGACGGTTACGGACGGTTTATTCCTTTTGTGGTTCGGAACCTTAAAAAGGTGCCTAAACGCTGTCCTTCTATTCAATCTATTTATATAAACCTAGACTGAAAAAGTTGATCACTTATAGATAAAATTACTCAAGCAGATTATAAACCATCAAAAAAGATACACCCATTTTGGCATTTATACTACAATATACATTAGGTAATAACACTGATAGTCATGTGATTTAATCGAAATTAGTTGAAACGCAATAATACATTTTCTTTCAAAAGATTTAAATTATAATCGTCAACGTGGAGCGACCATTGCTTTGGTGCTGGTTCAAACCGGATCGCTTTGAGGTATAAGCGCAAGCGTTTTAATTGAAATTAAAATTAAAAAGTTATTTTTTTCGTTTTTACGTTCGAAATATGGAAAAAGTTATTCATATCGTTCATAACAATAGAAAAACAAAAATATTTCCCGTACTTAATATAATTATAATGTAAGACTGTGAATGTAAGATTTTCCCTGTTACTTTTTCTTATTGAGAAAGAGTTAGAAATACTTTTACTTATAAGAGATTGGATTGTATTTTCAACACCTCGTATATAGCCTACATACGATGTGTTTTAAAAAATAGAGAGGTTTGTAGAGTCTCCAGCAGCAGGCAGCAGCAGAGTAAAATTTTAAAAATTAAATCACCTAAAGAATTTTTTTATTGTTATGTGATATGTATGTATGGTAAAATCGTAGGAAAGTCAAAACTGTAGATTTTAGATTTAAGAATACTTGGGGCGTTATCTACAATCGATATCGAACCAAAAATATCGTTTTAAAATTTCTTGTCTGTCTATATGAATGTCCGGGCTAAACTCACAAAAGTACTGCACGAATTTACTAAGCAGACTAAGCTAATATAATAAATCGCTACCGCTTATGTCTTGTAGCGGGAATTAATACACTTCTATTATTAGTAGAGAATCGATAACGCGAGTTAAATGTGACGGCCCTTGCGTATTGGCTTAACCGACTTTTAATAATTGAGTATACGGTTATTACATCATACTGTACTAATATGAAGCTGAAGAGTTTGTTTGTTTGAACACGCTAATCTCAGGAATTGCGATTTGAAAAATTATTTCACTGTTAGTGAAATAACGCGGGCAACACCGCGGGCGGAAAGCTAGTGTTTTATAATCTACATGTGTATTGATTTATCTCATAATTTGCATGTTTTAAACACATAAAATAGCTGAACGGTTTTGAATGTAATTTACGCTGAGATGTAGATGAATTTGTCTTTTTAGACTGAATTCTTTATTTCCAATTCGGTTTAATAATTATGTTTTTACTTACTAAAGCGATCTTTATACACGAGCGTTTGTCCTGCCTTGAAATCGCTATCCATACTAATATTATAAATGCGAAAGTTACTCTGTCTGTCTGTCTGTTACTCAATCTCGCCTTAACAACTGAACCAATGCATGCTGCATGAAATTTGGTATGGAGATATTTTGATACCCGAGAAAGGACATAGGATAGGTGTTGTCCCGGAAATCCTACGGGAACGGGTTTTTCTTTGAAAACGCGGGCGAAGCCGCGGGCGGAAAGCTAGTTTGTAATAAGTCACTTCGTAAGACCTTGTATCGCATACAAAACAATTAATACAGTTTCAAAAAACTAAAGAACACGCTTTAATTCATGAAATTATTGTATTGTCACCAATCTACATATACTAATATTATAAAGAGGAAAGGTTTGTATTTATGTATGTATGTATGTATGGTTTTCACGCATAAACTTCTGGACCGATTTTGATGAAATTCTTTAGATCCTGAGAAAGAACATAGGCTACCTTTTATTGTGAAATATGTACCACGGGCGAAGCCGGGGCGACCCGCTAGTCCTTGATAAAGTGTACAAGTTAGAATTAAATCTGTTAAACAGATTTAATTCTAACTTGTAGTGGGTCAAAATAGAGCCTAAAGGAATCGGTTACATACAAACATACAGGTGAAGCTAATAAAAGCGTATTTAAACGGGCAATATCATCTAAATCAATATATCTATTTTCGAGTCATCATGATAAAATCGCTGCAAACAAAGTTAGTTTAAATCTCGTGACTCTGTTTATGGGTACGTATTATTTTGTTTTTGGTTATGTTTTAATTTTACTAGTGTAAAAGAAGGTCGTGTATTGAAACAACTCAAGAATGGCTGAACGGATATTAATGTTTTTTTTCGTTAGATATGTCTACGCTTAGATTAGGATGTATCTTACCAAAAAGTCTTAGTGTGAAGCCGGGGCGAGATCTAGTGCAAGTAAAAAAGTAGCCGTAACTAAAAAAGAGCGTGAGTGCCGAGCACACGTGTCAGAAGTGAAACTTCAAAGATACCAAAATCGTCGCCTTACTCCATGACGTGACGGTATTGCCATCGCGACCTTGAAATTTTACTTTTAACGCGCTAAAGAAGTTCCATTTCAAAAATTAGATGTTACTAAAAAACGCTCCTAAAACGCCGCGTTACAAACGCCCGTGTACACTCCGACTCAACCCAAATGCAAACTCGTATAACCGGTTAATTTATTGATAAGATTTTTTATTCTTAATTAACGATAAGTAGGCATTTAATTAAGGCGTGTTTATGAAGCGAGCTAGCTGTTTTGTTCTTTTGTCTGTTTGTCTGTATGTCGCGAACAGTAAGTATCTACGTAACAATGATTTTTTTTTATTAGTTACTAGCGGTCCTCTCCGGCTTTACTCGTGGTACATGTTTACGTTTTCTCTACATAAAAACCATCATCGTACGTCAAGGAATATAATAAAAAAAGAATTATCGAAATCGGTTCATCCGTTCTCGAGTTTTGCGCTTACCAATACATTTTACGAATCATTTTTATATTTAAAAAATGGTCTAGAATCAAATTAGTAGTTAAAGTTATTTGTTCAATCTGTTTTTTACGTTAGTCTTATACTAGAGAAAGAGATGAATCAATTTCGATGCGAATTTATGAGAGCGATCATTTTTTCGTACTAAAATCAATATTTAAGTCCCTTAAATTTTCTTTACAAATAGTTTTTAATGTTACCTATAAATCTATGCTATATATTTACTCAATAAAAATCGAACCCATTACCTTTTAATTAATACATTAACCACTGAACCGCGGAGACAGGAAGTGGGAAGGACGAACAAACAACTTTCACATCTTTATCGTATTAAACTATTCTATATATTTAATCCGTTAAAAATACACTTAAACCTTCAAAAAATGATTAATATTAGAGATATGAAAATTAATTACAAACTGTGTAAACTATTAATGTAAACATTAAACATAAAACGGGTACACTGTTATCGATAAAACTTTACATCATATATAAATAATTATACCTACACTTTGAACAGTGTATTTCAATAGATAAGTGTATAAAGTGAATTTAAATAAATTTTATATTCAAATAATTAAATATTAATAGAAATAATTTAAAGTTTCAACATCTCTTAGTCGCGCTACACCATTCCGCTTACGAAACATTATCGGACGCAGAGGAAAAATGCGCAAATGAATTTTTATACATATACATATTATTATTAATATTTTTTATACGTATTTTCTATGTATAAGAATTTTAGCAATATATAGAGAATAATAAAACTGAAGAAGCTTTTTCATCTGATTAATTTCTTGTTTATTTATTCTGTTTCATAACAAAAAAATTATAGTATCCGTAATATGTTTCTAAAAGTGAAAGTAATTTAAATAAATAATAACGACAAAATCCTTTCATATCCGTTACGAGAATTTTATATATAAAATCACTACTTGATTACTGTCTAGTCTGTATACCATTGATGGATAAGTGCCTAATAATTACCTAAATTAGTTTAATTATTTTTCGTTACCTCTAACAAAGAATCACTTAAATATTTCACACTAATCATAACAAAACAAACAAAAAAACTAATCCAGTACTAAAATTTTTCCATAAAAATAGAAAATGAACTGGAAATCTCAGTTGCGTCGTTATCCGCACCGAGTTTAGCGAAACTCGAGGGCACGGGGCTGTGACTTTGATATTTTATTTATTTATTAATTTTAAAGAAATTTGTTTTAAAATAATATTCAATAAAACTTTTCTCTGTAAGGTTTAGTAATTTATCTCTTGAAGGATAAAAAAATAAAAAATTTAAGTTAAATAAATGAATAGGTATTTAAAGTGAAGACAAGTACTTTATAACTAAACTAGCTGTGCCCCGCGGTTTTATCCGCATTTCTCCGCTCCTGTTGGCCTTAGCGTGATGATATGTAGCCTATATGCTTCCTCGATAAATGGACTATGTAACAATGAAATAGCTTTTCAAATCGGACGTTGTTCCTGAGATTAGCGCGTTAAAACAAACAAATTCTTCAGCTTTTAAATATTAGTATAGATTTACATACACATTCAAATAAACTCCATTCTATTTAATTATTCTTATCATTATCATACAAAAAGCTTTTCTATATAAATTTTCACAAAATCGCATTTAAATCGGTGCAGCATTAACAAACACATTAACTGTATTGCAAAAGAAAAATTACGTTCAAATTAATATAAATAATTATCCTGTGTCAACCCTAAATGCCGGAGCACGCTCATTATTTACTGCGGAACAAAAAATACATGGAGTCGATGTGTGATTATAATTTTATTTTTAGACTTTTATTTTTGTTTCAATAAACGTATCTTGGTTTTGTCTTAATGTAACCGAGTTTTTTGTACTTTACGAATAAATTATTATTAACTTACTAGATTTCCGCCCGCGGCTTCGCCCGCGTTTTCAAAGGAAAACCCGCATAGATCCCGTTCCCGTGGGATTTCCGGGATAAAACCTATCCTATGTGTTAATCCAAGTTACCCTCTATATGTGTGCTAAATTTCATTGTAATCGGTTCAGTAGTTTTTACGTGAAAGAGTAACAAACATCCATACATCCATACAAACTTTCGCCTTTATAGTATTAAGACAAATACATTAGGTATGGCTTCTTACTTAAACTCTACATATAATTTCATACCAAACTATACAGGGCATATTGCATTTTTGCTTACATTGCCCCGCGGTTTTACATGTGCAAAAAACACGTGCGAACCATTTAATCTTGATCTAAAATACAAAAATCTTTGACCAAAGTCTTCAAATATTTTCGTGAAACACAGACAAAGATACTTTTGCACTTATAAGTATGTTTACTATCTCGTATATCATCATCAATCGATTTAAAGAAGTGTGACAAAATATAACTATTCACATTATAAATTCTAACTTACAATATAATACCTACCTATCTTTATATTATGCTATTAATTAAAAACTAGTACATACATACATATTCTAATTGCAAGCTTTGATTCTTTTTTATCAAAAACCTCTTTTGGGACAAACAGATTTAGATATCCATAGTAATATTATAAATGCGAAAGTAACTCTGTCTGTCTGTCTGTTACTCAATCACGCCTAAACTACTGAACCAATTTGCATGAAATTCAGTATTAAGATATTTTGATACCCGAGAAAGGACATAGGCTACCTTTTATTGCGAAATATGTAACACGGGCGAAGCCGGGGCGGACCACTAGTATATTAATATGTACACAAGTGTAGTATATAATAATCGTAAAAACGTGATAATATTTCGTATTATTATTACTACGTTAAATCAAATGCGATAGTGTGTATTTAATACATATAACAGAAACGAGTTTTTATGTAAAACTCCATAAATAAATGAAATTATTGCAATTAAAACGTTACTTTGTATTGGATTTAAAACATTAGCAGAAGCACTATAAGGATTTGTTACTTCACATTTATTTTTCTGTTGTTTTCTAATATTAAAGTAGCCATTTACTTTCATACTTTTTGATGGGATTTTCACTTTGTTTCCAATTTTAAATTTACGAACTTTAGCAAACATTTATCGGTATTTTAGAGAAAATTTAAGACCATATAAAATAGACAATATAGGAATATAACATCTTTTTCAAAGTCGGTTAATAATTATTCTGTTCACAAGTTAATCATCATCATCATCATCATCAGCCCATATACGTTCCCACTGCTGGGACACGGGCCTCCTATGAGGGTACAGGCCATAATCCACCACGCTGGCCAAGTGCGTGTTGGCGGATGACACATGTCGTCGAACTTTTTAATTCTTCGACATGTCGGTTTCCTCACGATGTTTTCCTTCACCGTTCGAGCAGTGGTGATGTTACAACATGCGCAGATAAATTGAAAAATCAATTTATTTCCTGCGCGCTCGCCTGGTCTCGAACCCCGGACTTATCGATTCGAAGTCCGAGGTCTCACCACTGAGCCACCACTGCTCTGCTGCACAAGTTAATAATAAAAATAAATTCTTCAGATATCTATGTATTGTCAACAAGCAGATAAGATATTATTTACGCTGTGACGTATTCATTGTTATTATCTATTATATTACCTACAAGCTAGCTACGCGACGCGTTGTTACTCGCATGAATATATTATCTTATTAATATACTACATGGATGTATGTTTGTTCCTCTTTCATGGGAAAATCATTGAACGGATTTTAATAATACTTGGCAGTGCTATAGCTTCAGTATCAGAATAACACATTTGCTGTAGAAATACTTGCTTATAATCGCGGGTTCGTCAATAGTAAAAATATACAACGTCAGACGTACCTACTAGAAAAAATATTGTTTAATGAATACTTATCTTGCCCGTACACTCTATGCACGGGTGTTTTATTTACGTACATATAAAATTTAATTAAGTATAACTTTAAGGGCCGATTTTTCAATGCTTGGATAAAACTTATTCGTCGAATAATGTATAAAACTACCATTTTAGAAACTTCTAATAATTGCCCATATTTGACAGCTTACGTGACATTTTAATATTATCTTGTAATACTTTATTGGACGGATAAGTTTTATCCAAGCATTGAAAAATCGGCCCTTAATAGGTTGATTTCACAAAGCAGGATTAGTTTATGCAAGAACAGTATTATGGTTTTATGATTAAATTTTAAACTTCATACAAATATTCCAAAAAAATGATATTGAAAATAAAAAAATGTATAAAATTCGACTCCACAGATTCCCTGTTAATAGGACATCGTCTGTCCCTTTCGCACATTTAATTCCGCCCCCTTCCCGCGCTAGGGGAAGGGTTGGCGCATTGAGGTATGTAACTGTTATAATAATGCAAGAAATAAAGAATCTTACACTAAAAAGCGACAAATAAAATTAGCCTATATGTGACTCGGTAAATATGGAGGTAGCTTTCCAATGGTAGGAGAATTTTCTAAGTCGACTTAATCGATTTTAGCTTGTTAATCTTTATTGCAATTTAAAAGGGTAACGTCAAAATTATTAAAAATATTGTATTTGTTCAAGCATCATATATTACAAACAAAAACATAAAGTTTAGAAGTTATCAAAACAAAACATAACTTGTTTCATTTGTTTAATTTAATTTTTAAATTAACACGTAAAAATTACGACCGGTCTCGAGCCATCATTATGCAGGATTTTTTTTTTACTTTATATCTACCACTAGCTGCTCCGCGCGGTTTGACCCCCGTGGCTCCACCCCTGTTGGTCGTAGCGTGATGATATATAGCCTATAACCTTCCTCGATAAATGGGCTCTAACACCGAAAGAATTTTTAAAATCGGACCAGTAGTTCCCGAGATTAGCGCGTTCAAACAAACAAACAAACAAACAAACTCTTCAGCTTTATAATATTAGTATAGATTACTGTTTTTTGCAATGATTCTTTATTAATTTAAGAAGCGGATCACAATAAAAAATTTACTTTTTTTTCCATACATATATCATTTATCAAAGTCGGTTAAAATAAAGACAGTTACATACCACAGCGCGTCGTCCACAAGGGGAAGGCTGATGTTTGACTTGTTATTTTTTGTCCATCCACAGAAATATGTATAATATAAAATAAATTATTTTAATGCTTTTAACTATAAACTATTAACCTGACTTCGTCTTTATAAATTATTTTTTTACTTCTGTTATTTATGCGAATGTTTTTATGACTGAACAGATTTTTATGAAACTTTGAAAAGTTGTAGCTTACGTACAATAACACATACGCCATAGAAATACTAGCTTATGCCTGTGGTTTTGTTCGTAGGAGCGAAAGTACTGAACAGATTTTGATAAAATTTTGCAAGGTGGTTGCTTATGTACTAGAATAACAAATAGGTTATAGAAATACTAGCCTATGCCCGTGGTTTTGCCCGTGAAATCAGACTTGAAATCCAAGTTATTTCTGATAAAAATAAAAAAAATAAAAATATATACCTAGGTATTAAAAGTCTCAAGTCCTCTAGTGGGGTATGTGACAGATGCATTATTACATCTGTTTCACAGATCGATTTTCTTCGAAGATGAAGTCACGCAAAAACTACTGAACCGGTTTTGGTGAAATGTGATATGTAGATAGCTCACGGTACATAACTTGCTATGTGTGTAGAAAGAAATACAAAAACAATGGTGTCACTATATGTGTTTGATCGCGCTAATCTCGGGAACTACTGGTCCGATTGGAAAAATTATTTCGGTGTTAGATGGCCTATTTATCGATGAAGGCTATAGAGATTAGAGGTATATAGGCTCTATATCATTTCGCTAAGACCAACAGGAGCGGAGCACTGCGGGTAAAACCGCGGAGCACAGCTAGTTTTTAATATAAAATAACACTATTTAATGAATAAATCGTTAATTTTAGTTTCTAAGTTTCACTCTTATCACACGTAAAATCAACATAAAATTCAAAATCATATTAATTATAATATGTTTTGTTTAATGTTCAACTTGGATCAAAACTCTTTAACGGATAAACCGATATTAATGTAGTTTCCTATAGTCTAATCATTAAACCACGTTTCAAACACAAACTACACTAAAAACCAGTAATCTAAGTAAATCTTATATAAATAAATATCACTTCCTACATTACTATGGAATTGCGTAAAAAAATCTTCCGTACATACATTTCAGTAATTATATTAGCACGTGCAATAAATTAAATAAATAAATAAAAAAACAAGCAAAGCCAGGTGCGGGGCTAGAGCGTTCAGAGAAATTACCTTCATTGTTGATATTTATGCGGCGCACGGGAACACGGTTGCAACTTTGTTTCATTTATTTTTTATGCATGTTATAATTTTGTGATGGAAATGATTATTTTACATCTATTTAGAGATCGTTATTTTATTTAATTCATAATTATTTGTTAGTTAAAATGTCCTTTGTTTTTTAAAGGTTTAAAGTATGATGTACATCTAACACGCATTTAAACAGAATCGATACGAAAGCTACTAACTGTAACAAAATTCTACATTGATTTTGACAACAAACGTCTGTTAGTTCTCGACTTTTAAAATAAGATTGTTTAAGGGCCGATTTTTCAATCCCTGGTTTAAACTTATCTGTCCAATAAAGTATTACACGATAATATTAAAATTTAAAATGTCACCTGTAAACTGTCAATTGCGGGCAATAAGAATACATTTTGAAATGGTAGGTTTATACGTTATTCGACGAATAAGTTTTAACCAGGGATTGAAAAATTAGCCCTAAATGAAATTTATATTGTTATTTGATCTCTACGAAGTAATTTGTTAGAGATAAGTTGAAGGGTAGAGTTTTAGGATCACGTCTCTATTGGCAATACAACACACACACTTTACAAATAAGATTATATAAATATGTAATATCGTTATATGTACAATAAAAATAATTTAAAGATTTATAACATGTAAAATTTAATATCAAAATTGATATAAATGACAATAATAAAATCCAAGTTACAACCGTTTTCCATACACAAACCAACCTTTAATATACGCACACAGAAACAACTAATTTTATGGTCACGCACACATTAACAAAACCGCAATAAAACGGATTCAAAAGCAAACTCTAATACAACCAGATAAAGTCGAATATCAAATATTTGAAAACGAATTTAGAACGTTTCAAAATTGGAATGCTCTTGCAGGTCGAGCGTGAGTAGAATCTGTAAGTATCGGTATCGAAATAAAAACTTTAATTTTAGTGAGATAAGGTTGAGATTTGAGAAAATTGTGTTTCGAATAAAAATTCAACTTTATTAGGGCTGGTGCTCAATGCTGGTGACGTAAGAGATTTTTTTTATTTTTTTAAGATATAGAGTACGCGCAGACAGAGAGCGTTCTGCGTTCCGCGTTCTGCGTTCTGCGTTCCGCGTTCTTTGTAATGTGAAGGATCTATAGCGCCGGCGCACACAGAACGCAGTTAGACCGCGGCGGTCATTCGGAACGCTTGCGTTCTCACGTTCTCTGTACAGAATTACAAAGAACTCGCGTTCTCGCTATGGCTGGTCCGTCTTCTCCAATTGGTATCTTGTTTTTCTATTTCAGATTGTACATAGTCATGTAACTCATTGAAGCTATTTATTGACATTCGAAAATAAATATAAAATCTCTCTTCATCTTGAAGCAGCTCAGGGATAAGAATACTAAATTCTCCCATATCATCTCGTTTCGTGTTGATAGGATGTACCCAACATTTTCTACTTTTTTTTGACTCCTCTAGACTCCACAAAAGCAAGGCTTCATCTTCGGAAGATGAACTTTCGAGAGACATGTTTCACGTGCGGAGAGTCGCGAAATAGAACGCAAATATCTTGAACGTGCTCCTGTGTGCGCTAGAACGCAGAACGCAGAACTGACGAACGCAGAACGCAGAACGCGGAACGCAGAACGCTGTATGTCTGCGCGTAGCCATAATCTGCGCTAACTAGACACTTAGGGCGAGAATAGACTGTTAATATTAATTTTATTTAACAATTCAACCTTTTTGGAGAACAGTTATTTTATTGAGAACAAACAGCAAGTATTTGAATTTGGAACGTGTAATCTCACAAATATTGGAACGGATTCGCGCCGGATTGAATTATTTTTGGACATTCGCATTACGAGTGCGGAGTGTTTTAATCACAAACGAATTATGATATTTGTACCTATTTTATTTATATAAAATCTACTGTGTAGTTGATATTACGCATTTATGCTAATTCTACCAGGACTTAGGGGTATAAAAATAATTCTCGACCTATTCTCAGAACTACCGAACAAACAAAATTACATCAAAATCAGTCAAGCTATGTTTGGTTATAATGTGACATGGAAATTTTATATACATATAAACATTAAAAATGATTATTACTTATGATTTAATTAGTGTATTCATATAACATAATGTTATATTTTAAGTTAGAGTTATTGAGGTAAGCACTAAGCAGGAAGATCTGCTATGAAACTTTATACCGTATCTACTTAGAAATACATATAATAACACGCTAGTGTCCGCCCCGGCTTCGCCCGTGGTACATATTTCGCAATAAAAGGTAGCCTAGTGCCTACGTTCTTTGAAAGAACATAGGCTACCTTATAATATAGAAAGAATTTCTTTCTCAGGGTGTAAAGATTGTGCCAAATTTCATCAAAATCGGTTGAGAGGTTTACACGGGAAAGCGTACCAGACAGATAGACAGACAGACAGAGTTACTTTCGCATTTATAATATTAGTAGGTATTTTCGAATATTTTAAGTACTTACTACTTACTTGGAAACAATTTTATTTTATTTATAATAATATATTAAGAATAAATACAGTAAGTATTTGTTTTTTTGTATATTTTTTATAAACAATTAAGTTTTCTTATGTTTAATTACAATTAGAAATAAAAATATTTCATTATATTCTATAGGATATAGGTATTTATTAAAAGACCATAGATTAAAAATATACAGATAAAGTAAAAACTCTTAAAATTGGGGCCAAGGTCGGCACGACTGGCTTCGTCTGAAATATAATAAATATTTTATGTAAAACTAATCAGCCTGTATGGTCTAGTGGTTATAAATTTTATATTAAAAGTACTGGGTTCATTCACAAGTCGCTTTCTGCTGTATGGACCCCTATGTATGCTTAGATCTTTAAAACTGCGCAACGGATTTTGATACCGATTTTAAAAGAGAGATTGAAGAGTAAGGTTTGTATCTGATTTGTTAAGCTTTTGATAATAGGAGTGAAACCGCGGGAGGAAAGCTAGTTTTCTAAGAAATTATACTGTACTAGCTTTCCGCCCGCGGCTTCGCCTGCGATTTCAAAGAAAAATCCGCATAGATCGCGTTCCCGTGGGATTTCCAGGATAAAAAACTTTCCTAAGTCTTTTCTCAAATCAAAGTTTCATCAAAATCGGTTCAGTGGTTAAGGTGTATAGAAGAGACAGACAGACAGAGTTATTTTCATATTTAATAATATAGTGAGGATTTCCTCAATTACTTATCTTTAATTACTTACAAATATTTCCTTATTACGTAGCTTTATTAAAAAAAATTACGTCGAGTATCGAATCCCACACCTAACTCACGAGTTACCAACCACAGCACGCTAAAAAAACAAATATAATCGCGTAGGTTGGCAGCCCTGTGTCATGTTCATAAATAATTACTGAACGGAAAAGGGAAGGCCGTGGAGCTGCCTCTGTGTTTATTGATACAAAAAATTTATATTTAAAACTGCGAAACACCAAACAATAAACTTAATAGTAATTTTATTTGAGTAAACATATCAATTATAGGTTGCAGATGTTTTGTTTACGTATATGGGTATGAGACTGGAATGCTCAGGAACGGATAGACTAAAAATAATGATATGTACGCTGATCGAAGATAGGTATCAAACGTCGCCGCACGTAAACAAGAAACGGAGCTTAATTACAATGAATTAATTTTATGTTGTAAAAATTCAAAATAAAACTGTTTAAATTGTTGTTCAAAAAGTTGATCGTCTCTTTCGTTCTTATGTCAAATAACCTGATAATGAAAGAGATATAACATGCATAAATTAATTTATTTTTAAAACGGAACACAAATAATTTTGCTAAAAGTCGATAATATTGTAAAAAGTACATAATGTGTGACAATTACGTCTTGAATATGGGCAATTTTCAGAATCGATATTATAATACGAAAGCAATAATAATAGTTATGTTGATAACTGATAAACACTAATACGTAGTAAGGTAAGGTTAGTTATTATTAGTAGATAAGTGTTTTATTTACTACATACAAAACAAAAACAAAAAAATTGTCACATAAAATTAGGGCATGCAGAACCGGATCCGGTTCCAAGTTTCTGAAACCCGGTTCCAAATCGAGCTCGGAACCGGGTAGAACCGGGTTACCCGGTTCTTTTATAATACTTCGGAAAAAATACGAAATTAAACAAAAGTAACTGTAAAAGTACCTGATAGGCCTTTTATTTTACGCGGCTTGTGTCTTATTTTATTAAATTAATAAAGAAACAAAATTTCAATACTTCTCTTTATTTATCAGTCTTATAAAAGTACCTTGGCCCTTAGTCAAACGTCAGTATCGCCGAGGAATAGAAATTGCTAACGCTAATTATTGACATAAGCTCATGATATTTTGGTAATGGTTCGGTCACACTACCAACGACGATGACGACCACGACCAAAATTCAAATCTTGCCAAAATTTATTCAAAATAAAATATTTAAATCTACCGTCATTACGGTACTCGGAAAAAATTAATTCGAGGTCAATTAATAAAAAAATAGTTTTTTTTTTGCGATTTTCGCCGAGACGGTAAGTTTATCATACAATCACCTGGAACCAAAATTGTACATCATAAAATTATGTATAAAAAAGGTTAAATACATTTTTTCCAAGGAGCTACCGTTTCTACGAAAAACCTATTTTTTTTATCCATTGATCTCGGAAAAATTTTTTTAATTGAGTTTTGCACAATTTATTTAATTTCGACTGGATGAAAATTTTGTTCGTGGTCGTCGTCGTCGTTGGTAGTGTGACCGAATCCTTAGGCAAAACATCATACGCTTATGTCAATTTGTATCGATAGCGTATTCTATTCCTTAGCGTTTTGATGGTTGTCTCGGCGCTCTTGTTATCATAATATCTCATAAAAACATGAAAAGAACCCAGCTGTAGGTTTTGAGTCCCATGCGAATGTCGAAATTTGCGAAAATTTTCAGCATTTACAGCTGTATCTTTTGATGTATGTATGGCTTGTGAGTTGGCTGTATGGCTTGTGAGTTTGACTTTTTCACATAAAAGGGACCGAAGACTTGAGTATTCGATATAAATTTCAGCTTGATACCAAAAACAAAAACATGACTCAATCATTATATGAATCAGTAAAATTAACAGCTTTTCAAATTCACGAGAAATCCAATAAAAATATTTCTGTAGCCTAATTTTTGTCATTTTCGAAGCCTAATTTTTTTTGGCAATACAACCGTAGGAAACTTATAGCATCTAAGGTTAGACAACCAATAGGAGCCACGCTTGAGGCGTGGCACGAAAATTCGCGATGCACGTGACGTGAGTCTGACGTTGCCAGATACAATAAATTTGTTAAAATAATGCAGCAAAATATAAATAATACTTTATATTTTAATATTTTGGTCGGAACCGGGAGAACCGGGTTTCATACTATTCAGACCCGGTTCTCAAGATCATCAAAAAACCCGGGTTTACCCGGGTTTTTAGGAACCGGGTAAACCCGGGTGCATGCCCTACATAAAATATCTTTAACAAAAAATTAAGCATTTAAGAACTAGTTGCGTGCAATGACTTCGTCTGGGAATAGTTCGACTATATTCCTCTTTCATCGTAGTCGTAAAAAGCTAAAACGCGCGTTAATTAACTGTTTTATGTACGTAAAAGTGTGGATTAAATGGTGATAAAACGAACGTATTGAATAAAATCCAGCTAATTCAATTCAATTATCAAACGTTGGGAACCACTGCGTTGCTTATCTGTGCGAACATTAAAAAAAGGTATTTCGTTCGCCTTACAAAATATCATTATTATTACTTTTCAGTACAGTCGTGTAAAAAATGTTTTTTATTTATTGATTGCTTTTTATCTTATATATAAAAATGAATCGCAAAATGTGTTGGTAAGCGCATAACTCGAGAACGGCTGAACCGATTTCGATAATTCTTTTTTTATTATATTCCTTGAAGTACGAGGATGGTTTTTATGTAGAGAAAACGTAAATATGTACCACGGGCGAAGCCGGGGCGGACCGCTAGTATATGGATAAATATTTTATATTATATATTTTATTATACCTAAGTATATCAAAGATTGTATATTCATTGCTGCTCAGCAACTTATCTGAAATCTACTACTGTATGCTTATATTTTGATGTCGCTGAATGAATTTATTTATTTTTCTTTAAAATATAGTGCAGGTATAATAATAAAAATAATTACCTAAACCAGTCACTTTTTTGACATAAATCGTAACAAACAAACTAAATCTTATCTAATCTTTCCTCTCTATTATATTGAGATCTAAAATTCATAAATCTATAACAGACTTATAAATACATTATGTAATTTGTCAATCTGTTCTTGACACTGGCACTGGTATTTGAAATGTCAGGTTAAAATATAATACAAAGAAATATGTCGAGTTTAAGATCCGACCTTAATTTATAAATATACAAATATTTTTATTTATAGCTACAGTGTAAAATTATGTAAATTATCTGCATCTATCATAATGTTAAGAATGTTTTGTTATTATTATCAGATACTTAAATTTATTGCCGGAAATGATGTTCAGATTAACATGAAAATATTTATATTTAGCCTTTGAAATAAATAGTAAAAAGAGCGTGTGTGCTGAGTATACGTGTCAGAAGTGAAACTTCTTTAGCAAGATTACAAGATACCAAAATCGTCGCTTTACTCTGGGACGTGACAGTATTGCCATGATGCGATCTTGAAATTTTACTCTCAACTCGCCTAAAGAAGTTTCACTTCAATAATAATAATAATCAAACACATTATGTAAGAATAAATTCGTGTCTTCAATTGTCTCATAAACCACAAAATATCAAGTACTTTGAACTAAGCAAACCTATACAAGCATGTTCTTTTCTTCTATACAGATAAACAAACAAACAAATAATTAAACTTCTCTCCACAACTGTACTCTAACGTTAGCGGTTATCAGTTATTTACGGAGAGTGAACCCGCGATAAGATACGAATACCTAGATCCGAACCAATCGTAAATAGGACGAGACTTTTCGAAGTTTCACCGACTTCGAAAAATGATAATGTGTGCCAAGTTTTGGAAAATACAAAAAAGTGATCATAAAGAGTTCGAGCATTTAATAAAGATGAGATTTAAAATGAAGATAGGCAAAGCACGTTTAATATACAAAAAATATATATAAAATAGCTCGTAAAACAAACAAAGAAAAAACAGATTAAAATTTAAAATTATAGTTTTTATAAAGAAACATACTTTATAAATAGAATTGTACCATGACGTTCGAAAACTAGTACATTTTAAAAAGTAGGTATACCGATAACTTTTATTGCCATTATTAACTACATATTTGCATAATATTATAACTAAGTGATTCAATATAAATAATTAAAATCTATCTATTTATTATAGACATTTGCTTTGCATATTAATATAATACATGAAAAATATATATAAATATAATATATTAATATCCATAGCATTATTTTCACAATAACAATTTTAAAACTCCTCGATTGAGGACCGCGGCTCGCGATAAGTTTGCACCTGACATCAAAATGGTCGCCATATTTAGCCATCACATATTTCCTTGATCTAAACCTTATCGGTTCATTGTTTTTTCCACAAGTACATTGACATTTATCAGTATTACGATCACAATTCGATAATGTACTAATTATTTCATTCAACTCATCAAAAACCAGTTATTAATAAGATCAACATTAAATTAATTTAAATTTAAATTATTCAAAGTCGAGTATGTAAATTAAAAATAAATAAAAAAAGAAACAATAACAGCTCCATGGCAGTTCCTGTGTTAAAATCCTCATGTAGCCAACGCGACGCAACGTGGCATTGTATAGCGCGAGTGAAACACTTTGATATTTATAATATTTGAATAAATTATTATTATTTCGTACATTTAACTCGCATAGTCAATTAATTTTAATCGGTTTATTTTAGTGTTTGAGTGAGAATTGGTAAGTTGTTATATATTTTTTATACATTTGGTATGGTTGTATATTTTTTATATTTTTGCATAGATATTAGATATGAAAGAAAAAGCGTATCAATAAAAATTCGTTCAGTTCGGGTACGAGGCAATTAATATACATGAGTACTATCATGTCTTTGACCTTGGCTTTACGGTGATCTATAGTGCGCAAAATTGAAATAATTATATTGCAACAATTTGAAATTTTTTTTTTATAATTAAACAATTTGAGAATAAAAAAAATAACATAATTGGCATTATATTTCTGCATTTAAAAGCAGCAAAGAATACTATAAATTATCCTCACTTTCACAATCTTTGATTACCACGTTTAAAAATAAATAAAACTTCAAATTTAGAACAATCCTTAAACACAAAAGAAATCGATATCTTTAAAATGCATATTCACATCATCACGGCAAAACATCGTAAATCTCAAAGCTGCCAATAAATTATTTTTTATTATTCATTTATCGCCATTAAAAATAATAATCAAAATATCAAAACGATTGCACCGCAGTACCAAAACCCATAACGTACTAGAAAATTACTCTAGCACTAGTGCAGAGGAATTTCACCGTTATTGCAATGTGATAAGGATCAATTCACCTTGCTCTATATACTTGGGGTTGTGTTTGGTTCGAATGTTGAGTGTTCTATTTTTAAATATTTTCGATTTTTGATAAAAACACGTCTTATTATTTTTTTGTCACTTTTTTACGACTTGTGATGACGAAAGACAATGTATTTTTATTAAACAAACATAATATTATGTAATAAAAACATTATTTTATATTTAAGCCTTATTACAATAATATTATAGTCATATCAGTGTTTAAAGATACCAATTCAATTCAATCTTCTTATATATAAAAATGAATCGCAAAATGTGTTGGTAAGCGCATAACTCGAGAACGGCTGAACCGATTTCGATAATAGGCATGACGACAGTATCCATAAATGATCGTATTAGTGTTTTTAAGGGAAAATGTACAATAAATAAATTCAATATAGTGACTTAGAAATCTTAAAACCATTAAGATTAATGAGATTATCAATAAAATAAAACATTGAAATTCTGCAGTTAGCCATTTTGACTAAAACACGCGTGACGTCACGCTTAAGTAAACAACTCGCGTCAGATGTGTTTTGTTGCTATGAATATGTTGAGAATACGCATTTTTATTTATTTTCTATTGTTTCACGTATGCTTTATCGACTCAGAACAGAAATACAATTGCGAATTCACGAATACGTGGTTCGGGGTTCTCCGCACCAACTTTATACAATCATTTCTTATTATTTCTCGCTTGAAATAATTACTAACACATTTTTCAGCATAATTTTTATGTGGATTCATACTGCAATACTGCAAACCACTCATAAACTTTGAAATTCGTTTCTGTAACACATATTAAATAAAGACTTTTTTAATTTTCTAACAAATAATTACGTATTTACCAAAGTTTGACGTCACGCCTACGCCATGACACCTGCGAGCTGTTTTGGCACAGATAATAAATATTTTTTGAAAAATGGCTTTTATCTTTGTTAAATTTAAGTATATTACCGAAATATAGGGTTTTTCTTGTATAGTAAACGTATATGTCGTGGCCATATCGTAAATTTGCTCATTTCATGATATGACTGGCCATTTCACGAAATGGTCGCATTTCGTGAAATGGCCAATTTAGTTTGGCCACATCATGATGTGGCTTGAGCAGATCAATGATAAGAAATCGTTTCACGATATGGCCAACTAAACGCGCAGTTTTTTCATGAAATGATCAAAATTATTTGATCATATCGTAAAATAGTTACATTAATCATTGGTAGAGGCGCTGTAAGCTCTGTGTTTATGTGATAAGATGGCGGCCGCTGGCGAAAATTTAATTATTCGCAGTTAAAAACTTCATATCATCGTTCATTCTTCACTTCATCGTTTAATAACAATATGAAGAAAGTCATAGCAAAGAATTTACGACGGTTCGAACTTCGAGTGGAACTATGGAACTATGGAAAATGTGGATATCTTATATGTATTGAAGAAAAAATGTGTCTTAAATAAAATAATTTAAGACGCATTTTTTCTTTTAGGATATATATTTATATATGTATATGTATGTTTATGTATTATAATTGTTTGTTTTTTAAAAAGCGATCCGCTTCTGGCACTCGCCGGCCGCTGCCGCGGCACGCTCGCTTTGCTCGCTCGGCTCGTGCGTTGTTTATCAAAGTCTAACCTAACCTAACCTAACTGTTTTTTATTGCAAAAACGATTCGCTTCTGGCATTCGCCGGCCGATGCCGCAGCACTAACTTAAATGACATTAAACAAGTTTTTAGAGTATACTGATTTTTTTTTATATTTTATGGACTCTTTATATTTTATACGATCTGGCCAAATGTGGATGGCCAAATCGTGAAACGTTGACGATTTAACGATCTGATCAAACTATGTTGGCCATTTCATGAAATGCGACCATTTCGTGAAATGATCGATCATATCATGAAATGAGCAAATCTACGATATGGCCACGACATATACACACATTATGGAAGAGGATTTCAAAATCTTTCGTCATGCCTATTCTTTTTTTATTATATTCCTTGAAGTACGAGGATGGTTTTTATGTAGAGAAAACGTAAATATGTACCACGGGCGAAGCCGGGGCGGACCGCTAGTTTAAAATATTTATAATTATCGAAAATACTCTTCCGAAGTTAATTAATAACACATAGTTTACGTGTACCGCTTATAAAGATATCCTCATGAAATTATTGTATTGTCACCGATCCTTGATATGACGTGTACAAAGTTAAAATTAAATCTGTCCGTTTAAAGTGGGTCACAAACATACAAACATACAGGTGAAGCTAATAAAAGCGTGTTTAAAACGCTTCAGCTTATGAAATAAATCGCTATTTCTTATGCATTAAATCGTACGAACAGTAATTTCATCCATGAAATAGTTGGCGTTACCAAATAGGGATTAGAGCGAGACAGCGCTATTGGTAAGAGCGAGACAGAAGAACGACTGATTTTCGACATTTTGAATGCTTTGTTTAAATTTTTTTTTGTCACTTCGCACAGATAACGTATCTAGTGGAATATTCATGTTTGTCAAGTTTTACTTTGTAGCTTATTAATTGCTAGATCGATATTGATGTGATTGAAACGTGATAAATATAGTCAGAGATACTATTATAAATTATAATACATAACTATGTAATTACTTTGAGTGTTTAGATTTTTTAACCATATTCATATAGAATAGAGATGCATCATGCAGATATGGAAGATTCGATTTATTTTATGCAGTTGACTAAAGTTTCACTCGCCATGACTAGAACGCCTCAACCAATTTGGATGAAATGTGACATACGGATTATTGTATTATTTAATATATTATATATATTAATAAAGTAGGTACCTATTTACATACCTATAGATAATATTAATTGTGTTACATGCTCTTGGGCTTTTAGCTTGAGATATATTTTTGCTATAGCTACCTAATTCTATTTCTTTGAAAATTGAACACCTCCATACGGTAGGTATCATTTGGGTGAACGGAACAATTTAAAATAAAAAAAGAAAAATTTCAATATTTTTTATAGTGATTTTTTGCCTACTAAGCGGATTATGATAATTGTTTTTTATTTAACTACCTTCCGGATAGACTCATTAAAATCACATTAAAATGTTGTCCATTTATGACCATTTGAAAGCGGTTTGCTTTTTTCATGCTTTTTACTTTTCTCGATCCACCCCCTAATTCTAGTATTTCCTATACCTCTGTACCTTATTTTTTATAATCTGTACCTTATTTTTTCATACTTTTTACAGCTCTCGTTTCCCATAAGTCTAGACAGTTCTAGAATATTCTAGAAGCTCTAATCTACACCCACCTGGCCATGCTGTCCCCTGCCATCAGGCGTGTTCTCAGGAAGGAAGTAAAGGCGCAGGGAGACCAGGGTCTGGTCGGAGACGCGGTCCGTCCAGAGCAGCTGCAGTTCCCCTGGAGAAGAAGACAAAAAATCGTTAAAAAAATAATAAAAAAATGTTCAAAAAAGCTTGGGAGTTGGGATTAAGTGTAATTTTGTGTACATGAATTTGTTTTTTGGGTGTATGAAGTCTATTTTGGTATATATTTATTTATTTATTTTATTTTATTTATGACACTTCATTGTACATTTATCAGGAGTTAAAAATAAATGAATACATAAAGTTGGAAAGTGTACAATAGGCGGTCTTATTCACTTATTGCTTAAAAGTAATCTCTTCCGGGCAACCATAAAAATAAAGGACATGTATAAGACATTGGTAAAAAAATTATGGTTATTTTTAATGTGGATTTTTTTTGATGTTTTTTCTTAACAATTATCCAAATGATTCTCCAATACACTTACCAATGGACACCAGCTCAGAATCCTGCCACACCCTGACGAAGAAGAAGTCCCCTATGGCAATGATCCTTTCCAGAGGTCCAGTCAACCGGAGCGCCTTGTAAAATGTGTATTGACC
Source organism: Colias eurytheme (assembly GCF_061535395.1). Taxonomy (NCBI): domain Eukaryota; kingdom Metazoa; phylum Arthropoda; class Insecta; order Lepidoptera; family Pieridae; genus Colias; species Colias eurytheme. The sequence goes on from NC_143008.1 coordinate 2,193,545, forward strand.
ATGTTGACCGCATGGCGCCCCTACCAGCTGTAAAAAAAGAACTTGTTAGTACAGTCCCCTGACCGCCTCCTTGGTACAGTGGTTGACGCGAAAGCGTAAAACCGAGGGGTGCTGGGTTCGATTCCCGGTGGAGACGAAGAAAAAAAAATTCTCTTCTGGTAGGACACAGAAGGCTGATCACCTACTTAACTTACTAATAAATTATGAAAAATATTTTAAAACTTCTAATAACGTAGATTTAGTTCAGTTTTTAGGGTTTCGAAACTAAAAAGGACCCTTATAGGATCACTTTGTTATCCGTCTGTCTGTCTGTCAAAAACCTTTTCCCCAGGAAAGCATGGAAGTATCAAGCTGAATTTTATATTGAACACTCGAGTCTACGGTACCTTGAAGCTGTGAAAAAATTAAACTTATAAGCCAACGCAATCAAAAGATACAGCTTCGCAATTTTCGACATTCGCAAGGGAACTACAGGGAAAAAAACGTATTTTCAAACAATATTATAAAATTTAATCTGCTGAAGCAGTTGTAATAAATAAAATTATTTTTATTAATTTACTGAAAAGTATGTACATAGAAATAAGTATTTCTCAACCCTATGGAAGCCTTATAAGGACCGGTTATTTTCCTTCTAATGTGTATTAAGGAAAAAGAAACATAATTTCATTTTAAAAATTTTAATTCATTAAATATTATTAAATTTATATTTGACTGACCGGTTGGCTTGGTTGGTAGTGGCCCTGCCTGCCAAGCCATCAGAGGTTGTGGCCTGTGGGTTCGATTCCCACCCGGGGCAAATAATTGTGTGATGAACATAGATGTTGGCTCTGTGTCTGGGTGTTAATTATCTATATAAGTATTTAATTAAAATTATATATGTATGTTTATCAGCCATCTGGTTTCCATAACACAAGCGAAAGCTTAGTATGGGATCAGATCTTGCCGTGTGTGAAAATTGTCTTGAAATATTTATTTATTTTATTTATTAGATTTTTAAAGAGTGTATGTGCCGAGCACTCGTGGCAGAAGTGAAACTTCTTTGGCAAGATCCAATACCAAAATCGTGGCCTTACTCCATGACGTGACGGCATTGCCATAACGCGACCTTGAAATTTTACTCTCAACGTGCCTAAAAAGTTACACTTCAAATTTTCAAAACAAACAAATAAAACCACCTCCATAATACAATACTACAGAATCAATGTTCATAAAAATATCATTCGTTCGATATTCACAATATGTTTCACAGTTTCGGAGGTATGCACGTACAAACACATTAACACAAATTATGCGATTTAGCATAAATAATTTAGTGCGTATGTGAACGCAGCCTACAGGCAATCCAAACTGCGGATGTGGCCATTTTGTGAAATACCGTCAGCAAAAAAAGTTATTTATTAAAATAAGTAAGAAACTGACAATAAAGTTAGCCAATCCTATCCTCCTAATATTATAAATGCATAAGTTTGTGAGGATGATGTGTGTGTGTGTATGATTGTTACTCTTTCACGCAAATACTACAGAACCATTTACAATGATAGATACTGCTTTCCGAATCGGTGGTAAATGTTAAAAATACTATGTAATGACGATTCGAAAGTGCTACTAAATAGTAGTCTAATTGAATAAATGAATGTTTGAGTTTGAGTTTGAAAAAATGAAATTAAGAAAACATGACTACTACCGGGTAAAAAGATGGTAACTTGGATTAACACATAGGATAGGTTTTATGCCGGAAATCCCACGGGAACGGGCACTATGCGGGTTTTTCTTCGAAAACGCGGGCTAAGTCGCGGGCGGAAAGCTAATAATAAGTAATTTTTAACTTGTCACTTAAACTTAAATTAATATCTAATTGAGAGGAATAAAAATTTAAATTAAATGCAATGCTTAGGGTGAAATTTATCTTCCGTCTGTCTATACCTATTCTAAAACATACATATTTTAATCCTGCTTAATGATTTTTTGTTCTTTTTTAATTGCAATCGTGTATAAACAAACAAAAAATAAATAATTCCTCGAGCGAAGTTTAGTTCAGAAATATTTACATTTTAAAGTTATTATAAAATTTTAAATATATAATGAAAATGTTCCAATTTCTTAAAGAATAAAGTTATCGTTTTTATCATATTTAATTTATTTCCCTATTTGAATAATTACGTTATTCAAGGTTAACAATATACAGACATTAGCATAGTTTCAAGTAATAATAACATGTATTAAAGTAAATTATTTTATCTATTAGATATTGCATAATTATTGTCTATTTTTAATATACTAATCCATACTAATATTATAAATGCGAAAGTAACTCTGTCTGTCTGTCTGTTACTCAATCACGCCTTAACTACTGAACCAATTTGCATGAAATTTGGTATAGAGATATTTTGATACCCGAGAAAGGACATAGGATAGGTTTTATCCCGGAAATCCTACGGGAACGGGTTTTTCTTTGAAAACGCGGGCGAAGCCGCGGGCGGAAAGCTAGTATTCATATATTTGAATGACACGACCAGATCTTATCAAAAGAAAAAATTACAGTAGATGTATAGTTAATTTTTTAGCTTAATTTCCTATTAAACAAGCCATTTTTTTCCTAATTATCAATTCATGAGCACCTTACTTTCCTAGTTATTTTATATATGCAAAACGGCTCAACGCAGGCATTTAAATTATACATAATATTTGTTTTGTTGGATTCGTCAACATTTAGACTAGAAACAGGTAAATATTTAAATTTTAAAACTTCCAATAATTCATATTTCACGCATTCTTATTCTATTCATTACCACAAATTTAAAATTAAAAACAACATTAGAAAAATTAATTAAAAACTTTACGACCATAAGATTAACTTTTCTAATTCAACAGAAAAACATTCCTAATAATAATTATTAATTATGTAATATATTTTTTTTTTGTTTTTCATATAAACATATTTATTTTTTATGTATTTTTGCTGACGCTCCCCAACTCGGCCTCTGAATCAATAAGTATAAAATTGAAACCGCCCCGGGTAGATAGTGAACGTGCGAGCGGGATAGATATACATTAGGCTCGATACACACTGGCGCATTCTTGTAGTATGCTTCTTTGTTTGTTTTGAGAATATTAGAAGTCAGTATGTGTGTGTGTGTGTATTTTTGTGTTAAGGAAACCAGATTGATTTTGTGGTACATATTTAATATATGTATTATAATAAAATAAAAATTTTATTGATTAATTGATAGAGACAAAAATCAAAATTTCGATGTCGAAGCCTAAATATGGGAAACAAGTATTTAAACAACAGTAAGTTAACGAGTATAAATGATTGAGTGATTAAAATATGGATTACGTTAAATTAATGATAGTAATTAGAATTACTAACTCTTAATAATGTTTTCTTGCAAAACAATATTTTCTTGCAAATCTCATAAATCTAAGGCTCGTAAAGCGCTTGCTAAATGATATTGATGTTTTTTTCATCAAACTCGAGCATTTATTTATTCATTTAGACTTCTTAAACCGAGAAGCACTTTTTAAACCGTCATAACAGTTTTATCATATTTTTGGTATATTGTGTGAGTAGATAAATATTCATACATTAATTCAAATTAAGTAATTAAATACATCAACGTTAATTTATAATATAAGTAGTTATTTGGTTATAAACCATTATAATTAAATTTTCATTACTGCAACACCTATTGTTTTTCCCCTTATAAAATTCAAAATCCTACCCATAGGTTGCTTGGTAGAAATCGCTCAGTAGCGATAAGGCCGCCTTTTTGGCTTTACATTATATTGTTTTTTTCTTTTTGTTATATTGTCTGTTTTTATTTGGTGCTAAATAAAGTGTATTTATTATTATTATTATTATCAACAGTGTGTACACACCCTTATCTTTCATTATTCAAGATATGAGTCAGTTGTAAAGGATTTGAGCACAGTGGCGACTCGGCCTTTTATTTTTAACAAATATATCTCTATTCTCTATACTAATTCTTACAAATGTGTATAGATTTAAAAATCCAATGTTATAAATGTAAAAATATATAACATTTAAATTAAAAAAAACTTCGTCATCATTAGTTTCATAATTCAATGCGCAAGTAAGTGTTTGTTACGCCTGCGTCTGAGTAATGCTGAACGGATTTCGATGTATTTTTATTTATAGATAGATAGGTATGTACTAACATAATAATATATGCGCATTTGAAAAAAAAAACACAAAATCTTGAACCAGAAGGGCATACGACCACTACATAGTATAAAACAAAGTCGCTTTCTCTGTCCCTATATCCCTATGTCCCTTTGTATGCTTAAATCTTTGAAACTACGCAACGGATTTTGATGTGCCTATGTGGTGGTATTTTTTAAAAGTTATTAGTGTCATTTAGATACTAAACTTACGATCATTAACCCAATTTTAAAATATAAAAATAAATTATTAAATGAAAATCGTATGCAGTAAGATAAAATAATTTGGAAAATCCAAAAGTGCACGCCTCATAATTTTTTTTTAATAAATATTTATTAATTATTATTTTTGTTTATTTAATAACAATTAAACCACATCGAATCAGACCCTGAAAAATGAAAGGGTTCTATTCCTGAGCATACTCAAGCGTAAGAGAAAAAAAAAGACTCGATTAGTAAAGTATTTCGGTCGCTATCGTGTTAACAAGAAAAAGGATCCGCACATACAGACACACGGACGTCCAAGACAGAACTTTTTTAAACTGTTTTTTAACTAGTTTAAATAACAAAAATGACATCAAAAATATCATGAACGTTAAAAATAGTGTTTTTTCTTAATATGTGTGTGTATGTATTATCTTACAAGTGCAATGTATGATACATAAAGACATTTTAAGTTTGAAAAATCAGATGTTTTGCGCGAAGTGACAGTAGTACCCACCTCAACGCTTCGCTTATGAGGCGTGCAAAATGACACAAATATATATTATTATAACAAATAACTTAATTATATACTTCATACATAGTAATTACGTGGTAAATAATTACCTAATTACACATACACACAACATACATACATTACAATACAATCTTAGACAAATCAAATCTGACTAATTGTCAGATTTTTCAAAAAGTTACAACAATAATTTAACTGACTGTGGCTTATATCATTGTGCCCGACCATTCGAAAATTATATCAATGTACAACAAAAAAACTTTGCTAGCGCGATTCAATTCTGCTCAACAGCGTGTAGCGACATCTATTGTCACTGAACGAAACTTGATACTCGATATAACATTTTCTCTACCTTTGTTTTGAGATGATTTCTGTATGTGTTTGAATAAATTTTCTTAAATTTTAATTTAATAAAATAAGGAGGTCAGGTCAGCATTACTTTTTAACTTATATATCCCCATTAAAAGTTATCATATAATAATTTCTCAAGGTATCTAGAGCATGCCTTATTAAATTCGCACTAACCTCGTAAGGCCCAGCCTAAATTTTGATCTGTGTACGTTACGAACCAATGTAGTAAAATGTTTAATTAGGTTATGTACTGAAATTACAAATTATGTACAAGTAATTACGTCCCTATAAAGTGAAACCCTTTTTTTTCTTCAACCTTTTAAGTATTTTTGAAATTACGATAGTGGTACGTCGTAGGACCTATAAGGCAAGGGCTGGACTGTGGATTTTCATAATTTTAAATTTGGTTGGTTTTCCTTGGGAAAACATATCGACATTTATTATACAACGCGGAAGAATTCCAACCAATACCCGCGGCCCCATCAGCGGCTCGACGGAACACAGTGGGGTTTTAGTCGGTAAGAATCCGACATAACCCACGGCTCCTTCCCCGGGGGCAGTGGGTATCTTTGGAAGATTTCCCCACTATAAAAAAGGCACAAATTATATTTTCGATATGAAATATCTTAGCATGCTTAAAACATAATACAGTTATTAAGCTACATAATTTCGAATTTTAGTTTCGTAAATCTTAATATATATATAAATCTCGTGTCACAATGTTTGTCCTCAATGGACTCCTAAACCACATAACCGATTATAATAAAATTCGCACACCATGTGTAGTTCGATCCAACTTGAGAGGTAGGATAGTTTAAACATGTAGGTACCACGGGCGAAGCCGGGGTGGACTGCTAGTTTTATATATGTACACGTATATTTCGCAAAAACTACTAAACCGATTTCGATGAAACATTGTACCCAAATCCATAGAAGGATTTTAATTTAGAATTATACTTACACAGCCTACTATCTCTGTACAAAGAAACACATCCGTTGCAGATCTTAAAACAAACTTACAAACACTTCGCTCTGAATATTATTAAATAATAAAATATTTAATTAACAAGAAACAACCATATGTTTAAACAGTTAATAATATGTATCTATAAATAAGTATGACCGTGTTGGCATCTCACACGCTATACTAGTTTGTTCCCCGGTGCAGTGTTGTCTGTTATTTAGTTAAGGAACTTAAATTTAATAAACTTATTTTAAACAGTTGTAGTTACATCTATATTTATTCTATACTAAATATAAAGCTGAACAGTTTGTTGGTTTGTATGCGCTAATCTCAGGAAACACGGGTCCGATTTGAAAAATTATTTCACTGCTAGATAGTCCATTTATCGAGGAAGGCTATATGCTATATAATATCATCACGCTAAGACCAACACGAGCGGAGCAATGCGGGTAAAACCGCAGGGCACAGCTAGTTTTAATATGTCCTACTTACTAATCCTACTAATATTATAAATGCGAAAGTTTGTGAGGATGTGTGTGTGTGTTTGTTACTATTTCACAATACTACTGAACCGATTTCAATAAAATTTAGCACACATATAGAGGGTAACTTGGGTTTAACACATAGGATAGGTTTCATCCCGGAAATTCCACGGGAACGGGAACTATGCGGGTCTTTCTTTCAAAACGCGGGCGAAGCCGCGGGCGGAAAGCTAGTAGGTATATAGATAAGTACGTTTATTTAACTCCGATAAAAATCGAGTCCTAAATTTAAACTTATTCAAATGTATCAATTCAAAATTATACAAAACATTTTAAAACAAATAACTATAGATTTAAAAATAAAAAATAAATCAAAACTTTGAACCCTAAAAGATATTTAAGAAACATTAAAAAAAAAACATAGTTTCGCCACTCGATATTGACATAAAAAGGAAAGCGCATTATGAATACACCCGTCTCGTTCGCACCCGCACGGTGTGTATCTCTCTTCCGCTCTAACATTATAAGGTTGCTACGCGGCTTGAATAAATTACTATATTAAAAAAATCGATAAAAAATGTTCGTGTTACAATGTTTTTTATCTTTAAGTGCCAGATATATTTCTAGAAATACTTATAACAAAGATTATATCTTCATTAATTGAAGCAAAAGTAATTCTGCCTGTTTGTTATTAAACAGAAATTGCTGAACAGATTTTGATGTGTTTTGATTCTTTAGATAAGGATCTATTCGTTGTCTCGTAAACTAACCGAACCGCTTTTAAATATTTTATCACTCTTAGAATAAATTTCATCAAAATATTGTTACTGAAAAGCTAAAATCCACCTAAATAAATATGTACATAATGCACTTGAAAACCATACTCTTCCTGACACAGTAGGTAAAACATATTAATCAATATTTTTCCCTGTTTTTCCTCTAAATGCTTTGTATTATAACAGACATCAATTAAGAAATAATCGCAAATACCTGAGTTAAATTAATTATTACATTGTATATACAAACAACGTAATAGACGAAACAATTAATAATACAAGAACATAATAATAATTACTTGTAGGTATATTGATATAATACTTTTAACCGGCGTCAAAAAAGGAGGCGATTGTTGTATTTTATCACAAATTAAATTGTCACAACGTATTTGAAAATTGGCAAGATTCAAAGATACCAAAATCGCCACCTTACTCCATGACGTGACGGTATTGCCATGACGCGACCTTGAAATTTTACTCCCAACGATAAAGAAGTTTCACTTCAATAAAAAATAAATAAATTACGAACGAAAAAAAAATTGTATTTCAAAAACACACAAAATAATAACCATTATTACATTACTGTATGAAAGATATATTTATTGCACAATCAAAAAATTTCGTCATATCTAAAAAATATTAAAAAATAAATAAATAAATAACTTCCGCAGTGACAACCCTATCCCTAACACCCTATTCTGTATAATGTTTCTTCCATATTATATTGGATGAGGGCAGCGTTTCACAAAGTTTATTCCTTTGTTACGATTTCTAGTGCGACTCACGCTTGACTTTTTGTGTGTTTGTCCATGGTTATGTCCGGTATGAGTAAACTGGGTAGAAAACTTTCATTTTGTACATTATTAGATGTAAGATAAATATTATGTCCGTAGCTGTGCCCCGCGGTTTTACCCGCATTGCTCCGCTCCTGTTGGTCTTAGCGTGATGATAAATGTATAGCCTTCCTCGATAAATGGACTATCTAATAGTTACCGAAAGAATTTTTCAAATCGGACCAGTAGTTTTTGACATTAGCGTGTTCAAACAAACAAACTCTTCGGCTTTATAATATTAGTATAGATTAGTATAGATTTATGTAAAATTCTCTTGTCACAATAATTATATTACTATACTCCTCCGAAACTGCTGCACCGATTCTTATGAAATTTTGTGTGCATATCGGGTAGGTCTGAAAATCGGCCGACATCTATTTTTCATACCCTTAAGTAATAAGAGAACAACGTTTGCTAAAGCTAGTTATTTATAAAAACATAACCTTTTTTTGCGCAGTCGGATAATAAACTAGTATTCGCCCGCGGTTTCACTCGCCAGCTGTTACCGTAGAACTATTTGTATCTCCAATATTAAGTTTTATTTTTGCTACAAAAGTAATATTAAAAGTTTATATAATGTCTTGACTCTTACTTTATCTTGATAGTTGTTAGATTTTTCCTAATTGAGGTACAGTGTAATGTCATTTAGAAGAAAAAAACATGGCGGATATGGCGCCAATTTGTGTGTCAATTTTGCACGCCTCATAAGCGAAGCGTTGAGGTGGGTACTACTGTCGCTTCGCGCAAAACATCTGATTTTTCAAACTTAAAATGTCTTTATGTATCATACATTGCACTTGTAAGATAATACATACACACACATATTAAGAAAAAACACTATTTTTAACGTTCATGATATTTTTGATGTCATTTTTGTTATTTAAACTAGTTAAAAACAGTTTAAAAAAGTTCTGTCTTGGACGTCCGTGTGTCTGTATGTGCGGATCCTTTTTCTTGTTAACACGATAGCGACCGAAATACTTTACTAATCGAGTCTTTTTTTTTCTCTTACGCTTGAGTATGCTCAGGAATAGAACCCTTTCATTTTTCAGGGTCTGATTCGATGTGGTTTAATTGTTATTAAATAAACAAAAATAATAATTAATAAATAATTATTAAAAAAAAATTATGAGGCGTGCACTTTTGGATTTTCCAAACTATTTTTTTATCGAGTGGGATGTTACAATGACATGTGTTGTGGTGTTTTTAATAAAAATCAAAATTAAATCTTGATTATACTTAATTTATAAATTAACAATAATGTGGCTAAATGAATGTAAAAATTAAGTGCGCTTAAATCTTTGAAGCATAAACGTCAAAATATATTATGTATTTTACGAAAAAAAAAGTTTTTTTTTTAATGTTCTGTTACTTTTTTAATTAACAGCAAATCATTCTGCAGCAATGCCGTTATACATAATATATATATATAGGTTTCTATAAAATTAACAATTCTCAAGAAGTGTTGGCGCGTTTCCAAACGCGAACGACAATATTTCAAGTAGCCTCTATCACATGGGTTTGCTTGTATTTTTATAATACCTACAATATATTGTATTACTTATATGTACATAAGAGGTAGGTATATACAATGCTTTTGAATTATTTTATAATAGTCTTGTGTTTCTTTATATTTTCGTTTTTTGGGATAAATTCAAAATGTAGAATGTTATTGGCAACGCAAATTACTAATGCTATCTACAATTATTATATTACCTGATTTATCTGTAAACAAGAAATAAAATTAAAAATATCTATTGTCATTTCAGCAAAATCTTAGCATTTCAAATGATATTCTATTTATGTGATTTTTTTTAATATCTTGAAGTCGAAAATAGGACATTCATAAATATTTTGACAATATCTAATGATAAGGAAAAAAAAACCTACTAATTTGTAAAAACCATGTCGTTTACGGCACAGGTCAATAACACATGTGACGTAAGCAAGTGTTTTTAAAAAGAAAATTATATTGATACAGGAAATGAATAGATTTCACTAAATTTCGAGTTTTTCTAATGGTTTCATACTAATGATAGTTATTAATTATAATCTTATATATAAAATTCTCGTGTCACAATGTTAGTCTGCATACTCCTCCGAAACGGGTGGACCGATTCTCATGAAATTTTCTGTGCATATCGGGTAAGTCTGAGAATCGGCCAACATCTATTTTTCATATGTACCACGGGCGAAGCCGGGGCGGACCGCTAGTCTTATATATAAAATTCTCGTGTCACAATGTTAGTCTGCATACTCCTCCGAAACGGGTGGACCGATTCTTATGAAATTTTCTGTGCATATCGGGTAAGTCTGAGAATCGGCCAACATCTATTTTTCATATGTACCACGGGCGAAGCCGGGGCGGACCGCTAGTCTTATATATAAAATTCTCGTGTCACAATGTTAGTCTGCATACTCCTCCGAAACGGGTGGACCGATTCTCATGAAATTTCCTGTGCATATCGGTAAGTGGACAATACTGTACTTAATAAAAATGATATCCACTTAATATTATGTAGGTACATACTTACATGTATAATATTTATTTACAATTATACAAATTACTTTTATACAGGTAATACATATTATTATATATATACACATACCTATATTTGTATATATTCATTACCAGTATGCCATGTGAAAATATCGATATAATGATAATGTAGATCAAAACTGCTTATAATTTTTTTATAAAATAAAATAAAAATAAAATAAAATTATGTTTATTCTCGTAAGTATTAACAGACACACATTATAAAATTGACTTGGACAGCTTGGACTTGACGAATAGCCGTATTGGAAACTCCTGTAATAAGTTTTCATAAAATTATATTCTAATCAACAAACAATATTATAGCTACCTACATATAATATTTTTTAATTCATAGTATCAAAACGGGTAAGTCCAATTTACCAATAAAATCTTCAAAATTGAAAATTGTGATGTGTTTGACCCTTCTTCATCGAATGTTTTTCTATACACATTATAAACAACACCTCTTGCTTGTGATCGCAGCGACTTTTTCGACATTTTCGAAGATTTTTTAGACAAAATCCTAAAAATTATTCATCAACTGCAAAAAAGACAAATAATTTGACATCCAATTTGATAGTTGTCAAATAAGTTGCCACATAAAAATCTTTTATTTCTTATATATAAATATGCCATCAGATTCTGGTAGACCTATAACATTTTTTCGTTACGCGTGACATTTTTCCGTTACGCGCCATCTTTTTCCCCTACCACGCGTGATTTAAAGTATTTAAAATTAAAATATAAAGTATTTGTGTAAAGTTGCATATAGTAAGTTATTTTTTTAAAAATAAGGTCATAAAGAAGTTTCACTTCTTACGTGTGTACACTAGTACACGCACACATTTTTTTTGTATTTATAAAATGCATATTAAAATAAAGAAGACAAAATATTAAAAAATGTATATTGTATGCATGTTTGTTTGGGTTGACCTACGAAACGGCTGGATAAATGATGACGTACAAATAACATAGAACAATTGTTTGTGAATAACAGCAATAAGCTAACTAGGCTTGCCCCGACTTCGACCGTGATGAGCCGGGCAAAAAATCTATACCTACTTAATAATAATTTATATCTATAAAGTGTTTGTAAGGTCCGATTTGTCAGAGGGCGTCCTTAAATTACGTGAGGTGTATTTTTTTTAGGTCAACGTTAGGTTAGACGAGATTTGCCTCAAACCCCCCCCCCCCCCAAAACACGTAATTTATGCACTTACCAAAACACGAGCAAAACCGACATCAAAAGCTAGTTAAAAAATGTTGTGTGGTTTTATGAAACCACGGTAAAAGTGAAACTGTTCGAACGGTTCCGAACACTGCTTTGTGTAGCGCATATCGCGGCTGCCGAGTAGGTATACCTACTCGGCAGCCGCGATACACGCGACATGCGCTACACAGACCAAAAAGTTTGAGACGATGTAATAAAAGTTTCACTTTAAAATTAAATTAAAATTAAAATACGTATTATTCATCACTACGGGAAAAGTATCAAAATTAGACCGTCTATTTATAATCAACTGCGCGCACTTCGTTTTACGAGCGAGGTTAAAAATAGCTGTATTGTTTTGTATGAAACTCTTTTGAATGTGTAGTTACTTTTAATTATTAACTAGTGCTACCACGCGACGTCACATGCAAATTTACGATAATCAATTTTGTAAGTTTCATCAAAATTGGTTAAGCCATTTTGGTATATTTCGTACAGATTAATAACGATATGTAATGAGATAGCAATATGAGAAAAAATAATCAATAAATAATAATTATTATGTGAATCAGATAACATTTAAAATTAAAATGTATACAGTAGTTGATAAAATAGGTACATCTAGGGTAATAAATAATAATAATTCTTCTAATTAAAATAGTACAACAAATGCTTAACATTTTTTGATAGAGTTCATGAAAATTTTATCAAATAGGTACTAGCTGTGCCCGCGGTTTTACCCGCAGCGCTCCGCTCTTGTTGGTCTTAGCGTGATGATATAAAGCCTAGCCTTCCTCGATAAATGGGCTATCTAAAGAAAGAATTTGTTCCTAAGATTAGCGCGTTCAAACAAACAAACTCTTCAGCTTTATAATATTAGTATGGATGTACAGCTAGTTATGTAGTATAGATTACTTTTAAAAAAATATACCGGCCGAATTGATAACCTCCTCCTTTTTTTTGAAGTCGGTTAAAAAGCCACGATGTCTCACTCCTATCACCCATGCGCCTTTGTCATAATTTCAAATTTAAATCTTTTAAATTACAATTTCACGCTATTCCAGTTTAATTAATCTATTGAAGTGAACATATCGAACATTCTCGAATTCATTATTTATTAAATAACAGTCGTATCTAGGTACTTACAGAAAAGATAAAAAAAATACATAACAAATCATTATTCCAAATAAAAACAAACAAATGAAATGTTTATAAATTATACTAATTAATCGTATACTAATAACATTGAAATTAATTAAATGCACAATCAATAAACATACATACATAACAATTTCGAAATTATAATGCTACCTATTGTCTCTTTCATATCCCCCTCTCTTTCCCCCACCCCTCTCTCAACAAACTTTAACTATAAACTAATTATCAATCTCATTATCTTCAATATTAAGACTAATTACTTTATATATTATAACATTTATAACTAAAATATTTATAAAATATAAAAAATAAATATATCGACAATAAAAATTTCAAAATTCAGCTCATGGCACAACCCTAGCGCTCGACGCACACAAGCAAACAACGAATTAATAACAATTTTCTTTCCTTTTAAACACAAAGAAACCTCATTTTTTTCTTTAATTACGCCGTTTATACAAATTACAAATTAAAAATTATAAATAGGTACAACCGAATTTTCAAAAATAGACCATCAAGGATATAGACAATAGATGATTAATAAAAAAAACATTCCCATAATTAATAATCTATAATTTACATAATCTATTTAAAAATGACACATGCTGTTTTTTTATATGTACTTTTTTTTTATCCCGCCACGAGGCAAAGGACTATAGCCCTTACAGCCAACCTTTTGTTTCGAAAATCGAAATTTAAAATATGAAACCTCAGAAATATAATACGTAAAAATATCCGTACCTTGTACGATGGTTTCTCCATATTATTTCGGTAATCCAAACACCATTCACAAATCACATTTTCTATTCAAAATAATTGAATGCAACAAAAAAACAAGACGTTGCATTGTGAACGCTTACAAAACAGTTATTTTTCAAGCGAACCTATTTTTAAATCACTAAACATATCTACGCGCACTTTTTTCACAGCAGCGATCACTGTTCGATTTGCCACTAACGAATTATCTATACATTAGTTTATCAACAAATAAATATAACTATCGTAATTAAACACAAAACTTATTAGCCTAATAAAAAAACACTGGCTGTATAATCGGATGACAATTATCGGTTATAAAAACAATATGGCGATTGACAAAAATAATTCAAAATTCGTTCGCGTACATTTTTGACAAACAGAACGCGGCCACCTCGACGGACGGCAAGACCACATCTGTGTGCTTTCATTGTATAGCTTATTCGCTCACACGCAGAGACTCTAGGGTTGATGGTTTTCATTTTAATTATTTTTCCGTGTTTATTTATTATATGATATTCTGGCTTTTATATTAATTGTTTTTGCCCAATTATCTCCAAATTTATAAAGGTCATACGTATCACAATAATAATATTATACGTCATAGCGAGAGATAGTAAATTGCCTCTACATTATTTTTAGATATGCATTGTATATTGAATTCTTAGAGAATAATATGGGTAAGTTGTTATTAGGAAATGTCCATAATAAAGCATAAGAATGTGTGAAATTTATATGAAAACAATGATGAGTGTTTCATTTAATATTAAGATTTTTTTTTATGATTATTGAGATTTAATTTATTTCATATTCATTATTATTCATATACATATTTCAATTTACATATTTCGTTAACGTTGGTATTTTTAATCGACTTCAAAAATGAATGAGATTTTTTTTATTTATTTAAAGTATTGTATTTTGTGCTTTTCATTGTAGGTATAATATTATTAACCATTGTATTAATTAATTGATAATTATTAAATAAAAATGAAATTCTCTCATTTCATAGAACATAGCTATCAAATGAAAGTAAAAATATTTTCATATTTAAAAATTAAAATTATTTACCAACGTTATTTAATTTATTTATTATAATTTACAACCGCAATATTACATAATTAACATACATTTTACAAAATTACAATAAAATTATTATGCAAACATTATTATCCTTTTCAGCAAGTCGGATAACTATTTAAATACAAGGTTGACAACCTTGGCACTTCCACATCGAAACACAGACTTGCTCCGTAAGGCCGTGTACACATTATATTTTATTAATTTAAATTTTTACAAATTATATTTTATTTCTGTTTATTTATTTATTGAAATGTTTATTATTGTAATATTATTATTACGAACACTGTTTTGAAACTAAGATAGTATAACTGTATAGTATAACTGTGGTTTTGAATATATGTAGATAATTTATTATGCTAATTTTAGTAGAGAATAAATTGTCGAATATACTAAATTGGTTTAATATAAATACTATCTAATAATGATATAATAAGAACTTGTATTATATGTATACAATGACTATTGACTGCATATTATTCAGATAGATACAGTTAAGTAATTATTATAAACAAAAAATTCGTTGGCGGAAACATTAGGAATTTATCATTTTATAAGCATTGTTATTCATATAATTTTTTAAAGAAAAGAAAAAAATTAAATTATTGTTCTTTTAAAAATATAATAATATTTCTACGTATTGTTTTAATATATTATTCTTTTTCATTTCTTATTATCGATTACGAGATGAATTCGATCGATTGTAAGATTACAAGGATGGTTATGGTTGTATTTTTGTAGATAGCATAAATATGTATTTATTTATTTATAAATGTGATACATTGGACGTTTCTTATTTTTTGCACATATGATCTACCTATACTATCAAGTTATTGTGAAACGATCAAATATCAATTTGATACGTATACAGTTATCTATATAATATTTAACACAAATAAAAATAAATTACTACAATAATAAAAACAAATATATTCCGCACACAGTGTGCACCCGCCTATACTCCGAGTAGATAACACACACATAGACAATCGCAGTAACTATGGTTTCGGCTGATTACAAACGACGGGAATTTATTTTTAACCGACTTAGCAAAAAGTGCAGTTTAAATTTTAATTGTTATTGCTTTAATATCTATATAATACAAATATATTATACATGTATATACCTTCCTATATAATAATTAATAATATCATATATGCGAAAGTCTGTTTGCTATACACGGCTAAACCATAGCACCGATTTTGATAAAATTTTTACTGAAAATAGTTTAAGAATGATATTTAAATATAGGCTACTTAATTTTTCATAATTCTACTTCTAAAAGGTTGACGCTTGACAGGAAAGATATTGGTTTTTCTTTCATACAAAAAACAGTAAATTTGACTAGCTGTGCCGCGCGGTTTCACTTGCGGACGAATTCTCAAAATCAAGTCTTTCTATAACTCGTGTGTTATTCTGTTAATAAAACCTATATTCTTGTAAAGTTTCATCCAAATCCGCGCAGCAATTTTTACGTGAAAAAGTGACAAACATCCACGCTTACAAACGAATATTAAAATAATTAGAGTAATGGTATCCATAAGTGATAACTTAATATCATTACTTATAATTATATTTTTGTAACGCTAATGATAGTAAACCTTAGCACAAAAATTCTTCAAAACAGGTGTAGTAATTCCGAGAAGTTGCAACGACAAACATACAAATATAAGAAACACAGAATGTATAAATTTAAATACATATTGCCACAGATAATATTATAATACTATAGATATATATTAGTTACCTTTTATCTATCTATATGATTAATTTGATCAAATTATTCATTTTAACTAATATTATAAAGCAAAAGAGTTTGTTTGTTTGAACGCGCTAATCTCAGAAACTACTGGTCCGATTTGAAATATTCTTTCAGTGTTAGATAGCCCATTTATCGAGGAATAGGCAAGTGAAAGTTAGACATTATCATCACGCTAAGACCAACAGGAGTCGAGCACTGCGGGTGAAACCGCGGGGACCAGCTAGTTTCAATATATAGGTATCTATACTAATATTATAAAGCTGAAGAGTTTGTTTGTTTGTTTGAACGCGCTAATCTCGGGAACTACTGGTCCGATTTGAAAAATTATTTCGGTGTTAGATAGCTCAATTATCGAGGAAGGTTATAGGCTATATTATATCATCACTCTATGGCCAACAGGAGTGGAGCCAAGGGGGGTGAAACCGCGTGGAGCAGCTAGTAATCAATAAATTGCAACATGATTTTTATTGTGAATTTTTATTGTGTTTTTTGATACATATAAATAGAATTGTAATTAATGTTTTAATTACAAATTTTCCACTCATTATAAAATGCATATAAAAGCATAGGTAGGTACCTAGATGGAATATAAACAATAATTTTTGAAGTGAAACTTCTTTATCGGGGTTGGAAAAAAATTTAGTGTAACATTTTTTCGTTACGCGTGACATTTTTTCGTTACGCGCCATCTTTTTACTATCCCTACCACGCGTGATTCGAATTTAATTTAATTTTAGTATTTCTGCAAAGTTGCATAATATAGTAAATTAAATTATTTTTTGAAAAATAAGGTCATAAAGAAGTTTCACTTCTTACGTGTGTACACTAGTACACGCACTATTTTTTTTTTGATTCAAAGAATCATGTTGTAAGTTTTTAAGCTGTTGCAATTTGCATAGCTTTTATGTCAGGCTTTGAGCGCGGCTACCGAATGTAAAAATTCCGTAACGAAAAAACCTTACACCCTCCACTCCAACCGGCACAGCGATGCGATGCTATGCAATAGCGCTACCGCGGCAGTCCTCGAGTGCCACACCTATTTTTTAACCGACTTCAAAAAAAAGTAGGAGGTTATCAATTCGGCCGGTATGTTTTTTTTTTTATGTATGTACACCGATTACTCCGTGGTTTCTGAACCAATTTACGTGATTCTTTCTTTGTTCGATGCGGGATGGTGTCGAATTGGTCCCATAAAAAATTTATTCGGATAGGCCCAGTAGTTTTTATTTTATGAGCATTTTTGTCTGTATTTGTAAATGTTGCAAGTGCAAGTTTGAAGTCGGTTGTTTTTAACGCAGTTATTGACTTGTTTAAGACTCACAAAGATAAAGGAATACATAAATACGGTCAAAACCGCGTGTATCCACTAGTTAATTATGATATTATTTAACGTCACTTTCACTACAAACTATTAAAGTTAACCGTGAAAGTTAGACATGATTACATTCTTCCTAGTTTGATATTAATATATCTATCTTCTATATGTCACGGCTAAAGGTAGGTGAGAACATAAACTTAAGATTAGCCGGCTAAACTTAGGTTTATTTTCGACGAGGTGTTAATGTTAGTTTGTTCTATCTTTAGCCGTTTAAACTTAAGTGTAACCGCAGGCCCGTGGCTAAAAATGTCGGGGTGGGTAGATTTGGTTAGCGCCGGGCCGGTGGAGGGCTTGAGGGGCCCGCACAGTGCCAGAAAACACTCGCCCTGTTCCTTACATGTATTATAGTAACCAAATCTACCCACCCCGACTCAGGGCAGAAAGCTGGTGGCTAGGTTAGGTTAGGTTAGAACTCTTAAGACCCGCACGAGCCGAGCGAGCGCAGCGAGCGTGCTGCGGCAGCAGCCGGCGAAGTGCCAGAAAACACTCGCCCTGTTCCTTACATGTATTATAGTAACCAAATCTACCCACCCCGACATTTTTAGCCACGGGCCTGCGGTTACACTTAAGTTTAGCCGGCTAAAGATAGAACAAACTAACATTAACACCTCGTCGAAAATAAACCTAAGTTTAGCCGGCTAATCTTAAGTTTATGTTCTCACCTACCTTTAGCCGTAACATATACATATAATAAATCTGTAGAAGGGTCAATTCTGTACATTGAAAATATTGAAAAAATAAATAGCAGGGGGTGTTACTGGATCGATACCAAACCCAAATATGTGATTAAAAAAATTTTTGTCTGTCTGTCTGTCTGTATGTGAAGGCATCACGTAAAAACTAACGGTTCGATTTCGATGAAACTTGGTATAATTATACCTTATTATCCTGGGCATAAAATAGGATACTTTTTATCCCGGAAAAATACGTAGAAATAAATAAATCTTAATTTTTCCGCGTGGACGGAGTCGCGGGCGGAAGCTAGTTATGTAATAAATTCGAAATGATCGTATATCTCTATCATGACGAAAAGGGTGAACGGATTTGGGTAAATTTTGGCGGAGAGATAGATCTCTGGGAGTACCAACCTTTGATTTTGATAGACAGACAGAAAAATAAATATAAAGTTTATATATGAAAACAAGCTTCTTGCTCCGACTTCACCTGGGTTGACTCGGGCTTAAAAAATACAACGTGTGTCCCAAGTACACTACACGTGTGAGAAATGAAACTTCTTTAGCAAGATTCAAAGATACCAAAATCGTCGCCTTACTCCATGACGTGACGGTATTGCCATGACGCGACCTTGAAATTACTCTCAAACGCCTAAAGAAGTTTCATTGCCTACTAAAACCTCCTTGAATCACTCTATCTACTAAAAAAAAACCGCATCAAAATCCGTTGCGTAGGTAGTTTTAAATATTTAGGCATACAAAGGGACATAAGGACAGAGAAAGCGACTTTGTTTTATACTATGTAGTGATGATACAAGATAATAACAAATAATTAATTGCAATAAAAAATCATGTAGTGTGTTCACACTCATGCACACAAGCGCACATTTTGTTGAAGACGTAAATTTATAATTCGTACAAATGAAAATAAACTCTATTTTTATAGCAATTGAGACGATTTTTGTAAACAACATTGGTTCGTGGTGTCGTAAAAAATAGGACGGCATTCGATTCCTTCAGTTTGGTAACAGATGTATTGTAATAATAATATTAATGTCGACATCGATAATAGAATATCGATATATCGATAACTAGCTTTCCGCCTGCGGCATCGCCCGCTTTGTCTAAAACATAATAAATTATATACCTATGTACTAAAACCTTCCTCTTGAATCACTATCTATTAAAAAAAACGGCATCAAAATCCGTTGCGTAGTTTTAAAGATTTAAGCATACATAGGGACATAGGGACAGAGAAAGCGACTTTGTTGTAATGAATGATGATATTATTTTCCCGACGTTTCGCACACGCATGCTCGCGTAAAATCTAACATACTTTATTATCTTTTTAATATGTATTTTTTTACTTTTACAAAATTAATTAAAATATGTAATATTAAACAAAAAAATCGTCCAATGTGTTTACAGCCCTACAGCAATTTAAACAAAATGGATATGACACAGCTTGGTTTCACACTACGTGATTTTTTATTAGATTTGTATATTTATTTTGATTATTACTTAAACTACAAAAGGGTTTCTTTTTGAAGTGAAACTTCTTTAGGCGCGTTGAGGGTAAAATTTCAAGGTCGCGTCATGGCAATACAGTCACGTCATGGAGTAAGGCGACGACTTTGGTATCTTTTTTTTCTTATTGTCTTTAGCTCCCATTAATTATTAATATGCTTTAATTCTATGTTATGTAATTGTTCTTTTTTTACCCCACTCGATTATGTTCGAACGAAAAAATTGTTATTACATTTTAATAATATAGGTACACACAATAATATTCTCATAGTTACGACTTTACGACGAATCTTAGCATCTCAAGCTAAAATTCATCAAGCAGTTTAATTTCCAAAGAATAACAAAAACATACATACTAAAAACTACCAATTCCGTCGCAGCATCTATACTAATATTATAAAGCGTTTGTTTGTTTGAACGCGCTAATCTCAGGAACTAGTCCGATTTGAAAAATTTCGGTGTTAGATAGCCCATTTATCGAGGAAGGAATATATTACTATCATCACGCTAAGACCAACATGAGTGGAGCACTGCGGGTAAAACCGCAGGGCACAGCTAGTAGAATATATATACTTGGTCGCAGCACGGTAAAAATTTAGGGGTGCCTCACTACAATAGATATATTATTCTATAGTTCAGTGGTTACAGCTTTGTGACCACGTGTACCTGGGTTCGATGTTGGGAAAAATAACTGAGAATGTGTGTGCTTGTTACTCTTTCACGCAAATACTACTGAACGGATTACAATGAAATTTGGCACACATATAGATTATAGAGGGTAACTTGAAATAACACTGCATCACAGTTTTTATCCCGGAAATCCCACGGGAACGGGAACTATGCCGGTTTTTCTTTGAAAATGCGGGCGAAGCCGCGGGCGGATTAAGTGGTTGAGGCGTGAAGAAGAGACAGACAGACGGACAGAGTTACTTTCGCTATCTATACTAATATTGTAAAGCTGAAGAGTTTTTTGTTTGAACGCGCTAATATCAGGAACTACTGGTCCGATTTGAAAAATTATTTCGGTGTTAAATAGCCCATTCATCGAGGAAGGCTATATAAGTATATCATCACGCTAAGACCAACAGGAGTGGAGCCACGCGGGTGAAACCGCGGGGCACAGCTAGTTTAGGATTTTGTTTTTAATGTATGTGTAGGTAGTTACATAAAAAATTATATTGTTACTCGTATCGTATTAAATAAATAAAAAATATGTCTACGTGTTTTACAAGAAGATCAAATTAAAAAAAATGACAAACAGTATTTAGTATTTACCATTACAGTAAAATAAAATAAAATAATTAAGTCATATATTTTTTTTTATTTTGACATAAAAATGCCAAAAAATAAACACCATACACACTTTTACAACACAATCGGTTAAGAGGGTACGAAAGAGAATTCATTGAAATATATTCTCAGTAAACAGAATAGGGAATGGTGTGGAGTCGATATTTTATAATAATTTTTTAAAAGTGCATTTTAATAAGCTATTTTTGGAGATGTATGTTTGTTGTATCCACAGGTTGTATCCTACTAATATTATAAATGCGAAACTTTGTGAGGATGTGTGTGTAAAAATACTACTGAACCGATTACAATGAAATTAAGCACACATATAGAGGGTAACTTAGATTAACACAAAGGATAGGTTTTATCCCGGAAATCCCACGGGAACAGGAACTATTCGGGTTTTTCTTTGTAAACGCGGGCGAAGCCGCGGGCGGAAAGCTAGTTTTTCATAATTTTAAATGTGTTTATATACTTTAAGAGCTATTACGCACTGTCGACCAGTCGGCGGCGACTCAGTCGCTGGTGACTGGACTTACTCCTGGACGACTGACGACTAAGTGCGCAAGCCCCTATTTAAACTATAGTAAGTCACAGTCGCCGGCGACTGAGTCGCCAGCGACTGGTCGACAGTGCGTAATAGCTCTAAATCAGACTTTTGGGTTATTTGAAAAAACTCTACTTCATCAATATAATTTGTAAGACTGTTAAGTCATTTGTGTCAAATACCTAGGCAATATCTTTTCTTTTTGTTTTGTTTGGAGATGGTGTCAAATATGTATTAAATAAATAAATAAATCTTCTATCTTCAACAGCGAAAACGCAGAATTAAGTACGGTACTACGACATATAAGTAAAAAGACTACATACCTATACATATAAATTTACCTATACCACACCTATACTTCCACATTTCATATTACAGGTATCAATATCAATTTTTAACCGACTTCAAAAAAAGGAGGAGGTTCTCAATTCGACAGTATTTTTTTTTGTATATTTGTTACGCGATTACTCCATCAATTATAAACCGATTTGAATAATTATTTTTTTATTTGGTAGGTCATACGCCAGAGGTGGTCCCATTGTCACCAGGTCAGGATCTGATGATGGGATCCCGGGGAAATCGAGGGAAACCCTCAAATTTTTTAGGCATATACACTGTTTATCAGAAATTCTTTAAATTTGTACATATAGGTAATTAGGTATAGTCTTGAAGTCGGTTTTTGTTTTTTTTCTAAAAATTTACTTTATGCATTAAACGACTCCACCACAGACATATTGTATCAATCAATGTCTGTGGACTCCACACATTTCGTGGTTCCAACCATCCTTTCCCTCAGAAATCCTACGCGACAAAAGTTTTAATTATATCCCTATCTCCCTCGCACTTATAGCCTTACCATATATCACTGTCTCGCTCCCACTCTATCTGTCTGTCTCATTTCCGCACAGTTTTTGTTTAGCCTAAGGTCCGTTCATATTACTTTTAATATGTATGTAATTAGATATATTTTTGTGTTAAATTTTAATAAGTATATGTTTATTAACCGATTTTGAGAAAAGAGGGTATTTTAAAATATGTTTAAAATTTTTCTTATTACTTCATTCCTATACTAGCTGATACCGTGGTTTTACCCGCATTGCTCCGCTCCTATTGGTCTTAGCGTTATCTTAATCTTAATAAATCTTAATACTATTATAAAGGCGAAAGTTTGTAAGGATGTATGGATGTATGGATGTATGGATGTTTGTTACTCTTTCACGTAAAAACTACTGAACCGATTACAATTAAATTTAGCACACATATAGAGGGTAACTTGGATTAACACATAGGATAGGTTTTATCCCGGAAATCCCACGGGAACGGGAACTATGCGGGTTTTCCTTTGAAAACGCGGGCGAAGCCGCGGGCGGAAATCTAGTGATTTAATATAGCCTTCCTCGATAAATAGACTCTCTGTAATACAATTTTTAAATTCGAACCCGTTGTTCCGAAAATTAGCACGTAGGTACTAAAGTCAGTGATTTATACTAATAATTTTTACGTCTATAGAAATTACATTCAATACAGTCCAACACACAGAAATAAGTAGGCACATTATATGCATGCATGTTTGCTTGTTCATGCATTTCTCAGAAATAATTGCATTGCATTGAGCTCATTGTTCGTCCCAAAATCTTCCACTAGGTAGTTAAATAGTCAAGATTTTTCAATAATGGTTTAGTAGTTTAGGAGATACGAAAATAAAAAGAAAGTTGATTATTTCGGTTAGAAGGAGAATTTTTAATAATTTGTATCTTAATAGCATTATTTTAAGTCCATGGTTAAATAGTTATTAAAATCGGTCTAGCAGTTTTAAGTTAAAACGTAACAAACATACAAAAACTCCAACCGTTTTATAAAATCAATTTCGATAGATATAAAAAAAACTAGTATAAAACCGAGCAAACCCAGTAAGCGTGCCTAGTCAAGATCACAAAAAATATATAATTCATGCAGACCTACGTTTAAATGCTAAATCTGAAAATTGTGTAGTGCGACTGTAGCTCTTGATACTTGAAAATATTTTTTAATAGATAAAAATGTAGTAAATAATGTGTTGTAAGTTTAAAATAGTAATAAATTGAAGTCATTATAAATCGGTGTACAAATTAAGAAGTTACATAAATAATTATCGATTCTTCAATTGAATAGCTTTGCTGGAACAAACATAGAAACGAAACAAGCTCATAACCGCTAAGAACATAACACCAATTAAAAAAAAATACCATATATTCCATTCAGTAATACTTAGTTAACTAGATAAAAATCAAAATACATACATACTATTATTAATTCTTTCATTCATTTTTCCTGTTGTACTTTATTACGTAACAACTTTAATACTGCATATAGTATAAACAGAAGATTTGATTGTTTGTCAGTTTGTTTATAACAAACTCTGCAACTGCTGTACCGATTTTGAAAGTTCTTTCATCAGTAGGATGCTGTGAATGAAGTGAATACAATATGACTTTGTACGAATTCTTGTTTAAGATTCGGATTGAAATGCGATTTTTCATTACCAATTTCATTTTAATCCGGAAAGCTTGTGTGAAACTATTTTTTTTAAATACATTCATTGATAAAAAAAATATAGGTAAACACTTAAAAATACGCAAGCAAGATGCAAAAAAGTATTAATAACATAAAAGTATTAAAAAAATAAATCGCAATAAACGACAGGTCAATATTGTGTCTATGCCAACGCTGCATGTTCGTAAACTCGACTCCAACTCCAACGCAATTCGACACGGTGTCACACTTGCAACGCATTCCCTTTAAACTACTACCAAAATAAACACAGTGTCGTTAGTTGGAAAACGCGGTATCAAAAACCAAACTTGATAAGTTACTGTTATGTGAATTTGTACCGTATGTGCGTGAAATAGAGTTCAGTTTCGCGATGCATTTGAATTTGGAATGCATGTGTAGTTTGTATTTTGTTTGAATGTGTGCGTCGTACGTGTTCGATTTTTGTTTGTGTGCATACGGTAATATTAAACTGGAATGTCTTTGGTATAGAGTTGCGAAGGAATAGACTAGAATTTTTATTGACGTGACAACGTCTTATAATTCGATAGAGCCGGCTGCACGCACGAAAAAACATGACTCATGCGACGTTACCTCGCTCTGAGGCGTTCCATGTAAGACTTGAAGTGCAAGCGAGAGCGCGGAACGAGCGACAAAGAAGCACAATCGGACGTTGTCACGTTCAACTATCGTCAGTAAAACGACTTTACAGACAACAATTTTTTTTTAAAGTGAAACTTTTATTGCATCGTATCAAACTTTTTGGTCTGTGTAGCGCATGTCGCGTGTATCGCGGCTGCCGAGTAGGTATACCTACTCGACCGACACGCGACATACGCTACACAAAGCAGTGTTCGGAACCGTTCGAACAGTTTCACTTTTACCGTGGTTTCATAAAACCACACAACATTTTTTTTTGGTTTGTGTCATATTTGAGGTAGTTCAATACCTAGTAAAAATTATATTATACGTCTAGATATTTTCTGAACTAGGTAAAAGTTCTCACGTAATATCCTGTTATGTCTTATTAATTTTTTATTGTAATTTATCAAATGTGTGAGTAATAACCCAAAATAAAATTAAAAGTACTACAAAATAATAAGAAACAAACAAATAGGTATTATTATGGGTACGTATTCCCATTTTAATGTTGTTGTTGTTTTATGAATAAGAAAATTGTTATTTTCTTATTCATAAACCTGTAACCTTCAAAACTTTGATTTTAAAAGCCATGTCTACACATTAATAACTCTATGGCCGGTACGATAACAGTTAAAAATGTAATAACTGTTTCAAGTTAAAACGAAATAAATTAAGTTTCTTAAAATCTCACCAACTTACACATACCATAAACCGCATCAATTTATGTGCAGTAAGATTGTGTATTACGGTTAAATTTATATTACCATCTTTCTATATGTAACTTTTGATGTTTGATAAATATAATATCTTGTTATATAAAAAATCATATGTCACAGTGTGTAACCTTGAAAAATGCTTGAGCGATTTTGATGTAACTTTTTGTATCGGGTGTCCTAGGAAATAGCAATCTTATTACATGAAATCATTCTGTCACAGTGTGACAGTGTAGCCTTGAAAAATGCTTAACTGATTTTGATGAAACTTTGTGTTTAAGGGTGTCCGAGCAAAATAACGTTTGCCGATTCAGCAATATTCCATCATCTAAGTAGGTACATTAAATCTCGTGTCACAATGTTTGTCCTCAATGGACTCCTAAACCACTTAACCGATTATAATAAAATTCGCACACCATGTGCAGTTCGATCCA
This sequence comes from Colias eurytheme, assembly GCF_061535395.1. NCBI lineage: Eukaryota > Metazoa > Arthropoda > Insecta > Lepidoptera > Pieridae > Colias > Colias eurytheme. The sequence goes on from NC_143008.1 coordinate 2,220,108, forward strand.
ACTTGAGAGATAGGATAGGTTTTATCCCGGAAATCCCACGGGAAAGGGAACTATGCGGGGTTTTCTCTGAAAAAGCGGGCGAAGCCGCGGGCGGAAACCTAGTAATAATATATTTAACACACAAACAAACAAACTAGCTTAGCATACAAAAACACGATCGGAATTTAACCTAGCCTTATTTCTAGAACTGCAGCGATACTAATAATAAATATACATACATATATATAACTAGCTGTTCCCTGCAGTTTCACCCGCATTGCTCCGCTCCTGTTGGTCTTAGCGTGATGATAGCTTAGCCTTATAGCCTTCCTCGATAAATGGGCTATCGAACACCGAAAGAATTTTTCAAATCGGACCAGTAGTTAGTGAGATTAGCGCGTTCAAACAAACAAACTCTTCAGCTTTATAATCTTTCTTATATATAAAACTAGCGGTCCGCCCCGGCTTCGCCCGTGGTACATATTTACGTTTTCTCTACATAAAAACCATCCTCGTACTTCAAGGAATATAATAAAAAAAGAATTATCGAATTCGGTTCAGTCGTTCTCGAGTTATGCGCTTACCAACACATTTTGCAATTCATCTTATATATAAAATTCTCGTGTCACAATGTTAGTCTGCATACTCCTCCGAAACGGGTGGACCGATTCTCATGAAATTTTCTGTGCATATCGGGTAAGTCTGAGAATCGGCCAACATCTATTTTTCATATGTACCACGGGCGAAGCCGGGGCGGACCGCTAGTTTTTATATATAAGATTCTCGTGTCACAATGTTAGTCTGCATACTCCTCCGAAACGGGTGGACCGATTCTCATGAAATTTTCTGTGCATATCGGGTAAGTCTGAGAATCGGCCAACATCTATTTTTCATATGTACCACGGGCGAAGGCCGAAGCCGGGGCGGACCGCTAGTATTAGTATAGATTTTCTTGCCGGTTCTTCTCAATAGATGTTAAGAGTTAAGACGATTCAAAAGTGCTTCTAGAAGAAGTCTAATTGAATAAATAAATGTTTGCGTTTGAGTTTACCCATATTTTTGTCCGTGAGTGAATCCGCGTGGCAGAGCTACTTCATAAATTATTATCTACTAGAGGTCCGCCCCGGCTTCGCCCGTGGTACATATTTCACAATAAAAGGTAGCCTATGTCCTTTCTCGGGTATCAAAATATCTCCATACCAAATTTCATGCAAATTGGTTCAGTAGTTTAGGCGTGATTGAGTAACAGACAGACAGACAGAGTTACTTTCGCATTTATAATATTAGTACGGATTGGAATATGGAAGCTATAGCTATATATATTGAGTTGATATTACCTTTTCAGTTGGTTGATATAAAAATTTACAAATTATGTACTAAAACCTTTCTCAAGAACAACTCTATTAAAAAAAAACTGTATATCAAAATCCGTTGCATAGTTTTAAAGATTTAAGCATACAAACATCGACAGCGACTTTGTCTTATACTATGTAATCAAGAAATATCAAATATGACGTCATATCGCATTCATATCAATATTATGTGCATAAAATAGACATTTTTAGCAAACTACAAGTAAATCAACATTAATTAAAGTCGGTTAAATCACGAACAACAATTAAAGTAAGACTCTCTTATTTATTTCAAAACTACGAAATTGGCTCGAGCTTCAACCCATGTTTAGAATCATAGATTATTTGATAGATACGCCATTTTGTTTTTTAAAAACAATAATCAAATGGTGCTCAGGAATAATGCTGCTTTTTAGAAATATTAAAATAATCCATACTAATATTATAAATGCGAAAGTAACTCTGTCTGTCTGTCTGTCTGTTACTCAATCACGCCTAAACTGCTGAACCAATTTGCATGAAATTTGGTATGGAGATATTTTGATATCCGAGAAAGGACATAGGCTACCTTTTATTGCGAAATATGTACCACGGGCGAAGCCGGGGCGGACCTCTAGTGGTCAATAAGACTGAGATTATTAGGTACAAACAACATAATATAGGCGTAGGCGTATTACTGGCTGTTGAGAATTACATCGGAACGAGATTTGACAAAAGTCGGTCTAGCGGAGCGTCGCGTCGCGTAGATGAAGACGTTGCTTGGTTAAAAACGAAGAACGGCTAGAGCACCACGTTTGCGACGAATCGCTATTGTTCCGAGTAATCTTGTGCATTGTTGTATCAAAACGAATTAAAGGCGATTGATTAAGTGATTCCCTAATCACTAGCGCATAGATTTGTGCGATTAAATAATTTTGGTTTGTGACATTGGTGATTCATTTGTTTCCACCAACATTATAATTTACTGAAGATATGGCTGATCCTGATGATTATGGCCATATATAAATATATTTTTTTCCATCTTAGTAGTTACTTAAAAAGCTGTTTAGGGTTAAACAGCTAAAATTTTGTAATCTTATTATGACAAAGATTTACATGTGGAATGAAAGGAAACAATGTGTGTATTGATAGTCTGTTACTCAAAAATAATGCTGCAAATTGATGGGAATGATATATTTTGGAACAAAGAGAAACGGTGACTACAACGAGAAACGGTGACTACAATATTAGGGTATTATTAATTGCACGCCGTGCGTCCGTTCGGGTGAAACCGCGCGGCACAGCTAGTACAAAGTAATTGATTTTCTGTACATTTAACCTTAAAATCAATATGTTATTGTTGTTACTGATAAGCTTTTCTACTAATTAATACATCTATTATGTTATCAGTATTATTCTTTGATAAGGCCTTGAATACACTTGGGTATTAGGGTAAGCGTACACATAACTTAACAATTTTTTATGAAAATGTGATAAATTCATTAAAATAACGTGATATCGAAATACAATCCATACTAATATTATAAATGCGAAAGTAACTCTGTCTGTCTGTTACTCAATCACGCCTTAACTACTGAACCAATTTGCATGGAATTTGGTATGGAGATATTTTGATACCTGAGAAAGGACATAGGCTACCTTTTATTGCGAAATATGTACCACGGGCGAAGCCGGGGCGGACCTCTAGTATTAAATAAATGTTCTTTTACTTCATTTTTATTTAGGAACTGGGATTTTGTTCGATAACATGAATAATTGATATAAGTGCTATTCTGCCAAATGACTTCTTTTCCTATTGGTGAATTTTTACAGTCACAAAACATTTGATCTCTTTAAGTTTTCAAAAAGTAATACATATGTTACTAGCTTTCCGCCCGCGGCTTCGCCCGTTTTGTCTAAAACATAATAAATTATATACTCAAACCTTCCTCTTGAAGCACTATCTATTAAAAAAAAACCGCATCAAAATCCGTTGCGTAGTTTAGTGACTAGTGATGTAAGGTTCTATAACAACACTGCATAAAAAATTGTGAACCGACTTCGAAAAAGGAGGTTTTATTAAACTATTTAGGTAGATAATAATTAATATTGTTATTAGTAGTATTAGTAAAAATTTGTCAAAGCATTTAAACAAACCATGGACAAATATATTGGGTCCATGATAGAAAACTGTTTTGCCTTTTTTGTCATAGTTTTACAACGAAGATAGTACCATGGACAAATATAATGGGTCCATGATAGTACTGAAGATTTATCCAAAATGATTCAGTTATTTAAAATTCATATATCTTTCATTTCGTGTTGATTTATTGTAGAGACCATAAAATGGAATCTAAAAACTTATTAAATAGTAAATACAAAAATATTAATATTAAATGAATGTTATTAACAAAACATATTGCAATGTACGCTCACCCTTAAACTGCTAATAATAATGCGAACATACCTTGCTCCCTAACCACTAGGGGTGGGTGTGTGTCGATAAAAAATATCGATTTATCGATAAACTACATTGTAACCCAGAAGTCATCTTTATAAATTGATGTCTTAAGTCTTAAGGAAATTGAAAGTAATTTTTGACCTTGATAGTTATATAAAGGACGTACATTGAGTTTTTTTGTTACTTAAAACAGTAAATTAAATATTTTATTGCTAGGTACACTTTTATCGTTCGTAAAGAAACAATTGTTATAAGAACAAATATTGCATTTAATTAATAGCAGAGGTAGAGCAACGGTGTTTCTTACCAAATATTTTATTATTATAAATATATTATTATAAATTCGTAAGTATGGCAGGGAAGCTTTTATCCTATATTCGAAGGCTTTTTATAAAAGTTACACGTTTGATGTCATAAGTAAACGTATGAATAATCATAAAATAGCGCATAATATACGGTGTTACATATTTTTAACTATCCACAACAAACTAAAAACATTACGTTTAAAAAACATCGATAAATAATATTCCTCACGGTTCAACCCTATTGACCGTATCCATTTAGTTTGACAAGCATTCGGTTTCATATATCCGTTGTTTGTGTGTGCGCGTGTGTGTGTACGCGTGCAACTGTGTGCGTTCAGGGCTGCTAAACAATAATTAATGTTAATTTGCTTAACCGACTTCGTAGAAATGGTGGTAATGGTTTTTGAAAATATATGAACGAATTTAAAATTTCAGAATAGGTTGTGATAGCGCATTATGTACTTACATATATGTTTTTCACTTTTTAATAAATACTTTATTTGAAAATTTCATTAATATTAAAGCAGCCTTTTAAACTACATAATAATATACACATAACATGACATAACACAACCATTTCAATCTAATATTTATATTATAAAGGCGAAAGTTTGTAAGGATGTATGGATGTATGGATGTTTGTTACTCTTTCACGTAAAAACTACTGAACCGATTGCAATGAAATTTAGCACACATATAGAGGGTAACTTGGATTAACACATAGGATAGTTTTTATCCCGGAAATCCCACGGGAACGGGAACTATGCGGGTTTTCCTTTGCAAACGCGGGCGAAGCCGCGGGCGGAAATCTAGTAATTCATAAAATAAGACTATTTACTATTTAAATTAAATTTGGTTCAAGGAAAAATAAAGGACAAAAACTATTTCAACGAAGCATGCAGTTTTAAAAATATAAGTTAACTAGCTGCTCCGCGCGGTTTCACCCCCGTGGCTCCACTCCTGTTGGTCGTAACGTAATGAAATATACCTAGCACAGATGTATGATACCTAGCCTATAACCTTCGTCGATAAATGGGCTATCTATCACCAAAATAGATCAAATCGGACCAGTATTTCCCGAGATTAGCGCGTTCAAACAAACAAACTCTTCAGCTTTATAATATTAGTATAGATTCAAGACTAAAAAAAGTCTTAGCTTTATTTGTTCAGCAGTTATGAGTAACTTCAAAGTACTTAAGTAACTTCAAACGATTAATTGAAATAATTCGTTTTTCAGCATAAGGAAAATTATTTATTTAGAGAACTACATTACTACGAACGTCCAGATTATTTTCATCAAATATTAAATTATCTTAATTTTCGTCTGCGAATAATTTTTTAAAATTATTCGCAGACGACACTACCCTAATTGTTAAATGTACTGAAAAGGAAACGTACGAGAGAGATATAAATGAAGCAGTTAAAAATATTGTAAAATGGTTAGAAGACAACAATCTTAAAATTAACTTATTAAAAACAAAAATAATTCAATTTTATACAAAGAATTGCTCCAAAATAAACATAAATATAAAGTGTGATAACCAAGTAATAGAACAAGTAGATCATCATAAATTCTTGGGTGTTTTGTTGGATGAAGGTCTAAAATGGAACAAACATATTGATTACGTTTGTGACAGAATTAATCGTTTCGTTTACGTATTACGGCGTTTAAGAGATACTGTTTCGATGAATGCAGCAATAAATGCTTATCATGCCTACGTTTCCTCTGTACTTTCGTATGGAATCATTCTTTGGGGACAATCTTGTGATGTGCGGAAGGTATTTGTCTCACAAAAAAAATGTATCAGAGCTCTGTGCGGTTTGAACCAAAGAGACAGTTGTAGACCTCTGTTTAGTAAATTACGGATCCTTACTTTAACTTGCATGTACATAAGAGAAGTATGTTTATTTGTAAAATATCACCCGGAATACTTTAAGAAGAAAGGAGAAGTAAATTCGCATATGTTGACAAGATACCAAAACAAATTACATTTCCCAACGTGTAGAATTAACAAAGCTAAAAACAGTGTAATATTTATGGCTATTAAAATATATAATAAAATACCGGACAATTTCAAGGAACTACCAGTAAATTTTTTCAAAAATAAACTGACGAACTGGTTGATGGTGAAACAATTTTATGACATTGAAGAATTTATGACTTTTAAGTAGTGTAAACTGAATTGTGTGTGATAAGTGTGTGATATAATCGTGTTAATCGTAGTGCGTTCGCGTAATTGTGAAAATTGAATTGTAATTAGACTAATCAACTTTCTTTTTCAATATTTGCACACCCAATCAATGGGTAGAATGTATTAGCGACATAATATTGTAATTAAAAACATCTATAATTTGTAACTACATTCTTGCAAATAAATATAATTTGAATTTTGAATTTGAATTTGAATTTGAATTAAGATATAAGTACACAAAGATAGTAGTTTTATGATAATAAATAATAATATTATTAAGATGATTATTATTTATTACTAGCTTTCCACCCGCAGCTTCGCCCGCGCAGTCAAAGAAAAACCCGCATAGTTCCCGTTCCCGTGGGATTTCCGGGATAAAACCTATCCTATTTCCCGGGGTAAAAAGTAGCCTATGTCCTTTGTCGGGAATCAAAATATCTCTATACCAAATTTCATGCAAATTCCTTCAGTAGTTAAGGCGTGATTGAGTAACAGACAGACAGACAGAGTTACTTTCGCATTTATAATATTAGTATGGATATATCAAATTTTATTATATTATGAAAATCAAAGGAATACAATGTTATTCTTAGCTTCAAACTATCTACCTACAAAGTTTCATCAAAATCGGTTTAGCAATTTTTGCCTGAACGTACGTTGTTTATATTATACTGATTTTACATATAATTTACTGAAATGATTGTAAAAATAGAAAACCACGTAATGTTAATAACAGTATAGATGAACATCTAACCTTGAGGTCAGTTAGATCTTATGTCAATTGAAAGTTAAAACTCATGTCAAAGAAAATCTTCAATTATTTATATTTTTTTAACAAACATTTTTTTTTATGAACTAGGTATTAAGTTTTTTTTATAGACAATAATTTACTTCTTATGATTAATTTTAAAGTTAATTCGAATTCGAGTTATTTTAAGGAAAAACAGCATTTAGAAATAAAATAGTTATTCATTATATTATTACAGACTTTAAAAACAGTAAGAATTATTTTTTATCTGTGTTCAAACATAGACACATAATCTGTACTTCCTTTGGACTATCTTATTAATTAACAATGACGTAAGCAATGACGTATTAACTCGCTAGCAATCTATTTATTTATTTATCGCAATCAAATCACTACATAGTATGAAACAAAGTCGCTTTCTCTGTCCCTATGTCCTTTTGTATGTTCAAATGCGGTTTTTTTTTTAAATAGATAAAGTGATTCAAGAGGAAGGTTTTAGTACATATATAATTTACTAGCTGCTCCGCGCGGTTTCACCCCCGTGGCTCCACTCCTGTTGCCCCTAGCGTGATGAAATATAGCCTATAACCTTCCTCGATAAATGGGCTATCTAACACCGAAAGAATTTTTCAAATCGGACCAGTAGTTTCCGAGATTAGTGCGTTCAAACAAACAAACAAACAAACTCTTCAGCTTTATAATATTAGTATATAGATTAGGTTTTAGACAAAGCGGGCGAAGCCGCGGGTGGAAACTAGTATAATATACTATTTATCTTTGTAAAATCCATATGTATGTACTATGTATATAGTATATCCTACTAATATTATAAATGCGAGTTTGTGAGGATGTGTGTGTGTGTGTTTGTTACTCTTTCACTCAAACACTACTGAATCGATTACAATGAAATTTAGCACACATGTATAGGGTAAATTGGATTAACACATAGGATAGGTTTTATCCCGGATATCCCACGGGAACGGGAACTATGCGGGTTTTTCTTTGATAACGCGGGCGAAGCCGCGGACGGAAATCTAGTTAGTACATATATCTATTTAATGAATTGTAGATATTTTTACGTATGTATGCAGATGATGCAATTCTAGCTTTGCGCAACATCAACATCTTCGTAAATCTTATTACTTTAAATCGTACTTAGGTTGCCTGGAAGAGATCGCTGTTAGCAATAAGGCCGCCTTTAAAATTTGGCCAAATTTAATTTGGAACGTGGCATTCCATTCCCATTTCAAAATTCGAAATTTACAAAATACGCCAACCCTGTTCTCGTAAACAGCGCCTATGTGTGTGTGTACGATAATAATATAGGCAAATAATTTTTTTCCATAACCAACTGCGTCGAGGGAAAGAGGTGTAATGATTTAATACAAATTTGTAATTTTTAGTAAATATTTATTATTACCTTGATTTACAAGTATATAAATTTATACTTGATTTACTTCATAATGTTTATCACAAGTTTTTACTTGGTAGGTGAGAAATAGGGTGAATTTCGTATAAAATCAGAAAACTTTGGAAAACTTTTTTTATCATGCAAAATGGTATAACTTCTGAATATTGTTATGAAATAACAAGTTTCACACATGGCTTTACACGCTTCAATCCTAATATTAGTACTTAGTACTTACCTACTGATTTTATCAAGAACTAGCTTTCCACCCGCAGCTTCGCCCGCGCAGTCAAAGAAAAACCCGCATAGTTACCGTTCCCGTGGGATTTCCGGGATAAAACCTATCCTATTTCCCGGGATAAAAAGTAGCCTATGTCCTTTCTCGGATATCAAAATATCTCTATACCAAATTTCATGCAAATTGGTTCAGTAGTTAAGGCGTGATTGAGTAACAGACAGACAGACAGAGTTACTTTCGCATTTATAATATTAGTATGGATTTATGTCATTTGTAAATTGTATCTTTGTAGTCAAATGCTTTAAGCCTTCAACCATCGATATTTGACAAATTTATGTCATAGTCTATCTAAGTATCAAAAATTATTTATCAGATTGTATTGAAAATATTGGATACCTATTATTTTTGTTACTCTTTCACGCAAAAGCTGATTGGATCTGCATGAAATTTGGTACACAGATAGCTTATAGTCTGAAAACCCGATACCTACATAGACTTCTTATCAAGGTTACTCGCGAGTAAAGCCGCGGGATCAAGCTAACAGATTGAAAAAGAGCGTGTGTGCCGAGCACACGTACCAGAAGTTAAATTTTTTTGCAAGGTTCAAAGATATCAAAATCGTCGCCTTAGTCCATGACGTGACGGTATTGCCATGACGCAACCTTGAAATTTTACTCTCCACGTGCTTATAGAAGTTTCACTTCAAAAACTATGACTAGCTGTGCCTCGCGGTTTTACCCGCGTGACTCCACTCCTGATGGTCTTAGCGTGATGATATAATATAGCCTACAGCCTTCCTCGATAAATGGGCTAATGCAATATCGATTACCTGTGGAAAGATATACCTATGAAAGTTTATTTTAAATATTTTCTTTAATATTTGTAATATAGATAATATGTACCTATATTTTTACAGCTCTATCAAAACATTTTATCATTTAAAAACTGCAATTGAAACAAAAAGGACCTATTCTTGAAGTAAAATATCCATAAAAGTTTGTCTGTCTGTCTTCGGAAGCCTGATCCTCATATTATTTTACTTATAACCATTGAACCGATTTTGATAAAAATTTGCCACAAATAGCAACAATCAACCCATAAGAAGAAACAATAGCACATCTAGAAATTCGTAAGACCTACTAACATTGTCGAAAACATTCTACATCAACTAAAATGCAAGCAAAACCAGGCACGCAAAGCTAACTTACAATCTATGACGTCACTGCATTGTTTATTTTTTTGTCAAATTTCGTTTAAAATGACAAAAAAGCGGGAAAATTTGATTTATTCAATTCCTCTAGCGCCCAAATAGATCCGACCCTAATTCCCGCGCGCGTGTGTGTGTATTTATAGATAACGTGTGTGTGTTGATTTTGTTAGGGTTGGTACTGTGTTTAGAATGTGTTAAAATGTATCTATTTGTTTAATATATTGATTTTTATATAAGTATTGTTTTTATTGTTCCTATTGGACGTTATGATTACAAGACAATAAAGTGTTTAAAAACAAATGATCGTTTACAGAAAGGCAAGCACTTTTACACGCTTTATATTAGCTTCACCTGTATGTTTGTATGTTTGAAACCGACTTCTTTGGGCGCGATTTTGACCCACTTTAAACGGCCAGATTTCGTTCAAACTTTGTAGATTTATTGAGGACCGATGACAATACACTAATTTGATAAAATTTTCTATTTTTTAGTTCGGTTTTCTATAAAAAGCGTGTTTTTTAGTTTTTTAACTATTATTATTTGAACAATGTTTAGATTTTAGAATAATGACTATTTTCTTGCTGCATTATACTATACAGGGTGGAAATTTTCTATGAGCCCTGGAGGGGAAGTATATACCTATAGGAGATAAGTAGCAAATTTTTCTGAAAGGAAAGATTCCTTTATTTTTTAAAATAAATAGAAATGCATTTTTAATAGATTTATGAAAATTCTCTTGCCATGCCCGCGAATCCAACTTACTAAAAGTTGTTCTTTTACTTTTTTACTTATGTTGTATTTATTAATTAATATTAAAAACGTAAATAATTAAACACAATAGTGCCAACCCTAGCATCAGTTTGCTTTCCGTCCGACACGCATGCCACATTGAGTACAATATAGACAGAATGTTGTGGACATACCTTGTGTAAGTAATTAATATTATTTATTTTAAATTAAAGGTTTTTATTTAGAGTAAATATTTAATACAATATTCATTTATAAAGTTTTCTTAAAACAATACAATTCTTAAAACAAAACAATAACAATTTCAGTTGAAATACTACGACGTAGGAATATATTAATTACGCATATTTTTTCTTTTTTAAACAAGACTATTAAAAAACAGTTAAATCAAATTTTTCTTGGTCAATATATATGATAAAATATTTTCACTGGTTAATTTTTAAACATTTCTGCCGTCCTTTAACTAGAAAGCCGTTAAGCCCACGAAGTGAGTTTCGAGTAAATGGCAAAAAACACGGAAATCGTTATTTCTTAAAAATTATGACACTTAGAATAATTATTGTGAGATACATCGATCGAAATTTAATTATATTATATATAAATAATAGTTTTTACCCAGAAACTGTTATAATTTATTTTTAAATTCAATTTTTCTCGTTTAGTTCAGCATATAATCTGAAAATTTTAACTATTTACTGGACAAGACGGTCGTTAACATACCATAGCGACTTTTTAGCTAAGTAATTTAGTATTTTTATTTTCATTTTGGGATTTTTTTTTTATTTAGTAATAAAATGCTTACCTAAAACGTCGTTAAGCTACTATAACTACTTTTAAGCTATGACTTTCGCTTAAATTTAAATTTCAAAAACTTTGCTTAAATTTAAATTTCAAAAACTTTATAATCAACGGTTAAGGGCTTTTAGATGCTTTTGTACTATGATTCTATATAGTTGTACTAAATTTTAATCTTACTAATGTTAAAAATTTGCTGCTTGGTTAGGCTTTGCTCTCGGGAATTACATCCTCTAGGTCAACCAATGGAAAGGAAAAGGATCAAAAGCTTTTAGGTTTAAGTATTAAGGATTTAAACACTATCTAAATTAATGGTTCTTGCGTCTCTTTGTGAGTAACAAGTATTGTAACTCTTTTACTAAATGACTCTTTTAAGTTGTTGATAAAATTAACCTTTATTTCTCGTCATGTTCACGTTTATTTCATTACAGAGGCTCATTAAGGGGTTAAGGTTATAGATAAATCTTCTCGCTTTTCTTTTTGGAACCGTAATTTCATTTAGAATTGCAATTATAACGTTATTTTATAAATACTCTTCTGCGAAGCCATCATACGAGTCACGGATATGTGAGTACATATAGAACCACAAACAATGTAAACATAAATCGTTTCCTGAAAAAAAAATTAAGACTTGTGCACGAGGTTTTTGAAAAAAACACCCTGGTTTCAATAGGGCTTCAAGCTCGACTTACATGTGGGATGCTCTTAATAAATAATGTAGAATCGCTTATCAAATGATTAGAAGACTCTTTCATCCACATTTAGAAAATATAATATACCAGAATATTTGGAAAATAGCAGGAGGTAGAAAACTTTTTATTTGCTACCATGTAAAAAAATACAAATCTTAATAATCTAATATAAAGAAAAGAAAAAATAGCAATAGTGGCAAAATGGTCTCCCCGTCAGCGGGTCAAAGGTAGTGTACTCATAACAATTTTTGTATCACCATCTCTAGTACATAGCGTGACAGTCGATTACTAATTCCACCCAAGGGGTAAATTACATAATTAATAAATAGTTTTAAAAATTAAATAGTACAGACTGTCTTTCTTCTCTTTCTCGGTTACAGAGACAAATCAGAGTCTAAACAGAGAAGTACGATTGAAAGTTCGCACTGTCGTAACCATTACCTACCAAATTTTCGTAACTTTGACTTGTTATATTTTCCGTAATTTAGCTGCTAGATTGTTTAAAACTTAGTAAACCTGATCAGAAACAATACGTTTTGTAAAAGAAAATCAAAAATAATCGGTACTCTGCTTGGGAGCGACATTATTTCATCATCACTCTCATCCCCAAAACTGATGCATCACCAGAATCGGATAACTGCCTTTTAGCTAAAAAATGAGGGTTAGCTGCTTTGTAGCTAAGCAAAAAAGTGTTATTAGAATTTTTCCTAAATAAAATTACTTAACTAAAAAAGCGTTAAGGGCGAGTAACTGCAAATAAGGTAAGGATTTCCATTGGAATAGTTATATGAAAGCTTATCATAAAGCAGTTATAGTCCTTTTGCGTCTCTATAGTCCAGTATAATCTGATAACGTACTTTTAGTCAAGTAAAAAGCTAAAAAATAATTATTAAATCTGGCGGTTAAGGTACTTTAAAGGAAATTTAGCGAAGTAGTGTTGGTTAGACGCTTTCAAGTTATGGAATCGCTGAAAATTGTGTTATTTAACGGCTTACAATATTTTCATATCTCTATAACTATTAATGCTAGAGAAATGATTCTTAGACAGAAAGATAGAGAATTTTGAACTCTATCACCCTACATTTAAAACTGAAAATTGACCATTTGTTGGTTAACGGCTTTTTAGTTAAAGGACGGCAGATTTATACTTATTATAAAAAAAATGTGTGCGTGTACTAGTGTACACACGTAAGAAGTGAAACTTCTTAATGACCTTATTTTTCAAAAAATAATTTACTATAGGTATATGCAAATTTACAGAAATACGTCGAATCACGCGTGGTAGGTATAAGAAAAAGATGGCGCGTAACGGAAAAATGTCACGCGTAACGAAAAAATGTTACACTAAATTTTTTTCCAACCCCGATAAAGAAGTTTCACTTCAAAAAAACTACACCGTATTTTTCACCGTAGCTTTCCTTATCTAAATAAATGTTGCAAAATCCACCTATCTTCTTATATATAAAAATGAATCGCAAAATGTGTTGGTAAGCGCATAACTCGAGAACGGCTGAACCGATTTCGATAATTCTTTTTTTATTATATTCCTTGAAGTACGAGGATGGTTCTTATGTAGAGAAAACGTAAACATGTACCACGGGCGAAGCCGGGGCGGACCGCTAGTCTTCTTATATATAAAAATGAATAGCAAAATGTGTTGGTAAGCGCATAACTCGAGAACGGGTGAACCGATTTCGATAATTCTTTTTTTATTATATTCCTTGAAGTACGAGGATGGTTTTGATGTAGAGAAAACGTAAATATGTACCACGGGCGAAGCCGGGGCGGACCGCTAGTTAAATAATAAAATCTTATCCACAACAGTCTATCTTACATATAGTTATACAAAAACAAAACACATGCATTATGTAAGTACACACATTGACACACACACATACAAATATGTTTTTAATTTGTACAAATCTTCATTCTTCGTAGTCATTTGATTTCTTTAAATTTTTATTAAAATATTATTATTGCTTTTGTTATTGCGTTTCATGTTTTATTTAAATCTATACTAATATTATAAAGCGTTTGTTTGTTTGTACGCCCTTATATCAGGAACCAAGGGTCCGATTTGAAAAATTATTTCACCGTTAGATAATCCTTTTATGGAGGAAGGCTGTACATAGTATCATCACTCTAAATTCTAAAACCAATAGGAGCGGAGTAATTCAGGTAAAACCACGAAACACAGCTAGTGATACCAAAGATAATATAAAACTAGATAATTCTATATACATTTAAAACTAGATTATGTACTTTATAATAATAATTATCATCATGACCTTGGTAATACAATAAGCATAAAACCTTCTGTTAAATTGCAACATAATATATTGTTTTTTATTTATATGTGTATCTAACTCACTGTAATAAAACTACTGAACAAATAGATATGAGATTTTGAAAAGTAGTACCTAATCTTTGAGCCAGTTTTGTTTGTTTGTTTGACCTCTTGAACTACTCACTAAACCATTTAAAAAATATTTCGGATCGCATGATATTTTGGTTTAAATTATGGTTAAATTCTTATAGGGTATATTCAAATTTCAAATATTTTTACTTATTTTCTAGGTCAATTTAATTAGGTATTTTGTTCGTAATTCTGTAAAGTTTTATTTATTTCGTTATAATATACTTTAGTACTTATATGCAATAATATTTTAACATAAATCTAAAGTCTATTAGTACAAACAAATAAATAATTAGGCTTTTAAATTGCCATAAACATTCAGTAAAATACACATTACCATGTCAAACTCAAAAAAAACCTAATAGGTATGTAAATTAAAAAAAAAACCTCGAAATTGCCACATACAAAAAAGAACATCTACATTTTTACTACAAAAAACTATTAAAAAAAAGTTTCAAAACTCCATTGCATAAATTGAACAGTAAAAAAAGTATATATTCCTTCATATTAAGCACACACACATACAACGCTTATCTGTCGTCGAGTGTGACATGTTTTGTGTGTGTGAGAATTACTCATGTTACGGCTAGTAATTGAGGGCATATTGTAAACTGTCTGATGAAAACAAATCATTTTAACTTTAAGTATAGTAATGGAATAACTTTCGTATTACATAAATATTTATATAATCACTTTATCGCTACATGTACTTATACGAATATTATACAGGAGAGTTTTCTTTTGTTTGTTTGTTACTATTCAACTTAAAAACTGCTCGACCCATTTTTATTATTATATTTTGCCGTAATAAGATAGCTGACTTTCTTATAATATTTCACAAGAACTAACGAAAAAAATATTTATATTTTCGTATATTTAACGTTTCAGAGTATATTGTAATTAGTATTAATAGATACTTATTAGACCCCATTATAAATTTAAAAATTACTTTATTTATTACTAGATTTCCGCCCGCGGCTTCGCCCGCGTTTTCAAAGGAAAACCCGCATAGTTCCCGTTCCCGTGGGATTTCCGGGATAAAACCTATCCTATGTGTTAATCCAAGTTACCCTCTATATGTGTGCTAAATTTCATAGTAATTGGTTCAGTAGTTTTTACGTGAAAGAGTAACAAACATCCATACATCCATACTTACAAACTTTCGCGGAAAGTGCATGTCGACAGTAACAGACTAAGTAGATAAATATAATTCAAACACTTTCATGGCTATTCAAAATAAAATATTATAAGTTGTAAAATTAAGCGTAATATAATTATTACGCTTAATTTTACAATTTATTTTCTACACATGGCTTTTTATTATTCCGCCATATATTTAATGTTTGTCTGCAACTGCAGCAATATATACAACAATGATATAGTACTTGACGCTATTTCTGTTTATGTATTCGGCTTTAGTTTAACGTGGGCTTACATGGAAATTATACTATACTAGGAGAATACCCTGGCTTTACTCGGCAATTTGACAATACAAATTTTAAATTGGAAATATTAACGGGCAATTAAATCAAAAAGCATGAATATAAACAATGAATTCTAGGACAATGTTGATTGGCAATGGTCAAAGAAATTTTTTAGTTTTTATTTTAAAAAGTCACTGTCGCATTGAGCGAATAATGCGTAATGATATGTGATAGGTAGTTACGAAATATGCAATTTTCCAAATAAAAATTTTAGAGTAAGTAAAATGCAACTTAATTTTATTAAAATTTAACTAGAGTCTTTTGGAGACATAATTTTGATAAGTTAAGTAGGTAGGTATTCTGATTACCTTCTCCTTACAATAACGAACACATAAAAGGGTCATCCAATTTGGTGCAGTCGTTTGGAATCTCTGTATTAAGTACCTATAATTATAGTCTATGGTTTGGAAGTTATTCGCCTATACAAACATTGCGATAATCATCGATAATGAAACTTTGTGCTGGTAACATACATTTGAAATTACCTATCTATGGAGAATAATACTGAGGCTGCAAGTTTTTAACGAAAATTTTGAACTTTCTTATATATTTTGGTAATGGAACATGTACCGTATGAAATGCTATCTAAATGCCCAAATCTGTCGTTGCCCAAACCTAATGAAAAGTGTGTCATATAAACAAACCATAGTACCTCGTTCGCTCACCCTGAATATTTTTTTTACCTACATAATTATTTACCCATATTTTAGCGCCATGTAAGCAATACCTAAAGAAGCAATACCTTGATAAACTCGACGTTGGACGATAGCGTGTAGCGATTCAAATGGAATCAATAAGTGTAATAATATTTATGGATGCGATTTAAATACGACGCAAATAACTATTTTATATGCTATTTATTCAGAATTTAAGCTTACACAGATAAAAGAAAAGATGTACTTGTACGTGCCATTGTAGAGGTATAATGTGTCGAAGTATCTGTTTGAATAAATAAATTATAAACACCTTTGTTTTTAGGAATGGCTCCTATTAATTATTTCATAAATAATCTTATGACTTATCATATTATATTTTATTGTTCTATAGTTTGTGTATAGGTATAGGTATGCACATATTTATTGATATTACTTATAATCTAAGAATATAATATCAATAAATATGTGGCTATTACCATGCTATTAAATAGCGCTATCTATAACGTGCTCTATCTAATAACAGTGAATGGCAACTTTAAAACTACTTCAATACTCTAAAGATGGCGCGAATCTGAATTTACTGTTACGTATATTATGAAAAGTATCCATATAATTATATAATTACGGTTGTTAATCGATAATATATTTCATTGACAACCATTAACCCTTCTTCCTACTATAACAATAATAGTACCTACTCAACTACAATTTTCCAATTCTGAAAGAAAATCACATGAAATGGAACGTCGCCATTTGACATGAAAATTGACAGATAAATGCAGAAATGAGAAATGAGAAATTTCAGTAAAATGACGCATTTAATCGTTTCGTAATTTCGTATGTTTTTGCATAATTCGGCAAAACGTTAAATATATTTATTCAAATTATACGCACAATTAGTAGTTCGTTAGTGTCCAATTATTTCTAAATCGTGTAAATATTAGTTATAACCGTGGATCCCAACATCAGTGGTATGTTTGTTTGTTATTTGCAAAATTGTGTCGTATTGCCGGTTTTTGTTTACTTGGTTAATATTTAATTTAAAAGCCTTGTACTGTGCGCAAATTCATACTTTTATTAACATATAAATAAGGCATAACGTTCTTTACTCCCATTTTGATCGTCACTATCTTATTTTCTGAGAAAATGAATTATTTTTTATTATTCTTATAAGTACTTATTAATTGGATCGATCGATCTATAAAGTATCTTCCTATTAATGATAATAAATAATCTTATTGTGTGTATAGTATTTCATTTAAATGAATTTAGTATAAAAGTTATATAAATTATATGTATATTATGTAATTCTAGCTGATGCAGATGCAGTATTTTTATTGAGCTCAAAAATGTATTTTTCTTTGAAACAAATTAACTTTTTATTTCATTATATGATAAGTACAACATATTGCTTAAATAATGCCAAAATCATGCTTTGATTTTTAAGTAAATAATTAATTAAACACAATGACTAGTTGTGCCCTGCGGTTTTATCTGAATTGCTATTATTCATGCAAATTTTGAAGTAAATCCATGCATTTGCCTTTCCTCTAATTTTCATATATATGTATCGATGAATTTTCTTGTTGTCATAAAAAACTGTGTTTTAAACATGAAATGTAGGAGGTAGGATGAACATATAAAAATAAAATATAAATTTCTTTTTATAATATGTTTATTATAATATAGAACAAAATCATTTTAAAACACTTATAATTCAAGAACCGCTGAATGGATATTAATTATTTTTTGTTGATTTAAATCTTCTCTTCCGACATTGAACATCTTAATTGCACCGCTATATAGCTTAGAATCAGTGGAAACAATTACACAAAAAAAAAAAAATCGTATATTTCTCAGATTATCATGTTACATCTGAGTACAGATTACACAGTACATAATAATAGAAAATAATAGAAAAGGATGCGTCTCGTCAATAGACGCATAACGCGCAACGCGCAAACAGCGCTGTTTTTTAGATGCCCCTGGTAATAGTAGTAGTAGAATAAATTATTTTGAAGATACAAGTTTATATTATACTAGCTGTGCCTCGCGATTTCACCCGCATTGCTCCTCTCTTGTTGGTCTTAGCGTTATGATATATAGCCTATAACCTTCCTCGATAAATAAGCTATCTAACTAATTTTGTCAAATCGGACCAGTAGTTCCTGAGATTAATGCGTTCAAACAAACAAACTCTTCAGCTTTATAATATTAGTATAGATTTTTACATGGAAATATTCCCTAAAATGTAAATTTCGTTTTCAGTGGAGCTATGCACGGGCGAGGGGTGGCGTGGCGTGGGCGTGGCCCGCTCCCCCTCGCACGAGTCGGTCACAACCGACTTGTCGCTGTTCAGCGTGTCTTCCGCCGCGTCTGACGCGAGAGTGTTGAAGCTGCTGGCTTCTAGGGTGAGCTGTTTGTTAGATTGTCCCAGTGGAGCTACGCACGAGTCGGTCACGACCGACCTGTCGCTGTTCAGCGTGTCTTTCGCCGCGTCTGACGCGAGAGTGTTGAAGCTGCTGGCTTCTAGGGTAAGCTCTCTCCCAGTAGACCTTTTTTTGTTAATGGGGAGGATATCTTCCAAAGATACTTGTCTATGGAGGGAAAATTTATTCCTTATTTGATTCTTCTTACTCAATATTTAATGTTTTCTTAGCATATATTTTCATCATACAAATGGTAGTATATTAAAATTCATGACAATAAGGAAGTTTTAATTGTAATAGTGGTTTAAGATAAAACTAGATTTCCCTCATCAATTAAACAGGTGAAAATACATTTTATGAAGTGAAATTATTATCGGTAGGACTAACCATATTGTAAATGTAGTTCCTCATTGTTTGTTATTATCAGAAGGATAGATTGAGTTAATTTTGTTGTATGTAGTTATTACTTATTCAGAAGGCAAACTTGGCTACTGCATTATTTCAGTAATAACTCATGACTATTACCAGAATTTTTTTAACAATAAATATAAATTTCTATATTTCAGGCCGGCCAGGGTCCAGATCCTTCTCTGAGGGTGGCCAGTCCGAATCCTGAAGGGAAATCGATAAGGTATCGTATGATAGATTTATTTTTACTTATGAAATAGTAACCTAAATTGATAAAAGAAAAGTTTAGGATAAAATTAATAATTGTTGTTTTATAATTGTAATTCCATATGTCTTGGAATAAAATATTGAATTAGAATTTGAAAGTTTCGAAAAGAAATCTGGAGTTATTATTGATAAGGTCTTCCGCCATTTTTTTATTTTGATTTTTTCATATAACAAATTAAAATATTGGTTTGAAAAAGTTATCGACCACACTTAATTTGGCAACCAATCCTATAACAAGTCAATAACTGCGTTAAAAACAACCGACTTCAAACTTGCACTTACAACATTTACAAATACAGACAAAAATGCTCATAAAATAAAAACTACTGGGCCTATCCGAATAAAATTTTTATGGGACCAATTCGACACCATCTCGCATCGAACAAAAAAGAATCACGTAAATCGGTTCAGAAACCACGGAGTAATCGGTGTACATACATAAAAAAAAAAAAACATACCGGCCGAATTGATAACCTCCTCCTTTTTTTTGAAGTCGGTTAAAAATTATTACTTATGCCAAAAACCCCAACCTCCTTGTCTCCTTTGCCTATTAATATCGTCGAAAAGATGCTCGCCGGGTGCGTCTCTGCGCACAGCTCGGGCTGCGTCTATTACTTGATGACATTGACCACACTTAATTTAACAACCTATATAGATATCATCCCAAAAAAACTTCTAACCCTGCCTTCCTACCGCTTCCATAACTTCCATAAGCAACCATCTCTCCTACGATCCAATACCTATTTTTATCGAAAAACGTCGATTTTTTACATTTGGGTACCTATATAGCCTTCGACATGGTTTTCCCCTGTTCCTTGACCTATTTTTCTTCAGATACTTATTTTTTGCCCAAAACAGGCTGATTTTTTTAAATTAAGACACCTATATAGCCACGATTTGGGGCATCTTTGGTGATTTTTTGATCTTTTTTACAATCTCCCACTTCCCCCAGTCTCCGTAGGGGCTCCCCCGCGCTTCCCCTACAAGGAGACGCGTGTCGAGACCTACTCGCAGGGTGCGCCGCCCTCTGCGCTCAGCTCGGGCTCCGCAGGTCGTTCAGCGCGGGGGACGTGTCGGCCTCCGCCCCCGCTGCGCCTGTTAGATGGTAAGTAATATATTGAATACAGTGGACACCCGATAATCCGGCCCCTGTCTATACAGTACCTATATAGTACCTAGTAATGTTATCACAAACACACCAGCAAAAGCACAAAACGTTGACAATTACAAGAAAAATGTGATATTTTAGACCGCTTAAATCGCAATGAAACTATCAGTAGTTTAGCAAATGAATTCTTGATTTTATAATAAAACGTAAGCTCTCTATTGTTATTTAATTTACTAAATTCGACATACATAAATTAAGTATGATTTGTACTTCAAAGTACATATAACATATAGAATCTTATCATTGGACATGTAATTTGTCGGATTGCAATTTGTTATTTGATTTACTCTTTTGTAAAAAAATCCGGACTATAGGGGGTCTTAGGCAGTACTCTATAATCCGACAAATTCGATAGTCTGACACTGCCCTGTATAATGTTTGTCGGATTACCGGAGGTCCACTGTATTGTCGTATAAAAAAAATATACCTACCGGCCGAATTGAGAACGAATTTTGAATTCGGTTAAAAAGTAAAATGGTTGTAGTGATAATTTTCTTGTAGGGCTTATTTTTAATGATGAGATGAAGATGTTATTGTTTGTATTTCTAGTGCAATGTTTCAGAAATACAAAAATAATTAATAATTATAATCTTATTCATTTGTGATTTAGTTTTAAAGTATCCAAATTTTTATAAATAATACATTTTTAAAGAATAGAAAAAAATCTATCACGAAGCGGGATTCCAACCTGCGTCTTTCGTGTAGTGTCCCTGGGACACAAAACCGAAAGCAGAGAATAAATTCGATTGCTCTGGCGGGGTCAGGCTTCGCCCCGGAATGGCGGAAGACGCGGGTTCGAATCCCGCCTCGCGATCGATGTTTTTATATTCTTTAAAAATTTATCATTTATTAATGCACATTTGAATGCTATGAAAATAAATATGAAATGAATAAAGATTACAATTTTTTTTCCATTCTTGAATGATTTGATTTGTAATTGTATGTTCTTTCTTTTGTTATTTCTCCTACATTTATTTTATTTATTAATTACTTATTATTTAAATATTATGAATATTAATTAATTTTTTATTTAATAATTTCAGTGCAACTTCGGAAGTAGGTTTGTGCGCGGCGCTGGAAGCTCTCACTTTGAACGCAGCATCACGATCCTGTAGCACCTGGGTGGCCGGTGAGATTTAGCTACCCTTTTGATCGAAATCCTATCAGTTTGGGAGTAGGAATAAAAAATTTCGTTTTTGTGATGGAAAATTGGATTAAAATTTTTTGTAATAATTATTTATTATTATTATTACTCATAGTTAACAAACTTTATCAGTTTTTTGTTCTTTTTGTCTTAAATATATAAGGCGAATCGGTCGAGCCGTTTTTGAGTTTTGCACATTAAGTGATGAAATAATAAAGTTTGTGATTTTTTATTTATTTATAAAGATTTTTTTTATAAAAAGACATAGAAATTAACCATCAGACCTCGGCCATTAGAAATAGAAAGATTTAACGGTCATATAATAAATAAATAAATAAATATTTCAGGACAATTTTCACACACGGCACGATCTGATCCCATACTAAGCTTTCGCTTGTGTTATGGAAACCAGATAGCTGATAAACATACATATATGTATAATTTTAAATAAATACTTATATAGATAATTAACACCCAGCCACAGAGCAAATAAATATGTTCATCACACAAATATTTGCCCCGGGTGGGAATCGAACCCACTAAAAGAACTAAATCTTAATAAACTAGTTTTAAAGGGAATAAACTATTAATATTAGTAGGTGGATCTCAACTGCCGTCGCCGCAACGCTCTCATCCGATAACTTCGGTGCAAAAAACATTACCGACGGACAATAAAAAGGTAAATGTATATTATTTTTATTTATTTACTAGGTTTCCGCCCGCGGCTTCGCCCGCGCAGTCAAAGAAAAACCCGCATAGTTCCCGTTCCCTTGGGATTTCCGCGATAAAACCTATCCTATGTGTCAATCCAAGTTACCGTCTATATGTGTGCTAAATTTCATTATAATCGATTCAGTAGTTTATGCGTGAAAACCATACATACATACATACATACATACAAACCTTTCCTCTTTATAATATCAGTATTGAAGTTTAGATTTATTACACTTTATTGTACATACATTATATAAGAAAAGATGCAAAATGATACAATAACTGTGATACAGTTATTATTTTTAATTTAATTTAAACATACAATAAACAATTAAACTGATAATAATGCTCAAAAAATGTCCGAAACAAAACTCTGCTTATGCATGTCAGGCAGAGTTTTCTAATAAGCTATATCTATACTAATATTATAAAGCTGAAGAGTTTGTTTGTTTGTGTGAACGCGCTAATCTCAGGAACTACAGGTTCGATTTGAAAAATTATTTCGGTGTTAGATAGCCCATTTATCGAGGAAGGTTAAAGGCTGTATATCATCACGCTAAGACCAACAGGAGCGGAGCAATGCGGGTGAAACCGCGGGTAACAGCTAGTCTACATCTACACTAATATTATAAAGAGGAAAACTTTGTTTGTTTGTTTGTTTGTTTGATTGTAATGAATAGGCTCATAAACTACTGGACCGATTTTAAAAGTTCTTTCACCATTCGAAAGCTACATTATCCACGAGTAACATAGGCTAGGTTTTATCCCGGAAATCCCACGGGAACGGGAACTATGCGGGTTTTTCTTTGAAAACGCGGGCGAAGCCGCAGGCGGAAAGCTAGTATACAATATACATATGACTTAGGACTTTATTGTCACGAAATAAGGTGCTAATTTCAATGAAGGTTTTATATAACATCTTTTATGACGATCTTTTAACAAGCGAGTTTATGCCTATTTGATTATTTTTATTAATTCAGAAATAAGTATTTAAGCAAATATTTTTTTTATTCGTTCATTTAAAATCAGACGTGTAATATTTCTTCACGTAATCAATAAATATCACCAAATTCCGGCAAAAGACTCGGGCTTATATCCGAGATCGACTTATTTTCAATTAATTTTAATATTTTTTAGATATTCATCAATTATATGAAGCTAGCTTACAGCCTTTGTCTAAAACCTAATAAACTATATACTAAAACCTTGCTCTTGAATCACTCTATCTATTAAAAATCCGCATCAAAATCCGTTGCGTAGTTTTAAAGATTTATTTAAGCATACAAAGGGACATAGGGACAGAGAAAGCGACTTTGTTTTATACTATGTAGTGATACTAAAAATAATTATTTTTACACGCTTTATATTAGCTTCACCTGTATATTTGTTTGTAACCGACTTCTTTGGGCGCGATTTTGACCCACTTTAAACGGCTAGATTTCGTTCAAACTTTGTAGATTTATTGAGGACCGATGACAATACACTAATTTGATAAAATTTTCTATTTTTTAGTACGGTTTTCTATAAAAAGCGTGTTTTTTAGTTTTTTTAAACTATTTTCCTTCAGGTTCGCCAAAGTTACATAAAACGTCGTTTGCTGACCACATACCGAGCTCTGGAGAGAGTTTCTCAGTCGGAGTTCAATTTGGACAAACTTGAGGTATGTTTGTATGTACAATACAATACAATATTTACAATACAATCTTTATTTAACACAAACATACATAAGAAAAGAGAAAAACATATAAGATACTAGAAAATCTAAATTTAACTATTTTCCTCGACTTTTCTGGGTTGCCTGGTAGAGATCGCTGCCAGCGATAAGGCCGCCTACTGTACATTGATTAATTTATTGTTAAGTTTATAAAATGTATCATATCTGGTGTACAATAAAGTGTTTTTCATTCATTCATTCATTCATTCAAATCGGGCGAACTCCGTTTCGCCATCAGAGACACCTTTTCTTTGCATTAACCACACGGAGCCCGAGACCTTTCCAACGAATGCAAAACCATGGAAATCGGTTCGTGCGTTCTGGAGTTATAGCGTCAGGAAGGAAAACCCGACTTATTTTTATATAGTAGACAACATGCTAAATAGGCGGCCTTATCGCTTTCAAGCGATCTCTGCCAAGCAACCTTTGTTTGTTTCGAACTCCAAAACAATTTTATTTCATGGTTTATATAGAAAAAACAAAAAAGAAGCCTAGTACACGTGTCAGAAGTGAAACTTCTTCGACAAGATTCAACGATACCAAAATCGTCGCCTTACTCCATGGCGTGATGGTATTGCCATGACGCGACCTTGAAATTTTACTCTCAACGCGCCTAAAGAAGTTTCACTTCAAAATAGCACTTGTAACCTTTAAAATTCAAACGATTTTCTGTTAAATTTACTGACACCATATCAAAAATTTACAGTAATGTGGGTATACATTATTTACAAGTACCCGCATTTCACTTTTTCTCTTGTATTTTACTTTTTTTTTACCTACAACGTAAATAACGATTTTTTGTTGTTAATTTAATGTGTGTGTGTGTGTTTGGTGTGAACCAATTTATATTATTTTTAATTTTTAGACCTTTTATTTTTTACCACCAAAAAAGCAACACATAAAATGAGAAATAAGGGTATACATTTTTTCAGGTACCCTCATTTCACAATTTTGTTTTTCATACTAAAAAATATCAATTATTATTCTTCCAGGCGGCTGCAGTGAGCGCAGTGAGCGCTGTGTCCGGCCCGGGACCGACCACACTGACCGTGCCGAACAAACACACGAACTACGTGCATCCCGGTACGTTTTATATCCATACTAATATTATAATTATGCGAAAGTAACTCTGTCTGTCTGTCTGTTACTCAATCACGCCTTAACTACTGAACCAATTTTCATGAAGTTTGTTATGGAGATATTTTGATACCCGAGAAAGGACATAGGCTACTTTTATCCCGGGAAAATGACGCTATCCAGGAAATCCCACGGGAACGGGAACTATGCGGGTTTTTCTTTGACTGCGCAGGCGAAGCTGCGGGCGGAAACCTAGTGTATTTATATATTGCAGACTACATGTGGGATTTCCTTGATAAAGCTATGTCCTTTCTATTCAATCGTTGCTTAGCCGTTTCGCGTTTTCAAAGAAAAATCCGCACAAATCCCGTTCCTGTGGGATAAAAAATAGCCTGTGTCTTATTCTGGGTCTGGACCTAAATACTAAATTTCATTGTAATCGGTTCAGTAGTTTTTGGGTGAGAGAGTAACAAACATCCATCCATTCTCACAAACTTTCGCATTTATAATATTCGTAGCATACAGAGATAAATAAAAAACATTTATATAGTATAAATAATATAATTTTCAGAAGCTGCACACTTGGCTCTCACCGCAGCTGATCTAGAGAGAGAAAGGGGGCGTCCATTGTCCAAATACGAGCGGAACATGATGATATTCAATTGGTTGCACACTCTTGACGAAGCGGCGCCGTTTTAATTCTGATTCTGAGTGGTATATTTGATTCTGGAATGTATTCTAGGACATGATTCTGGAATGTATTCTAGGACATGATTCTGGAATGTATTCTAGGACATGATTCTGGAATGTATTCTAGGACATGATTCTGGAATGTATTCTAGGACATGATTCTGGAATGTATTCTAGACGTATTATACATGATTCTAGAATAAAATGTAGCGGTTATTCTTGGGTCTGGGATGAATAATATACATGATTTAGATTGTATTCTACGCGTATTTTCGTTAAGCAAGTTATTTTCACTGTTTTGAAGGAGTACATGCTTGTATTCTGATTTAAGTTATTATTTTATTTCTATAAGCAGTATTCTGGTTGTAATATTTGATTTTATACATAATACATAACAGTATTCTATATTATGAATATTGTGTTCTGTAAAAAAGCGCCTAGTTTTATAATACTTAGTCTTCTTATGTTCGTTTATAAAATAGTATAAATGTATTTTTAATTATAAATATTATATAAACGCACATAACTCTACTGTGTATGATTGTGTTCAATGTTTGATTATAGTATGCATTTGATTCTAGAATGTATTATGACAGATTCTGGACTGTATTCTGTATTCTGAATATTATTTTTAATTTATTAAGTATGTTGAATATTTTAATGATTTGAACTAAAAATAAAATATTTGATAGTTTGCTTTGATTCTGATTTAATATTATTTTCTATATTTAAAGTTTAATTTAACTTTTTATTTCTATTTCTTAGATTTTATAATTTGAGTTTGTTGTGAATTTGCTTTGCGCACATTTTATTTCCTATTTATCTGTGATTATTTTAATGTTAGACTTAAAATGATACGTCTCGCTTCGAAAGATAGGTTGTGTGAAATATGGTTTAGTTTTATTTCTATATATTTCTAAGCTATTTCAGATTTATTGGGAACATAATTTATAATATAAAAATCGTTCTTGTGCGATATCAAAAACGTTAAAAATACCCAAATTGGTCAAGCCGTTCTCGAGTTATAGCAACACATTTGGCGACTTTTATTTATATAGATATAGGAATTATCTGATCTCTTTATTCAATTTATTAATTTATCTAAGCACAATGTAAGCCTACAATAATACAGCCTATAATAATATAGCGGTCCGCCCCAGATTCGGCTGTGGTACATGTTTACGTTTTCTCTACATAAGAACCATCCTCGTTCTTCAAGGAATATTATAAAAAAAATAATTAACGAAATCGGTTCAGCCGTTCTCGAGTTATGCGATTACAAACACATTTAGCGATTCATTTTTATTATATAGACTAGCTTACCGCTCGCGGCTTCGCCCGCTTTGTCTAAAACCTAATAAATTATATACTAAAACCTTCCTCTTGAATTACTGTATCTATTAAAAAAACCACATCAAAATCCGTTGCGTAGTTTTAAAGATTTAAGCATACAAAGGGACATAGGGACAGAGAAAGCGACTTTGTTTTATACTATGTAGTGATAATATAAATAGATTATTATATATAACAAGAAAAAATTGTTAAAAGGCCACTTATTTAAAATATTACTAGCTTTTTATACGCATTTTTAGCTTTTGTAATAGATTTTTTTTACAATTATCATATTATAGTGTTGAACGTCCGCCATTTTTAACGAACTCTCAAACAATAAGTATATATTATACATATGTATAATTCGTAGATTATATTTTTATTTATTCAATCATGGACGTATAAAAAAAGACGGACGCCGTATTACGAACAAACAACGTGAAGCCACCATAGTAAGCTAGCGATCGTGTGAAGACAATAAACACGCACACACTCTCACCATAGTAAGCTAGTCGGCCGCCATTACGTCGTGAACTACCGACTGATTAACTGCGTCACTGTTTCACAAAAAATATTTAAAATGCCGTCTTGCGTGGTTAAATGGTGTCGCAACAGTACAATTTTAAATAACAAAACACAAGGGATTACATTCCACAGGGAAGCAAGTTATTTCTTTTATGTTTTAATGACAAAATTATTACGGCAAAATTTATAGAAAAAAATACAGCCGCCATTGTCAACAGGACAGCTGTTGCCATGGCAACATGGCACACACACATGGATGTTTCGCCGCCATTACTAGGCTTCACTCAATGTTTAGGCGATATACCGTCCGTCTTTTTTTATACGTCCATGTATTCAATAAACAATTTTAATTCTAAAAAATTCCACTTTTTCATATGTTTAATTTCTTTATAATATGTTTAGATTCTCAGGTGGAGCAATATGTAAAAAAAAATACAAAGATTATTTGAATAGGTCCAGCCGTTCTTGAGTTAAAAAAGCATCTTTTTTGTGTTTAAATTTTTCCCTAAAATTTTATATGTTGCTGAATATTAAAACAGATATTATTTATTCGTAAATGTATGTTTTTTATTTCCTTTTATTCTATTTAACGATACATATAGTTCCTATTAATTTATTTCAATGCATTTTCTTTTCAAATTAAATTTTAAATATAAATAATTATTAATTACCATATTTCTATTCCAATCGCTTATTTGGTGCAAAATGCATATACAGGGTTATTTCTAAAACACCGGCAACCTCGCAGGACAAGATAGCTAACATCATAAGTAGCAACATTTGTTCTACGACTTTTGGCATAACGCGATAAATTATTTTTGAATGATTTTTTAAGCTTTTATTGTACTCTCCTAACATTTGTAAGTCTATGTTCTATTCATTATCGAAAGGACGACGCGACGCCTCCTTTCCCCTCTCGTTCGCTTCTTGTTTACGTAATTTTTGGGATGCGCGTAGAGTTTATAATATTCAAACGGAAAATTAAATGAACATTTATTTTTGTATGAAAATAAAATCTAACAAATTATCAAAAGTCGTAGAACAAATGTTGTTTCTTATGATGTTAGCTATCTCATCCTGCGAGGTTGCTGGTGTTTTACAAGTAACCCTGTATATTTGAAGAAAAAAACAGACAATTTTTTTTATTGACTGTAAAAATGTGGTAAATATGAAATATATAATAATGATAATATTGACATACACATACAAATTAGGTATATCTATTTTATGTCTGTATGTGTGTTTATTATTGTTTTCTTTTTTTCAACATTTTTCGCAAATATTTGCTCCGTTCTTATACGTCCCGCGCTCATTGTTCTAACCTTTAACATATCTATTTATCTAGATATTCTATAGAAAAATATATAAAATTAGATTTATTATGTGGTACAGAAAGATACATAATATGCATAGTTTCAAAACACGAGTTTCTCCTGAAAAAGGCCTTTTTTGTAGTTAAAAATAACAAAATACCATATTAAATAAATCTACATTGACTGTATTGATCTCATAAAATGAATTCACATTGTTCAATGAACAATAATTAGTTTTAAATTATAAGTAAATGCTTAAAAATATCGGATATAATAATCTGTATGTTTTTAAAGAAATATTCGATGTCTATGGTATAACACTATGGTTGGATTAGGTAATAAAAAATAATAGTAAAAAAATATACATATTATTAAAACAATAAAAAAGGAAAATATGCCAATTTACTGTTAATTTAATATTAACAGTATCGATCAAACAGCTTTTATTAAAGGTCCACTGAAAAACAGTTATTGCTTTTTTAGTATAAATGAAGTAAAACAGTTTTCATTCCTTTTTAGTACATAAATATAACCCTCAAATTATTTGATTAGTTGTAACTTTTTTTTGGACATATTGTATTTCGCGCCAATAAAGTATCTTGTCAAAATATCATTGTATATTTTTATTATTAATCCTCATAAAACATATTTTATTCATAAGACCTTTTTTATTTATATCTAGGCAATTTGTGGTATAAATTTAGCGTTACGACTATAAGACATATTTTAATAACAAGGAAACCAAATTATTTTGATTAGATAATTTATTCGCGTTGAATTTATCATTGTATATATGTCGCAGGCAAATTGTATTATCTCGCCGTTTACAAATGCTCGGCAATCGGCATTTTGTAATATGCTGTGGATGGATTTTCTTTTTCCAAAATTCTACAAAAAGACGGTCGCGAGCCCCACTTCGTGAGGCTCCTATTTCTGTGTAGTTTTAAAAACACGAACCTAACCTAACCCACCCCCTTATCCAAACGAAAAAGACGTGTGGCACTCGGGGACTGCCGCAGTAAAGCTATTGCATGCTATGCCTTCAAGCCACACCTCCGCGCCCGTCGGAGTGGGGAGCGTGAGGTTTTTCGTTACTAAATTTCTGGATTCGGTCCCCGCGCTCAAGGCCCGCGATAGAAGCTATGCAATAGCTTAAAAATTTCTGATTACGAATTCTCGACATATTTCAGAATGCCAAGCTAATAAACGGCGAAATAATACAATTTGCCTGCGACATATACATATTAATTAATAATGAAGATATGGCGTAGTCAAGTATACCCTATCCATGTGTGCGCAGGAATGAAGGTTTATGTGTGTGTAACGAACGATCGTTACAAAATACAAAGTACCTATTTAAAAAAGAGCGTGTATGCCGAGGACACGTTACAGAAGTGAAACTTCTTTGGCAAGAGCAAAATCGCCGCCTTACTCCATGACGTGACGATGTTGCCATGACGCGACCGTGAAATTTTATTCTCAACGCGCCTAAAGAAGTTTCACTTCCAAAAATTATTTGTGTACATTGCATTTACTATCTGATTTATTAATTTAATAAAAAACAATGAATTTAGTTGTAAGTATGTATTTATAATGAATTTTAACAATATTATAAAAGTTTTTTTTAAGACAAAAAAAGCCAATGCCTTCATTCCAAAGCACAAATAATGTGTTGTGATTCTCGGTTGATGTGTTTTGTATGTAAAAATGTTATAATAAATAATTTTATGTCAATTGTGTTTTATTTTTACCTCTTATATAATAAAACTATTGAAATACAAGGAAAATTTAATTAATTTCCTACTAAACTGGGAGACAGCTTTTGAGTTTGTAGATTTGTTAAAATTTTCCCTCTACTCATCAACAGATGGCGTGATAATAAATTTAAGAGACCGTTTCTGAAAATGGAACCTATTATATAAGAAAAAGATACTATAATACTACTGTCGATTCTTAGATCAAACAAAACAATTCCCAAATT
The DNA here is from genome assembly GCF_061535395.1 of Colias eurytheme. Lineage (NCBI taxonomy): Eukaryota > Metazoa > Arthropoda > Insecta > Lepidoptera > Pieridae > Colias > Colias eurytheme. The sequence continues at coordinate 2,251,532 of NC_143008.1, forward strand.
ATGATTTAAATTAGGTCTACCTACTGTGTTAAAATCATCAAATCAACTACTTACCAAAGTACAAATCGATAATAGCAGCTTACCTTGCAAGTTTTAATTCATTTTATTTTATATGCCGATTTAAACTGACTATTGACATTGAGCTAATTTTTTTAAGTATTTTGTTAGTATAATAAGTATGATTCGATTCAGATTTCTTATCGATTGTTATAAAGCTGTCCTGCCCGCCTAGTCAAGTGGCTTTCTGTTAGCGTAGCGTTCAATAGAATAGACCACAGGAATAGACTACGAATGTATGAGATTGACGTAAGCTGTAGATACGTTTATCTACAGCCACAGACTAATAATAATATACTACGTATACAACGCTAATAATACTACGCTACAGCCTACATTCGTAGTCTATTCTATTGAACGCTACGCCAACAGAAAGCCACTTGACTAGGCGGGCAGGTATTGTCAATAATCGTAGGTAGGTACAGAGCCGTTAATCAGCGTTACTTTTTGAAATATTTAACGCACATCTACGGTCTTACTAATAAAATGTTACCCATTCGCTTTGCAATGGATTAGTTATTGCAAGGATATTGCATGGCAATAGCCTGTCTTGTTTTTATGAGTGACGTTTCATGTGAGCAAGAGCAGGACAAAGCTATAGTAGAAAATGGTAAAAAAAATCTGTTCTCCAAGGAATGCTGCATCGTTGTGTGGTTGAGAGAGTCGATTGATCACATGTCAAGCCATATTTTGACGAGATTTTGACCTTTACTTTTTAAAGATCTGTGTTTTTCTTTGGTTAAATAAAAAAGTCTTCTTTCTCATCATCGCCGTTATTACTCGCGTTGCCGCTTCCACCACCTAAACTGTCTCTTTCTTGGTACTGGATCAACGACTAACGGACTTAGGGTAAATTAACGGAAGTTGAGGAGTCCGTTAACATTTTTTACATTTAACTTAGAAGTTAATCCGTCAATCGAAATATTAACTTCGTTATTTAATGATTAACGGATTAACGAGTTAATGCCCAGCTATGGGTAGGTATTATGATTATTGATTTTTCTCTGTATCATCGATATACAAAATTGCTTATAAAATATTTCTTTGACTAATAGCACAGACTATATAACTAATAGGGATGCTTTGCTTTTGAAATCCTTACGCACTATTTGTGAGCTATCGAGAGGCATGGAAGCACTGGAAGTCTAACAATGGCACAACGCCATCTAGTGTCAAATAGACATAAGTTTTTATTAAGTCAAAAGTTTCTTTCTTTAAGGGCTTGGTCTAGTAGTGCAAACAAATGCATCCTGTCATCCTATATGTAAATAATACAAATGTACTAAGGGAAAGTTGCTCCACTTAATTTTTAAAAATTAAATCATTCGTATGCATAATTTAATATTCGTAATAAGTACCAAAAATGACAATTTGAAACAATTTTCGTGAAAATTACACCGGGTGATTTTTTTTTTATCAGTACACAATATTTGCGAATACTTTCTATTGATATCTTCAACTTCATGTTTATATAACTGATCAACTTTTACAAAGAAATTTGGACGAAATATAAAAAAAATAAGCTTTCCATACAAAATGCAGAACTCTATACATTTTTTTCGACCTAAGTTTATTAGTGAAAGTTGTTCAGTTTAACTAATAAAACCGATAAACAAATTTTGTATATAATAAAAAAAATGTAATGTTTGTGTTAAATGAAAACAAAAGATATTTATTTCTGACTAGCTTCCGCCCGCGACTCCGTCCGCGCGGATGTCAGTCTTCGCGTCTTCTACAGATTTATTATATTATGTGTAATATATAGATTTATTGACGACGCGGTTGGCGCAGTGGTAAAGTAACTACCTACTGAGCCGACGGTCCCGGGTTCGATCCCCGGTCAGGGCAAATATTTGTGTGATGAACTCAATTATTTGTTCTTGGGTCTGGGTGTTATTATCTATATATGATTGTATTTATTAAATATTATATTTATCGTCGCCTAGTACCCACAACACAAGCCTTAATTGAGCTTACTGTGGGACTAGGTCGATTTGTGTAATAATGTCCTATAATATTTATTTATTTATTTATTTATTTATATTGATAAACCTAATAAATCTTTTGCTAGCATTCTGATGCTTTATCGGTTGCACTGGATTTATCTCTTTTTTTTCAATCGCTTGAATGATATAGGATGGGTCCTTGATGGGCATCGAATGCTGAAGTCTCGAATCAATCAATTCTGACAGTAGGCAATTTATGTAAAATCTTGATAATGGTCCATCATTTTATTTTGCCTAAACGTTACATACTTTTTTATATATTCTATTTTTAACGAATTATTCACTCCAGTCCAAACAGCAAATAAGCAGACTTCTGCTTCTGCAACGTTTAGTTGTCCCTGAATTTAGAAAAAATAGTCATGATTCTTATCTATGACAAAAGTGTTATTTTTTGCATTGTATTTCAAATATTAAATTTTTTTTTAACCGCATCTTCCGCATTCATGTCTTTTGCCGGAATTAGACATTTAACTTCTACTAGTCCCATTTTCCCTTTTTGATATGGGAGTGTATAAAGTAAATTTTTTAGATATTTCTCGTTATACTTTAAAAAAGTTATTATTGTCATTTTGCTCATTAGGTAAAGTAATTTCGATATCAGTTTTAAGTTTTTTGATACCTGCAATAATAACGTCATAATCGCCTGCACATACTTATCGATTATACCCTGTATACAATCCACCATCCACATTCATAATGTTTTCCTGTCCTCCTCTCCTTTACGCTGTTCACCGATACATTTGAAATGAGTAAATCTGCTACCTCTGAAGGATGTTTCATTGTGATCAGCAAATTTTCACCACTGTTGTCGATTATTTGTTTTTCATTTTTAATCAGCAATTGGGAATCATCAGTTTTGTTTTTTGCAGATTGGTGATGTACCCTAACAATACGCCGAAAAGGGAAAGCATCAACGAATTATCGTTTTCGTCCTCTTTTTTTATTCTTCGCGTCTCTGTTACTTCTGTTTGTTTAGTTCTCAACACCCACTGAATTTTCTATGTTATTGTGATCTTCCATTACATCTGAGTTTTGATGATGTGATGATAATCCATTCGTTTTAATATTGGTACTTAGAGTTGGTAGACTAAACTAGAAATGGCGGACTAAATTTGTCAGCGCGTCTGTAAGATCAGAATATAAAACCAACATCCTGTATTTAAGTTACAAAATTAATAATCAAACAACATGCCGCTACGTTGAAAATGACTAGAAGAAAAAATTAAAACACCTCGGATCAATTTTGGAGTAAACAAATCATTTTCCCCGTATGGGGATTTCCCCGGATGAACTTGGGAAGTTCAAGTTCTCAATACAAGTTTATATTATATTTCGTATTTCTCAAACCAAAAATAAACATTTTTGGTACTTCAAAAAAATTATATTATAAGAAGAAAATTTATGAGCTTACTTTAGTTTTAAAGAAATATACATCCCTTTACTGACACCCCGTAAAATAAAGAAATTGTTGCCAATCACCTTTGCAATCTATTTGGTTTCATTAACTTTATGTTCGAAGATAATTTTTTTTCTAGTATGTAGTTACACGCGTATTTTTTTCGTTTATTTTCCATATCGAAATCAAATGTTTAAAAATACGAATATTTGCACAAAACTAAGATAAAAATAATCAATTAACAAAAATATTAAATTTAATGAAGTAGAGCAACTTTCACTTCGGTATGAAGGAAAATCGAGCGTAGAGCACACGTCAGAACGCTCCGGCCCAAGGAGCGCGACTAAAGAAATTCGCTAGGATTTTTCCTAATTATTTGAAATATTTTTTTAATATTTAAAGAATTATCAAAATTCAAAAAAAATGTTTTTTAAAGGATTAATACTCATTGGTCTTCAACCAACTCGAATAAATTAATGGAAAAAATAACTTTTAGCAGTATTTATCAATAGATTTTGTAAGGCAAAAAATGGGAAATTTAATGAATTTATAACGTTCTAATTAAGAAAATCATAAGTTTTTCGGCAATTGTATTCAGCAGTTTTTAATAACGACTATATAAGGATAATAATGCGCTGATCAGATTGTGTAAATTGTAATCGGTTGCAACGTAGTGAGTGCACAAACTTAGCTCGAAATGTCTTTGGGGGAAAGAGACTTATCTTGAAGGCCTGATTAAGGTAACATAAAGTAACTTTATAAATGTGAAAAAATTCACGCGCATTGCGTATATAACACTTATTGATAAACAAGAAAAAAAAAATTCAGTTTATCATTTCATTAGCCGGGAAAAAATTGTCAAATAACTTGTTGAAAACGCAATTTTGCTAGACTGCAGCCTTAATTTACTCGAATGAATGTATTTGTCGAACGCAAATTATTGTATTATTTAAACGCTCGGAATTTTGTAATATGTCGAGAATTCGTAATCTAATTTTTTTTTTAATTAGGGGGTGGTTTAGGTGATATTCGTCGTATTTTTAACTAACCAGTTTCACCCGGGGCTACTAGTTATTATTCTGTGCCTGGGAGCAAAATCAAGCATATTAATTATAGGTCTTGTGTCATTCTAAAATCTAATGTATAAACTATATTACTGTAGTTTCATCGAAATCCGTCCAGTAGTTTTTTTGAGGGTAATAAACATCCATACATTCGAATAAATTTTCACGATTTTAAAATTGTTAGGATTTTAAAATAGTTTTATTATCACTAGCTGGCATAAAATCCTATAGCTACAGAAGGGTTCAAATAAAAAACAAACATAGGAAATCAGATTTTTATTAAGTTTCACATTTTTTATATTTGATCACACACAAATCAAATCAAATAATCAAACCTTCAGAAAATCATATTTCTTTCTTAAATTAAAAGTGTGATCAAATAGGACACAAATTAACAATTTTTACAAACAAAACTTAAATCAAAAGTTACAGAAACATTTATTTTTATTACAGAGTAAAAATGGTTGACACATAAAAAAATGTTTTTTCAAAGATTCTGAATAATTATTTTTCATTATTTAAATAAGCATGAACTTTAATTTAATAATGAATTTGTTAATCATAGATCTCCAAATACAATAAATGTGTTTCTTGTTATTATTACGAACAATTTTCAAGTTATACAATTCAGAGCATTTTGTGTCAACCTTTGATGTACATATTTTGATAATGTTTACAATATTCGAGACAAACAACTTAAATATCAATTTACAAAAACATTTTCTAGTCTCACAATTTAGCTTAAAAACATACAAAGTCAAGAATTGTGGTTACTAATAAAAATAAATACACTTCTTCAACACGCAAGAGTTTAAATTTTTGAAAATAATAAAATGGGGCTTATAGAAAAAAATATCGCATACATTCATAGCCAATTACAAATGCACTCTATTGTGGAAACATTGTTGAAAAAAAATATTTTTTTCTCAAAAACATAATACTCAATAATAAAAATAAATGTGTTTAAATTACAATTTGATATACATACATTTAACTGTATAAAGAGTAAGCAATCAGAAAAACATATTTTACAAAAGAAAAATTCGTTAAATCTTAAATATTTTGAATTTAATTTACACTTACAACCAAAAAATGAACAATTTTGAATTACAAGTTACATAAATTCGTGGTATGTACACGTGGGAATGAATCTTGTGTATTTTTTTATTTTATTTTATGTAATAATTTTTGTAACAAAAAAAAATTGTTTTTGGGAGTTTCTTTTAAAAAAACATAGAACCAAAAAGTCGCGCTATACTGTTAATGCGACGGCAAATAGTTTTAAAAAACTCCCTTCATAAAAAAGAAAACTAAAAAAAATCTACTGTAATCGATTTTTACACGATTACGATTGTACCCAGACAATCGTTTAGGAACAAAAAAAACTTTGAGGCATTCTTTTTGGACGAATGCCAGACGAAAAAGGGGGGGAAATTTTGCAATTTTTCTGTGTTAGTTGTTTTGAAACAACTATATTGATTCATTCATTGGGTGCGGATATTGTGACAAACGGATTGAAGTCGATTTTGCGTTGACATAAATGCTACGCGTGCCCCCCGCGCGCCGCGTGTGCTTATTCATATAAAATATCACAAAAATTGTAATAAATAACATTTGTATATGGGCTATTGAGACTGCCGCAGTAGAATGCTCTGTTTTTACAGACATTTAAACGTTCAAGTTCCCAAAAAACTGAACTAAGGTAACATTTTTGAAAAAAAAACTGAAAAAAATCTTTTTTTTTTAAAGATCGCTAAAAATACTGATTCGTAACTTGAACAACATTGAAATATACGAAAAACACAACACTCTAGTCCGGCAGGCTTGAACTATTGTAACTGTGGAGGATAAAGGGGGGTAGGGGGGTGTATATGTGTATAAATATATCATCTATTGCTGTGTGGCACGTCGCGCGGGAAACTTGTAACCAAGGCACCGGCCGCTTCAGTCTTATAAACGGTCGTGTGAAGCTATTCCACTGCAAATGTGGGTAGTTTGATTGTACTACAACCAATAGGATTGGAGTAAAAATGTCCTATTGCTTGCAAACACTATACTTTTCGGATAAGTATTTTGACAGATATTGTACGGAGCTGTCAAAGATGCATACCCTTAAAGCTTCCAGATGTTTCGTTGTCGATAGTCTGTGGCCAATCTCTAAAACTACTATATTTACCATTAAAGACACAGTAAAATTGTCAATTTGCATTCTTTAAAGCTGACAGACGGTAAATTTATCAAAAAACCACAGCCAAAATACAAAAAATGACCAATCAAACACACCACACAGTGCGGCGAACCTATAGGTACCACCGTATAGCTTCACAGACCACAAAGTCGCAACATAATCGACTCCACCCCGTTTCTTGGTGCGCAGAGCGCGGTACCGGAAACCGTGCGGGCGTTAGCAACGCACGGCCACTGTAAGACGGGCTTATATACTAGTTGACGCTACAAAACTACAGAAACAGCTTATTTTTTTATTGATTGTGTGAGTATCAATATCTATGTGTATAGTATTCATTTTGCAAGGTTTCCTGTGTGTAGAATGGTATTGAATGAATAAAAATATATTAATGAATGTTAGTAATGTATTTTGTAGCATGTATAAACTATGCAATTGATGCTGTGATGATCTTCAACGTGATTTGAGTTACTTTCTGAGTCGGTACAACAAATCTTCAACAATGAACAACTGACAAAGCTGCGGTACTGCTAGTATAAATCAGTTGCTATTTTTTTGACTTGCTAAAACTCAAGAATTTCTGTGCCTTATATTTTGGACATTTTTGTCGTAGTCCAGAGGTTTAAAAGTCGAGAAACATATAATTATTAATTACTAGTAAAGGAAAGTAATTTTTATAAGTATATGCAGTGTCACTGTATCATATTTTTGCGAATAAATGATGTTGAAACGGTTATATTTTATCCTAATTTAGCCGTAACATGCTGTTATTGATTGAAGCGCACAAAATTCTATCATCTATGTATGGTAAATATGTTGATAACTTCACAAGTGAATTTTAATTTCTGGAAAATGTGATTGTTCTTGAAATTTTGTTCTGTGTGAAGGGAATGACAGATATTTTTTCATCAGACTTTTCTGTAAATATACAGCACACATCAAAACAGCATTTTTGTGATTTAAAAGAAAATTACCCTATTTTTGGAGGTTGGTACAAACATATTGATATTTTATGTATATTTAAAATCTTTTTCATGTCCAAAACATAAGCAATATTATAGAATAAGGTATTATATTAAAAAAAATAACCTTGCTCCTATTTAAAAGCTCTTAGAGAGGAAGAACTTTTCATGAAAGTTTTTAAGCTGTTTCATGTAGTTTTGCAACCAATATGACAATTTTTAATTACAGCTATGACATTTTATTTTTTATTAGTTTCGTGATATCATTAAATTAAATATCCAAATATTGTAAAAATATTCTGCATGGGATATTTAAAATAAGGTATCACAAAAACTCTTAAATAATTTTGTAAGATAGAATATATATATAGTGTATGGAAATAATATTTAAAATTAACTTTTTTCCAAAATAAATCATCAAATTGTATAGTAGAAAATAGAAATATTCAAAACAATATATTAAAACATATATTAAGAAATAGTAATTGCATTCTTTTATAGAAGTAAATTAAATTATTTATATTTAGTTTTTCTTCTTATAAGAAATAGTACTTTCTGAATAGATGCATAGTTATTATATTCATTGTAAATTATAGTTTTGTAAATATACCACAGCTGTAACTAAAAACATATTTAAATACAAAATGGAAAACATGTATAACACTTAATACTACAACATTTTAAAGCTTGTCCCTTTTTAGAACCTGATTTCTCGGACAAAAGACTGTTACATTGCAATTTTAATATCAAACTTCGCTTTGTAATATTCAAGTTCAAGTTCAAATGGGGGTTTATTCCAATTGTATTCGATCAAAATAGGAACAGGTTTAACCAGCTGTCGGGACAAGCTTTAAAACTATCACATAGCGTGTAAAAACGACCCTGGAGGTCAGAGGTTGTGCGATACCGTTACGCCACGAAATCCAAGGGCCTGTTGAAGCCGCCTTTCCTATTCATATACTGTCTGTACTTACGTTTTAGGACGACGTGTACCTCACCTTCTACATTACCATCGACTTTTTTGCCTTTCGTAGTGTCGAAGCCGCAGAAACCCATCACCTTTAGCATTTCCTGTTCTTCCGGCGTTTTTCCCTCCAAATCCGCCGGCGTGACTATGGGCCGTTCGACGTAACTTTTCTTAGCTTTAGGTACGAAGGAAGTCGTTGGTGTAGGCGATATTGAGCGGGATCGACGCCGCCGTGGTGACGGTGACCGCCGTCTTTCCCGTTCTGGTGACCGTCTGCGGCGTTCTAGTGACCGCGATCGTGACCGTGTGCGTGGTCTGCGCCTGTCGCGATCACGACGGTCCCGTCTTTCATCACGGTCACGCCGACGGGGACTCGGCGACCGGCCCATTATAACTGAAACACACAATTTCTAATAAAAACAAATTCGAATGCAGAAATTGTTTAATTAGCAAACAACACTCACCTATTTTTAGTCAACAGTGTGTAAACTTTATAAAATAAAAACTAAAAATTAAAATAACAGTAACACACAACCTACGCGCACGCCATTTTTGGAATGATTGACGTTTTGAATGTCGAATGATCTGAATGTCCAAGTGTTGCGTTCCATTACACATCTTGGTTGTTGCGACTGGTTTTAAATATATAAGAAATAAATACAATTGGGCTAAAACTAAATTAAAAAAGGAATATAAATTTACTGTAAATTAAATTATTAATGATAAATATTTAATATTTAATGTTTTATTCTACTGCAACAACATTTTATTTTCATTTATACTTAAAAAACTGCGTAAAATGATTTTCGAAAATTTCAGTGTTGCTATGCGAAAAATATGAATCCTATTATTTTGAATAAAATAAGAAAATTTACACCAATAAACTCAAATAATTTAAAATTAAAATATTTTTTGTAATAAACTGGTAATTAATAAAATGAATAAAAAGGTCTCTTTCAACTCACGGGTCTTGATAAATATATTCGCCTTGTGATTCGCCCAGAGTGTAATAAATTTTCTTGATAAAATTATCAGTAAATTTATAAATATTGTTTTTAATAAATTTAATTGATAATTATTTTAATTTGGTTTGATGAATCTGTGGATGAATCAAAAAGGATGGCATCATTTGTTAGTGACATCTAGTGGCCAATATTAACAACTTTTTAATCACAGCGACATCAGCGCCGCACTGCCGTCCTCGGTGAAAAAAAGAAACAGATGCCGACATCGATCTTTGGAAGCGGCACGGGCAGGCCTCTTTTTTATGTATGAAAAAGAAATAACGCGCTCACGCGTAATGTCGGTGGTGCTAGTGCATTAAAACATACAAGAAAACGATCTGTGCGTGTATCGTTTGCAATATTATGTCGTTTGTGTGCTTAGTGTAAGTTACTCAGCTACTCAATAAGTGAAGTGATTTTGTGCTGTGACAATAATTTATCGACTTATCGCTTCTTGGACTAAGCTGCCGGTAAGTATCGGTTTAATATTCGTTTAATTATTCAAATGATAACAGAATCTTATAGGATGTGATGATGAAGATTGTTTAAAACACGAAATCATGGGTGTGGTTTCGGGAACCGTAAATTAAAATGGGTCGTTTTTTTTAGCCTCGACCGCTGCATAATGACTAAGACGCTATATTTCGGGATGTTTGTCGCTTGCTGCGGTGATCGACGTATTTCCTTTTTCCTTCCGACATATTTACCTGTAGTGTGTATTGTAATTCTATAAACGGTCGACGGTAGTACGTGTTCTATTCACGGTTTATGTTATTCATTACGTTTTTTATACCTATATACTGGGTGTGACACTTCAATTGCTTGTTATCTACTTCAATAGAGGTGATGTCATACCTAGGGCGCGGGCTGGTGATGCAACCCGACCGATTTGCAGTGACCACTCTTTGTACATTCCTTTGTCCATAGCAACGCGCATTCGATTTGGTCGGTTAATCGACCTAGTAACTTGGTCGATCTTATAAATTGTACTTACAATCTAGAAATAAGATTGGAACAGGGTTAATAGTAAAATTGCTTGATCACTGCAGAGGTTTCTAATTTACTGAACATTTAAATCTAGTATTGTACAATCAATGTCTTTATTTCGGTCTTGTTATCTCAATATCTTGGTGCAAAACAATTTATACAGATAAGATAGACAATATTTTTCGTTTTCGTGTAGATAAACTTACAATTTATTCAATATTCAAATTGGGTTTGGATTTTACATTGATATTTTTGTTTTAACCCATTGAGCCCCGAACGGACCGATCGGTCCACGACACAATAGATTTTCTATTGTGTCTGTGATTCCGGGGCCTGAGTTATTAAAATTTAAAAACAGAATAGTATACCGTCATTAAAGAATACCATGTTATTTTGTATGTTTAAAGTTTTGAAATGAAACAAATCCAACAAATTTATAATATTAGTATGAATGAACATGTATTCTTTCTAGGTAGGTGGAATAGGTGGTGGACTATATAGTGGTAAATGCAAATAACATTATAGTACACATTATTAATTCTTCATATTCACAAAAAATTACCATTATTTAATAATAATGGTAATGGCTTGGTTGTGAATTGATTAAAGAAGGAAAAGTTACTTTAAGATGGCAAATATAGAATATAATTATTTATTATTATTTATTTAAATACTTTATTGTACTGCCAACAAAAAAAATTACAAAAAGAAAACTTATACTAAAAGAAGACACAGCACAGATGGCGGCCTTATCACTTATAAGTGATTTCTTCCAGGCAACCAACTGATGATGGGATAACATAATAGAAAAAAAGGAGGTGGGTAAAAAGTATACGCAATAATTATGTAATATAAAACTAATAGAAAAAAAAAATATACTAATAAATATACTATAAATAATAAATAGATATAATAATAGATATCATATATATACATACGTATATACCTATAATTATATATACATACCATAAGTAAAATAAATACATACAATACATATCGTAATACATGTACATAATATAATATGTATAAAAAGGCAAATTACAGCGAAAGAGAGATCATGAGCTAAAATATACTATCCCGAGTCAAAAGCAAGATTCAAGTAATGATTCCTGACAAGGCTTTTGAATGTGGATAGCGTTTGGGCTTGTCTGATATTTATCGGCAAGGCATTCCAGAGTTTAATGGCAGTAACCGCAAAGGAATCGCCATAGAAGTGTGTGCGGTGAAAAGGAATGCCCAGAACAAGCCTATCCACAGAACGAAGAGAATAATTTTCACAATGCAGGAAGTTAAATTTATTTTTGAGATAGGAAGGGGTCTTAGGGTCAAAAAGGATACGATATAGTAGCTGCAAATAATGCACATTCCGGCGAAGACGGATTGGGAGCCACTTGAGCTTCTTGCGAAAGGAGGAGACGTGGTCGTATTTGCGAAGACCAAATACGAACCGGATACCGAAATTCTGAAGACGCTCAAGTTTGTCTAATTGCTCCACTGTTAAATCAGGAAAGCATGCATCAGCGTAATCAATAATGGGTAGGAGTAGGGATTGTGCTAGCATAATTTTTGTCGATATGGGTAGGAAGTTACGAAGACGCCGTAGAGAACTAGACGCAGCGTAAAATTTCCGACCAAGTTCCTGAATGTGATGGGACCAAGATAAAGTCTGATCCAAGTGAATACCTAGATTTTTTACATTCTTACTGTAGGGTATGATTACGCCGTGAATATTAATGGAAGGCAATATACCCCAGTCAACCTCAGAAAGTTGATAAGGACTACCGATAACGATAACCTGGCTCTTTGATGGATTCAACTTAAGGCCGAATTGATCGCACCAACTAACTATGTTAGCCAGTTCGTTATTAATAGAGCGAACAGCATGCGGTAGGTCATCAAGCGTTGACTGGACATATATCTGTAGATCGTCAGCAAACATATGGTAGGGAGAAGTTAATAGGGATGTGAGATTATTAATGAAAATGGCAAAGAGAAGAGGTGACAAGACGCCACCCTGTGGCACACCGGCGGAGACTGCGCACCAAGATGAATGTTTTTCATCAAGCAAAACACGCTGCCGCCGATCGCCCAGGTAACTTCGAAACCAGTCAAGAACTGTTGATGAAAAGTTAATAAGACGTAGCAAACTAAGCAGTATATTATGATTTACAGTGTTAAAAGCATTGCTAAAATCCAGAAGTGCTAAAACTGTGAGTTGCTTGTTATCCATACCGTGGCGGATGTCATCAGTAACTTTGACAAGGGCAGTGGTCGTACTATGACCGGGACGGAAACCAGACTGATAAGGACTAAGGATATTATTAGTGTTGAGAAAGGTACTAAGCTGGGAGTGGATAAGACGCTCAAGTACTTTGGAAAGAAAGGGTAAGATGGAGATGGGTCGGAAATCAGATAAACTTAAAGGATTCGATTTTTTGGGAAGAGGGATGATATGAGCGTCCTTCCAGGCGCTAGGAAATGTTCCGGAGACAATTGAAAAATTTAGGATATGGGTGATGATGGGAATAATGATATCAAGGATAGGAATGATCATATTACGACTGATAAGATCAGTACCGATGGCATTCGACGATATGGACAGGATTGTCTTCTTAACGTCATCAACAGAACTTTGTTTAAAAATAAAGGGAGGAAAATCAGGAGTAGAAACGGTAGAGAGATTTTTGAGAGTAGAGGCATTTTTTACGGTATCGTTAGGAATAGATGAAGACGCAAAGTGTGAATTTAAATTGTCAATATTGATGTTGCAAGAAGGGAACGTATGGGAAGATTTACCAACTCCTAGAGATTTTAAAAATTTCCATATTTTAACAGGGTCGCCGTTTTCGACCGACTCATGAATATGGCGTCTTTGTGCATCCCTACACAATACGTTGCAACGATTACGGATAGTTTTATATTTGTCCTGCATCTCGGTTGATTTGGCCGTCTTCAGTTTAGTCTTTGCACGATGTTTTTTGCTAAGAAGAGATTTAAGTTCTGGCGAAAGCCAAGGGGCAGGAGTGTGCTTCTTCTTCACGGGCCTTAAAGGGGCATGCTTATCATACAAAGCAAGCATAATGTCATTAAATATGTTCACTTTTAGGTCCATTGTTTCAGCATCAAAAACTGCTTGCCAATCACATTCGGAGGCATCCAATTGAAGTTGGTCGTGGTCCATACCGGCAAAATTACGCAGCAGGATAGAGGTGGGTTTGAATTTAGGAGGACGGAGTTTATAGGATAAGTAGATGAGGTCGTGATAGGAAAATGCATCCGCGGAGCACTGACCATGCTTGGATACGGAAAGGGGGGAGGAGGTAATAATGATATCAAGGAGGGAAGGGCAGCAGCCGGGAGAGAAGTGGGTAGGATTAAGTGGTAGAATATGGAGATTGTGTGAATTTAGGAGAGAGTATAATTTCTTACTGCGGTGGTCGTCCTTAAGTAGGCATGTATTAAAGTCACCCATAAAAATAAGATGATTATACTCAGGAGTGAGGTCATCAAGGAGGAGGTCAAAGGAAGAGAAGTAATTATTGGTTAGGGAAGGGCTATAGAATACACCAAGGAGAATTTTGGAGTTAGGTAGTTGGACTTCGATGAGGAGATGTTCGGTAGTATTGTTAGGAGGGGGTTGGGAGGAAGATCGGATCAACTTGAAGGGGATGAAACTACGAAGATATATCGCAACTCCACCACCACCTCTGCCAATACGATCATTTCGGATAAGATGGAAACCAGGAAGGGAATAATTGGCTGATGGAAGGGAAGGCTTAAGCCATGATTCGGACACCAGGATAGCATGGATATTATTAGATACGAATGATGCAAGCATATCAGGAAAGTGAGCCGGAATGCTCTGTGCATTGATGTGAGTGACGTTAAAATTTTTGGGAACATCATTAAACAACGTAGGGAGGACAAGGGAAAGAGGAGAGGAAGCACTATGAAAACCATTCTCATCGCTGTTTAAAGAATCGAAAGACGTTGAATGACTGCAATCATGATACTCGGAATGCTCAGAACTAATATTAGACATTATAAAAAAAGTACTAATAAATAACAATAAAAATAAACTACTTAAAAATAATAATAAAATTTGAAACAAAAATAAATAAATATAAGATATAAAAATATATATATATATATATACTAATTACAAATATTATAATATTACAGATACAAAAAACTATACTTAACACCTCGTACCCTCCGGAATTTAACTATACATCAATTTAATATACAATTCGTATTAATCACAATTCACAACACAAAAATAAAAAATATTTAAAACAAAAACAGTAGATCACAATCAATTTACACATGGCAAGTATATCTAACAAGGAATAATTAGACGTTTGACCTTATAATCTAAGCGTTTGACATACAGTTTACAAATGACAACTGACACTTGACAAATGACAATTACAAATGTTATCTGTAAACAACGAAAGTGAAAGAATTTAGCTTGGAGGTAGCAAAAATAGATTAAAGTAGAAGGTAGATTGGAAAATAATAGGAAAGTTATACATAACTATGAAATACGTCACAACAGTTTATGAAGGTCATAAATAAATAGTGTTTAAAGCAAGTTCTAGCCAAAAGTTAACAAAAATTACGCAATTTAAGAAAACAGAGAAGAGAATTGAAGTTGTGAAGGTCCTATGATGAGGAATACATAATACAATTGTGCACTACTTCCCTTTAACAATCCTTTTTGTACGAGATACTATTTTGCTATCTTTGGAAGGAATATTGGATACTGCAGTGATACCTGGATTAGGTTTATCGTTCTGAGCTGCCAAGATAGATTTAAAGTCAGCAATGTTCTCCACCCGATGACGAACACCTCCAGGTCCAATGACAAAAATATGCCCATTTCTTGTCCAGCATTTAGTGATGCCAAATTGTTCCCGAGCAGCCATAAAAACCTCATGCCTGCTCTTGGTAAGAAATTCGGAGAGAGTGATCCCCGTACCCTTCAGATTGATTTTGGATGACCAAATGTGCTCCTTGTCGGACAGGTTACGGAGTTTGATGAGAATAGGTCGTGGCTTGTTCTCCTTGGGGCTTCCTAGCCTGTGACATCGACTCACTCCATTGATGGACAAATCTGGTAACTTTAAATTGGTGGACAAAATACTCAAGGTTTGAGAGGTCACATTTTCATCTTTATTTTCCGGAACACCATGCAGCAATAAAATTTTCCTTCTACTTCTCATTTCCAGATTGTCACATAACTTATACAGACAGTCAACCTGAGTCTGTAGGCATTGCAGTGAGGTGATAACAAAGGATCGGAAAGCTGTAAAGTCAGATGCCAACCTAGACGGAGGACTGGCCAATGAAGTGGTAGTGGAAGTTTTTTTGAGATCCTCTTGGAATTCCAGCATTCTTTTATTAAACATTTCGGACATCTGTGCCATAGATTCCTTGATAGAATGTAAATCCATATTGTCATTCATTCTTAAGATTATAAAAAGTGCAGTCAAGTGAGGTTAGGAATGACAAAGTAAAATAGAAAGTGAAGAATTGATTTTGGATAGTAGTTTTAGTGTTATTTTTGTAGGAGAATGATCCGGCAAGTACGTAGGTAATTTAAAACATAATTTATTAAACTTTTAAAATTAAATACCAATTAAATAGCATGGAGCAAATTAATCGCGTGTGTACTTTTTTACGCCTACCGCCCAAAAAGTGAAGTATAATATGTGTGAAGTCCTATGTCCCCTTATGGGGTATGGGGCATTGGCAATGTGTATTTTTACACAAATATGATTTTAATTTATTTATAAGGTTTTAACAAAAGAGGACGAAGCATCTTTTTTCTAGACCCTTCTCAAACTAGAAATAGAAAATTCTATTTTAATTCCTGAACCATAGACTGACCTTTGTAATCTTTATAAAATTTTATTATTAACTTACCTAGGGATGATAATATCTATTCATTTAAAATATGCTACATATATTTACAAAGTTACAATGTATAAATTATGATGCAGTAGTTTTAAAGTGAGCCATATTGATATAATATGATAAGAGCAGTGGTGGCTCAGTGGTGAGGCCTTCAACTTCTAATCGACAAGTACGGGGTTCAAAACCAGCAGAGCGTGCAGGAAATAAACTGATTTATCAATTTATCTGCGCATGTTATAACATCAACACTGGACAAAAGGGAAGGAAAACATTGTGAGGAAACCGACATGTCGAAGAATCAAAAGTTCGACGACATGTGTCATCCACCAACCAGCACTTGGCCAGCGTGGTGAATTATGGCCTGTACCCTCGAAGGAGGCCCGTGTCCCAGCAGTGGGAACGTACATGGGCTGATGATAATATTAATATATTTTATTATTGTAAGATAGAGGTATCTTTGGTACAAGATGGAGGAGGCTTTTACACATAAGGGGCCACCTAACAAGGAATAGATAAAAAAACTAAAATGTCATATGTATATGTATTAATTATTAATTGTAAGGTGGAATAAATAAAGCTTATTATTATTAAGATAGAGGTATAATTTGTATAGTTTTTAACTTCTTGTTATATCTAAACTAGGTGTGCCCTGCTGTTTTACCCACATGGCTCTGCTGCTATTTATTCAGTTCAGTTTTAGCGTGATGATAAAGCCTTCTTTATTAAAATGGGACCTAACACTGAAATAATTTTTCTAATCGGACCAGTAGTTCTTGAGATTGATGCATTGAAGCAAGCAAACAAACAAAATGTTTAGTTATATAATATAAATATAAAAATAAAGATGTACTATCATAATTTGTATCTTTAATTATTGTGTTTTAAAATAATTAGTACAAATTGCATGACTAACTCTTAACTAAACTATTTATGTAGAACAGTTAATTAATTTTATTATCACATGTGACCATATCAAAAACATATGTGCATCTGTTATCTCATAGTGTGGTTTGATAGCCTACATCAAATGCAAATATATATTTGTGACTATGCAAATTTGCGCGTTATCTAAAATTATACATCTATATCTATATATTAATATAAAAATGAATCGCAAAGTGTGTTGGTAAGCACATAACTGGAGAATGCCTGAACCAATTTCATTAATTCTCATTTTATAATTTTACTTGAAGTACGAGGATGGTTCTTATGGAAAGAAGACGTAAACATGTACCATGGGCGAAGCTAGGGCAGACTGCTTGTTTAAATGAGAATTGACTCACTGATCAATCGACTTAAATGTGTACTAAAACTCCTTGGAAAAGATACTCGAAATTTTGTACAAAGGCTATCATTATGCTAACCCAACAGGAGCGGAGCCACGCAGGTGAAATAGCGAAGCAGCTAGTCAATAATATTTTCTTTTCACACATCTGTAGTAACATGTACATACTAACAGTAGGCATATAAATAGCTAACTATGCCTTGCGGTTTTACATGCAATGCTACACAACTATTGGTCTTAGCATGATGATATATGACAAATAGCCTTCCTCGAGAAATGGACTATAGTACGAGCCTGTGGTTCCTCTGATTGGTGCGTTCAAGCAGACAAACAAACCAACTCATCCGGTTTATAATATAGGTATAGATTCTATACCTACTAATACTATAGCAGTATAGATAATAAAAAATTTTCGCAACCTCAACCTTCAACTATCAATGATAATGAGGTCAACAGAGGTTTTTATTACCATTAATGTGGACAAAATCACGTATTTTAACATTTATATACTTATGCATGTATACAGTACATTAAAACTAGGCACACCCATGTTCATGTAATGTAGCCCCATATGGAAATAGATTTACTCACTCATACATTTAGTTTATTATTATATTGAATTTGGTTTGAGACAAAATTTGAGACTTTTTGACGAACATGTAACTTTTACATGAGTTTATAAATAATCCTTTTCTAATTAATACAAATTCAAAATGTCGCTTCTATAGAGAAGAGTTGGCAAGAAACTTATTATTTACTGCTTAAAAGTCTAAGCATATTCTAGTTTAAATAATATCTATTTACTATTATAATATGTATTATAAAGCTGAAGAGTTTGTTTGTTTGAATGCACTAATCTCAGGAACTACTGGTCCGATTTGAAAAATTCTTTCAATGTTAGATAGTCCATTCATCGAGGAAGGCTATATGTCATCACGCTAAGACCAATAGTAATTAATAAATCGCATTTAAAATCCGTTATAATCTTTAATTTCTAAATGGTACAAGTTAAATAAATGTGAATAGTTGTTGAAGAAAATAAGACAAACGAGAGGAGCAATTCTTGTATTGTTTGCACAAAAAAAAAAGTACATCGCTGTTTTACCAAAGTCTCCTAAATTAATTTCATAGCTTTTTGTATATAATAATACTTTATTGTTGTTTGCCAAAAAACGTCTTTCAAATTTCTGATAAATAACATCATTATTGAATAAAAGACAAAATTGATTGTAAATCTAAGTGAATCATGAATAAAAAGAACCGTCTCAAAAAGTGGTTACAATGAAAATAACAGAACTGTAAGTAAATAGAAACGAAATAAAGATAATTGATATTAATATATTAAACAAGTTGATTCCGTACACAACATATTTTAAGAGGTTCAATAGTTCCAGAGATCAAACATACAAACTCACACTGGCATTTTAACCGTTACACAATTTATTATATAATTACTATTTAGTTAAACATTATTGGTCTTACCACAAAACAATTTAAATACAGTCTAACTTTAAAACAGGGATCTGTCACTTTCAAAGTTGTCTATGTGAAATACGACAAAACCAGATTAAAGAGAACCCGCGCTTATAGATGCCTCAGCCCCCGGAATCACAGACACAATAGAAAATCTATTGTGTCGTGGCCTGATCGGGCCGCTCGGTGGTCAATGGGTTAAACCCTGTCTAAAGTTTTTTGTGGTAAGACAGTATATGTTGTTGTTTGTATCGTACAGTAACTTAGCAATTGAAATAACATGTAACTACTTATATATTTCAAACACAACTACCTATTATTAAAGAAATTCATACAGTATGTTCTACAAACCATTATTTTTTATAATTATAGAGTGCTGCACCTACACACTATTTGCCCAATATAAAATAAGTATTGTAGTGTGTTATTATTATTATTATTATTTTATATTATTATTTTGTTTCTATCATGATTCAAATAACTGCCATAACAGAGTTGGTAAACTAAAACTTTATAAATACATATAATCTAAACATAATTGCCATCGCAAAAAATACATGGTAACAGGTTTAAAAAGATGACGGTTTGTACAAAAAATTAATAGCTCTCTTGGGTTACACTAAATTTGTTGGAATTGTTATTTAAATTGCTTTTTATGGTACTTACCTTATTTCGATTTTATTACACCGTTGTCAAAGCAGTTTATTTTAATACTTTTTATGCTATTTTAAAATTAATTATTGCTATCTTTATTTAATGTTAGCGAATCAAGATTGTGTATTTTAATGTGTAGGTATCTTTTATAATTAGATCTGATACATGTAATGAATATAATTTTTGTTGTTGATCAATGTTAGTATAAGTATAATGTAGGTATATCTAAAGTCTAATATCCTATTACAAATAAGCTAGGTATGTCATATTGTGTATTTTTAAAGAAATTTCCACTTTTTAATTGGCCTCTTTTCTGGTGCTCATGAGCTCATCTAACTCGCCCGCAACAAAAATGGTCACATAGATATAAAACATCCGATATGTATTACTTTAGTATTTATATCTTTTTATGCATAACTTAGTAAGCAAGCTTATCTGTATGGTATGCAAACACCATCCAGAGCTCGACGAATGCATTGATTGATGATTGCTTCATCTTTTATTTGTGGGGTGTTCCTTGGTGGTAGCCAGAAGGGCTGATACATTTTGACGCGGACGCGTGGGTGCACAGAAAGTTCACCCTGTTAGCGACATGCGCAACGGCGTCCCCCCTTGACGGGGATCACGAACCTCGCTTCAGCTTAAAACCCAGTTTTTCTCCAAATGTAAAATTTATTAAAATTACACAATAGGCATGACGACAGTATCCATAAATGATCGTATTAGTGTTTTTAAGGGAAAGTGTATAATAGATAAATTACATATAGTGACTTAGAAATCTTAAAAACATTAAGATTAATGAGATTATCAATAAAATAAAACATTGAAATACTGCAGTTGGCCATTTTGACTAAAACACGCGTGACGTCACGCTTAAGTAAACAACTCATGTCAGATGTTTTTTGTTGTTATGAATATGTTGAGAATACGCATTTTTATTTATTTTCTGTTGTTTCACGTATGATTTATCGACTCAGAATAGAAATATAATTGCGAATCCACGAATACATGGTTCGGGGTTCTCCGCGCCACCTTTATACAATCATTTCTTATTATTTTCTCGCTTAAAATAATTACTAGTTAACACATTTTTGAGCATTATTTTTATGTGGATTCACACTGCAATACTGCACACCACTTATAAACTTTAAAATTCGTTCCTATAACACATATTAAATAAATAAATTTTTAATTTTCTTCGCAATGCGTACAAATAATTACGTATTTACCAAAATGTGACGTCACGCCTACGCCATGACACCTGCGAGCTGTTTTGGCACAGTTAATATATATTTTTTGGAAAATGGCTTTTATCTTCGTTAAATTTAAGTATATTACCGAAATATAGGGTTTTTCTTGTATAGTAAACGTATACACACATTATGGAAGAGGATTTCAAAATCTTTCGTCATGCCTATTACCGTGATAAACGTGTCAGTATTATGCTCTCTTTTAAATAATAATCTTCCTGTTTACGTCACTTTATTACCGCGGCGCGGCGTGGCGCTACGCCAAAACGCCCGTGGGATTTTTGATAAGGAACCCAATTTGTACGAATATTTTCGATGACGTCTTATGTGGTTGTGTGTGCTATTGAATTTTAAATAATAACTAGCGGTCCGCCCCGGCTTCGCCTGTGGTACCTACATGTTTAAACTATCCTATCTCTCAAGTTGGATCGAACTGCACATGGTGTACGAATTTTATTATAATCGGTTAAGTGGTTTAGGAGTCCATTGAGGACAAACATTGTGACACGAGATTTATATATATTAAGATAATGATGAATTAGTTATACTGGTATTTAATAAATATACTTGTTTTCCGCTTGCTGCTTCACCCAGATGGTTAAAACTTAAAAGTAGGGATGTAACGATACATGATTTTGCCGATACGATACCGATACCGATATTTGTAGTAATGTATCGGCGATACCGATACTGATACCGATATCGATGGCTTGGTAAAAAAATAAATAGTGAATTATGCATAAAAAGTTACCAACATTTAACAGAGACTCAACTGTTAATCGTATTCTTTTTAATAAAAATGCCAAATCAAAAAACAACAAAACCATTTATTTTAGTATTATTATTTTACAAAGTCAGTTAAACTTTAAGTAATACAATCAGTACCTAATAAAAGTTTACTATTGGTAGAGTTTTTTCAGAAAACAAAGTGCGCACGCGCGGGCGGCCTCCCGCATCGTTCATTGGGCGCAGTTTTTTGAATTGTTTGATATCGGTATCGGTTGTTTTATTATCGGCGATACCGATATATCGGCCGATAAATCGGTATCGGTATCGTTACATCCCTACTTAAAAGTAATTCCCATGGGAATATGATTTTTCATCGCGCTATAAAATACGCTATATCACATCATAACATAACCGCTCCGTTGCGACGTAAAACGAAAATCAAACACACTTTCGCATTTATAATATCAGTACATGTACTATAAGGGTTTTTAATTGTGTACTTACTTGCTGGGTTTGCTCGCTGTTTTCGCTTGGGAGTTCATAAGACGAAGAAGAAGAGAACCAGAATTTCTGTGTGGACGTTCCTATAATATTTGCATTTCTCCATGCAATCTTGCATTTTGAGCAGTGAATTACCGGTTTTTGAATGTATATAGATTTCATTGGCAATATCTAAAAGTAGCGACGAGTTGTTTGCCAAAAGACGAAAAAAAGTAATAATTTGGTGTCGCTTTTTAGAAAAATCGTTTGTCATAGCTGATAAAAGTTTTGGTATAATTCAAGTCGAACTGGTGACCCTAACAAAGCATATAAAATAGACCATCACGAAACTAAATAGTTCACGCAAGACTACTGATTCGTTATGGATGAAATTTTGCGCACAGATAGTTTTATTATCAGGATTAACCGATTATGCACATTTTTGTTCAGATTCCAAGTGGGTGGAACGGTCAACTAGAATTATGAACCCATTTATCTATAGTTAATTTATATATTATAATATGCTCGTGGATTCAAATTCGTCCTGAATTTGAATGTATGCCGCCGGTTTGTAAATTTAAGGGATATATTTAAAAGTTTCCTATGTTCTCCTGGTTCTAAGCTACCTCCCCGCCAATTTTCATTTCAAATCGAACCATTAAGAGATTCCTGAGATTAGCGCGTTCAATCAAACAAACTCTTCAGGTTTATACTATTACTCTAGATAGAATGCTATTTAACAGTATACTTGGGAACCCATGAACCCTCAACGTAAAAGCACACACGCCATGTCATGGCCACCCTGACTCAAACCCCTGGCCCCCCGCCAAATTGAGCCGATGCGAATTACTCTCGTGTTTAGTAAATAATATTATTCTTAGATTGCGTTTATAAATAACGACCAACATAATTTAGTTTCGATTGCTCCCATTGGAAACTAGATTTTCGTAATATGGTGCTTTTGAAGTGGGTGCTGATCGTTAATTTAGAATTTAGGGTATATATAAATCATTTGGATTTGGTTCGTTGGTCATTTGTAGAATGACCGAACGAACTCAAACGCATACATCTAGTTTAACAACATCTGTTTTTTTGAAGATTAATTTCGTAATCTTCAATACATAGTATTCGTTGTTGAAACTTGTTCTAACCAAAGCAAACTATAACTAGAATGATTCATATATTTTTTATATTAATAATCATATTCTTTATTTACATCCTTACATACTACAGAAACGTTTATGTAGGTAGGTACTTAAGCATGTTTACGTAAAAGGAAACGATTATTTTTATTCAATTTAAAAATTTAAACGAACTTTTAGCTACCTCGAATGTTGTACCGTTAAATTTTGCGATCGCATGTGCGCCCGCGCACAGATATGAAGCGAGTTGTGTTGGAGCCGGTTTTCTGCGGGGATCCAATGAGAGATTTGAGGTCTGATGCTGTGTGAAAAGATATATTATAATTACGTTAAGTAGGATTGCGGAAAAAAGAGACATTTTGTAGGACTAAGTGAAGCAAGGGAATAATTAGCAAGGTGGGATTGGATAAGTAAGACATTTTAAAGAAAGTTGTAGCGATGACTGGTTTTGGGTTTGATCGTTTTGAAAAATTATTACCTGCACAATAACATACATACGATTGTCTTATCTTTCGATAATGATACATATCGTAGTGTCGTTCGTTTCTTTTCATATACCTAGGTAATGCAAATTTTTCGTGTATATTCTGTCGAAGTACCCAATGGTTACAAGCTTATAAGATTGAATATTTCATGTCTCTTATCTGTTCAGTGTTTATCCCTTTATCAGTTTTATAATAAAAATCTTCCTTTTATGTCTAACTAGCTTACCGCCCGCGGCTTCGCCCGCTTTGTATAAAACCTAATAAATTATATACTAAAACCTTCCTCTTGAATCACTCTATCTATTAAAAAAAACCGCATCAAAATCTGTGGCGTAGTTTGAAAGATTTAAGCATACAAAGGGACATAGGGACAGAGAAAGCGACTTTGTTTTATACTATGTAGTGAAGCAATTTTATCCTGGATTGTAAGTTATAATTCGTAAAAAACCGACGACTATAAATAATATCTGTATTTAAAAGTATATCTATCTGTAAAGAGCGTGCCGTATCCGACCCGTTCCCAGCTAAATGGCAAAACGATAAAATCTCCGAGTTTTACGCAATGCGCTGATGCAATGAGTGTTTCATTCGCATCTCTTGTGTTAACATTGAAGTGTAAGTGAATGTAAGTGTAGTACAATTTGTATTTACTAATATTACTTATCCATAATCAAACCCGCACTTGGCCAGCGTTTTGAATTTGAAGAGATTGTTTGTTTGGTCGAACGCGATAATTTCAGGAAATACGGGTCCGATTTGATTAATTCTTTCAGTGTAAGGAAGCCCATTAATAGAGGAAGGCTACAGGCTATAATATAACGTCACGCTAAGACAAATAGGAGCGGAGTAATGCGGGTAAAACCACAGGGCACGGCTAGTAGATGCTAAAGTGTTCCCGAAAAACTATGATATTCAAGAATTTAAGAAAAGACCGTTCATCAACAATATTAGTCCACATATCATGATGTATGGTACCCGAATAAAAATAGACCATATGTCAATCCAGATTATATGCAGACGTTGTGCCAAATCTCATTCATTCATTCGATTCAGAATCGTTTAGAGGTTGGTTCAGGGTGAATACATCCATCGATATATTAAAATTGAATAAAGCGATATGTTTGTGTTGCATATTGCAACATTTTTTCTGCCAAAAATGTTGTTATGAAGTTTCCAACTAAAATTATAAGGGCCGATTTTTTAATGCTTGGATAAAACTTATCCGTCCAGTAAAGTATTAGACGATAATATTAAAATGTCACGTAAACTGTCAAATACGGGCTATTAGTATACGTTTTTGAAATGGTAGTTTTATACATTATTCGACGAATAAGTTTTATTCAAGTATTGAAAAATCGGCCCTAAAACGAATAAGTTTAGACTGATAATATAAAGGAACATATGGATTGTGGATGTATGTTTATTACTCCTTCACACAAAAACAGGTGATCGTATCTGTATGATATTGGATGGATATAAAATATAGTCTGCATTAGCACAATGTGTTATTTTTACCCGGGTTCACATGACTGTTGGCTCCACCAAGCAGTTAATATAATATACCTACTTAAGTGTATAAAAAATAGATATAATTTGTACAACATAAGAAAAACATTAATTAAACAACGCTATCTCGACACGAATTATTTGGTCAACAGATATCGTAGCGATAGGTGATTGGAGAACGCACCTTATCGGTCATACGACACGTATATACAGTAGAACCTCGATAAGTTAAAGTCCAAGGGAAACACAAAATATTTTAAGTTATAGAAGTTTTAAGTTATCAAGGGTCTATCCATTTTTCACTGCTTCTATAGCTTTTAATTTATCAGCGTAGGTGAGGGTTGTTAGTTTTCTTTTTGGACTCATTTTAAGCCAGTTTTATCACACAGTAAGTAAAGTGATGTTTCCAGGACAACAATCAAAAACTTATGATGCAAGTAAGTTGTTGTCATAAAGCTAACCGCCGCAAAGCTTTGAAGATTTTCGATAAAGCAAACAATAGGTAATGTATTGTTTACGTTAACAATACATAGTAAACACGTGCAAGCAATAAATACCGAAACCTTTTGTTTTGACACTCTCTAAATGACTCATTGACAAACAATTTTATATTATAGAGGTTGTGGAAACATTTCTTTAAGTTACTGAGGGCCAATACAGAGATTATTTATTTAAGTTATAGAGGTTGCGTATTTTAAGTTAAAGAGGTTTTGGGCTCTGATGGGAAGGGAACATATTATTTTTTGAAGTTACAGAGGTTTTTATGTTACCGAGGTTTAAGTTATCGAGGTTCAACTGTATCAATTATCAGCTCTAGATGTGTGTTATTTGTGTATCAATGTATTGAACATTTGTATAATACGTAGGTACTAACTTTTTTTTTTTGTGGTGTCTCTCAATGTTAGCCAGAAGGGCTTCTACATTTTAACGCGGACGCGGGGGTGAACTGACGGTTCACCCTGGTAGCGACATGCACAACGGCGTCCCCCCTTGACGGGGACCACGAACCTCGGCTTGAGCTGTCGCTTGAGTGGAGGAGGCCAGAAGGGCCCTAAGGGCCGGCGCCCACTGCCGGCACGGCACGGCATGGCACGGCAGAGCATCCCGCGGCGTGCAATGGCATCCCGCGGCGTGCAGTGGCATCCCGCGGCGTGCTGCGTGATCCCGCGGCATTCAGTGGCATGCCGTGGCATCCTGCTAAAAGCCCCACTAATGCTGCATAAGTTTCAACCTTATTTCAACTAGCTAGCAATCATAATTCCTCGACCCCAAAGTGACGCATACGCATCGCGGGATGCAATGGCGCGCCGCGGCATTCCTTGGAATGAAACAGCAAGACACGTCATGCCGCCGCATCCTGCGGCGTGCTGCGTCATGCTGCAGCATCCTGCGATACGTCGCGGCATCGTGGCATCGAAATAAAGTAACTTGAATTCTAAACTGATTGAAATAAGATTCAAAATAACTTCATTAGTAATAAAATCCTCTGCCCTGCCATGCCACGCCGTGCCGGCAGTGGGCGCCGGCCCTAATCGGACGGGGGTGGTAATAACTTTCCGTTAGTGGCTTCCAAGGAAATTCCCATGGGAATTAGATGTTGTGCCTATCGTGGTAAAGAGTAGCCTATGTCACTCTAGATCCTAATTTTATTAGTGTATGAAATGTATTAAAAACGATATATGTATTACGAGAATATTTTGTTTGCTTAAAAAATAGGTAACTTTTCAAAACAATTTTTGTAAATCTACGTCTAAAAACTGCAATGTTTTAATTCGTTTATGTATGTACAGTGTACACTTATACATATCTTATATACTTAGGTATATTGTTCGCAGACAAATGATAGATTTAGCAAGTCATATGACCGGAATATATCAACGATCGCGATTTTTATAGAGAAGGACAACGTGATATTAGCAAATGTATCTGCGCGAAAAAGTGCAATATTATCTGACTTTACTTACATATTTAGTTATGTGATTATTCTCAACTACCAAAGAAGAAAATTAAGATGCATTCAGATATAAAGTTCGTTTAAATTGTCGGTCAATATTATTCGTATTCTAAATAAGCACATGATATCGAGTATGTACATAAACAGTATGGCGCAAAATTTCAAGTTTCTCATAGTATACATAGTTGGGCGTTGAAATGTCAGACAGTCAATCATCATGCCATTCCCCTTTTTGTATATTTCGATGAAACAACAAGTAACGTAATCTTCAAAAATGTATCTTATTCCTTGCTAAATAAAAATATCATCTCGACGAAATTTCACATTTGCTATCTGCAGTTGTAATAGGTATAGATGTTCAAGAATAGGTAGCATTATACATCTTTATTATTATACTAGATTTCCGCCCGCGGCTTCGCCCGCGTTTGCAAAGAAAAACCCGCATAGTTCCCGTTCCCGTGGGATTTCCGGAATAAAAACTATCCTATGTGTTAATCCAAGTTACCCTCTATATGTGTGCTAAATTTCATTGTAATCGGTTCAGTAGTTTTTACGTGAAAGAGTAACAAACATCCATACATCCATACAAACTTTCGCCTTTATAATAGTATTAAGATCTACTAACGCTATTCAAAACATCTCCAAGTGCCTACTTAGTACTTAGTATAAAAGGCGCAGATCCGCAAATTGAATTCAAGAGCAGCGAGTGACATGATGTCATAATGATGATATCAGTGACCAAGTGAGCGCGGTTCGCGTAAGTGGTGGCAAGGTCGGGCGATGGGCGGAAAACGTCTGGGCCACGCGTGGACCACGTTTGCGCGAGATGCTTTTGCTTTTGGGTCAGCTCTATTTAGATCAAGAAGGCTTGGTTTATCTATACTAATATCACAGCTAATATTATAAAGTTGAAGAGTTTGTTTGTTTGTTGATTTGGACGCGCTAATCTCAGGAACTACTGGTCCGAGGTCCGAAAAATTATTTCAGTGTTAGCCCATTTATCGACGAAGGCTATAGGCTATCATTACGCTAAGACCAACAGGAGTGGAGCAATGCGAATGAAACCGCGGGGCGCAGATAGTATATGGGTATAAAGTCTATAGAGTGAGACACCATTGAGTCATTCTTCATAGTTCATTGAGGCTTTGGGTAAATTTTTTGTAGATTGAAAAATCTTGTCATTGGGCCGATGTTAGCTGAGGGTTGTTGCTGGCTGTATGTAGACTTAGAAGCATTTTATATAACAAACTGTAACCCGTATTTTATGATGCTTTGCGCATTGCAATTTGCATGCTGTTAATAACGGCTGAACATGCTGGAACTCAATTGTTAACATCTATGTATACCATGTTTTTTGGCAAATAAATTAATTTGAATTTGAATTTGTGTTTTATAGATTTATGTTGACCTACATGAATGGAAATGAAACATAAATTTTGCATTGTACAGGGGAAACAACGATGTAATATGTATCATCGCGATTTGCGATACGTGGAGGGAGCGCTATAAAATAAGTACATATGTGTAGTCGACCCACTCCGTATTAAATATTTATGTAGGTACCTATGGATATGACTGCTTCCTTGGTATAGTGGATGTGCGTAGAACATAGGACCACCAGGAATCGAACCCAGGACGGATTCGATTCCTGGTGGAGACAAAGAAAAAAATTGTTTCGGTCTGGTAGGACAGAAAGCTGATCACCTACTTGTCCCTAAAGAAAACCGATCAGTGAAATAGATGTATGAATAATGCATCTACCCCTTACCCCACTAGGGGACACGGGACTCCACTTTTTTGTGGATATATAGATGTTCTAGTATAATTTCTTCATACTCCATATAAAAATGCCACATTTATATATTGTTATTTGTCCTATGTCCCTATGTATGCTTAAATCTTTAAAACTACGCAACGGATTTTGATGCGGTTTTTTTTAATAGATAAAGTGATTCAAGAGGAAGGTTTTAGTATATAATTTATTATGTTTTAGACAAAGCGGGCGAAGCCGCGGGTGGAAAGCTAGTTGAGGATAAATAACAAAGTCAGGTACACAGTTTATATGTAATATAAATTTTAAAATTGTTGATACAGATCGTACACATGACATCATATTTCGTGAATCTTTTATTTTTTATACATTGTTGGATATTTTCATGCAGTCATAATACGCTATTGTGTAGTTTTTTCTGCGATTTCTCAAGATAATATTTTATGCTCTCACATGACATTTGTTTCATACAGGAGATCTATTACACGTAAAGTTTTTGCTAATTGTATGACGATTAAAATGCGCTTCTTAAAGAAATCTGTTTTAAAAACAAGAGCGTGTGTGCCGATCACACGTCACAAGCGAAACTTTTTTGGCAAGATTCAAAGATACCAAAATCTTCGCCTTACTCCATAACGTGATGATATTGCTATGACGTGACCTTAAAAATTTTGAGAGTAAAATTTCAAGTCTCACGATTCAAGTTTCAGTCGCGTCTTAACTTCAAAAATACTTTTATATCGAGTTGATAAGGGAAAATATACAGGGTGTAATCGTTAAGTGTGCACAGGCGATTATTCCGTAACTATTGCAGATAACGTTAAACTGATATCGAAAGCCCTTTACCTAATGAGTAAAAGACAATACCAACTTTTTAGAAATAAAACGGGAAATATCCAAAAATTTTACATCAAACACGCCCATACATTTAATTTCCCATACATTTTGTATTCAAAGCAAATTTTCGAAGTGACATCCTCGTTTTTGAATACCATTGTATTCCACATTGAGCTCTATTTACAGTTTCTAAATGAATTTTCATTAAAATTTGCGAAGTAATTTTAGCACAAAACCAAAAAAAGAACCAAACCTTTCATATTACATGTTGGGGATAGTCATATCTCATACTAAACGTGTTTGATGTAATTTTTTTGATATTTCCCGTTTTATTTTTAAAAAGTTATTATTGTCATTTTGCTCATTAGGTAAAGGGCTTTCGATATCAGTTTAAAGCTTTTTGATATATGCAATAGTTACGAAATAATCGCCTGTGCACACTTAACGATTACACCCTGTATAATACCAAATCAAAATAATATTAGTAGACTCAGCTTATTATTTGATAATTTAAATAAAATTATCCCTACTTCAAATAATAAGGTACAGTTTAATGAAAAGAAATAAACCGTGCATGGTTTTTGAGTCTCAGAACATTTATTTTTAATTTCAAAAAGTAACCAGTATGTCCACAAAACAAATCCATCCAGGACAGTTTCAAAACACAAAAGTAGACTACAATTTCAATGTCTGTTGGTAATCGACTCAAAAAGTCGAAAATAAACACGGGACATTGAATGCTGTTTTAAGGTTTAACGGCCATAGGGTGTCCCTTTCACGCATATAGCTCTATCTCGCTCTAGCAAGGATTTGGGGAGACTGGAAATTCCGGTCGGTTTGGCAAAAAAGTCTGTTTCGACTCCCATATAGTTGGGAGTCGGTGACTGGTTTTTTAATAGTTTTTTTTTGGGGTAGGTATATTGTAACTACGTACAGGAAATTTATAGCTTTGGGTAGAAATATTTGATGGATCTGTTGTTAGTTTCGACGTTTGTACAATTTAAGATGTTGATGTTTTTGAGGTATTATGATGTGCTGTTGTTTTACGGGCATAATATAATTATATAGGAGTTTTGTCTTAAGGACTTTCGGTTGTGAAATGAGTAAAATTTTAATAGGTATTTATTAAATTTATAATTTATGTAATTTAAATTGCACACTACGGGTCCGCACCGGTTTTTCCTATGGTGCGTAGGTGTAGCCTATAGCATTCAGCGATCACATACATATCAAACGGTGAAAGAATTATTGGAATCGATGGTAATAGTAGTATTATTACTTATTATTGATAGTAATTACAATTAGTAATTAAGTGCAAGTGAGTTGTAAGTGTGACTCTTTTAATTTCTTTTATGTACCCACATGAAATATTATATTGTGACATTTTCTTTGAATGCACCGTTATCTCAACGAAGAAGTGTGGTTGATAAGGGTTTGGCTTATCTCAATGTTCAAGGAAACTTTATCTTGGCGTTTTTGAAGGTTAACCTTTTGTGTTTTTTGATATGGAAATACGTACGTTTTGTTAAATGTTTTCTTTCATGATGTTCTCGGAACTTTTGTTTCGATAAGAGATGATGCGTTGTACAGTGATTCAGAAATGTGTTTGAATTTAAATTAATATGAATGCACCTATTTAGTTATTAAGCAAATTGAAGATACTTTTGTTTTTCTAGATATACCTAGGTATTTACAATATTAAAAGTAGGTAGGTACGTATGAATGTATCCTATAATATTTCTTTTTAAAACTGACTTAAAAAAAAGAAGGAGGTTCTCAATTTGGCCGGTATATTTTTAATGTTCTATTTTATTTTATTGCATTTCGGTGATAAATAAAATGTCCCAGAATAATAAATTATTATTTATTGATTGGGCGAAAGACTTTTTTTAATAGCGGGTAATACATTTATTTAATATCAAATGGTGCATTAAATTGCGAACAGGGAAATAGGGGCGCAGCTGCGAATGTTTATGTAATAGTGTTGATAAAGTACAGTCGTCTAGAGAAACGTTAAGACTTAAGATGACGTTCATTAGCAGATAGTTTTTAAGATCTTACTAGCTGGAACCCACAGAGATTTCTTAATGCATACAAAATCATATTCGAATAAAATATTCAACATAAAAAAAGAAATATGTAAATCAGGCTACCAATTTTCGGTTTGTGGGGAATGGAATAAGCTATTTGCCTTTTTTTGAAGTGAACCTCTTTAGGCGTGTTGAGAGTGAAATTTAAAGGTCGCGTGGCAATACCGTCACACCATGTAGTAAGGCGACGATTTTTGCAACTTTGAAACCTACCAAAGAAGTTTCACTTCTGTCACGTGTGCTCGGTATACTCGCTTTTTTTGTGAAGAATTTGCGTAAAGATGTTTATATTTACGAGACTTCATCAACGCAATGTATCCAGAAAAAGCGGCTGCTATAGGATAACAACATTAAAGCCAAACAATCGACACAATCCACATAAATGCATATGTATTTTCAAAATAAATTATAATAGTTAAATAAAATATTATAATAACACATTCCCACACGACTGTACCTCTTATCTCGCATTGATTCACAACGCGTTGCATAACGCCATTGTACTGCACCGTCGGTGTTGTTGTGTTAATTATTTTTATCTATGTGAATAAGGATTAGATGCGGTGACGTCACAGTATGGTAT
The DNA here is from genome assembly GCF_061535395.1 of Colias eurytheme. NCBI lineage: Eukaryota > Metazoa > Arthropoda > Insecta > Lepidoptera > Pieridae > Colias > Colias eurytheme. The sequence continues at coordinate 2,284,318 of NC_143008.1, forward strand.
TTTTAGCTTTCAACTATGTAGGTACAGATTTGGTACATGCGAAGTGAAAATGCTTTAGTGACAACCCTGCTTAATTTGAACTTTGAAGTAAAGGAGTGAAGTAGGTTAGGAAAATGTATATTATGCTAGTTTGATGAAAGCTCTATCATAATGACTGCAGTCGTTTTGGGGATCAGGTGAAATGGCGAGAGAATTAAAAAAAATACTTTGCCAACACATCGTTTTTACTCCCATAATAATTATACATTTTTTTTATAGACCGGGAGATACTGACACAAAATTTCGAGTCATTTGTAACAGGATGGCGGTTCTACAGGGGTCTTAGTACGCAATGACAAAAAGAAAAACGATGGTGTGAACGCTGGTACCGGCGGCTTAGTCGCGTGGGCGTTAGTCGAACTCGTCGGAAAAATAGCGAAGTCAAACGATTTGTAACACAAAAATTTTAGAATTTACCGATAGCCCATAAAAAAGAAGTAGGCGGTAGTGTCATGCCATACTTTTCCGGTGTGACTTACAGCCCGCCATACCGACGCGAATGTGTTGATTTAAAAAAAACAATTCAACCATTTGTACCAGGCTAACTTTTGCACAGGTAACCATCGTCGTGCAGCCATTTACGAAAATCGCCATGCCATACTTTTCGGACGATTCCAAATGGTCGCCATACCGCCGAAAATCTGCAAATTTTTTTTTTCGCCGAACCATTTGTAACACTCTAAATTTTTTTTTCAACAACTCCTGAATGATTATAAATAGAAGTGTGATAATGCCATACCTGTGGGAGGTGGCGAATGTGTATAAGATTTTTTTTTATTGTATGATTTTATTCGTATTTTGAACGATTTGTAACAGTATGGCATTAATCTTTCCTATAAGTTTGAGGTTCAACAAATATAAATACAAAATTTCGAAGATCTAGGTGGTAGAAATCTTCACTTCTATAAATTAATAATAAATTTATTTATGAAGTATGGCAGCACTTTTTCCCCCTACTAGAAGTATGGCAAATATAATAATGGTCACATTTTATCAAATACTCTCCAAAAATCCAAATGCAATACTGGTACAAAAAGTTTGGCGAAAAAAAAAATTTTTGCAGATTTTCGGCGGTATGGCGACCATTTGGAATCGTCCGAAAAGTATGGTATGGTGATTTTCGTAAATGGCTACACGACGATGGTTACCTGTGCAAAAGTTAGCCTGGTACAAATGGTTGAATTGTTTTTTTTAAATCAACACATTTGCGTCGGTATGGCGGGCTGTAAGTCACACCGGAAAAGTATGGCATGACACTACCGCCTACTTCTTTTTATGGGCTATCGGTAAATTCTAAAATTTTTGTGTTACAAATCGTTTGACTTTCGCTATTTTTACGACGAGTTCGACTAACGCCCACGCGACTAAGCCGCCGGTACCAGTGTTCACACCATCGTTTTTCTTTTTGTCATTGCGTACTAAGACCCCTGTAGAACCGCCATCCTGTTACAAATGACTCGAAATTTTGTGTCAGTATCTCCCGGTCTATTATCAGAGAAGTTAAATATGCGATGTAATGTTTGAGTTGGCAGCTGTCGTGAGATATAAATTTATTTATTATCTGTGCTATATTTAACACACGAATATAGTGGCGCTAGCACGTGGTTTCGCTCGTGAATTTGTGATATTGGTATAAGAAGTAGTGTAAGGATAATAGTATGTGTACAATGTACATGTACCTTTCTAAATGCAAGTTATATTGAGGTTATAAATTTATAATCTATATTTAGAAGGAATTTCAACAAAATCAGTTCAGTAGATTTTGTATTATAAATAAACTTCTTATAGTAGAGCCATTTTAATAGGCAACATTTGACAGTTCAACAAAATTCAACAACGTAACCTAGTAACGACAACATAGAATAACATGATATTTCGTTTTGTTAGAACTGCACATTTGCTTAACTTTTTTCAATTACGATTACATATTTATTATAATAATGACCGATATAAGTAATTTTAGGATTTGATTTTACTGATAAACCATTCTAAACATAATAAACAATTTCTGATTTAAAGAACTGACGTCGCTACAATTTTGTGTCAATAAACCTTTTTTCTTTTTAAATACCAGAGACGTTACTCTAAAAATCGAAATCAGACATCTAGAATCGAATGCATTGATTACTTGGAAATAAAAATTATCATAAATTATTGACATGTGTTTCAAGTTCGATTGACAAATGTTTCAAGTCCGTATCGATTAATTCACTTTAATCGATGTTTTTATGCAGGTTACCACCCTATGAAGATAAAATTGATAGACGTCAAATGTTGCCTATTAAATTGGCTCCACTATAATATTCATGAAAACTTTTTATTTAACAGACCGAATATCCTGGAAAACTTACTTTTTTGAGAAAATTTTGTTCTTATTCGGTACAGCTATTTTCGATAACTACCTACTTATAATGTAGGTATGTACATACATACAAACACACGGTTTCATTACAAACGCGTAAGACCCAGTCACCGTTAATTATACATATTATTACTTCGACACTTAGATGGTCGTAACTTAACATTTAACATGCAAGTGTTGGCTAATAAGTGATTAGAGTAAGTGTAATTAGGGCCAGCTGATTGTGGCGCCATCTGTGACGTCATTATTGCTGTCGAGTTTGTTTGTTTGAACGCGGTAATCTCAGGAACTAATTCAAGCTTTGTTTTTTACTGTGGCAACTACTGAATGACTGGTTTTCGTCTAAGGGGAAAGTAAGATATTTCTGCGTTTAGCGAAACTTTCTTAAAATGATTGTTTTGTCTGAAACGGTTCAGTAGTTCCAGATATAAAATTTTATAGTATATATATATGTTATAGTCAAAGTCCGATACACAGTCTCTTCGCGGAAGGACTGGTTTATCCTAGGTTTGGCCAAAGCCATCAGGCAATCCCCGAAATACATTTCAATTTCGCCCTTTGCCTGAAGTATTTTTAGTCAAACCCAGGAGCTCCTAACTTTTCAGTCAAACGTCGAAAGTAAATTATTCTGTTTCGGTTTTGGCCTAGTCAATCCTAGAAGCGACTGCAATTCTTGGTCAAACGTTGATCTGAACATGTTTGAAATTATTAAAACAATTAACATTAATGCCTCACCATGTCAGAAAAATGATTAATTTGTCACTTTAATTACCTAAGAAATTATCAAAACAATTAACATTAAAGTTAATGCCTCACCATGTCAGAAAAATGATTAATTTTTCATTTTAATTACTTAAGAAATTATTAAAACAATAAACATCAAAATTTTAAAAATGTTATTTTTTTATACTTAATCTTATACAAACTAACCTCCGTATATTCCAAAGCATTTATTTATTTATTTTATACTTTATTGCACATCGTACAAAAGGCGGGCCTAATGCCACACGGCATTCTCTCAAAGCATCTCAAATATAAAAGTGAATGAAAATCACGTAAGCTGACCAATCAGGTGTCAGAACTGGCAGAGTTAAGCGGTTCTTAAGACTTGAAAGCTGCTTAAATGATAAAATGCTTCCAAATATACGAAGATAAGACACTTCATACCTATATCGGAGTTTGACTCGTCAAACCCCGATTTAATAAAATTGTGTTTTGACGTTTGCCTGACCAAATTAGTCTCTCCCAGGTTTGACGAAAATTGTTTAGTCAAAGGCCGAAAATTTACATTTGTTTGGGCTTTGACTAAGTCATTCAGTCTGACCTGAGGATTGACCAGTCCAACCTAGGAGCGCCGGAGCTTCGGAGTTTGCCTATAACATATATAGAAATGTTTTATTGGAGAAAATATAATTATGAATATATATAATAAGATGAAAGCGTTAATTTGTAACTTTATGGCCATTATAATTTATAAGCGAGTGACGCCGCGGGTTCCAGCTAGTTAAATTGTAATCGTTACATTGAATACCGGTACAGCATTCGTCAACTAAAGAACGAATGAAAAAAAAAACAATAAACTCGATCATGATGGATCACTTTTGCCTGTCAAAAGTTACCGATTCATGCAGATCACGCATACAAAACGATTGTAAGCTGTATCGCAAAAAAATGTACTCGTGTAGTTTTTTGTATATGTAAATATGTATTATATTATGTAGCTATGTACTCTACTACATAGAGCACGCGCGCGGCTTGATACGCGTTTAGACATTGGAATAAAGATTTCAACCGACTTCAAAAAAAAGAGGAGGTACTCCGACTTCAAAAAAAGGAAAGCTTGTAAATTCGACTGTATTTTTTGTTTTTGACAGTATTGTTGTATTTTCAACGACTTGATTGAGACTTGAAACTTTCGATTGAGTAAGCTGATTTTGATGATACTTGACTTATGAATATCATGAAGGATAGTATGTTGGTACCAGGATAACACCTAACATTAGAAATACGAATATTTTCTCCCTAAAACCACTGCACAGAACTTGACGATACTTGGCAGTCATGTAGCTCAGGTACCAGAAAATATGTAGGTACTTGCTTTTGCGATACAGCTAGTATACCTTCTGTTCACACATCCATGTTAAGATGTATCAGTCCTTCTTACTAACATCCTGAGACACCACACAAAAAAAAACATCTAGTACGTTATAATGCACAAGCTCTTCAATTTGATTTAGGTATGTATATTGATCGAAATATGTATTGTACAGATATCAATACATAAAAATGGAATCAATAATGAAGTCACATCGATGCTAATTCAACATGGCGTCGGACAATGGGCCGCTGTGACGTCACTGGGGTGAATGAACTTCGCCGATTTGGTGGGCCGGTTTTGAGTTCGGAGGTTCATGGTTTTTGTAGCCCTGTGACTCTGTAGTGAGGGGAGGGTTATATGATATTATCATGGTTAGATATGAAAAAGTTATGCTTATAAATTATAATAGAACTACCTAGACCGATGCTTTCTGATCCTTTTTCTAACAACAACAAAAACGATTTATATCAAAATCAGTCGCTAGGTTTTACGCGTTATTGATTAAGCGATGATGGTTTGATAGATGAGGCAGATTATCTATTCAGAACTCTTCTTTGTTCAAAGCACACAAAAAGACCCAAAACGGGTTAAAACATAACATAAGACGTAGACACATTATTATATCGATTTACACACATACATTCATATCTACTCCACATCGAGCAAACAAAAAAAAACAAACAACAAATGAGGGTAGTTAATGATTAATCACCGCACCGAACTTCCGTTCAAAACAGTGCCTAGTAGCTGATCTGTCATGTGATCGACACAGTGACGTCACAGCGTGATGGCGTGCGCACTGGAGCGTGTCCCGTACAAACGATGTACTGGCTAACGATTGTACGTAGCCCATGCGCAAGCGCAGCGCGATGGTTATCGTTCCTGGAATCTGTGTTGTGTCGAACTACCACTATACCTCGTATTCATGGTAAACAAAGGGCTATTTGATAGTTATTACAATAAAATTAATTGATGACCATAATTTGACGTTTCTTGGGAATTTTAAATTTTCAACGTTCTTTATCTAGTTATCTACTCTGTAGGTAACAGGTAGTGTTACCAGGAACTCCCCAACATATTGATTCAAGTGTGTTTCTTAACAAAATATGTTTACTATGAATATGGGACTTCAGTGCTCGTCACAAACAGGGGTCGTATTATGACCTCTTATTTCCAGACAGTTTACGCCTGACTGGCATTCATATTATGATCACAATAACCAGTCAACTAGATTTGAGAAGCGCATTTGAATCGTCAAAACACTTAATTTATTTAATTCGGAAAGCTCTGCTCTCTTTATAAGCTCTCTTTATAAGGAAAGAAACTCTATAGTTGCTCTCTATGCCCTTTACTTATTTTTCATAAATGTAGTAAAACTCCTATGAAATGACCTATGAAAGTATACTGCATCCGTGTAAAAACTAAAACCGTGTAAAATTGTATTTGTAATTGCGATATATTATGTAAATTAAACGATATATTATGTTTAAAATTGCATTAATTAATTGTTCATTTCTTTTTATTACAGGTTGTGCATGCATCTAAGAGGCGTGTAGGTGTATCGGAGATTGCGTTTACGAATTTCTGAGTAAGTATCTTATAATACTTATCTAGATTTTTAGATCTAGATTCTAGATTACTACAATTGTTTAATATTGAATGAAAGGAGTAAAACTAACGAACTACAAATTCAAATGATGATAGAATTTTTGGAACAACCCTAATAGTTATTTAATTTAGGTAATTTTACTGATTTATCAATCGATTTAATATTTATCAGTTCTAGATTCTTGTACCTAAATTGATATACAACCTCATAAATATAAGAGAGCTTTACAACTACCCTCCAATAATGTCTTTATCAATTACAAGCGAGTATCTGTGTAAAACAAATGGTACGTAAAACGGTGTCACTTATGCGAAGCGTCACATGTCAAAACGCAAACAAACACGCGCCATTACACCGATTATTGAAATCTCGTTTATTTTCGCATTCTCGAGCGAAGCGGGGCGCATTAATTATGCTATCCGTCGTCCCGTATTAATTTCCATTTCAATACGTGCTGTGGAATTGCAAAATACTCTGCGTATACGGTAATGAGATGATTATACGGTGTGTGGGCACGTGCGCGCAACGGGGTGGTACCGATAACGATTGTGGTAACTACTAACTGGTAACGGTTTGGATATCGGTATGGTTGCGGTAACGATGTAGCATCGCTGTGTGTTGTGTAGGAATGTGTATGGGAATGGGAAAACTGAAAAGAAGCGTGTGTTTGTTTGAATGGTAAAACGATCGTCGAAGTTCAAGATCAAATTTGCTAAATATTGAAAGTGTGTTGGGTTGCTTACTTTAAATGCAGCAATGTGCAGTACATATTGTATAAAGCCTGATTTACGATTTCCAATTCCATTTTCATAGCATAGCTCGCAAGATTATACAATGTTAAAACTACTTGTCATCGGAATAAAACGGCGAAAAATATGTAAAACTATATTTATAAGGAAAAAAAATGTTTGAAATAGTTATATACATCGATTATGTTAACTACTACAGTAAAAATAAGTACGTTGTAAGAAAAAAAAAACATTTAGGCGTGTAGGTATTAAATATGCAAAAACAGTTTTCAATACCGATATTAATTTTCCACCACGCTTAGGTATTACTACGTGACAGACAGCACTAATTATGTACGATTATAGACATTTTCATGATTATGTATGAGTGCGGATTTGCAGTGGAAAATATGACCGTTAAATACATTTTTTGTGATACTAAAGCGTAGAAATAGGTCAACGATATAGTGCCTGTCTATGCAAGTGTAATAACTCAGAATGTTGACGTTTATGCATTTATTATTCATTCATTGTTGATGCTGTATATCTCGATTCTCGAGTATAAAAGTTGAAATGTTATACCGAGAAAATCAAGTTAATATTGTTGGAATATTGTGATATGGGAGCTGTCACTTTTAAGAAATAAAAACTAGCTTGCCATTGCAAATATACGTCCGCTCTCAATATTTTTTCTTATTTTTTTTTTTTGCAACATTTTTTTAGCCAATTTTTAACCAAGCTGTTATTGGTAAATTGACGTGATGTTATTGTATTATAACCCAGCTTTTTTCGATTAATGGATAAATAAAATCTAATATAAAATAACTTTTCACTTTTCGTACCACAATTTCGAGAGATTAGCTTGCTCAAAAAATTATAACATCCTCTTTTTACTAAACAGCTAAAAGACAATCAAACACTCTTCCCCCTTGCAATATTACTGTAGATAAAAAAAACGACACGATAATTGACAGAAGTAACACTCGGGCAGCTTTAAAAAACAATAAAACGAATTCTTCAGCCTCACAACATTAGCCATAAGCATAAAAAAAAAATTACTAGAATTGACACATGCCACACTCGGCATCTTAAAAAACAATCAAATAAATTCATCAGCCTCACAATATCAGTGTAGATTAAAAAAAATAGAATTGACACAATATGCCACACTCGGGCATCTTCCCGCCGCAACTTCCCGCGCTCCCAATTGGTCGCGTCCTGCGGAACGCGCCGGAAGTACGTACCGTAATGGCGTTCCGTCAGGTGATTCGAATGTAGGGTTGTCACCTGTTTTTTAGTTTCACCTGTATGTTCGTATAGAGGAGTAGTTTAGACTTGATTTTGTTTTTTGACTCAATATAATCGGACAGGTTTAATTCAAACGTTCTTAGATACTGATCAATTTCATGAGTTTAGGCGTGTATTTTTATTTTCTTTTAAGGTATATCGATTATTTTTAACACGTTTATATTTTACCTGTGTCAAACACACAGGTATGTACACCAAAATTTGACCGATTTTAATATACTTTATACTTTAAACGGACAGATTTCATTCAAACTTTTAGCACGTATATTAAATTATTTATTATAAATGTCTATTCTCAATGTTGCGTTGCGGGTGCGTGCCATTCACATTTATTAAAAAAATATAAACCAAATTACGGATGAATTATTTTAAATTAAGTATTCACATTATATTATTTTTTATTACGTACCTATAGCTGTATTACAATAATTATTGAGTGTTATATATCACGAAACTGTATTTGTGACAACCCTATTCGAACGCGTAGGTAGGCTCGCCCGGTTTCCGGTTTTGTCTCTGCGCTGCTCTATGATTATCTGTTCTTTTGTTTATGGTTCGGTACAGGGATCGCGTGAATGTTGTCTGTGGTGATTAGGATTTTCAATGTCAGGGTGACCGGTGAGATGCAGCAGGGTGTGTCGGTAAACTTTGCTCTGTCAGAAAATCATGAGTGACATGAAATACAGGCTTTTTCCAGAGTTAAGTTTCATTTTAACAAAGAATCTAAGAAATGATCTAGTTTGGTCTTAAGTTATAAACATAGTTCCCCAAACTATGAACATATTTTTAATGTTAACTAGCGGTCCGCCCCGGCTTCGCCCGTGGTACATATTTACGTTTTCTCTACATAAAAACCATCCTCGTACTTCAAGGAATATATTAAAAAAAGAATTATCGAAATCGGTTCAGCCGTTCTCGAGTTATGCGCTTACCAACACATTTTGCGATTCATTTTTATATATAAGAAGAAGATTATTGATTTGTTCTTAAAAATTCGTTTATCAATAATGACCCAAGAATGCAGATTACGATACACAATCCATAATATTAATCATATTATCAAAGTTTATCGACGTCCAATTATAGGATTAAGAGTGAAAAGTAGGTAAAATAAACATAAACAACAATTTTACTGTTTTTCATGTAATTATGGATAGTGCCTTCTGTTATATTATTAATCTTTCGTTTACGAATATTTCATATAGGTTATTTTAAATTTGTCAATTTTTAACACGCTTTTATTGAAGTGAAACTTCTTTATCGGGGTTGGAAAAAAAATTAGTGTAACATTTTTTCGTTACGCGTGACATTTTTCCGTTACGCGCCATCTTTTTCTTATCCCTACCACGCGTGATTCGACGTATTTCTGTAAAGTTGCATATAGTAAATTATTTTTTTCAAAAATAAGGTCATAAAGAAGTTTTACTTCTTACGTGTGTACACTAGTACACGCACACATTTTTTTTGCTTCACCTGTATGTTTGTATTTAAACCGACTCAAAGACTATTCGAACCACTTTTAACGGAAAGATTTAATTCAAACTTAGTACACTTATTTATCAAGGATCGATAATACATATTTTGTAATTATTTGCCAATAACTCACCAAATTAGACAGGTACAACTGATGCGCTTTTGAAATTTTATCAAGATTGTTCTAAAGAAACACGATAGGTAGCATATAGTCAGTTAATATTTCTCTATTCTGCTAATGCATCGGGTTTCTATTTGTCTCTAACATCGCCTTGTGGAATCACAAGTGTAGATATAATGTAAACAATGAATATGAGTGTTCGTCTGTACTGTAGTCACTTTCTATTGGTTAAGAGTTAAGGTCTTTGCAATTCATTTTACCTTGTTGGTTGTAGTGGTTTATGCTAGTGGAACAGAAGGGACTGTGTTTCGATTCTAGTTGGAGATAAATAAAGTTTCGTACACGATCAATAGGTACATGTTAGGCTGATGACATACTTTATTTTCAAGACTTTTATGGGGAATTTCAAGTATCGGAAAATCTCGCTAGAAAATCGACCATTGAAACAGATTTGAGGTATTATATCAATTATCTATGGACTAAACAGATAATACAAATTCTTTCAACGTTAAAAGCTGCAATATTCCTGAATGACATTGATATTTTTATTGGTTTGTCCGTCACAGAGTAAGCAGTAGTGCCTATGTCTTATAAGTTAATGACAGAATATAGAAACGTCAACACTAGAAGAAAAAAAAGAGCGTGTGTGCCGAGCACACGTATCAAGATTCAAAGATACCAAAATCGTCACCTTACTCCATGAAGTGACAGTATTGCCAAGACGCGGCCTTGAAATTTTACTCTCAACGCGCCTAAAGCATTACTTTAAAAAAGCTTCTTAAGATGCAGAAGGAAGCGCCAAGAAAGCACCCCCATATAACATCGATTAATCGCGAAATCGACCAACGCCTACACCGTCTAGCTAGGCCGCGGCGGCGGTGAGTCACGCGGGTCGTTGACCCGGCGCACGCGCAGCCTTCTGTACTTACGTATATATAGCAATAGGTATAGGAATATAGTTATGGGTAGGTTATAGAGTGGCGTTATGACCTAGATTTTTCGTAGGTTACATACTTTTTGATTTTATTTATGCGGGAAAATGAAGGGGAGGGGGTTGTTGTAGAAACGTTCTAATTAACCTGTACATATTTAATATTTATATTTTAAGTTTTTCATTAATCACCATCATTCATCATTCATCACCATCGATCTTCATTTTAATTACCTTAAATATCAAACGTTGAAAGAATGCTTTAAATTGCCAAGAATTGCCTATCTAGAAGTAGGTACCTACTTATGGATGAAATAGTTGATCTTCAGACAGACTGTACACCCCGACCCGTGACTAACCCATTAAACATTCAACTGAGGCCGTCTATTAAATAATAAATTAATAATCATGATCAATAAATAAAATTTTGATAGAAGAAGATTTGTTTCTAGAGCATCAGTATAAAAGAAAGAGATATTTTTAGAGTATTATGCTCAAACTATGTAAAGTAAGAAAATTGATCAAAATCGTTTAAAATACAATATAACTTAGTACGGAAAAACAATGAAAAAGTTAAAAAAAGCAGATAAAAAATTATAGGTACAGATTGATTCCTACAATTAATAATGTTGAGTTAGAAGTTGGAACTGTAGTTGGAAACTATACGTAACAAGTATATATGTATACTAGGTTTCCGTCCGCGGCTTCGCCCGCGCAGTCAAAGAAAAACCCGCATAGTTCCCGTTCCCGTGGGATATCCGGGATTGCGTCATTTTCCCGGGATAAAAAGTAGCCTATGTCCTTTCTCGGGTATCAAAATATCTCCATACCAAATTTCATGAAAATTGGTTCAGTAGTTTAGGCGTGATTGAGTAACAGACAGACAGACAGAGTTACTTTCGCATTTATAATATTAGTATGGATGTATACGTACAAGTATAAAGTACTAATAGTTTATATACAGACCTCATCCATACACCCCTGACCCCGTGTGACTAACCCATCAAACATCCAACATCCAAACTGAGGGCCTCTGTTAACTAATTAACGCGAGCTATTTAATTTTTGGCCGCGTTCCAGCGTAATGAATGACCCATTATATTGGGGATTGGATTGGAGTGATGCGTCGATTGTTTGACGGTGTTTTAAAACCGGTTTAATTTAAGTCTAGTTTGAATGCAATTTGTTTGTTTGAATAATATTAAATAGCAAACTGCAAATGGTTTAAGTCCCTATTTAGTTAATTGTTTTAAGATAAACTAGCGGTCCGTTCTTTCGTTTACGTTTTCTCTCCATAAGAACCATCCTCGTGCTTCAAGGAATATTATAAAAAAATAATTAACGAAATCGGTTCAGCCGTTTTCGAGTTATGCGCTTACCAACACATTTTGCGATTCATTTTTATAGTATAGAAAATAGGTTAGCTCTTAGCCTCTCCTCTGTTTAAGGCGCGGGTCAAACACAAGCGGCGCGGGCGCGGGCGTGCCATAAGCGCACCTCTTGAATCTGTTTTGCACCACGTCCTTCTTATACATTTTGTATGAAAGAATTTTGGAAAGGCGACGAGGCGGCACGCCACGGTTGCGCCGCGGGCGTACCGCAGGCGTACCGCAGGCGCGCTTCCCCCATCGCATCCAAATAGAGGTCAATTCACGGTCATACACAATCAAAAACAAATCGGGTGGTAGGAGACGGTAGCCTGTCAGTCAAAAATGTGTTCTCTCTGTGTGGAATTATATAGAGCTGCTATTACATACCCTTCTTCGTTTTGTTTTTAAAGGTGAATTGAATTAATCGATGAAATGATTTACACAGGTGATGGCAGTAGGGAAAGTGAAAATGAAGAAGAGCATAATGAAAGTTCCCATGTATTTACAATGTCAGAAATAAAGATAATCCTGATTTTGATTGTGTTTTTTATTTATTTGTAATTGTAATAATATTGTGGAATGATCAGTACTGTAAATACTTTTGAACTGAGATTTTAATGATAAGATTTATATGGTTTAAATGTAAACCTGTGTTTGAAAACCATATTTTATCTATACTAATATTATAAAGAGGAAAGGTTTGTATGTATGTATGTATGTATGTATGTATGTATGTATGGTTTTCACGCATAAACTAGGTACTGGACCGATTTTGATGAAATTTGGCACAGATAATCTTTAGACCCTGAGAAAGAACATAGGCTACCTTTTATTGCGAAATATGTACCACGGGCGAAGCCGGGGCGGACCGCTAGTACAATATAAATTTTGTGTTATTTTAACCTTCTTTTCTTCCATCATTACACCAGTACTACTTTAAAATTACTTTAAAAGTACTATAAAATTTTCCAAGTAAATTCCAACATTTCCAACAAAGATATATTTGCAATCGTGGGGTTATCCTCGCTATTTACTTACAAGGAATTATCAAAACAAAATCGTTACTTTCAAATTAACGTTACTTTCAAATCTCTTTTAGCACAAAAAACATAATTTTACTAAATTATGCATGAAGAAAATGCATTTAACCTCTCTATATAAATATCATTTTCGGACGCCAACAGCGCGCCCGCGGCGCGCCGGCTGGCGCGCCCGCGGTGCGCCCGATGCGCGCCGCGCCGCTTGTATATGTCCCGCGCCTAAGAATTAAGGTACATACTTATGTATTAGGTTTTTGGTTATTGTAGTATTAGGATAATAATTATAAATTGTGTAGATCGACTGACAATACATATATCATTTTTCGTTTGAATGAACTTTACATTCGTAAAAAATATCATACTAAAGTATTGAAGTCGGTAAAAAATGAAACAATGACATACTTTGCATACAGTATGCAAAAGGTATAAATAAATAAATAAATAAATAAATAAATAAATAAATAAATAAATCTTTATTTGCTCAAATGTGGTTCACAAGTTATTATTTATGGAAAAGTACAGCACATTCGCCAGTTATACTGGCATGCAAACATAATTTCACAGCTCCGCATAATCAGAAAAAAAATTTTTTACATAAACATTACATACTTATTATAATTAAGTTCAAAATATACTTATTTATTACACACAAACGAACGATTACACACACGAACAACAAAGAATAACATACATGTCAATATTTATGTTTACAATCCAAAAGGTCCCTTACATTATAAAAATTTTTGCTTAATAGCCACATATAAAGTTTTGTCTTAAACTGTTTTGCGTCAAATTTACATTTTATTACACACATAGCATGACAGTTTTTTGAGTACAAAGATGTTCTAGGTTTATGGTCAAGTATCAATCTATCGGGATGACGTAAATTCCCGTACATTTCTTGAGCCGTCGTAAACAATCTTTGATTATTTTTAACAAATTTGCAAATTTCAAATATGTAAAGGCACGGCAAAGTTAATAATTTAAGTTTTATAAAAAGGGGTTTGCATGATTCGAAAGGCCCTACACCACATATAGCTCGGATGCATTTTTTTTGTGATACAAAAGCTTTCTTTATATTTACTCCATTTCCCCATACTATAAGTCCATATCTTAAAATTGATACTACGTATGCGTGGTATGCCGATATTGCTGTCTTTATGTCAGTTATTTTACGAAGACGTCTGAGTACATCGAAACAATTTGGTGTTGGATGAAATTATTGATATAGTATGACTCAGTATTAACATTGTGCTACTAATATGGTATCGAATAGCGAGTAATAGATATTTATAAGCGTGATTCGTTTATTTCTATGTAATTGAGTTTAACTAGATTTAATCAAACTTATAAATTTGGACGCGAGAGCATAAAGGGCCTAAGTGACATTTTATGTAGAAAATAGTGTGCCCGATTGTTATCTACGATCTGTTTTTAAGAGCAAAATTGTCTTATTTATTTAAAGGTTGCTTTGTACTAAAATTTTGTACCTACGCCAAATTATAAAAATTTCAGACCTGTACCTCTTCACTATCACTACATACTACATAGTATAAAACAAAGTCGCTTTCTTTGTCCCTATGTATGCTTATATCTTTAACACTACGCAATGGACTATGTTTTTTTTAGTAGATAGAGTAATTCAAGAGGAAGGTTTTAGTATATAATTTATTACGTTTTAGACAAAGCGGGCGAAGCCGCGAGCGGAAAGCTAGTTGTTTACAAAATGTTACATAGGTCGTTCGTGCAAGCTCCTTAATGTAGTTAATTATTTAACTAAAATGCTTGAAGAGCTTTAGAAACTTCGTGTTTATGTTTTCATGTACTAAAGTACCCGTCACGAGAAGCTATAAATTATGTAAACAAACATCTTTTACTAAGTAAACATTTTATACTGCGAGATAATAATAAATTGACCATATTCAATCGACATGAAATATAGACGGGTTATATGAAAGTAACAACCTATTTAATTTAGTCGGATCATATTTTAACGACGCAAAGCGCTATCGTTTGTGTTTCTTGGTACCGGAACGCGTCCGTCGCAGGGATTGTGAACTATCGGGACGCCATTTTGAAATAAACGCATCATTCGAGTTTCGAATGCGTACGAGTTTGTTTCATTGCTTTGCATATATCGCGGATCTGGTTGTTATTGTTAATTTTGTTATTGTTTCGTTATCACTTTTTTATTGTTGTTACTTTAATTGTTGCGTTAATTTTATTTGTTATTACGTATAATGGAGCCAGTAGCCAGTACATCTAAGGAAATAAATTCGCCACGAAAAAAACGTCAAAAGGTGCGTAATACAATTTATCTAAAATATATAATAAGTAAAAAGAAAGAGTTGTTTGTTCAAACGCGCTAATCTTTGGAAACTTAAGGTTAATATTAGAAGTAGGTTTTAAATTGTGAAGTAATTGGTTAGGTTAATTGGTATATTTGTTATATTTGTATATATATGTGTATTGGTATATTTGTTAATTGTAATATTTGTTACTTAATAATTTATTAAATCTTAAACAAATTCATTTTTTTTGTTGGTCCAAATGTTGTGAACTCCTGAACACTTGTTTACAAAATTTATAGCTTCTCATGACGGTTACTTTAGATGCTTTTTTTATACGAATTACCATGCGGTGCGGTATAAATTTTTTTTACATCTTTTACGTGAGTTTTCAACTGCCGTTTCAGTTAAAATAGTTATAGTCATGCAATTTTTATTCGATGAGTGCATTTTTAATCAGAAAAATTACGTTTCCTATCGGATTGTTGCTTTTGAATAAATCTACTTAAAAAAAAGTTCAACAGACGATTCATTTAATTTTCGCAACATTCATTCGTCCTACACTTTCTGAAAG
Source organism: Colias eurytheme (assembly GCF_061535395.1). Taxonomy (NCBI): domain Eukaryota; kingdom Metazoa; phylum Arthropoda; class Insecta; order Lepidoptera; family Pieridae; genus Colias; species Colias eurytheme. The sequence continues at coordinate 2,300,259 of NC_143008.1, forward strand.
TCGAAGGGGATGTTTCTGCTACCCTCATAAAAATAAAATACACTACAATCTACATAATAATGCTCAAGGGTTGATATATAGACGCCTTGACTTTCAAACCAACCCCGACGCGACGGTACGGACAACCCCGTACATTCCGAGTGTGCCTTAATTTAGGGGTTGTTATTTATGTTACGACCTTCTCGTAAAACCATCTCTTTGTTTCTGTATGTAGGCTTTAAGACCGGTTTTAATCAACAAAATGAAGGACGGTCAATTTCGTTTTAATACAGTTTTAAAGGCCGAAGGTGTGAATATGGACTATGGATGAGTGTGTTAGTTACTTCTTACTTCATGCTAAAAGCAATGATTGATCTGTATGCAATGTTAACAAAGATAGCAAAGATAATATAATACTACTTTGGAATTTGGGCATTTTATTTTGGTACAGCGGTCAAATTTTGAGTAAAACTAGTTTTATTATATTTTCAGAGTATGTACGTATATAATATGGCATATCTATACTAATATTATAAATCTGAAGAGTTTGTTTGTTTGTTTGTTTGTTTTAACGCGCTAATCTCGGGAACTACTGGTCCGATTTTAAAAATTCTTTCGGTGTTAGATAGCCCATTTATCGAGGAAGACTATAGGCTATAATATGGCATAATATATTATATCATCACCCTAAGAACAACAGGAGTGGAGCACTGCGGGAAAAACCGCAGGGCACAGCTAGTAGCATAATATAACATGGTATTGCTAGACTTAACTTATTGTTCACTACGTAATATAATTAATCCTATCGCCTTTATATCAGAGAAGCCCGTGAAATCATCTGCTTTGTAACACATAAGAAGATGAACAAAGAAAAGTAAAAATAATTAAAACGTTGGCCTTTTTCTTAAAGTCTTGTACTCCCCGTCAGCATGCTCTATCTAGAATCTAGGATTCTAGGTCTATAGCGCTCGTTGAGACGAGAACAAAGAGCTTAATGTTTTTATAAGATCTTCTCTGCTTTGTGATTGGCCGCTGTTGCTAATATATTGTCTTTCTGTAGTAGGTAGTGGAGATTGGTTTTACTATATACAGGGTGTCCCACTGTTGGTATACTAAGCCCAAAGGAGGTTATAGATTTGCATACGCTAAGTACGTAAAAAATACTTAAAAAATTCCAGACGCATTTTTTTTCAAGTAGATGAATTCTTAAAACTCTATGTGTACACCCATAACAAGCAACCCGCCCAACTTTGTCACCAGCACATGAGCTATCGTTTAATATTATGTTTTCATAGACAAAATGCTCACATTAGAGAAGCGGTATATACCGGCTGCGCGAAGTTAGAGAAGAAAACATGGATTTTCAGGAAAAATTTAGCAAAAAATTTTTGAAGTAATTTTGTTGTTTAAGTATTTTTTACGTGATCAGTGTATGCAAAACTACAAGTCTCTTCGCGCTTAGTATACCAATAGTGGGACACCCTGTATAAAGTATTTTAAATGTTGGTTGAATTTCTAACATTAATTCCCTCGTAAAGGGAGGCTATTTTTTATCGTAGTAAATGAAATGTATATTTATTAGATTGTCTCGGACAAGCGTGTTGGTTGGTTTAATTTAAAAAAGCTACTCCAAGTAATGCATCTCTTAAGTAGATTTAAACCACAAACAAATACAGTATTTTTAGAGGTACATTTAATTATATCTACTCTCCTATCCAGTATAATAAGCCTCTCAATCGTTATAATATGTACTGTATTAAATTACTAGCTTGCCCGCGGCTCGCCCGGTTAGCCTGAGATAAAAGAAAATAGTCTATGATCGTTTTTAAAAATGTAGATTTTTTATGGTATTTTATTTTAAATCGACAGAGTAATCTATTCGTTTCATAAAGTACAAATTTTTCCACTATACAATATGAGTACTTTTTGATAAACTGTCATGGTAGTCGTGCAATACTACGAAAAAAAAACCCCATTCGAACAAAGAGAGCTCGTAAAAGCCGTCTCCACTCGGCGCCCACATTTCCCCATAACAACAAGGGCACCGGTTCGTCGCCCTATCGATCGGGGGCGCGATAGCTTCACTGGAAAAGCGGTGACGTCACAGTTCATTAGTTTTCACGCAATGCTCGTAATGTTGGTACTGGGCGGTTGTTTAGAGGGTTGGTAGATTATTTGGGAGGTGAAATGTTGTATGTATATATTTCTAATTTATTACTAGTGTCAGAATGTTATTTTTAGGTATCTCAGTAGGTAGGAAATGAAGGACTAAGGTAGATTTGGATTGATGAAAGATTTTTTTTTAAACTGGCCAAGCTGTTTTGTGATTTTTAGCATGATGAATCTATATGTAGAAGTAAAGTATGAAGAGTTTGTTTGTTTGGTTGGTTGAACATGCTAATCTCTGGAGCTATGAGTCCGATTTGAAAAATTCTTAAAGTGTTACATAGCCCATTTATCGAGGAAGGCTATAGGCATATATATCATCACGCTGATGGAGGACCAATGTAAGCAACTATTTGTGCCAATCGGGTTCAACTGCGGGGCACAGTTAGTCACTTATAAACAGTAAAATCGTTTTCTTCATAGCATTAGTACAGATTAAAGTATCTTCTTCGCGTTTCCGCGTTCCGCATACAAAATAAATATACAAATAGAAACAACATAAGCCTGTTACATTGTACATTTAACGGACGGCTAACCGTGGATTACACTCTGTTGACAAGTTGACGTTTCTTTCCGTAATTGTAAGGCTTCGTTGGGAATAAATCAAAAAGATTTGTTCGCAATTAAAAACGAAGTACCTACCTGAGTGTGTATTGAAAGTCAACCCCTTAGTGAGGCCCTTGGGTAAGCAGCAGACTGTGATCGCAAGGAGTGTAATTGAAAGGTCGAATGTAGTATGTAGATTCACTAGTTTCCATCCGCGGTTTCGCTCGTGGTAGTGTATATGGTAGTGTAATGCCTGTGCCTTATAGCACTCAGGGATCGCGGCATATCCAACTATATGTATATTCAATTAGGTAATTTCTTAAATTGGACCAGTAACTCCCGAGATACCTTTATTCATTATAAAAAATTAATGCTATAATTAGAAGCATTAATGAACTAGATTTCTAGTTCGGTTAGAGTGGTTATAAATATAATGGCTATGACCTCTTGGTTAAACCACTCTAGCATTTAAAAACTGTCTGCATTAAAACGTCGCAAAACGAGAAAATAAACCGTATAACTCGACTCGTTCAAAGCGAAACTTCTGTCTCATTAAATGTTAAAAACTGCAGCGAATATGAAAAGAGTAGGCACTCGAAAAGAACTTGGGTAGTTCGCAACAATTTCTGTATAGTCTATGGTAATAAAAAATGGCGGACGGCACGGCGCCATCGCTCGTCGCCATCTTTGGAAATTGACTTGCCAAAATTACGCATGTCTCGTAAAATACAGTAATCGGGGATTTTTGAGCCGTTGGATGTCACTGTCAGATGGGGGTGGTGTGAAATAAAGTTTAACGAAGCATCTCCATCGTTTCAAGGAATAAACAAAAAAAAAATGTTTAAATTCAAATGCTTTATAAATGAGAAATTTTTAAAGATTAGAAAAAAAAAACGCGGCGAAACAATTTCTGATCTTATTAATTTCAGAAAACTACTTAATTTTCTTCGGATATTGTAGTGCATGTGCGATGAAGTTGTGATAGCAATATGTATTTTAAATTTATAGGGTAGTTTTAGAGATCGTACGATAAGTAAAATTAAATTATTGTAAATTGGGAAAAATTATAACCGCACCAAAAGCACACTAAACGATCTGTCATCAAATGAGGTTTTACAAGATGTTATAGTTCCGAATTTCGTAAAGGACAAAATATGTAGTAGGTACTGTACCTACGTCGAACATTATGTTGTATTTATGGCAGATACGTAAGCTGGCATCACGATTGAATAATAAACATGTTTATGGCTTCATTAGGTAAGAGCTGAGGTTGATGATCGTATGATAATTTATGGGTCAGCGTTTTGAGGTCTTTTTTTATCGGTTTTAAGGAAGCAATAGCGTAGAAGTTGTTTAGTGTCTAGAAATATACCAAACACCAAAGTATTGATAACTTATAGCATTCCGCACGCGGCTTCGCCCGCGTTTTCCAAAAAAACCTGCTTAGTTCCCGTTCCCGTGAGATTTCTGGGATAAAATCGGTTCAATAGTTGAGGCGAGAAGAAGATGGACATGGACAGAATTACTTACGGAATATAAAATTTAATTTTATAGTATGTAGGTATTCAAATGCTCCTTAAATTAAAATTTTAACCTATGTGTTACCCTCTATTTGTGTGCTAAATTTCATTGTGATCGGTTCACTAGTATTTGCGTGAAAGAGTAACAAACATACACACCTACACATACACATACATCCATCCTCTCAAACTTTAACATTTTTAATATTATAGTAGGAAAGGATGAGGAGTACCATAGGCTAATACGTAGATGAAGGAAAAAAACCTTACCATACTTAGACAAATAGGCGGACAGCAAATCCAATCTAATCCAACATTATGAAAGTTTAGATAAAATCCTTGTCAATAAACACAAGGTCCTAAATCTCAACTTGTCGTATTTGCTGTCATCTCGCGAGGCGACGGGCGCCGCGGTGGCGCGGCGGCGCGGTCGATACTGTATCGAGGGGCGGGTAGGGCTGCCAAGAAGTAGAAAATGTGTGTGTAGGGTTGTGACGATTTGTCGTTGACAAGTGATTTCATGTTCATTGATGGGTAGTAGAACTTTTTCTGAATTGACGGTTGGTGGTCGTTTTTTTGTATGTTTCGAAATTAATATATTGATAGCCGATATAAATGAATGAAGTTGTCAATTCATGTCGGTTTATTTTTCTTCAGCGATTTGCTTATTTTTTAATCATCCCCAAGATTTCTGGTTTTTAAAGTCAGCTGTTGGTCATCAGATGATCCTAATCAATTTAATCGAAACCGATTCATCAGCTTTTGAAAAATAAAAATCATAACAAACGAAAATGACGCTTATTCATGACATGTACGAACATGATTTTGAAGATCCTTGACATTTTCCTCAAAAAAAAAAAGATTGTAAGATCCCAGTCGACAACCCTGACCTACCCCTAGCGACAGGGTGCGCTACCCCGCGAACCTCGGGTTGCCGCGAGGTGTAATAGCTTAATGAGGGTTGACAAAAATTGTAGGGTAGATATAAGTTAAGTTGTATAAGAGAGAGCTTAAGTGAGAGAAGTGGGCAGGTGCCAGGATTTGTTATAATAGGCTGGGAAGAAGGAATTTTTAGCAGAAACTTACGTACAAAATGACATTAAAAATACTTAAAGTATATTTGTATAAGTACATTTGTTGTAGGATTGGCAGAAGGATTGATTAAACACATAAATAATACAAATAATATTAATAAATCGACATTTTTAGAATCCTTACGGTGATGATCTATACAAGGTTGTGTTTTAATCGTCGACTAGATAAGAAGAATGTGACGTCACTATAAGGGGATAATTTTTTAATTTTTATAGCGTTAATAAATTAATTTATTAGGTTCATTTAAGTTAATGTTGACCTTCAGCACCTAGGTACTGAATGAAATAATTTATTCCATAGAACAAGTACACTTACGAGTAGTAAAACATCAATAAACATCGTTACGTATACGTTAAAAGGTGCTCCTATCATTCAATCTCCGTCAGACAATCAGTTCATTGTTCAGTGTAGATAATAGTTGTGTATGAATGATTGAATTGATTGTTTTATAGCCTAGCTTTCCGCCAGCGGCTTCGTCCGAGTAGTAAAAGGAAAACCCGCATAGTTCTCGCTCCTATGGGATTTCTGGGATAAAACCTTTCGCAGATCTTAAACTATCTGTGTGCCAAACTTTATCCAAATCGGTTCTGTGGTGAAGGCGTGGAGACAGTCAGACAAACAGAATATATTTACTTTTTAAGCATTCAAATGCTCTATAAATGAGAAATAAAAAAAAAATAGAAAACAATCGATCATAACTCATGATCAATTTTTTTCTATTCTTTAAAGAATTGCACGCCTCATAAGCGAAGCGTTGAGGTGGGTACTACTGTCACTTCGCGCAAAACATCTGATTTTTCAAACTTAAAATGTCTTTATGTATCATACATTGCACTTGTAAGATAAAACATACACACACATATTAAGAAAAAACACTATTTTTAACGTTCATGATATTTTTGATGTCATTTTTGTTATTTAAACTAGTTAAAAAACAGTTTAAAAAAGTTCTGTCTTGGACGTCCGTGTGTCTGTATGTGCGGATCCTTTTTCTTGTTAACACGATAGCGACCGAAATACTTTACTAATCGAGTCTTTTTTTTCTCTTACGCTTGAGTATGCTCAGGAATAGAACCCTTTCATTTTTCAGGGTCTGATTCGATGTGGTTTAATTGTTATTAAATAAACAAAAATAATAATTAATAAATATTTATTAAAAAAAAATTATGAGGCGTGCACTTTTGGATTTTCCAAATTATTTTTAATTATCATTACTTATTAGGACATATAATACCGAAAAGTTAAGGCAGTTAGAATAATTTTTACACATCTTAACATTTAAACAACATGTTTTATAGATAACCTTTGATAACTTTTGAACAGAGCGGTCATTAACTGTGACATAATAAAAGTAACTTGATGTTAAAACTTAAAATTCATTCATTTATTTGTCCAGTAGGTCAGAGGAAACATCGTTATGTAACCGGCATCTCCTTACGGTGCATTAACATCAAACGAACATAGAGCTAGAGCAAGAGCACTCTTTCGTGATCTTTTAGCGTAAACGAAATCTCGAATTCAGTGTTGTTCAGTATTAGAACATTGCATAGAATATTTTCTAACGCACTAAGAACAACGAAAGAATGCTCTACGCATGTTTACACTAAACAAATTTGTCATAGTGGAGTTAGAATGAGCATTCGCTCGTTTGATGTAGATGCACCCTATTACCTTACCGATATAAGTAGGTACCAACGTGGTTTGGCCAACGTGGAGGATTACCCAATTCACCACGATTGCCAAAATGACTTGGCTATGGTTTTAATCCATACTTAATCCGCATGAGGTATATGTTTCCACGAGGGGGAACAAAATCGGCTTATGGTGATGATGATTGATGAAGAACCTTTGATATAGCAAAAAGAGTTAAGGAATTTTAAACGCGATTTATTCATTATATTATGACGACGCCACGTTTAGAATACTTTACAGCGAGCTCGAGCGTGGTCACGGGAATACTGAATTTTTGATAATTTTATGGTTAATAATAATAAATATATGTAGTTTAAAACTCTTATTTTTTTAACTATATTTGTTGTTTTGTTGGTTCAGGATAGTTAGAACTCGTGAAATTATTATATTGTCACCGATCCTTGATAAGACTCCAAAAATGTAATTAAATCTCTGTTTAAAGTGGGTCAGAATCAAGTCTAAAAGAGAAGGTTACATCCAAGCATGCAGGATAAGCCTGTTAAAAATAAGCCCAGTTACGAACACGATGAAACATGTATTTCGCAAATAATGGTACATTTTTATTTTTTACAATCTACAATAACATAATTAAATATACCTAGAAAGTAATATCAACGGTGATAAAGGTGAAGAACGGAAAAATACTACGATAAGCGAGTCTACAGTCGTACACTTAAGTGTGTGTTCATACATAAGTATGTGTGTATGTGCTTAAATCATTTGCGAGGCGTATACAGCTAATTGGCTCGTTTCAAGCCATGCTTGGGGTGTGGGTTAAGGTATGAGAAATATTTTGGCAAAATAATAAAAGAGGCAACATCATTAAGTATGTCATACTGTCTCTTGTAATGGTAAATAGAATAAGATTACCTAGCATGTCTTATTTACCTTTTTTTTATAGTGGAGAATGCATTTACCAGCACCAGGGCACTCGGGGAAAGAGCCCTGGGTTATGTCGGAGTTCGGACTCACCCTGCTGACTAAACTCCACTGTGTTCCGCCGAGCCGCTTTATTGACGGGGCGGCGGGTATTCGGTAGAACCGCGTCCGCAGACCCGTCAAGGAAGGAGTGAATGAATCATGTAAATAATGACACAACGATATACCTCGTAATTTCTTACTAAAATGCATTTTTGTAAAATAGATTATTTTATCGCGATACGTGCAGTTAGGCGCACGTGGAAGATGTTAAATGTGGTGACGTCCCTTCGCCTACAGAAATTGTTGTTTTAAGCTAAAATTGGCAAAGAAAGTATTTTGATTTGTCCCGTTTGCATCTTTTCCTATAGCACTTATCATCACTTTTCCCCATTTGGAATTAATATTTCAAATCCGAATTTCTATCACCAAGTGATTTCGGCAATAATAAAACGCTACCGCTCCCAACTTGACCCACTCAAGTAGTTATCAAATGCAATGATTCGCAGACAACGCGCTCATTTCGAGTGGCTGCACAATTGCTCGTTAAATTCTGTTACGGGACGTGATGGGATGCTCTTTGACGGCCATATGTATGCACTGTACATGCGGGTGTACTGGCCGATCAGCTGTTTGTTTGGTAATGCACTGGAACTAGACTAGACCCTTTTTTAACACGCTTTTATTAGCTTCACATGTCAATAATAAGTCGAACTGTTTATGTAAAACGATAAGGGTTTTTAATATTGATATAATAATAATGTACGGAATAACTTAAGACAGAAGGTCCCTTAAATAGGGACAAATAAGTTTACCGACTATTACCATGGATCTGACAACTTTTTCCGGTAGAAAACCTGAGCTGCGAGACTTGGCTTTTTTTTGATGTTTTTGATGGCATAATAATTTTCTTCTTGCTTTAAGGCTGCAGTCTAGCAAAATTGCGTTTTCAACAAGTTATTTGACAATTTTTTCCCGGCTAATGAAATGATAAACTGAATTTTTTTTTCTTGTTTATCAATTAGTGTTATATACGCAATGCGCGTGAATTTTTTCACATTTATAAAGTTACTTTATGTTACCTTAATCAGGCCTTCAAGATAAGTCTCTTTCCCCCAAAATCATTTCGAGCTAAGTTTGTGCACTCACTACGTTGCAACCAATTACAATTTACATAATCTGATCAGCGCATTATTATCCTTATATAGTCGTTATTAAAAACTGCTGAATACAATTGCCGAAAAACTTATGATTTTCTTAATTAGAGCGTTATAAATTCATTAAATTTCCCATTTTTTGCCTTACAAAATCGATTGATAAATACTGCTAAAAGTTATTTTTTCCATTAATTTATTCGAGTTGGTTGAAGACCAATGAGTATTAATCCTTTAAAAATTTTTTTTTTGAATTTTGATAACTCTTTAAATATTAAAAAAATATTTAAAATAATGAGGAAAAATCCTAGCGAATTTCTTTAGTCGCGCTCCTTGGGCCGGAGCGTTCTGACGTGTGCTCTACGCTCGATTTTCCTTCATACCGAAGTGAAAGTTGCTCTACTTCATTAAATTTAATATTTTTGTTAATTGATTATTTTTATCTGAGTTTTGTGCAAATATTCGTATTTTTAAACATTTGATTTCGATATGGAAAATAAACGAAAAAAATACGCGTGTAATTACTAGAAAAAAAATTATCTTCGAACATAAAGTTAATGAAACCAAATAGATTGCAAAGGTGATTGGCAACAATTTCTTTATTTTACGGGGTGTCAGTAAAGGGATGTATATTTCTTTAAAACTAAAGTAAGCTCATAAATTTTCTTATAATATAATTTTTTTGAAGTTCCAAAAATGTTTATTTTTCGTTTGAGAAATACGAAATATAATATAAACTTGTATTGAGAACTTGAACTTCCCAAGTTCATCCGGGGAAATCCCCATACGGGGAAAATGATTTGTTTACTCCAAAATTGATCCGAGGTATTTTAATTTTTTCTTCTAGTCATTTTCAACGTAGCGGCATGTTGTTTGATTATTAATTTTGTAACTTAAATACAGGATGTTGGTTTTATATTCTGATCTTACAGACGCGCTGACAAATTTAGTCCACCATTTCTAGTTTAGTCTAACTACAAAACTACCAAAAAACTCTAAGTACCAATATTAAAACGAATGGATTATCATCACATCATCAAAATTCAGTGGGGTTGAGAACTAAACAAACAGAAGTAACAGAGACGCGAAGAATAAAAAAAGAGGACGAAAACGATAATTCGTTGATGCTTTCCCTTTTCGACGTATTGTTAGGGTACATCACCAATCTGCAAAAAACAAAACTGATGATTCCCAATTGCTGATTAAAAATGAAAAACAAATAATCGACAACAGTGGTGAAAATTTGCTGATCACAATGAAACATCCTTCAGTGGTAGCAGATTTACTCATTTAAAATGTATCGGTGAACAGCGTAAAGGAGAGGAGGACAGGAAAACATTATGAATGTGGATGGTGGATTGTATACAGGGTGTAATCGATAAGTATGTGCAGGCGATTATGACGTTATTATTGCAGGTATCAAAAAACTTAAAACTGATATCGAAATTACTTTACCTAATGAGCAAAATGACAATAATAAATAATATAATAAATATTATAGGACATTATTACACAAATCGACCTAGTCCCACAGTAAGCTCAATTAAGGCTTGTGTTGTGGGTACTAGGCGACGATAAATATAATATTTAATTTAATAAATACATATATAGATAATAACACCCAGACCCAAGAACAAATAATTGAGTTCATCACACAAATATTTGCCCTGACCGGGGATCGAACCCGGGACCGTCGGCTCAGTAGACAGTTACTTTACCACTGCGCCAACCACGTCGTCAATAATAACTTTTTAAAAGTATAACGAGAAATATCTAAAAAAATTACTTTATACACTCCCAAAAGGGAAAATGGGACTAGTAGAAGTTAAATGTCTAATTCCGGCAAAAGACATGAATGCGGAAGATGCGGTTAAAAAAAATTTAATATTTGAAATACAATGCAAAAAATAACACTTTTGTCATAGATAAGAATCATGACTATTTTTTCCAAATTCAGGGACAACTAAACGTTGCAGAAGCAGAAGTCTGCTTATTTGCTGTTTGGACTGGAGTGAATCATTCGTTAAAAATAGAATATATAAAATAGAATATATAAAAAAGTATGTAACGTTTAGGCAAAATAAAATGATGGACCATTATTGGATTTTACATAAACTGCCTACTGTCAGAATTGATTGATTCGAGACTTCAGCATTCGATGCCCATCAAGGACCCATCCTATATCATTCAAGCGATTGAAAAAAAAGAGATAAATCCAGTGCAACCGATAAAGCATCAGAATGCTAGCAAAAGATTTATTAGGTTTATCAATATAAATCTATATATTATACATAATATAATCAATCTGTAGAAGACGCGAAGACTGACATCCGCGCGGACGGAGTCGCGGGCGGAAGCTAGTCAGAAATAAATATCTTTTGTTTTCATTTGCGTATTTTTCTATTTTATAATTTTTTAACACAAACATTACATTTTTTTTATTAAATACAAAATTTGTTTATCCGTTTTATTAGTTAAACTGAACAACTTTCACTAAGAAACTTAGGTCGAAAAAAATGTATAGAGTTATGCATTTTGTATGGAAAGCTTATTTTTTTATATTTCGTCCAAATTTCTTTGTAAAAGTTGATCAGTTATATAAACATGAAGTTGAAGATATCAATAGAAAGTATTCGCAAATTTTGTGTACTGATAAAAAAAATCACCCGGTGTAATTTTCATGAAAATTGTTTCAAATTGTCATTTTTGGTACTTATTACGAATATTAAAACGAAATAAATTATACGAATGATTTAATTTTTAAAAATTAAGTGGAGCAACTTTCCCTTAGTACATTTGTATTATTTACATATAGGATGACAGGATGCATTTGTTTGCACTACTAGACCAAGCCCTTAATATGCTTCTCGATATTAGCAATTATTATATATTCGGATTAAATTTTATTCATTGGTTGTTGAAACAAGTAAACGTATATTGTTATTCCTGTTATTTTTACCACTGCATAGGTGTTTAAATCACGCAGCTAATCATCAAAAGACCTGTTGTTAGTACTAAATTTCACTTTCCACTCTTTTGTGTGTGTCAAATAAAATAAACAAACGCTAACACTTTAAAAGAGAGCAGACGAAAAGAATAATAAACAGCGAAAGAATGCTTATCAAAATAAATCAACACATTGTACAAATGGAATCCAGCCCAACTTATTTATTTTTATCCAAATAAGAGATTTTGTGGAGCGCGCGAACACGACCGAAATAGACGACGCGCGAGCAAGGAATGCGCTTCCGCCCGTTCTAAATTTGAAATTATCACCATTTTTTTTTTAATTTTACTCGAAAACGGCCAGCGTTCGACGTTCGGCCTAATTTCCATTTTCAAATAGTGCAGGTACATTCACGCATAACGGCGTTTTTACAGTTATTGTTTATATTTTTTTTTATTTTAATGACTTCCAAGAAAGTGAAACGGTAAATGATTAGGGAAAGTCGGTACTTTTGGTAAATTATAATATTTTTCGTTACTGCTTGGTGTAGGTATTTGCTTATATTCAGCAGATGTTTGCTCTACGCTTATTTACAGTGACTTCAGATTATATATTTGTGTGCCATATTGACAGTTTACTGATGATTCTCACATGCGTTTGATCGTTGAAGGAATCACTGTGAAATACGTACATAACATATGAATAAATAGACGACCAGAATAATTGATACTTAATATAGATGTGTAAATGTAAACAATGAAAATGTGAAGTTATTTTGAAAGTATTAACCTATGTATTTCTAATTGTCATTGGTAAAATTTTGTATTAGTTACCACCAAGGGAGTAGCCGGGGCGAGTGGCTGTATCTACGTAGTTTGATTGTAAAATTTTTTTGCACTCTTTCTATTCAAGTTTCAACTGTCCAATTCAATTTCACATCCATTCAACTCGTCCCATTGTCCCCATCATTAATATATATAAAAAAATCGTCACGTCGCGTCTCGTCGTCCGTGGGAGGACGTTTCCTTATAAGCGCTGGAGGTACGAGTACTAGGCGCCCATAAACAATAAGATGTAATTGACGTCTCACATGGCGCGCAGGTCGTTGAACCCGCAGCTGACCCCATGGTGTCAATGACGAGTGGTGATTGAATGCTCTTGTGGATTGCTGTGGACCTAGTTGTGCGGCGCGGTATCACCCGCATTTTTAACACGCTTTTTGACCCACTTTAAACGGGCAGTTTTAATTCAAACTTCGTATATATCTAATCTTTGTACACTTAAGTTGCCAAGAACCGGTGACAAATGACAATACAATTTTTTTGTCGGATTACCTAAATTGTGATTTAGTTTAATTTTTTAACGATATTTATTATTCATTGCTGCTCCATAAATTTGGATAGGTATCCAGCAGCTACCGCAGAAAGAATGTTTCAATATTAACCAGTAGTTCCTGAGGTTAGCGCGTTCAAACAAACTCGTCAGCTTTATATTATTTGTATAGAGATAAGAATGTTGATGAGTTGGTGATTGGTGAGGAGGTTTTTTCTGATTGATTGATTGGTTGAGTGATTGATTGTGAGAGCCGTGTTATATGTCGATGGTATTTTAGAGACAAGTATGTGGAAAAAAGCTTGTTTCCTGTTGTTGATAAGAACAATGATTGGTGTGCAATATTATAACATCGTTTGGTGTACAAAAAAAGCTTATTATTGCGTCAGACTTCCCCGTATTAGTAAATTGTCAAACCCGTGAAGGTTATAGTACCTTTAAGCTGTATTAAAATGCAACTTTCATGTCAAGAATTATCAAAATCGGTCTAGCCGTTCACGCGTGATGCTGGGACCAAGGGAAATAGGGATTCTTTTTTTACATTTACAGATTGGTGTGCAAGGTGCGTTGTGAGTTTGTGCGTTGGGTGTACAATAAAGTCATATATTAATTTTTTAGTTCACCAAGTAGGTAGGTACAGTTAGTACGCGGAACGCGCTTGACCGTACGGCGCGGCGGGCGCGGTGACATGTGCCGAATCGATTTCACACACGATTGAATGTGGAGCGTTTGTGAATCGATATCGTTATTCGATTATATCGGATTAAGGTCGGGGCTTTTGTGGCCCCGTCGGCTGTACGTGTGTGTGTGTGTGTGGTGTGAGGAATGTATAAGCTGAGTGTGTGTTAGAATTGTTATAATGTGTCTATCGAAGCAACTTACTGCAAACAAAGATCTCAAAAATTATACTACATGCACGTAATCTACACGAAATTATGGCTTGCTATTGTAGAAGCTTGAACAATCTATCAATCCTTACTAATATTATAAATGCGAAAGTAACTCTGTCTGTCTGTCTGTTACTCAATCACGCCTAAACTACTGAACCAATTTGCATGAAATTTGTTATGGAGATATTTTGATACTCGAGAAAGGACATAGGCTACCTTTTATTGCGAAATATGTACCACGGGCGAAGTCGGGGCGGGCCACTAGTCTTAATACTATTATAAAGGCGAAAGTTTGTAAGGATGTATGGATGTATGGATGTATGGATGTATGGATGTTTGTTACTCTTTCACGTAAAAACTACTGAACCGATTACAATGAAATTTAGCACACATATAGAGGGTAACTTGGATTAACACATAGGATAGGTTTTATCCCGGAAATCCCACGGGAACGGGAACTATGCGGGTTTTCCTTTGAAAACGCGGGCGAAGCCGCGGGCGGAAATCTAGTTATTTATAATTTAACACCCATGCATGTTGATCACCACGCGCACGGCTTGATATTTTCGTGATTTTTGGTAGTGAAGTCTGTTACACTGATCGATTTACTTTAAGGACTAGCAGGTGATCAGTCTTCTGTGTCCTGCCAGATCGAAACATTTTTTTCTTCATCTCCACCGGGAATTGAACCTTTCCTGGTTTCGATTCCCGGTGGAGATCGGTTCCCTCGGTTCTACGCTCACGCGTCAACCACTGTGTGTACCAAGGAGACGGTCGTGATATTGATAGGTTCATATAATTTTTCACATGCATTTACTTACCTCTTGATATTTTCATATATAACATATATTGATATTTTCATATATAACAAGTCTTCATTTATTTTATATGGTGGATATGTATTTTCCAAATACACAGAAATAGGAGCCCCGCCAATTTTCGCCGATCAAAAAGTGACAAAATATTACTGATCCGGTCACTAATCTAAAACTAAAATCAATTATTATTGACGTATAGGTACCTATGTACAGGGTGTAACGTTACGCTCACCCCGCGGTTCGGAGGAAGCGGCGCCGCTGCGGGGCTTCGCGGGGACCTAATTACATGTGCGGCGCGTGTTGTGTTGCTTGTATGGGATTAGGGGGTGATTCACGAAATTATAAGAATATACCATAGAAATCTAAATAACAAGACACACTATAGAAGTGCTATAATGTCATAATTAGTATGAAAACCACTTGTTTTGTTGAAATGTTACTCCTTTATTAGTATAGTAGGATGAATTTCCGCAATGGGAAATGATGAAACACACTATTTTTACACACGCACGTCTCGAGAGCAACTAAATAGCGACGAACGCACTGGTGACTTGGAAGTCACCTGAGTGGCGACAAGGTCACGCGCGCTTACGACTTCTAGTGTCTTGTTATTTAGATTTCTATGGAATATACATAGTAGAAGACATTAACTAATACTTATCAATTACTAGCTGTGCTTGTACCCCGCGGTTTTCCCTGCATTGATCCGCTGCTACTGGTATTCGTGTGATAATGGCTATAGGCTTATAAGCCTATAGCTTTGCTCGATACATGAACTATTTATTATCTAATGTTCAAGTAAGCACAAAACAATCAAACTCTTCAACGCTATAATCTTATTCTAATTCTAATATTATGTATAACTAGCTGTGCCCGCGACTTCGTCCGCGTGGAATAGTGACTGTATAGTAGTTACTACTTAATTTTTGAAGTGAAAACTTCTTTAGCGGCGTTGAGCACTTTTTCTGTAATGGGTATAAAATCTTATACTCGCGTCAGGACACGTGACCTGATCGAAAAAGCGTAAGACGAATACCATTCCAAAATATCAAACATGCTCAACGTTAATAATCAAGTATTCACTTCTGCCGGCACTCCCGAAGTGCAACCCGTCTTTTTTATTGAATTGAAAGGAAAAACACGTACTACCATAAATAATACAAAGAACTGTTAGTAAAATTTATTACTAAACTGAGCTAAAAAATAAATACCTAATTAATTTTCTACGTAAAATTTATTTTTAGGCACCAGAGGGGAAGGGAGCAAATTTATTTTTCTTCCTTCCTTGTATGGATGTTTTTGATAATAAATCGTGAAGCAACTGAGCGCCGAGACAAACGTCAAAACGCAAAGGAATAGAATCCGGTATCGATACTAATAATTGACATAAGCGTATGATGTTTTGCTAAGGATTTGTTCACCCTACCAACGACGACGACGACCACGAACAAAATTTTCATCCAGTCGCAATTTAACAAAATAGTGCTAAACACAATTAGAATAAAATATTAAAATTTCCTGTCGTTCTGGTGCTTAGAATTTTTTTTTTGAGATCAATGAATGAAAAAATAGATTTTTCGTAGAAACGGTAGCTCCTAGAAAATCGAAAAAAATCTATTTTTTATTAATTGACCTCGAAATTTTTTTCTTCCGAGTACCAGTATGACGGGAAATTTTAATATTTTATTTTGAACGAATTTGGTCTGGATGAGAATTTTGGTCGTTGTCGTCGTCGTAATTTTGGTAGTGTGACCGAACTATTACTAAAATGTGATGAGCTTATGTCAATAATAATTAGCGATAGCAGTTTCTATTCCTTAGCGTTTATTCTAATCTCTGCCGTCTCGGCCTGCAGATCTTTCCTGTCTCACGCCTGTAGTAACTAAACCGTTTAGACCGTGCAATAAAAATTAATAAATACCATTTTAAATATTTATAAAAATAAAAAAACAAAGTCGTCGGAGCTGCCATACCATCATTATCATATCATATATTATTTTTTTTTATAATGGTACTTAATTTTAAAGATCGTCGGGAAGTTTGTAAAATTATTATTTATTCCTTTACATTCGTTGCGTTGGTTTTTTTTTTTTTAATTTTTAAATTTTTAACTTCGGTTTCTTATTTTCAAGTAAGCGAGACCTACCTCCATTTTACATTCCTACATCATATTGATATCTATAAGTTTGTTGCTCCTTGACATCTTTCAATTTGTGCACGGTTACGGTGCCCGTAACCGTGCACAAATTGTAATGGACCACAGTGACAAAAGAAGTGGTATCTTTAGGAAAAAAATTGCCAAGGGCAAGGCCTATGTGGCTTTGAGTAGAGTTCAAAATTTCCAGTGTGTGGCTATCCTCTCGCTCCCATATCCCCCTCTTCCTTAATAGACTTTCAACCCATTCCCTTTCCACCCCTAGTAAATGGGATAACCGATTTTGATGTAAACCATATTATCTAATTGTACCTATATGTACACGTCATATCCTGTCGTTTGATGCTCCATTTGGTTTATTTATCTAACCACTGTCACCCCTAAAGTGCCCTATATGTAATAAACGGATGAACCGATTTCGATAAAACATTACTAATTGTAATTCACACGTTACTCTTTCATATTTTGATATACTTACCGCTTGAGTATATTATTTGACCGCATTCCATTATTGTTCATTCCCACTTTTACCGCTGTAATCTAATAGAAGCTGTAATGGATAAACCGAATTGGATAAAAATATAACTAATATATTTTATCCCACATTCCCACTTTTACCCCTAAAAGGTATAATAAATGGATGAACCGATTTTGATAAACTTTATCTAAGGACCAGCGTCGGAAAATATGCTGCCTAACATCAAAACCGCATCTAATTCGGATTACACACACAAACACACACACACATAGCGGTCAAACACTTATCACCCATCTTTTTGCGTCGGGGGTTAAAAATATAATACGACATAATTTAAAGGACATTTTATGTAGAAAATTTACCTATAGGTAAGCATAATTCTAATTTGACCCCTCCCCCTACTACCTCAGCTTAAGTTAAATTTTTAACTACAGTTTTGGGTTTGGGATCGATTTAATAATTTAACCCCTGCTAATTTTTTTTACATATTTTCATTGTACAGACATCACTTTTCTAGAATTTTATTATATGTATTAATGATTGATGATTGACCACGCGCAAGGTTACTAATTTCCACTACATCCTCACGCAAATCGTCAATTTTTATTAACATTGAATCTGTTAATAAAAAAAAATCAAAAGATAACTGTACCTTATTTTATTAAAAAGCTACTAACAAATAAAGTTTTATCAAGAACTAAAGTGACCTTCTTTGGGCGTTTAATATAGTAGACTACAAGCCCGCATATGAAAAAAATATGGGTCAAATGAACCACCAGGGGTCATATCTAGAACGAAAGAAGAGCAAAAAATAATAAGATTCATCACTATGCCGTCACTTGTAAGCTGTCCAACTGAGTGCAGATGAGAATTGAAAAGTACAGGTAGACTCGGTAAATTTTGGTCATATATTTTTGTACGGCATTCTTAACCATCGATAGATCCATTAAAAATAATAAGAAACCGCTCAGTGCCGTACAAAAATGTTGGTCCACCAAGTCGGAATTTTTATTTAATTTCCGAGAGTTACCGGGGGTAAATTTGGTCATTTGACCATGTACGGCATCTGTGTCATACTATTGCTATACTGCTTTTAATCCATTATTAACCGACTTCAAAAAAAAGGAGGAGGTTATCAATTCGGCCGGTATGTTTTTTTTTTTTTTTTTTTTTTTTTATGTATGTACACCGATTACTCCGTGGTTTCTGAACCGATTTACGTGATTCTTTTTTTGTTCGATGCGGGATGGTGTCGAATTGGTCCCATAAAAATTTTATTCGGATAGGCCCAGTAGTTTTTATTTTATGAGCATTTTTGTCTGTATTTGTAAATGTTGCAAGTGCAAGTTTGAAGTCGGTTGTTTTTAACGCAGTTATTGACTTGTTCCGCAACGCCGTACAAAAATCATGGGGACAAGGGGAAAAAATCGAGAGTTGCAATCCCCTCTCTTTCCCCACTCCAGGGGGTCATTTGACTAAGTACGGCTTCGGTTCCAAAACATTATCTAGCACTCAAAAGTACTATATATAAAATACTATACTATATATAAAAGCAATGCCGTCAAAAAATAATTGTTCTTTTAAATGTATACCAATAATCATCTTAATTTCATCGAATTCTTGATATAAAGAGCTGTAAGGTCATTTGACCCTGTACGGGAACTTTTTTTTTAACATGATATTGTAAAATTCAATTGTTGTATAGTATTGCCGTTCAAAAGAAACCGTTCTAAAAAAAGTTATAGAGAAATGCAAAACCAGAAATTTTGTTAAAGTTTAAACATCGTAGATTAATGAAATATAATAGTTTTCTACACTTTATTCCTTGTTTTAAATAGTATAAACATAGATAAATTAGGAAAAAACGATGCCGTACATTTTTGTGCAGACCACATCTTTTAGGCTGATGAAAGCGACGAAAGCTACAATTTTAAGGGTGCTTTATGGCCATTTGATACAGTACGGCATTAACATATTTTTACCCAACTACGGCAAAGCAAAAGGAGGGTTATGGTTTTGACAGGTCATGTATGTATGTTCATCTATTCCCTCGTAACTTCTAAACTACTTATCAGAATTCGACAAATGACATATCATTAGAAGCGTCTGAATTGTTCACTGGATAACCAGCGACCAGCTAGCTAAAGGCTATATGGGGTTTCACAAAATCTAATGTGGCGCCCTCTAGCGGACAAAACATATACAGAGTAAAAAAATAAAGTTAAGATAAATATGCCGTGTTTGGTATCATTTGAAAGCGCTTTACTTGTACATTTTGAATATGTATATATTACTAGCATTTGCTTGTGACTTTACCTGTATTCATGGGCTGATTGCATATAATTCACATCTTTTCGTTCATAGCTTTTTTATTAGTTCATCAATTTAACGGAGTCCATTCCACTTGACTCCGACTTTCCAAGGTGATAATTAACCACCTCAAGCTTCTTAATATTAATGTATATTTATATTTTATTATCAAAATATAAAGCAAACATTTCGTTATATGGATTTTTTCTTTTTCAGATTTTTCCCCTTTGAACCAACGAAAATGTACGGCACATGAAAAAATATTATCTATGCATAAAATACTTTAAAAATAAATTTATTTCGTGTTGTGTCAAATGACCCCCTGGAGTGGGGAAAGAGAGGGGATTGCAACTCTCGATTTTTTCCCCTTGTCCCCATGATTTTTGTACGGCGTTGCGGAATAATGGATTAAAAGCAGTATAGCAATAGTATGACACAGATGCCGTACATGGTCAAATGACCAAATTTACCCCCGGTAACTCTCGGAAATTAAATAAAAATTCCGACTTGGTGGACCAACATTTTTGTACGGCACTGAGCGGTTTCTTATTATTTTTAATGGATCTATCGATGGTTAAGAATGCCGTACAAAAATATATGACCAAAATTTACCGAGTCTACCTGTACTTTTCAATTCTCATCTGCACTCAGTTGGACAGCTTACAAGTGACGGCATAGTGATGAATCTTATTATTTTTTGCTCTTCTTTCGTACTAGATATGTCCCGTGGTGGTTCATTTGACCCATATTTTTTTCATATGCGGGCTTGTAGTCTATAGTCTTGTAAAAGTTATACATAAAAATAAAATTTCATCATTTTCTTATTTTGTCATACTTTAACTAATTAAAAACATGAGTCTAACTATATAATTATAATTATAAAGAATAAATATAAAAGCTACAACTTACCTTTTGTGGGAACGCAAGAAGGCGAAAATTAAAAAAAAGCCGAAGATTTATAAAAAATGTAACAAATGAACACAATCACTGATGTTATCTACTATTACCTATATTAACTGTAATGGTGTCTTGTTTGACATCAAATAATAAACATCTACCCTCACTTATAAAAATTTAGTACATATATTCACATGAAATATAAGCGCACCTGAAATGGACTCTGGGAAGATATGAATTATTTATTTAACTTAAAAAAAAAAAAAAACAACCTCACCAACATCATAATATTTAAATTATGAATTTCCAAGAAGCGTTAATATTATGTAAATTGATTTGATTTTAATGAAATCTCATAGATGGCGCTGTTTTAAATTTGTCTTTATACTACTAAGATTCATTATACTGTTTCTCTGCCAAAATTACTTAAATGACGTAGTTTTTATAGTGTAAAGGTAGACAATAGCATGGCTTACTCAAAAACAACATTTAAACATGAGTCTTTAGATTGTACGCTATCGTAGTACAGAGAATACGTAAGAAAAATAAAGGTTCACAGCTCCTCCCCCGCAGGTGATAGCTTGATAATATGTAGCCTATAGCCTGACCCGACCTGTTAGTAATATTCATGCAAAATTTGAAGTCAATCTATGCAGTACTTTTCGAGATTAGCCCGGTCAAACATACAGACAAACAGACAAACAGACAAACCGACAAACAGACAAACAGACAAAAATTCTAAAAACTATGTTTTTGGCTTCTATATCGATTATAGATCATGGATTATGTATTCTTTTAAAAAAATATTCAATGTACAGTTTTGACTTTCCTACGATTTTATTATATGTATAGATGTATATTAATTTTAAGTATTTGGCTACCTTGCAACAGATATTAATTGTACAAGTGAGTTTTTTCTTTTACTTTTTCTATTTATGTTCACTGTGAAACGTAGAGGAAACAATTGTTAATGTTACCATTGTTTATGTCATTAATTTATGTATGCCCCTGTAATTGTTTCTGTAATATCTCCAAATAAATAAATGGCTCAATCGATTCTTATGAAATTTTGTGTGCGAATCGCGTAGTACTGAGAATCGAACAATATCTATTTTTCATCCCCCTCAATGATAAGAGTAAGCACAACGTTTGCCGGGGCAGCTAGTATTGGTATTTGGTAAGATAAGTCAACATGATAATTAAAACGGAATATTTTCATTTCAAATATGGAGTCCCTCAGGGCTCTGTCTTAGGACCGTTGCTTTTCTTGGTATATATCAATGATATTAGTAGCGCTGGATTGTCAGGGAACATATCACTGTATGCTGATGAAACCTGTCTCTTCTACTTCGGGGATTCAGCAGTCAACTTAACTAAAGTTGCTCAAAATGATCTTAATTTATTAAATAGCTGGTTAAAGTTAAATTTATTGACAATTAATGTTAAAAAGACATCATATGTAATCTATGCAGCCAAAAATAAAAAAATATCTTATTTTCCACCTCTTACAATAGACTCGCAACCATTAAACAGATCTAACGAAGAAAAATATCTTGGCCTAATCTTGGATAATAAATTAACATTTAAATCACACATAAACCACGTGAGATCTAAGTTAATACCACTTACAGGGGCTTTAAGAAATGCTGCTAAATATATACCATTTAAATTACGATATAGTATCTATAACACGCTTGTTAAACCACATCTAGATTATCTTATCCCAGTTTGGGGGCAATCGGCGCCTACTAATTTAAAAAAACTACAAATTACGCAAAACAAACTAGTAAAAATCCTTTTTAACTTTAATTTTTTAACGCCAACTAAGGATCTATACTCCCGTACCAAATTGTTTGATTTAAATAAATTATGTAAATATCACACAATATGCATACTGATTAAAAATATTCTATCTAATAATATAAAAACACAAATAACACTAAACAAAAAATCCCACAAATACCACACACGAAAGAGTGATAACCTTGAATTACCATTTATAAGAACTCTATACGGTAAGAGAAACTTAAGATTTGAGGGAGCACAATTGTACAATAGCTTGCCTAAAGCAATTAAAGAATCCTCATCAATTACTATTTTTAAAAATAAGTTAAAGACATACTTAACTAATTTCGATAGCTGATTAGAGCCCCCGCAGACCACAGACTTTTTATCGGCCGATAGTTTAGTCGGGTTGGCCTGCTAGTACGCACACCGAGCCAACTAAACAGTTCAGTCGGTTATGAGTGCGCAAACTATCCAACAGTCTGCCGACTATTTGCTAGTTTCTAACCAACTGTTGAAAAGAGTGGTCACACCGCACAATGAAAATTAATAAAACATTGTATAGAATTGTTATTATTGCTCTCATACACCGGAGGAGGAAAATTAAAAAGAGAGCCCGAGAGTATTGGGTGCATCCTATCTTTAGTGATAGATTAAAATGGAAAATTTTACACTATGCATTCCAAATTACTCCATTACCCGAAAAAATTTTCGCCTTTTATCGAATGAGCATAACTAGCTTCAACCAACTTGTCAAATACAGAGTACCTACTCTTTTAAGTCTTTCTTATAAAGTGGAGGGCGTTTTTCGACTTCCTCGATCAAAGTTACGATCGAAAATTCCGAAATAAGCGACTGAGAATTGAGCGACGCCATTTTACAAAACATGCGCGGCCGACCATTCGCTGTCAAAGCTCGGAGCGAACTGAACTATTGGCCTAGTCGGCCGACTAAAAAATCGTCGTGTTTGCGCGTGTGGTAGGGAGCCAATACTGATTATACAGTCGGCCGATAGTTTGCCGACAGTATAGTTTGAATTGAATCGGGAAGCCCATCAAACTTGTTTATCGGCCGATACCTAATCGTCATAGTGTGCGCATTTGCTTATATCTGCGTACTGATTAAGAGCCCGACCAAACTATCTGCCGATAAAAAGATTAGGTATCGGCCGATAAACAAGTTTGATGGGCTTCCCGATTCAATTCAAACTATACTGTCGGCAAACTATCGGCCGACTGTATAATCAGTATTGGCTCCCTACCACACGCGCAAACACGACGATTTTTTAGTCGGCCGACTAGGCCAATAGTTCAGTTCGCTCCGAGCTTTGACAGCGAATGGTCGGCCGCGCATGTTTTGTAAAATGGCGTCGCTCAATTCTCAGTCGCTTATTTCGGAATTTTAAGACTTAAAAGAGTAGGTACTCTGTATTTGACAAGTTGGTTGAAGCTAGTTATGCTCATTCGATAAAAGGCGAAAATTTTTTCGGGTAATGGAGTAATTTGGAATGCATAGTGTAAAATTTTCCATTTTAATCTATCACTAAAGATAGGATGCACCCAATACTCTCGGGCTCTCTTTTTAATTTTCCTCCTCCGGTGTATGAGAGCAATAATAACAATTCTATACAATGTTTTATTAATTTTCATTGTGCGGTGTGACCACTCTTTTCAACAGTTGGTTAGAAACTAGCAAATAGTCGGCAGACTGTTGGATAGTTTGCGCACTCATAACCGACTGAACTGTTTAGTTGGCTCGGTGTGCGTACTAGCAGGCCAACCCGACTAAACTATCGGCCGATAAAAAGTCTGTGGTCTGCGGGGGCTCTTATACTAACTGCAAAATTGTTATTTCTCATAATATGTGTAAAAGATCATTGTATTGTTCTTGTTTATTTTATGAGATAAATAAAGTTCTTTAAACCGAATAACAAGCAATAAAACCCATTTGGATTCTGTAATTTTGTTTACAGTTAATTTTATTACCGTAACCAAAATTGGATCACTCTGTACATTACAAAAAGATTAAACACATTCTGTCTCTTCTCTATACATTGCTGCTTGTATAGCAAAACCTACAACGAACGCTTTTTTCGTACCATAGTCACCGCGCAATGTACAACGTTCCGTTGCCATAGCGACGGCTCTAATATGTCGATACCGGAAGTTACTCGTATGGCTTATTGCCTCAAATTACCGTCTTGTATGCGGCTAATGCGATGTTACTTAAGATGTAAAAATAACTGACCCGATTGCATACAATATAATATTATAGTGTTGACCTTATTTAGGTGATTTAACTATCGATGGAATGTAGACTTTTATTAGATAGTCGCGTCTATAGAGTATAGTTTTTCGCCCGTAGCTTCTTGCCCGCTTTTTCTAGAACGTAATCACTACATAGAATAAAATAAAGTCGCTTTTTCTGAACCTATATCCTTATAGATTGAGTGATTTTCAAGGAAACGTTTATCACTCTGTCTATTAAAAAAGCCGCATCAAAATCCGTTGCGTAGTTTTTAAGATTTAAGCAAATAAATGAACGGACAGACAGCCTCAGCGACTTTGTTTTATACGATATAGCGATACTTACTTAAAGTATGACCTTATTTATATGATTTAGTGATCGATTTAATGTGTTCTTTCATAACTTTTAATAGTCGCTTTTATAAAGAGTCTATCCGCCCGTGGCTGTGACAAAGGAAATTACCATGGGAATGAAATATTGCACCGCGGTAAAAAGCCTATAAGGCTATGCCACTGTCTAGTCTCCCGATTGAGTCCAGATGCAAAAAAATATATTACGGTATCGCGTATTGCGACGTGAAAAATGACAAAACAAATTAATTATTATTCACAGAGAAAATTATAAGGATTTATAGTTTTTAGATAGTCGTATGATTACTAATTATTATGCTCCACATTACACCCGCGGGCAAAATTACAAACCATATTCTTGAATCAAAAGAAGCCTATATTTGACTACGGATCTTTATCTATCTTTCTTCCAAATAGGTGTTGTGGTTTAGCGATGAAAGTGTTCATAGTACAATCTTTTACCAATTGAGTATTTGAATAAAAAAAAATTATTGATTTTTTTTATGTATTTTGAAACTTTATTATCAATAATATTGATATTTAATGAAAATAACTTCAAAAATAATTTTTTTCCGTTAATTATAAGCAATTAAAAATTGATGAAATTTAAATTAGAATCACGTGACTACAAACGCGCCATGACTGGTCACCATAGTTGTAACGTCATAATGTTATAGCTATTAAGTACATAGCGTTTACGGCTATTACACGTGACTAGACAATAATATTGAAAATTTATTGCTAAGATGCGATTTGTTTGTTGGTTCCGAATTAGTTAGTTAGTTACGAAAATAATATTCTTGATGTTGATATATATTTATGATCACCGATTTTTGTCAGGAGTTGCCTTTGTAGTAACTATTCGTACAAAATGGTACAAAACGATAACTTTTGAGGTTCGACATTTTTAATATAAATTTAAATAATGTAATTAACAATTAATATAATTAATATGTAATTTAATAATGACAACAAAATTAAATAGATCAAAACACTGTATTTATTATTAACACGCTTTTATTAGCTTCACCTGTATGTTTGTATATAACCGACTCCTTTCGAAGTTTCGACCCGATTTTGACCCACAAATTTTGAACACTTATCAAGGTCCGATGACAATACAATAATATCATAAATTTTATCCTTTTATATACTGATAAGGATCGCCAGGATCAGCTTAAAACCATGGCTTAAAACATATGTTTGTAAGTAACCAATTCTCCTTTCGATTAGATTTAGACCCACTATAAACCGACGGATTTAATTTAAATTTTGTATACTTATAAAAACCCGGTAACAATACAGTAATTTCATGCATTTATCTTATTATCCTGTTTAGTTTTTCAAACTTTATTTATTTTTCTATCAACTGCAATGAGTGAAAACTGAAAACTAACATTATGACGTCACACGCGCTCGGGTGACGCTTCGCGAGTTGTCGGCGTGTCTTCGGTACTGGATTCAAAGACTAATTTTTATTTTGAAATAACTTTTGAATTATTGCAAAAAAAATAAAAATAAAAACAGTTTTGTTATAAAACTAATATATAATCTTTCCATTTATCACAAAAAAAATTTTCATTCAAATACTCAATTACTTTAACTTGCTTTCCGCCCGTGGCTTCACACGCCCTGTATCAGTAGATATACATATAGTAAGCACCAATGTAGCAATGCCAAGAAGCTTATATCTAATACACTGGAGATTGCACTATGACCATTAACTTGTAACAAGAAAATATGACGTTGAATGACGCCTGTATGTTTTTTATACCTTTCACACCAACTTGCCAAGTTAGGTGTGAAGGGGATAAAAAAACATACAAGCGTCATTCAAGGTCATATTTTCTTGTTACAAGTTAATGTTCATGCTGAAATCTCCAGTATATTAGATATAAGCTTCTTGATCAATGCCAACGACCCCGCGACAGCGGTGCTGTCAGTCAGCTGCGGTTCATACGATAGGCTCGCAGTGTGGACCTGCACTAAGTATGTGCAGGTCCACACTGCGAGCCTAGCGCGGTTGCGACGGCGGGCGCGAAATATCAAACGTATGAAACGCGCCTTTGCGTCCACATTGAAATGACTATGGCGGAAACCTAGCCTGGGTCCACACTGCGAGCCTAGCGCGGTTGCGACGGCGGGCGCGAAATATCAAACGTATGAAACGCGCCTTTGCGTCCACATTGAAATGACTATGGCGGAAGCCTAGTGCGACGGTATTGAGCGAGCCAGCGCGCGTAGTTTTCAAACTCTCCTATCCGCGCGTTCTGGCCACACTACGGGCCTAGTCAGCAAGCGACCCAATGCGCGGACGGCGGGGGTATCGAACCAGTTCGGTCTTGTCGCTCGACTTCTTATATTATATCCTTTATTGTTTTTCGTAAAATAGCGGTAAATACTTAATTGTTGAAGTGAAACTTCTTTATTTATAAGTGCGATTCAATCTAAAACACTTATATACACCACAGTAATTTTGTAGGGTATAATCTCAATTCTTCATATAAGATTCACCCGTTATTCCTCTGTTTTATTTATTTCGTGTACAACTTCTATAATGATCTCATCTCAAAATCGGACTGTCCAGTAAAAATAGCAAATCGTCCAAAGTTTGCAACACCCGAAAAACGTCGAACCGCTACTTGAGCTCGCGCGTCGGTGTGGCCACCGCGAGCGCCCGCTCGTCGCGCCCGCCTAGGCCGCCGCCACCGCGCATTCAGTGTGGACGCACACCTAGTGCGACGGTAATGAGCGAGCCAGCGCGCGTAGTTTTCAAACTCTCCTATCCGCGCGTTCTGGCCACACTACGGGCCTAGTCAGCAAGCGACCCAATGCGCGGACGGCGGGGGTATCAAACCAGTTCGGTCTTGTCGCTCGACTTCTTATATCCTTTATTGTTTTTCGTAAAATAGCGGTAAATACTTAATTGTTGAAGTGAAACTTCTTTATTTATAAGTGCGATTCAATCTAAAACACTTATATACACCACAGTAATTTTGTAGGGTATAATCTCAATTCTTCATATAAGATTCACCCGTTATTCCTCTGTTTTATTTATTTCGTGTACAACTTCTATAATGATCTCATCTCAAAATCGGACTGTCCAGTAAAAATAGCAAATCGTCCAAAGTTTGCAACACCCGAAAAACGTCGAACCGCTACTTGAGCTCGCGCGTCGGTGTGGCCACCGCGAGCGCCCGCTCGTCGCGCCCGCCTAGGCCGCCGCCACCGCGCATTCAGTGTGGACGCACACTATGAATGCGGCACGAGGATTACTCGCCACTCGTGTTGTATTAAAATGGGGAGTGGGGGTGCCTCCTCCTCTTTTGTCATGTACCTTACCGATACAGGAGTTCAGATTTTAGGAATATTTTGCAGCGAGCTAGCGGACTCTTTGACAATGTACACATACCTATATACTACAAAACAAAGCAAATTGCGCAATGAATTTCGATGTAGTATTTTTAATAGATAGAGTGATTCAAGAGGATGATTTATACATGTATAATACACGCAGAATATAACTTAGTATCAGCACTGCATCCGTGCGAAGCGAGGGCGGGTCGCTACTCGCTATTTATGTAAATGATCACACATAATATTACATAATATGCGATATTCACAATATTGTATTGATATTATTGAGTAATGCGATACTACAGTAAATCATGCTCGATTGAAACGTTAATGTGTGTTATCATTTTATTAGTGGGAATGAATAATTAGCTACATTGAACGATTTGTCTCGTACTTATCTGCGTACATTATAATGAAGATTTATGTGTATGTTCGTATTAATAATTTGTATGAAATCATCGCATATGTTCGTAGTTCATGACGATCGAATGTAGTTGTGTTTATCGGGTGTAGATATTGCAAATAGGTATGTTAGTTTGGAAGGTTTTAAGGTTGTTTGTGAATTAAGCTAAAATGCTCTGATTGACATTATTTGCACATCGAAATAATATCGTATAGCAAGTCAAAACAGCCTCTCAGTATGGTTGTTGTAGCAAACGCTGCTGGTTCATGTTAAGAGATAATAGCTTTCAGTATAAATCCCAGCCTTGGTTATAAAAAATGTACCTTTCTAAAATCAGCTTCAATCACATTATTTATAATGCTTCTCTAAGTAAGTGATCGGTTGATACATCTAAAGTTAAGCCAACGAGACGAGACAATACTCAAACTCAAACATTTATTTATTCAATTAGATTTCTTCTAGAAGCACTTTTGAATCGTCATATAACATTTTTAAAATTGACCACCTATTCGGAAAGTAGTATCTATGGAGAAGAACCGGCAAGAAACAATCTGACTAAATCTGTATAGATGTAAACAATCTGACCATTACCAATAAAACTGCGATAGCGAGCGATTGAATCAATGCAACGGAGACTGGAAAATGAAGCGAGCGGAACCACGGGATCCATTATGATCATGTGTGGGTAAAAAACAGATTACGTCATACGTCCAGTTACCATCATTAGGGCGGATGAATGTAGGCTATCAACTGGACCATCAACAGGTGTGAATGTGTGCTTGCGTGTGTGTGTGTGTGTGTGTGTAACTAGGTAGTAAGTACTAATGATGATGAGCGAATGATAAGTGTGAGAAATAAGGTGTGACGTCAGTGCTTGTTGTAAAATATGCTAAAGAAAGTTATCATCGTTAAGGACATTCAACTGGGTTAAGGCATTTTATGGTTAAGGACCTTTATCAGTGGACGTTTAAACGTAAATGTATCGAAATATCATGTAAATCCCTGTATTTTAAATGATTTCTGGGCATCGAATAGCATTCTTTCCACAAACGGATCTATACTATACCTAGTGGAAAGCACTATAGTATTATTTATTCGCCAACAATAGGGCTTAGTGGCGTGCCATGGGTGAGACCTACGTCCAACAGTGGACGAACACAGGTTGAAAGAGATTATTTATTATTTTTTCTTTGGTAAAAAATCCATACTTATAAATGCGAAAGTAACTCTGTCTGTCTGTCTGTTACTCAATCACGCCTTAACTACTGAACCAATTTGCATGAAATTTGGTATAGAGATATTTTGATACCCGAGAAAGGACATAGGCTACTTTTTACCCCGGGAAATAGGATAGGTTTTATCCCGGAAATCCCACGGGAACGGGAACTATGCGGGTTTTTCTTTGACTGCGCGGGCGAAGCCGCGGGTGGAAAGCTAGTAATAAATAATCTCGCGCCTATATTCGCACTTTACTGAAAATTTCTCCTCATATTATTGTCCTTGAATTACTAACCCAGTCTCCTTTACGAGCAAGTAGGTAATCTGCCTTTTATGCTATACCAAATATACACTTTTTTGGTATTTAACTCCGCTGTCTAACCTCTCCGTGTTACGCTGAGCCATGAATTATTGTAATTTATTACTACTCTCGCTGTAGTGATCCAAAAAGCGGTATTATTCCTAGGTAATTATTTCGTAATTACACCTAGATTTGCCTAATGATTCATCCAAATCAGCTGGCAATCCGCTAATTAGCGGATAGATCTCACGGCGCTTGCGCAAGTCGCGAAATGCATTCGGGTCAAAAATGAAAGTCCGATGACTTCTCTATTGTGTGCGGTGTGATGGGAGCCGGTTTGGTGAGGAAACCTATGCTCGCTGTAGTGTTACGTCAGATGGATGGCTTTATTGAAAATTAAGTGGAGTTCGCACGAGGTGCTGAACTTTATTAATTACTAGCGGTCCGCCCCGGCTTCGCCCGTGGTACATATACGTTTTCTCTACATAAAAACCATCCTCGTACTTCAAGGAATATAATAAAAAAGAATTATCGAAATCGGTTCAGCCGTTCTCGAGTTATGCGCTTACCAACACATTTTGCGATTCATTTTTATATATAAGAGAAGATTATATACAGTGGTGGATGATAATTACAAACACTAAGGGTGGACACCGTTTCCTCAACGAAATAACTTGATAATTAATAATATTAAAATAAGCAAAAGATATACGCCTTTAAATTAATTTGAACTTTTCCATAACATCTGAATGTCGTTTTAATTTTCAACGTCTATGCATAAAGTCGTTACAGAAATTTAACTATTAGTTCCTGCTTAAAACTGCCATATATCTTCCAAGATTACAGTTTAGCGGTATTCTTTACCAAAAAAAAAACGTAAACTA
This sequence comes from Colias eurytheme, assembly GCF_061535395.1. Taxonomy (NCBI): domain Eukaryota; kingdom Metazoa; phylum Arthropoda; class Insecta; order Lepidoptera; family Pieridae; genus Colias; species Colias eurytheme. The sequence goes on from NC_143008.1 coordinate 2,331,701, forward strand.
CCAAGTACCAACGCTCTATATGTCACTTTTGAAACGTAAACTGCTATCTGTCAAAAGTGACGGATTGATGACAGACGCGGACGTATTTCAACAATGGGAATTTGGTTCGTAAAATAGGGTCATTGAGAGAAACACAAGCTAACAATAATAGTAATTGATAGCTTGATTTTGTGAAAAATGTTACCCGTAACGTCAGCTTTTCGAACATTATTTTGTTAGCCGCGCAATCGTTGCATAATACACTAGCTGTGCCCAGCGGTTTTACACGCATTGCTCCACTCGTATTGGTCTTAGCGTGATGATATATGTATAGCTTATAGTTTTCTTCGATCAATGGGCTATCTAATGCAGTAAGAATTTTTAAAATCCTAGTTCTTGAGATAAGCGTGGTTAAGCAAACAAACACTGCATTATAATATAAGTACAATTGCATAATGCATTAAATAATATTTAAAGTTAAGCTCTCAACGGCCGACGAAATGTACGTCTTTGACGGTTTACGAGTATTTAGATTATTTATGTGTTTCAAACAGCGCTAATGACGTCATAAACTGATCTTCTACGGACACGAGATTATTTATAATCCATATGGATTTAGGTCTTCTAGCTTAGGTTCTTTTTGTATAAAAAGAAACTAAGCACACGTGTCAGAAGTGAAACTTCTTTGGTAAGATTCGTTGCCTTACTCCATGACGTGACGGTATTGCCAGGTAATTTGCCGGTAATTTTACTCTTAACGTGCCTTAAGAAGTTTCACTTCAAAAATATTTATCTAGCAATCGTCTATCCGTCTAAAATGGTTTTTCTTCAACAATTTGAAGAATTTAATCAATGTCTACTCTTTAGTTTAGTATCCAACCCCCGACTGTAAAATTTTAATCGGAGTCCTTAATATATCGGCCATCACTGCTCATATTACTGAAAAATAAATACACCAATATTTATTTATCTATTCGTTTGTTAACAGACGAGCGGACGAGTGAAAAAAAATGGCCGACACCGACACAGAGACGACGCTGCCGAACGGCAACGCGACGCTGTCCGCGGAGGAGGAGGAGCGGCTGAAGCAGCGACCGGCTGATATTGATGCTGTGAGTATATTTGTATAATTTAAAACCGGGTAATAAGAGTGGTGTTTAGACGCAGTTTCACCAAGATTAAGTATATAGTAACTGCTACAGGGCTATAGAGCTCGTGCAGCCATAACATGAAATGGACGCCGAAATCGGCTAGGGAGGCATCAGCGTCATGCTGTAAAGAGCGATTTGACTTGAAAACTACTTGAGCGATTACAAAAATTCTGATGTAATGGCCCTTCAGGTCAAATTAAGCTTCATCGCGAAAGAAGAAGCACCTGTACGAGGTTAAACTTACGATCTGTGCACGTCTAATGTAAAACAATATCTGCTGTTATTTGGTTGGTGTGGAGACAACAGGGACAAACACACGATGCAACTGAACCTGTCATCAAATTAAGTTCGACGTTATGCTTTCTCAGTTAAACAATTTATTTTTCTTGCTGGCTGATGGCTGATCGCTGATGGAATTAATGAAGACTGCACATTTTACCTATGATACCTATGATATTACTTACCAAGAAATTACAATCACTTCATACGATTATACCTAATGTTCTCCTATTCTTGTCTTCAGGATGTCCGCGAGATGGAGCGACGCAAGCGCGTCGAAGCGCTAATGTCGTCGAAACTGTTCCGAGAGGAGCTAGAGCGCGTGCTCGACCAGCAGATGCACGAGGGTGGTGACGCGCCGCTGCTGCAGAGGATCCGTGAAATGGTGGGAGGACGGCTGCACACTGGCAGCTTGCGGGTGAGTGGCAGGAAACTGGTCTCTGTTGCATGTGTATTTGGGTCTAGATTGGGTTGTCGCGTCGACTAGCTAATGTGGTCGAAGCTAGAGCGCGTGCTCGACCAGCAAATGCATGAGGGTGGTGACGCGCTGCTGCTGCAGAGGATCCGTGAAATGGTGGGAGGTCGGCTGCATACTGGCAGCTTGCGGGTAAGTGATAATAAAGCACACAGTTATAAGATGAATCCATAATTCTATTGAACTAGTAAATCACCGAGGCTCAAGAGCCAGTAGCTTCTTCTAATTATGTTCTTAAAAAAATGAATATGTTCTAAATCAAAATCCTAAAATAAGCGGTATGGAGTTAGAATAAGATTTGTTCTTGCGATATGATCCAGTTGCACTTTGGATGTGTGTTTGTCTGATCGTCTGTTTCTAATGTAGTATTTTGACCGAAAAAATAGCTTACAACGTGTTTTGGGCATACTGAAAGTTTACGTTGCGAGATTCCTGTTATGCCACTCATAAAAATATACACGATGCATTGTGACATTCACAGAAAAAGCACATAACGAAATTTGTGTCTGACATGTTAGTCGCCCTCGACGCGCAATATGATTGTTAGAAAACTACATTAACACATACCTTGCCTCGTCATTCCAGGGGCCAACTTGTGTGCTCCCCATCAACGACATCCGAGGTATCGAGGGAGTCGGTTACGAGAAGGGAGAGAAGATCCTCCGCTGCAAGCTCGCTGCGGTCTATCGGCTGGTGGATCTCTTTGGGTGGACGCAGAGTGAGTTAATAATTGTGAAAAAAAAATGTGTGCGTGTACTAGTGTACACACGTAAGAAGTGAAACTTCTTAATAACCTTATTTTTCAAAAAATAATTTACTATATATGCAACTTTACAGAAATACGTCGAATCACGCGTGGTAGGGATAAGAAAAAGAGGCCGCGTAACGGAAAAATGTCACGCGTAATGAAAAAATGTTACACTAAATTTTTTTCCAACCCCGTTAAAGAAGTATCACTTCAAAAAATTATACCAATAACATATTTAGACAAAGTTGGAATTGACGCACAATAAAAAATTACACTCACATTCATGCTAGAAAAGTGTCCTAAGCAAAACTCTGCCTATGCGTGTTTTAGGCAGAGTTTTTTAATGAGCTATTAGAATAGATTTTGAACACTGCTACTAAGTAATAAGGGGTTAATTTCAATGGATGTTCTATACATGATCGTTTAATTAAATACCTAATGACAAAACTTTAGCTTTATAAATCATTGACATTGACATACTAAAATCGTACCCATTCAAAACTAATACTAAAATAAAAATTTCCAGGTGGCTTCAGCGGTCAGATCACCGCTCGTCTGAACACCGCAGTGGAACAAGTGCTGACCACACCACGTGGTATCCTCCCCCACGAGGTTACCGCTTCCTCGCTGGTGAAGGTTGACATGCAGGGGACTGTTGTCGACCAGGGGACGACCAACTTCCCTGTTAATGTTGAGGGTGAGTGTATCAAAGGGTAAAATTAGGATAAGTACGATACGTGGTTTAATATTTGGTGAGGTCCTTCCTCTGATAATCAAGGTGGCAGGGTATGGTTGTTGATTAGGTGACCAATTTTCCCGTTAATGTTAAGGGGTAGAATGGTTTTATTGGCAGGTAAAATATTAATAAGGTTTCTTTGTATACTGCCGCATAAAGTGTTAGCTTCTTCGCTGGTTAAGGTCGTCCTGCAGGGGACTGTCGTCGACCAGATGAACGATAAATTTCTCTGTTAATATTGAGGTTGAGTCTGCAAAATGGTAAAGCCACCTTAACATGGTAATTCTTCTTTTATTCATAAAGGTCACCACTGTAAACCTGCATTTGCAGTAATGTCTTCGACCGTGCATATTTAGGGTCTAATTATTTTATTTGGTACCAAATCTTCTTAATATACATATATAAATCTCGTGTCACAATGTTTGTCCTCAATGGACTCCTACCACTTAACCGATTATAATAAAATTCGCACACCATGTGCAGTTCGATCCAACTTGAGAGATAGGATAGTTTAAACATGTAAGTACCACGGGCGAAGCCGGGGCGGACCGCTAGTATAATTATATAATTAAAAATTTCATTTACTCGTAACACAATGTGTATAATTTTTTTAAACAACCACAAACGCATAGTTTTCTAAACATTTCCCCCATTTCCCGTCAGGTTTCTCGCTCCACGCCAGCGTGCACGCCGCCCGTCCGGACATACGCTGCGTGCTCCACTTACGCTCGCCGTCCGCGCTCGCCATATCGTCCACTAAGCGCGGCCTGCTCGCGCTCTGCGCGGAGGCGGCCACGCTCGGACAGCTCGCGTACCATCGGGTGCCGCTGGGTGAGTGTATACACACACACACATAAACACACATGCATGCACATACGCACGCATGCACGCACAAACACACGCACAAACGCACACACACACATACGCACACGCACACACATATTTTCACATCACACATACACAACGCGAAGCGTGTAGGTGTGTTCTATTCTCGAAAGACCGCCTTGTGTCAAATCCACGGCATAAAATAGTTGATAAACTCGAAATTAGATAAGATTATTGTTTGTTGGTCTGTTTGTTCCATCTAAAATCTTTTTCATCAAATCTATTGTTTAACGTGTCCATTTATCCTAAGGATGAGTCCTATTGTGGTGGTTGTTGGTGTTATAAAACTCCGAATGGTTTTAGGTATTAATTAACATTTTATGACAGAATTTCAAGTTTTAATCGTTCCCCATTCTATATTTATTTTTCCATTTTTTCTTTCCTAGTAAACTACTTTTTCTGAAGCCAATATTTTTTTTTTATTTTTGCTAAATAGATTCTTCTACTTTTTTATCTTACGGTTTCCTGTCAAGTTTCCTGTTTATAGTATAAAACGTGTGAGACATGCACTTTTTAGATTTGCCAAACTTTACAAATTACTCCAGCAGCCGCAATCTGTTGCTAATCCAGTCCCGTGTCCCAATCGCAGGTGTCCTCGACAACGAGGAGTGCGAGAAGCTGGTGCGCGCGCTGGGCCCGCACTCGAAGGTGCTGATGCTGAGCGGCGGCGGCGCGCTGTGCTGCGGCGCCACTCTCGAGGAGGCGTTCTACCAGGCCAAGAACCTGAACACCGCGTGCGACGTGCAGCTGCGGCTGGCCGCCCTGCCGCCCGACGAGCTGAGCGTGCTGGACGACGAGACCCGCCGCCAGGTGCGTGCCGCGGCTGGCCCACGCTGGCCCAGCCTCTCTGCCGCCCCACCAGGCCAAGAACCTGAACACCGCGTGCGACGTGCAGCTGCGGCTGGCCGCCCTGCCGCCCGACGAGCTGAGCGTGCTGGACGACGAGACCCGCCGCCAGGTGCGTGCCGCGGCTGGCCCACGCTGGCCCAGCCTCTCTGCCGCCCCACCAGGCCAAGAACCTGAACACCGCGTGCGACGTGCAGCTGCGGCTGGCCGCCCTGCCGCCCGACGAGCTGAGCGTGCTGGACGACGAGACCCGCCGCCAGGTGCGTGCCGCGGCTGGCCCACGCTGGCCCAGCCTCTCTGCCGCCCCACCAGGCCAAGAACCTGAACACCGCGTGCGACGTGCAGTTGGCCCACGTTGGCCAGTGATGGCCATAGTTGGTGAGCTGTTGCGCGCTGCTGTGGGTCGTTGCGCTGCTACTGGCCATTTTTGACCGACTTCAAAAAAAAGGAGGAGGCTATAATGTTGTGGGGTTGGTTATTGTTGGTCAATATTGGCCATAAGAATCGCCGTTTGTTACAAGCTGGCCAAACGTCGTCTGCAGATGGTGGCGCTTGCACTAGTCACAGTTGTTTTGTTTCTGTACATTTATAACCAAATGTCACTTTAAACTGTCATTACTCTATAAATAAAAGCCAAACTGACAAAACTGTGAAATAAGTTCGTTATACTATTCCCCAAAATGTTGCAGATATACGAGTCGACCCACAAACCGCCCGCGGACGAGAAGAAGTGGCGCGTCGGCGGCGAGGAGTTCGAGGCGCTGATGCGCATGCTCGACAACGCCGGGTTCCGCACCGGATATATATACAGACATCCGCTTATTAAGGTGAATACGACCATATTTATTAAATATATATATATATATATATATATATATATATATATATATATATATATATATATATATCTTCTCTTATATATAAAATTCTCGTGTCACAATGTTAGTCTGCATACTCCTCCGAAACGGGTGGACCGATTATCATGAAATTTTCTGTGCATATCGGGTAAGTCTGAGAATCGGCCAACATCTATTTTTCATATGTACCACGGGCGAAGCCGGGGCGGGCCGCTAGTATATATATAAATGAATCGCAAAATGTGTTGGTAAGCGCATAACTCGAGAACGGCTGAACCGATTTCGATAATTCTTTTTTTATTATATTCCTTGAAGTACGAGGATGGTTCTTATGTAGAGAAAACGTAAACATGTACCACGGGCGAAGCCGGGGCGGACCGCTAGTTAAAAATAAAATCATCAAATAGCACTCGCAAATGTCGTGATAGTGAAAATAATGAAACTATACCTAATTGTAAAAAGTAAATAAATAAATATTTCGGGACTATATTCACACACGGCACGATCTGATCCCATACTAAGCTTTCGCTTGTGTTATGGAAACCAGATGTCAGATAAACATACATATATAATTTTAAATAAATACTTATATAGGTATTATATGTAACACCCAGACACAGAGCAAATATCTATGTTCATCACACAAACATTTGCCCCGGGTGGGAATCGAACCCACGACCTGGTTTGGAAGGCAGGGCGACTACCAACCAAGCCAACCGGTCAGTCATTGATAAACTGTTTCTCCAAATCCATACTAATATTATAAATGCGAAAGTAACTCTGTATGTCTGTCTGTTACTCAATCACGCCTAAACTACTGAACCAATTTGCATGAAATTTGGTATGGAGATATTTTGATACCCGAGAAAAGACATAGGCTACTTTTTTAAAATTGCGTCATTTTCCCGGGATAAAAAGACGACGCAGTTTTCTTTGACTGCGCGGGCGGAAACCTAGTATGTGTATAAATGATTTAAACTTAATATATTTATGTATTTGCAGAACGATGTACCACGACCCAAGAACGACGTGGAAGTGCCTCCGGCGGTCTCCTCGCTCGGTTACCTCTTGGAGGAGGAGGAGCTTTATAGGCAAGGGTATGTGTGATTTTAGTTTGTTTATTTGTCATGAAAAAGTGTCGAAATACTTTATGTATTATGTATTTAATTAGTAACGAAGTGTATGTGTGGTTTTCAAATAATTTCAATTTTAAGTTGTGTCCAAAATAATAATTTTAAACGTGTGTTATTTAGCAGCAATAATTATGCTTTTTCAAAGAGAATAATTGAATTATCCCATGTGTGCAACATTTTTAATTCTTGCTCCGATCCTATTTGTGGCAGCGTGATGTTACAAATCTATGTACACACTATCAAACTCAGACTCAAACATTTATTTATTCAATTAGAATTCTTTTAAAAGCACTTTTAAATCGTCATTACGTATTATTTATAACATTTACCTTAACTTTTTATCTTAACTCAAGGCTGTACGGATTTTATTTACTTTTTATTTTGTTCGATTTATAACAAACACTATATAAAAAGTAAACTAAATAATAATATCACTTATCTTTTTTCCATTTGCATTTGTATAATTTTTCTTTTCCTCCACAGCATATGGAAGAAGGGCCACGGCAAGACAGGCGAGCGCACGCGTTGGCTGAACACGCCGAACGTCTATCAGAAGGTCGAGGTGCTCGAAACCGGTACAGCCGACCCGAAGCGGATCACCAAGGTAGAATACGTGCGGGTCGAGGCTGAGTAGGGGGTTGAAAAGGGGCTATGGGGGTCACGGGGGTTAGAAGGGGTCGTGGTGGGTTAGAAGGGGTCGTGGGGGTGTCGTGGGCTGGCGGGGTTAGGTTGGTATGTCTGTAAAGATGTGCGTGTAAATTGAGGCTGAGTAGTGAAATCAACCGTGACGGGGGTTAGAGGGGTCGTGGATGGTTAGAAGGGTTGAATGGTAGCGTGCTATTGACTGGCGGGGTTTGATCGGTTGGTTAGGTTGAGCACGCTCTGGCTGAATACATACTGGTTGCATCACAATAAACATAGTATAAACAGTATTTAAACTATAACAACACACGCTCATACAAATTTACGCATCGACTCGCTTGTATGTGTATGCGAGAGAGCCGTTTCGAACGTTTTCTATGGAGCTTCGATACTGTTCGTATTGTATTTACTGTAACTGAGATAGAAAAGTTGCGGGGACAAAGCTGAGTAGGAGATCATCATAGGGGTTAGTAGGGTCAAAGGGGGTTAGAGGGGTCAAATTGGTTGCGGGATAGGGGTCGTAGGTAAGCTTGTAGTGGAGCTAGCTTACAATATAGGTGGGCTTGTGCTGGTTAGGGGGGAGAAACATTAAAATATCGAGTCCAGTATAGACTTGCATTCGATAATCATCTATTATACACCTCTAATAGAAAACTAATAAAATAATTATTTGAATAACTATACACAGAAATATATACATAGATAGACACAGTAGATTTCTAATTATAAAACATTGTCCCTCTAAATGCGTAGATATCTAGAAAATTCGATAAAGATGTAGGCTATATATAAAAAGAAATCACATTTAAAAATTATTTACGCACAATTGAGCGCTTTTTTTTTTCGACGCCAGCCCACGGTTGTCATGGAAACCAAATTGTTTTTTTTTATTTTCTTTTTTCCTAGATTATAAGTGGCCTATTAACCAATTGTGTATTTTTATTGGTTTTAAAAGAGGAATGTTATTTCAATTATTTATATTGTTTATTTTTTTGCGCGGGAAATAAAATGAATTAAAAGTGTTGTGTGCCACAGATAATTGTATTATTTGAGTGTGAAGTTTTAACAGAAAAATATGATAAACATTTTGCCTTTAAAATATAGAAAGAATTGTTCATATGGTGAAAATATTGAAATAAAAATAATTTTAATGAATAAATAAATAAATTTATTTAAAAATATATTTTGCGTAAAAAATAGCATTCCTCTTTCATATATTAATCAATTATGTTAAAAAAATCGTGTTTTTTATTTTTTCTAACCTAAAATTTAAGTCGAAATGTGTTTTATAATATATTGGAAAAGTCATAGTCGCATTTATTATCTATAAGTAATTTCTTGGTTGTATATTTTATCGGAAAAAATATAAATGTTATAGTGTAATCTTATTTATGTCTATTTGAATTAAAATGGTATATTTATATATGAAAAGGTATTGGCAATCTCTATACTTGATGTTTCTTATAAAATAGTATGTTGATATAGTTGTCTCTTTCTTTTGAAGAAATTGCTGTGTTAGAGCGAGACCATGCTAAGGTGGTCTAGTTTCACATAAAAGATTACCTAACACTTATTGTTTAGTACGTTATGCTATTCACAAAAAAAAATATCATGAATACAGAATTTTGAAAATCTTAAACTTTTAAAAAACCTACTTTTATTTATGTTATCATACGAATATCTTAAATCTTTAAGGGCTGATTTTTCAATCCTTGGTTAAAACTTATTCATCGAATAACGTATTAAACTACCATTTCAAAAATGTATTCTAATTGTCCGTATATGACAGTTTATAGGTGACATTTTAAAATGTTCGTGTAATACTTTATTGGACGGATAAATTTTAACTAAGGATTGAAAAAGGCCCTAAAAACAGCTAATAGCTAAAGAGAGATTTTTTAATTTGAAAAGGAATTGCTATCACACATATTTCGATACAAAAGAAAGAGACAGATGAATATCTCTATATTTTATAATAACGTTACTCTACTAATGAAAGAAGTTAACAGTTTCGCTTCACATATAATAAAAGCTAGGGCTGCCACTGCCTACAATAAAGAAAGAAAAAAAGCTAGGGTTGCCACTGCCCATCGTATTTATAAATAGCGTAGGGCTGCTAACATTCCTTTTATTTATGTATAACATCCTAATAGTTCGCTCAAATATTACGAACGATTAAATATTATAATGTTAAGCGTTTTCCAAATACATATATTATTTTTTAGTGTAAAAACGCTCGTGTGTGCGTTTGGTTTATGCGTTCGGTAAATCTCTTACAAATCTCTTTAAAAGTAATTAATATAGTTTACAATTAACTAATAATAATAATAGTTTAAAAAAACTAAAAAACACGCTTTTATTTCGGTTTTCTATAAAACGCGTGTTTTTTATTTTTTTTTTTAACTATTATTTATTTTATCAAATTAGTGTATTGTCATCGGTCCTAAATAAATCTACAAAGTTTGAACGAAATCTGGCCGTTTAAAGTGGGTCAAAATCGCGCCCAAAGAATTCGGTTACAAACATACAGGTGAAGCTAATATAAAGCGTGTAAAAACTACACTTCTCATGAGTTTTCATGAAAATATTGTATTCTTATCTATCGTTGATAAGTGTACAAAGTTTGAATTAAATCTGTCCGTTTAAAGTTGGTCAAAATCGAGTCTAAAGGAGTCGGTTACATACAAACATAGAGGTGAAGCGTGTTTTCACTATGTTACAATCATACATAGATAACAAATGTCGTCTTTGATAAAAACATGTTGTGTGGTTTTATGAAACCACGGTAAAAGTGAAACTTAGGCACAAAATTATCGTATTTGTACGATAATATCGTACGGTTCGACCGTCACGCGACATGCGCTACACAGAGCAAAAAGTTTGAGACGATGTAACAAAAGTTTCATTCGTATGTTATAATGAGTATAATATATGTTAATGTTAGTTTATCTACTGATATGTAGAATTTTGACGCACTTTAAACGGACAGATTTAATTCAAACTTTGTACACTTATCAAGGATCGGTGACAATGCAATAATTTCACGAGTTTATCTTATTCAAGCGTGTTTCTCTAGTTTTAAACTATATTTATTATTTAATGTGCTATAAATTACACTTTTGAGCCAATAAGAGATTTGTAAGAGAACAAGAACATTATATTCGCTTTCAAAATATTGTGCTTATAGATTCTATGAATTAATAAATATTAATGGTATAAAAACAACTAGTTTTCTATTCTTTTCGACGCACTCTGATGAAATGCTTTTGAAGTTAATATATAAATAAACGTGTTTTTGTGTGTTTGTGTGACTAATAAAATAATATTTTGCAGTGGGTCGACGCAAACAACGAAGAGGTACTGTTTAAAATAATTTGATATTATTATAAAAAAAAACTATCTCTTCACTTTATAGTTTAGGGGCTCGCTGTCGGATTGTTTGAGTCATGTGATTTTTGAATTGCTGTTAATTATTATTTATTATTGATTATTATAGATAATCTGAATTCGTGGTGTGATGAATTATTATTATTATTGTGGTATGGGGCAGGTTTTTACCGTATTTCAGTGATTTTTCTAAGAAATGAGAATAATACGTCAAAATTCAAATTCAAATTAATTTATTTGCCAAAAAACATGGTATACAGAGATGTTTGCACGTGATAGAATTTTTGCTGTTTATAGGAATCGAACCGAAATTGGTCAGTTACTTAAATTAGTTCTTAATATTTTATGGTTGATAAAACTATTGTGAACTGAGTTTTTTTTTGTTATCATTGACAATCTAACTTTTCAGGTAAGTTTAATATTGACACTAAATATCTTTTATTGTATGCACATAAGATAATTATTATTTTATTGCACTAAGTTTCTCTAATATCTTAAATAGCATCATACATGCACACGCATCGTTCATTTTTTTCATCGCAAATGTTTTTCATGTAATTGTTTTATTAAAATAATAAGAAATAAATTATAGAGAAAATACACATTATATGCGGTATTCATGGAATTTATGTTATTTACCCGTTTTCACCACGAATTCAGATTGCTTTCATTAAATACTGAAAATACTTTTTTTTAGAAACGAATAAATCTGTAATAATAACTGACAGTGATTCTAAGAATTGGCAATGCTAAGACTCAAACTAAAATAATAATGTCTTCTTTATGTAGTTAGATTAATACAATAATTATAAAATCTTTGAAATGTATCTATCTGGGAGAAAGAGAGGAATATATTATGATGATTTCATTAACTTAGTTTTAATATAATTCCAAATATAATTGATCCTCATATATTTTCCTAACTTTCGTTACTAAAACTAATGTATTTACGCTTTCGTAAAAATGTTATTGTCTTCTGTATTTATACAAAAATGTTAATGTTATTTTTTTGTTAATGTTTTCATAAGTTACACTTGACACTTGTGATAAGATGACATAAACAATCCGACGGCGAGCTCTCTATCTATCTCTCTTACGGTCCTAAGTTAATATAGTCTAGGGGCTGTATCTAACATTCGGGTCTCTCACGTTGCGTCAACTCCTTACATTATAACACGTGTCATAAAAGTATCGAATTAAAACCTCTCGTGCCATCCCTAAGTGCGAGTGAGACAGCTTAAGAACTAAACTGCGAGTGCGAAAGGGACGACGCGAGTGTGTCTCGATTCGATCATTTCATGGCGCGCATTAACATTCAAACGCATTTCATTAACACCCCTGGTTGCCATCGAGGTTGTACAGTGTAGGAAGGGTACGAATTGGTCGAATTGTTGCCATCCTTTACTCCCCTGTTCTTTGAAGTGAAACTTCTTTAGGCGCGTTGAGAGTTAAATTTCAAGGTCGCGTCTCGGCAATACCGTCACGGAGTAAGGCGACGATTTTGGTATCTTCTAATCTCGCCAAAGAAGTTTCACTTCTGACACGCTCTTTTTTGTTTTACCGTTTATCCCGTTTCGCTTGCATGCGGATAATTATAAATACTGTACTGTACACGCTCGATGTTGCCAGGGTGGCTTCGCTTTGATTTTTTCGCAATTTTCTCCAATTTTTTCGCAATTCTCCCCACTTTTTTGCAAATCTCCCCACTTTTTGGCAATTTCTCCCATCCCCACGGCAACATTCAACTAATTTGACCCTTCCGTACGCACAGTGGGTGCAAGACGGCTCGCCCGCGCACTCCGGTACGCCCGTCAAGATAGACACGCTACAGTTTGTGCCGAAGAACACGAACCCGAAGGAGTTTAAGCAATTGCAACAGCAGGTTAGTTATCTTTTGATTTGGGATGGTGGATATGAATGTATGTCATAATTGCCATCTGTCAAAGCTCGATAAATAAGCTAAAATAAAAAAAAGATATACTTATGTACATATTTTTTTTGTATTTAAAATTCTATTATTTTCAAAATTCTTCCAAATCGGTGCTGTAGCTTTAATGTGAAAGCGAAACAAACATACAGAATGGTGGAATCTTTATGTTTTAAGTTGTAATGTTATGTTTCAATACTGAAATCGTATACATATTTACGAAATCAATTTTGTGTTATGGCGGAATGGTGACTTATCAAATTTCACATGTATTGCATGTTGGATGGTTTCACCAAATATGTTAAATTTGTTTTGTAGGTACTTAAATTTGCATGATCTGATTGTGTTAAATTTGATTGTAAAAGCCTACAACAAAGAAGCAAATATTATCAAAATCGGTGTAGCACTATTTGTAATGTCTGATTACAAGCTTATTATTTGTATGAATTGCTTTTTAGATTTGTGCATGTCCTGTTGTCACTTGTTAGACGATCCTATAATTTTCTAGAGTTTTAAATAAATCACTGAATTTGGTATTTTGCACATCTCTCTTTGAAATAGATATTGCATTTGATCACGCATGCGTACATTACAATTCAGATATCTATCAGCCATCAGATGAGATTGCTTCTTGAATTATTGCTTCCTGTACAATAAAATAAATAAAAATATATACTAAAATAACCTAAAAACGCGTATAGATCAAAGATAATCGTCGTGCGGACAAGATAAGCGCCGGTCCGCAGTCGCACATACTCGAGGGTGTGACTTGGGATGAAGCTGCCAAGCTGGTTGGTGAAGATGCCGCCAACACGCACACTGGGGACCATGTGGTGAGTTTGAGTTTGAGTTGGGGAAATTTGAGTTAGGACGAATAGTTATAGGTGAACTGGTGTCTTTACCCTTCTAGAAACTAGAATGACTTGAGTTCGTACCGCGTGTCTAGCTGAAGATACGATACTCGTCTAAAGAGGAAATCTTTAAATTTAATTTTTTTTTTATTATAAAAAAGTGAAGTCCCATGTTCCCAAGTGGGGTAAGGGGCAGATGCATTGTTCATACATCTGTTTCACTGTTTTTAATTTTTCTTTGATTATAGTGTATACTTAAAAAATTTCCAAACTTATGCCTATTTCACACTCTCGTCCCCAACAGGTGCTAATGGGCGCCGCATCGAAAGGCATAATCCAACGCGGCTACCAGCACAACGCTACAGTGTACAGCGCGCCTTACGCACGTAATCCGTTCGACCACGTGACCGATACCGAGATTGATGAGTACAGACGCACTGTGGAGAGGAAGCAGAGGAGCGAGTGTGAGTGCGGCTTTATAATAATTAATAACTAAGATTGGGTGTGGCAGGGGGAGTGTGTGAGAGGGGCTTTAGAGAATTGGGTGTTGAGATATAGACCACGTGACTGACACGGAGATTGATGAGTACAGACGCATCGTGGAGAGGAAGCAGAGGAGCGAGTGTGAGTGCGGCTTTATAATAACTAAGATTGGGTGTGGCAGGAGGAGTGTGTGAGTGCGCCTTTATAGAACTAGGTGTTGAGATAACGACCACGTGACAGATACCGAGATTGATGAGTACAAACGCACTGTGGAGAGGAAGCAGAGGAGCGAGTGTGAGTGCGGCTTTATAATAACTAAGATTGGGTGTGGCAGGGGGAGTGTGTGAGTGGGGCTTTAGAGAATTAGGTGTTGAGACTTGAGATATCGACCATTGTAATATTCCAGACGACACCGACCTGTCCGAGTCGGAGGCGATCAGCGCGGCGCAAGTGACGTCACCAGCCAGCCAACCCTCCGAGACCGAGGAGGAGTCGCGGGATGGTAATATACATACATACATACATACACGCAAACTGATAGACACACATAAGTCACAATACATACAAATACAAATACTTAAATACTAGAGCAACACAAATACATATACAGGGTGTAATCGTTAAGTGTGCACAAGCGATTATTCCGTAACTATTGCAGATATCAAAAAACTTTAAACTGATATCGAAAGTACTTAACCTAATAAGTAAAATGGCCATAATATTTTTTTAAAAGATATCTGTAATAGTTACGGAATAATCGCCTGTGCACACTTAACGATTACACCCTGTATACACACTGAAAGACAACTACACGAGTAAATGACAAAATACGCATACACGTAAGCAAGCACGTATACACACGAACACATGAGCACACATATACCAAAGACATGAGAAAGAAAACGTACATAAACTCATTTACACATACGCACACAAATACGTTGATACACACACACACACTCACACACTGAGACCCACGTCAGAAAATACAAGAAAAAGCATCGAGCACGCACAAATATTTAACATACTGAAGACATAGTTATAAATACATGCACACACGCACAGATAAACGCAAAAAGACAATACACGCATACATGTACTATACTTAAAACGCGCACTTTTAGGTTCACACAAATACAGTTAAACGAAACATTGAATAAACATGCACGCACACACACAACAACCTATACAAACAATAATATCTATTCGAAACTTTAAAACATATTTAAAAGAAAATTCTTAATAACACATTATTTTCTTTTTGTAGAACATCGCGTCCTAAGAATAGAAACTAAGCAAGTGCCAGTTAGAAGCCAGCCAGAAGTGGTACTCAGCGATGGTAAGTTTTGAGCATTTTTTTTGTATATTTTGACGGATTTTTTCAAGTTTTTTTATATGTATTGTTTGATATTTATGCATGTATTTATTATGTAATATGTATTTAGCATGTATAGTGTTATTTTTTATATGTAGTTCTTATCTTAGATTTTTGTAAAATTGTTGAAAAAACCTTTATTATATTTATTCGTTCCTATTATTATTGTTTACAATAAAACCTTGCATTTATTTTTACTTTCAAGATGAAATGTATTCGATAATTAAGATTATATAGAAAATTTTCGAAATTGTTGCATCTACTGTATATTAATATTACACATTTTTTTTAAATATTTTTTATTATTTTGAAAATATTTTACAATTAGTTTGGATTAGTTTCAATCATCTATTTGTGATATGATATTCCGTTTAGCAGGTCATTCTAAAATATTCTACATTATGGAATGCTTTTGAATAGAATAGAATATTCTAGACTATCATGAAATTAAAGTTCCAGAATAGTGTTATATTTTTATTCTCAGTATTAATATTTTTAGTTAAAATGGAGCTCTCTTTTTTGTACGTTAAGCACTATTCTGAAATGTTACAAAATGGTCTAATATGTTATAGAATCCCCCAGAAGGTTATAGAATGGCCTAGAAGGTTATAGAATCCCCTAGAAGGTTATAGAACTCCCTGGAAGGTTATAGAACTCCCTAGAAGGTTATAGAATGCCCTAGAAGGTTATAGAACTCCCTAGAAGGTTATATAACTCCCTAGAAGTTTATAGAACTCCCTAGAAGGTTATAGAACTCCCTAGAAGTTTATAGAACTCCCTGGAAGGTTATAGAATGCCATTGAAGGTGACAGATAGAATATAGTGGAATGTTTCTAGAATGTTTTGCAATTTAGTGGAATGTTCTAAAGTTTAGTGGAATCTTCCAGAATGTTAGTTATGCATGTTTTTGAACACGTATTTAATTTCCATTTGTAGCGGAAACGACCGATTTCTTGTCCGCCGAACGTGAGCACGCTGACAGGACTAGAGGTTAGTTTTTATAATATAAGTGTGTGCGCCGAGCACACGTATCAGAAGTGAAACTTCTTTGGCAAGATTCAAAGATGCCAAAATCGTCGCCTCACTGCATTTGGTGACGGGATTGTCATTACGCGAACTTGAAATTTTACTCTCAACGCGCCTAAAGAAGTTTCACTTCAAAAATGCATTTTTTGTACTTGAAAAATATATTTTTGAAGTACATTAAAATACTCGGTGTTGTAAATATGGAATTGGAATAAATTTGCCTGATTGATTGACTCATTTATTTTCAAAATAAGTAGTAAATTGTACGAAAACCTTCTTAACAGTTATAGTTCTTCTTTTTGTTATCTATGGCCTTCCCTATCTCTATAGAGACGTATTCTAACAAGTTAAAGTTCCATAAAAAATAACTTTTGCTGGTTTTCTGTTTACATTTTGCAGTGAATTTAGATGCATGACTAACTTAAAATAAATATGTTTCTGTTTTTGAAAATAAATGGGTGAAATTAACTATAATATTTGAATGGCACTAGCATGGCACGAAGCATGATCTGCTAGCATATTTTATTGATGCATGCTATGCTATAACTTTAATTTTATTTGCATTTTTGAAACTGTAAACCTATTGTGATATTTTTAGGAAACAAATATACTTACATGAACAGTTAAATGTCTTGATGATGTTCAACTTGCCAAGAAATGTTGATTTTTATTGAGGAAAGTTTTGTGTCGTACGATTCGTACATCTATTTATTATAATAGACAGGTGCGGTGGTTTAAAAGACAATTATTTTTGTATTTCTTACCCATCAATAATTTGATGGATCTCCTTCTACAACTTACTTGTGCCTTGTAAGGCCTAACACTGTTAGAAACTCCAAAAAGAAAGCATTTTCACGGGTGGTGTAGCTTAGCGTAGCGTTAAAGTCTTTAATTTCTAAAAAAATAACTCGTCAAAGATCGCGACCCCAACCTACTGTCCGACGACGAAGTCTTCCTCGACTCTTCATCCCTCCCCTCGGGCGTGACGTCACCAAGCCTATCAGTGGTGACGTCACCGAACTTGTCAGTTGTGACGTCACCGAGCGCGTCAGTCGTGTCGCCGCCGCCGCAAGAGCAGCACGTGATTGTGCGAGCGCAGTACATGCCCGTACAGCAGAGTGTGGGAGGTATGGGGGGTGTTTAGGGGAGGAGGGGGGGTCAAATGTGTTTGTTGCTTTGTTTGTTCAGCAGTCTGTTTGAGATATGGGTTTCAGGGAGGAAAAGATATTGTATGTTCAGTGTATGTTCAGCGATCTGTGATATAGATAATTTGTTTCTTTGTCAACTCAACTGGTTGTTCGAAGCTGGGGAGGGCGCAACGATTGTTGGATATTGTGTCCTCTTAAGCTGTCTGTTTCTCAAATGGTGAAGGTTTTCAATATTGTATTGACTAGCCATCGTTTAAAATTCGCTTGTTTCTTGAGGATAAATGCATCTATTTACGTTTTCTTTTCTATTTAATATTTTATTTTCTACTAATGCCAATTGTGTTTTTTTAATGTTTTATTTGTACTTATACCTATTCTTGCTTATATTATTACCGATACACACTATAATATAAGGAATAAGAAGTATGCTTATATGCACATGATATAGTACATATTAAGTAACAAGAACAATCTAGGAAATTAATTTTCCTTGTAAACTAACGTTTATATTTAAAAAAAAAAAATTGAGATGCTTAAAGATCAAAAGTACTCTCGTTTCACATCGTGTTTTTAATTGTTTAACCAGCCACTCGCGCATTTTTATATTATCTAAAAGATATTACCTGGACTGAATCTAGTTACTTATACTGTATCCTACTAAAGATGCTTGCTCACCGCTTGATCACTAACCTCTCCATGCAGGTACTCTAACAGAAATAACTAGCGAAGTTCACAAACGCCCCTCGCATAGATTCTCACGAAGCCCCAACTTCAATAACGTTATGCGAATATACGAACCTCCAAAATGTAAAATGAACTTGAATCAAAGACTCATCGCGTCCAATGATAATGCTCTCGCTTTGTACAATCCCGACACTAGCAGCCGTACTAGCTCCATTTCGATACAATCGCTCGATTCGGATAGATCTAAATATCAATTACGCACTCGGTCCTTGCCACATAAGAGAAGCGTGGACGCCAATTGTCTATACAGAACTAGGTCGCACAGTAGTTTTATTAATTCGTATATAAAAGACCCGGAACCGATGCATTTTCATGTGCCCAAGTGTAATAGTTGTGGAGCTCTTAGCAATTGTTATGCGTGGGAGATACCCAAAATTGATCCTAGGTACAAGCAATACGGTGCCACATATTATTCTATAGATAATATACCCCAAAAGGTATCAGATAGCGAGCCAAACGCTAAGTCGAAAACTGTAAAAGCAAAGAAAGGTTTGATTCCAGTACTTAAGTTGCAAAATAATGAGGAATTTGTCGAAAGCCAAGAATTTACAGAAGATAACTATTTTGACGATATAGGGAATAGTTTTTCTGAATCACGAACTGTGATAGAAAATAATGACCACAGTTTTAATGAATATGACTTAAATACAGATGAAAAGAGTGATGAAAAAAATTCTCAAAGCGTTTATAGAGCAGAGTGTGTTAACGTAGAAACTGATACATTCACTGAAGATCTTAACAACAATACATTGGAATCAGTTGAAGGGGAATACCATAGCTTTACTGACGAAATGGATTTTGAAGAGGTTGCCTATGATAGTCCAGTTAGAGATTTAGTGGAAAAAGATATAAGAGATTATTCCGTACCGATTAATTTCTATTGCGACGACTATACCAGGAAGGATAGTCCGAGAACGTCGCCGTTGAAGAAAAAAGATATTCCCAAACAAATTGTTTTGGAACCTATACTGGAAGAATCGAAAAGTTATGAAGACACAAGTAATGATAGTAAAAAACTTGAATGCAAAGATACGTCGCACAGTATAGAGGTGCATACAGAATTAGTAGATGATAAAACAATGGATGATAATCACGTTAAAATTGACGAAGAAGTCTCTAATAAGTCGGATTTTGACTTTAAACGCCCGTCAGATGTATTGAGAAGTGCATTTCAAGAGAACGCAATATGTGAAAATGATGAAAGAGACATGAAATCGAGCTTTGAAATAACTTCCAGCTCTAGTATTGCTATTGCAAGTTTCGATTCAACAGCCGAGTTTGAAAAATATGAAATTATAAGCGACCTTATTGCAATTATATTAAATGGTATTGATTTTGAAATTTTAGAAAAGAAAAGCATTCATATTGATTCTAAAATAGAAATGCCTGATACAGAAACTGAATTAAATACACCTCCAAGCGAAACAGTAGATGAAAATGTTTCTTTTTCTATCACAGATCTAGTGAAAAATATTGAACGTAATGTAAATGAAGCTCCTTCGATCGATATAAGCAATTCGTATATGCATAATTCTGTCAAAATAGCTGAGGCTGTACTTTACTATATGTTCAATAGAGCTATTGGTATAAGCATTAGTCGAAATAAGACGAATAAGATTACTAAATCTGTAGTTACGATAGTTGATATCGAAGATATATTGTTTACAACATCCCGTGATTGGATTAATCTTTTCGATGCATTTATATGTAAAGCAAGCAATGAAAATCTTAAAGAAATAGTTGCTGATACAAAATTTAAAGAAATAGAGTGTGATTGTAAATTTAATGTAAGTGAATTTCAAGAACTGGATAGTTTAAAACATGGTATCCCTCTCTATCTGGACAATATCGGTTCAAATACATCAGAAAGCAATGAAGAATTGCAATTCGAGTATGAAAACGATGATCAAGAACGATATCGTAATTATAACACCCCACATGAAGATAACGTTGAAAGATCTGTCGAAAACGACAGTCACGACTTAAATTCAGGCTTCATTAAAACTAATAATGACGTTGAAAATAACACTTTTGATATTGCATCCGATGTAATCTGTACTTTACTCGAGAAATCACTTTTAGAAACAAGTTTCGCTTTAGAAAAGAGCACAGCACCAAATATATCGTTAAATGAAACGTTCGTTTTGGACGAGAAGGAAAAAATGAACGAGGCCTTCCTCGATTCAGAGTACAGTCGATCGTCTACGCCTTGTAATGATAGTGTCTTCGAAGTGTGCACAGAGTCGCCAATTAAATACATTGACAGTATGTATGAAAGAGATGATTCGATACTGGGGTCTCCGTTTATCAAGAAAACTCAAGTGCTACCTATGTCGCAGACTGTACACAGGGGTGGTATCAAATATTGGGTGTCCTTCACAGATGATACAATCGAAACAGAACATCGAAAATCGTTTAAGAAATTCGATGAGGATACACTACCTAGTTATTTAGTTGTTAACTTCGATTCTGATAATATTGAAGAATTAGATAAATCAAATCGTCGAAGTGTTTTATTAGAAGATAGTGCTGTTAATGAATTTTCAACTGAAACCTATTCAAAATATGATAGTTGTGAATCGGAAGCGATAGTTGATAATTTACCTTCGAATAAGGAGAAATTATTATACGATACAAAATGTTGTAGTAGACGATTGGCATCCAGCTGGCCGCCGTTGCATGACACTTTATTTTACCGCATTATAAGCAATTTTAGAATGACCGAGAGCTTTGATTCGAGCGATTTGAGCTATACTAGATTTGAGAATAGTCTGTGATTGGTTGGAATGACGTTGGATCGACCAATAGCGTGTTTCAATTCAAATGGTGCAATTCTATTGGTCGATAGCAATGATATTATATGTAAAAAGGTGTAGATGGGTTACCAAAATAACATTCGATCTTAAAAAATGGCACACACGATTAGACGATAAAGTGAGATAGCATGATTCATTTATTGTGAGCGAAAGAGACAATTGCAGTAAATTGTGGCCAATTAGCTACATTTCAACATACTAACTTTTAGCCTATCTTAACCTTTCTACTTATAATATTGTTCGATACTGTAGGCTACAGTTTTATGAATCTTATAAAGTATGAAATAATTTTAATATCTACCTTTTAATTTGTTTTTTAATTTTAAATGTTGCTACTAATTGTATAATTTAAGTGATTTAACGGATTTTAAATCATATAGATACAGTTAACCAAAATATATCCTGTTTCTTGTGTTATTTTAAATATTACATATACTAATATTATTTGAGATGATTTTCGAGCAAAAACAATTAATTTTCCTTTTTTATATTTTTTAAAAAGAAATAAATATGATTTAAAGTCCGTTTGGTTTTTGTCTATGTGTTTATGTTTGCTTGCATTTTATTTCTGTGATGTTACTTTATGTTCTAATAAACTTATGCACGCTTTGTCCTATTTATTTTTTGCTAACCACTGTTTATTTGTTGCTGTTTCATTCTGTTGTATACACTTATATGTTTGTGGAAATGAGAAAGCTATATCCTTTGCTTTTGTGTAATAACTGTAAGACAGTAAAAGCATTTACAATATATTATAAATATATTTTTTATAATATTCGAAGTCTTTGGTTAATAAATATAATAAATAAATAAATAAAATCTTTATTTGAATTCATACATTAATATGTTACAATAGATTGGGGTTCAGGCCCCCTTACTAGGTATAATCTGTATTAAGGGGACCTGTTCCTTCATGTTATTGTTAAAAAGATGTGGATTCGATTCCCAATGCTGTTAAAAATGGCGTTTTGTAAAATATAAATCATGTTAAAAAGTTTGTACAATAACAAATGACAACAAACTGCTTTTACTAAATGTTTAATGCTTGATGTTTCTGAATTCTTAATTATCTTGTTATTTATAATTTTGTTGCTAAGAAAAATTTTAACGCACGTTACTATGACATTATAATATAAGATTGGTGAAAGTTTGCACGACAATATCGCATGATTTACTAACACAATAAAGGGTAAGTTAAGATATGTTTAACATAATATAATATTAAAATTTTAAATATGTAAATTCATTTTGTGACCAATCAATTTGAATATTCTTCTTATTTTTACTCATTTTAAATAATTAAATTCAGTAAACATTTAATTTCCCAATTATGATAGATTTTTGAAACAGGAGAAACCATTTAATTTTTATTATCATAATAATTTGTAAGTAATTTCTCTAAAAATCTCACTAAGTTATCAAATGTAACTAAAGTAAAAATTCATAACAGTATGTTGCCAGTATATGTATAATAAAATTAATGTAATCTTTAAATGTTTTCAGGTGAGCACACCCTCAACGGCGACCACTCTGACGCGCATCAGAGCACCTTCTCGCATAGCAGTAAAGAGGTGGGTTTCACCATCGTCCGATTTGAAAAAATATTTCGGTATTAGATAGCCCAGTTATCGAGGAAGGCTTATAGGCTATATATCATCTCGCTAAGCCCAAAAGGAGCGTAGCACTGCGGGTAAAACCGCTGAGCATAGCTAGTATACTTATAAATTCAATAAAGGATATATTATTTCATTTATTTATTTTTTAAAACAATATTTTTAAGAGTTGAGTTGTTTATATATTGTGTACTATTCCAGGGGTCACCTTCAAAGGAGGTCTCGACGGAAGACTCCCCCAAGAAGGACAAGAAGAAGAAGAAGGGCCTCCGGACGCCCTCCTTCTTGAAGAAGAAGAAGGAGAAGAAGAAGGACAAGTCCAGCACGCCGCAGCCAGCTTAGAGGTGATTAGAAATAGCAGATGACGGAATTTAAAGGCTTTTTAACGCGATTTTAAAGGTTTATTCGTGGATTTAAATCCGTAAGCGTATTTGTAATAGTAATATTCAGTTGAGAGTTCAGGGCTGAAACTCTAGACTGGGCCTTACAAGTGTCAGAATCGCCAAGGAATAGAAACTGCTATCGCTAATTACTGACATAAGCTTCAACCTTCGGCAAAACATCACACGCTTATCGCTATGATTTTATTCCTTAGCGTTTGCTATTTGTCTCGGCCCTCTGGGTAGATAAAACTAAGTGAAATTAGACAACAAAGATCTTATTGAGTTTTTATATAGACAATAGAAAAGAAATGTTTACCTTTACACCTTTTTAGTCATACCTAATAAACTTGGTTACAGATTTTTACGTGATTTAAATTTTGTGAGATTTCGTTAATTACAGCCTCTAAAGCAGATACGTCCTTGTTCTGTTATGTTGCTTTATATCGGTGAAAATATTATCAAAATCGGTTCGGTTATTTATGAGACACATACTAATATAAACTCAAAACTTTTCATTGTTTATATTGATTGTTTAATATTTTTGTTTACAGATAAAATTGACAAACTACACTGCCATCTCGCTTTCAAAATACTTGTAATGTTAAGGTTGGATCCACAACACAGCCGATAAAATGAGTTTTGCTTGAATATTCCCATTTTTTACGTGTACCCACCTATTTGGCGGCAAAAAGCCTGCGCCTAGGGCATCGCTTGCGCGTCTGCTCGGAACTGTAGCGATTTTTTGTATTTTAGCATGGCAACACTACGGTCTATAGTCTGTGGTAGCAATGACAGATGTCAGTTTGACAGGTGACAGTTTGTGCTGTCATTTAATGAAGTGTCAGATTGCAAAGAAATGAAATTTTAATGACTGTAATGAACTACGATAAATCAACTACGATAATACTACAACAAAAAATCTGATGCTAATTTAGGTCTTTTTTGACCAAATCAAAATATCTACAAATAAAACTGTTTTTCTATAAATAAAAAGGTCACAAAGTCGAAAAAAATGCAAAAACGTGTTCAGTTCCAAGTAGAGTTAGTAACTAAGAGCTATTTAACGCAGAATTTTGTATTTATTTGAAAAGAAATGAAATCAGCGAAACAAAATTAATTCTTATGACTTGCCAAGCGTCTTATGATGTTGATATTTTAAAATTTTCGTTAAAATAATTATAATTTGAAGTTGTCCGTACATTTTGAGCGTAAAATTAAATACTCAATGGAATTCCTATATTTAAGAAATCATTGTTTTTTTT
Source organism: Colias eurytheme (assembly GCF_061535395.1). Classification (NCBI taxonomy): domain Eukaryota; kingdom Metazoa; phylum Arthropoda; class Insecta; order Lepidoptera; family Pieridae; genus Colias; species Colias eurytheme. Next base: position 2,356,447 of record NC_143008.1, read on the forward strand.
AATTAATTTGATGGATTTTATTTTTACTTTAATATATTGTTGTTACATATGAAATCGTTATTCGATTCGAATCAATCAAAATAATCGGACACTTCTTTTGGTGCATTCTGTACGATAATTGTATTTTTTTATACTAGCATGTAATGCTTTTAATGTCGGGGTTGCCCCCCTTCGCCATTCGTGCTTTTAAAAATGGCCACCCAATATATTCCCGCAAAAATTAGCGGTCGTGTACTGAGTCGCCATTACAAAAATTAAATATAATATTATAGCACTATCGATGTATATTTAAGATTTTATCGGCTAGCCTACTTTGGTAGATTTTTTAAATTATTATTTTTTGTTTATCGACGTGATTGATTCAACATGGCGGGAACTAACCACAGAGTAACGAAACATTTTTAATTACGCGCCATGATTTGACAGTCCGCCTGTATTTTACGTACACGACAAAATAAAAAAATAAATAGTAAAAACAAATGTCAAACCGCCATGTTGTAAAAATCATTATATTACAGTACACAGTAATTAATTTGTTGTTACTTCGATAGTTTTTAAACGAGAAATTATATTTTTTTTTCTATTTTTTACTTTTTTTTTTCGTCTGGGTTTTATCAATTTGACATTACCTAGAGTTAAGTCTAGCGTTGTTAAAATGACAAGTTGATTTTTATTAAACCGTTGTAGTAAGACATTGTTGGACCATAGATAAGATATGGTACTTTTAACACCGGTGTTGCAAGGTTTATGATTTTCCCCCATTTTTTTGATATTTTTACACTTTATTTTATAGGATTTTGAGGTGTTAGCACATTATACAGTGTTTATTTGACTGCTTGCCGGTGTTAAAGGTGCACCTAGTACGGTTCAGCGTTATGTATTTACGATATAATATTAAGGCTACTTTAACGTTAAAAGTGGAAAAAATCGTTTTTATTCCATATTAAAAAAAATTCATTGATAAAAAAATCATTGAGTACAAAGTTTTAATTTGCTTAAAAACTCAGTAATATAAGTGTTTACTAAATAATGTAGTATATACATTGCTCATTCAGTATAAAGGCGTGTGTGCATGTAACGCGCAATGTAAACGATGTTTTTCCATTTTTAATATTAAGGTGTATTCTGTAATCTTTGAAATTATGACACTGGCATTCTGTGCAACTTGTGTATTTGTATTGAAATAAATTATTAGTTTTATGGTGTGTTTTATTTATAAAATATCATCCTCAATAATTATTATTATCATGAATATTAAATCAAAATGAATATTCATTTCTTAAGGGCTAAAGATCCCAGTGCCACCATTCATTAATTGTTTTTTAAGTAACTTGTAAAATTTTAAGGTCGCGTCATGATACAGTATTACTGAGGAAAAGGAGACTATTTTAGCATATTTAAATTTTGCTAAAGAAGTTTCACTTCTGACAAAGAGCGTGTGTGCTCGAGTGTTTATACGTGTTTTCAAAGCACTTACATAGGTTTAACGGACGTAGTAGCATTCTGCATTTACTTAACGCTTAGACTACCTCTGTTCCAAATTTCATCAATATGAGTTTACTTCATTTAGGTATCCAATCATACAATCATCCTAGCTTATTAAAATCTATGCTAATATTATAAAGCTGAAGAAATGTTTATTAGTTTGAACGCGATAATCTCAGGAACTACTAGTCCGATTTGAAAAATTCTTTCGGTGTCAGATAGCCCATTTATCGAGGATGGCTATAGGCATCATTACGCTAAGACCAACAGGTGCGGAGCCACGCGGGTGAAACCGCGGAGCGCAGCTAGTACGATATATTATAAGGTTCAAATATAAAAAATCATAATACTATACAATAGGAACTAGACTCTTCTGATACTCTTATTCTCTTATCTATGCTATTATGATGTTTTTAAGACACATTCTGTCAAAACAGAACTGCCATTTTAATAGAGAAATCAAAAGTATCTGGTAAAATTTGAATAAAAATTGCACACTAAAATGTCTGTTAAAATGCAATTTAGATAACATTTACTGAAAATGAATTTCATAGCGGAAACATGGAGAATAAAGGTTTATTTTAAATGTGATAAAATATGCGCAAGATCTACAGAAAGTTTTATAAAACACAATTTTATAAATAATCTCTGACCTACTAATAGGCCAGTGGAAATTAACATTAAATTCGCAAAGCACGATGTAGATTTGAATTTTTGGTATGTTGTTTGGATCAGTTAGGGTGATGTAAATCCCAATTTGCAACTTCGAAAAAGTTGTGCTCGCTGCGCACCACGTGATAAACTGCGAAAATTTTGGACTTTTTTCACTTTTTCCTCTAAAAGTCATAAACTATGCGTTTCCGACAAGTATGATTCAGTACATAAATTAAGGTTATTAAATTTGCAACAATTTAAGCCTAACCGCAGCTCTCTAAACCTTATAACTAAACTGTGTAATACTGTGTAATACTAAACTGTGGCCATTCGAAGATGGTTCATTTTTCCCGAAATATTGAAATTTTTAGTTTTGCTCCCGTTTGAAGCAAAATATTGACAAAAACCGCTCGTTCTATGAGAAGTTCGTATAATAAAGTTGTAGTGCATTTAATTTTCTTTCATAAGAGCATAGAACAAAGTCTGTGAGACAAATATTTCACACACAATATCTGAAAAACAAAAAGAAGGTAGAAATAGATTTTTAAAGAATTGAAACTGAGAGCATATAAAATCATAAAAAGAATAATACTTTTTCATTTGCAGGATAGGTAATTAACAAAATTACAAAATTTGGGAAAGTAGGAAAAAAGATTATACGCAAATAATAAACTGCGAAAATTTTGGCCTTTTTTCACTTTTTGCTCTAAAAGTCATAAACTATGCGTTTCCGACAAGTATCATTCAGTACATAAATTAAGGTTATTAAATTTGCAACAATTTAAGTCTAATTAAAGCTCTCTAAATCTTATAGCGACTAAACTGTGGCCATTCGAAGATGGTTCATTTTTACCGAAATATTGAAATTTTTAGTTTTGCTCCCGTTTGAAGCAAAATATTGGCAAAAACCGCTCGTTCTATGAGAAGGTCGTATAATAAAGTTGTAGTGCATTTAATTTTCTTTCATTAGAGCATAGAACAAAGTCTGTGAGACAAATAGTTCACTCACAATATCTGAAAAACAAAAAGAAGGTAGAAATAGATTTTTAAAGAATTGAAACTGAGGGCATATAAAATCATAAAAAGGATAATACTTTTTCATTTACAGTATAGGTAATTAACAAAATTACAAAGCTAATTAAATTTGCAACAATTTAAGCCAAACCGCAGCTCTCTAAACCTTATAACAACTAAGCTGTGGCCTTTCAAAGATAGTCAGTTTTTCCCGAAAATTTCAAATTTTTAGTTTTGCTCCCGTTTGAACCAAAATATTGGCAAAAACCGCTCGTTCTATGAGAAAGTCGTATAATAAAGTTGTAGTGCATTTAATTTTCTTTCATTAGAGCATAGAACAAAGTCTGTGAGACAAATAGTTCACTCACAATATCTGAAAAACAAAAAGAAGGTAGAAATAGATTTTTAAAGAATTGAAACTGAGGGCATATAAAATCATAAAAAGGATAATACTTTTTCATTTGCAGGATAGGTAATTAACAAAATTAAATTTTCTACAACTTTATTTTATGACCTTCTCATAGAACGAGCGGTTTTGCCAATATTTTGGTTCAAACGGGAGCAAAACTAAAAGTTTGAAAATTTCGGGAAAAACTGACTATCTTTGAAAGGCCACAGCTTAGTTGTTATAAAGTTTAGAGAGCTGCGGTTAGGCTTAAATTGTTGCAAATTTAATTATCTTTGTAATTTTGTTAATTACCTATCCTGCAAATGAAAAAGTATTATCCTTTTTATGATTTTATATGCACTCAGTTTCAATTCTTTAAAAATCTATTTCTACCTTCTTTTTGTTTTTCAGATATTGTGAGTGAACTATTTGTCTCACAGACTTTGTTCTATGCTCTAATGAAAGAAAATTAAATGCACTACAACTTTATTATACGACTTTCTCATAGAACGAGCGGTTTTTGCCAATATTTTGGTTCAAACGGGAGCAAAACTATAAATTTCAATATTTCCGGAAAAATGAACCATCTTCGAATGGCCACAGTTTAGTCGTTATAAGGTTTAGAGAGCTGCGGTTAGGCTTAAATTGTTGCAAATTTAATAACCTTAATTTATGTACTGAATTATACTTGTCGGAAACGCATAGTTTATGACTTTTAGAGCAAAAAGTGAAAAAAGTCCAAAATTTTCGCAGTTTATCACGTGGTGCGCAGCGAGCACAACTTTTTCGAAGTTGCAAATTGGGATTTACATCACCCTAACTGATCCAAACAACATACCAAAAATTCAAATCTACATCGTGCTTTGCGAATTTAGGGTTTTTTAGTGTCGATTTCTACTGGCCTATAATATAATGCGAAAGTTTGTATAAAAACTTCTGAACCGATTACAATGAAATTTGTAATGTAGATAGTTGAAGACCCAGAATAAGACATAGGAAGGACATAAGCTAATTTCTATCCCAGAAATCCCACAGGAACGGGAACTATGCGAGTTTTTCTTTGAATCTTTCGGCCATTCCTTCACTATACTTACATTATAACGACGCTCTAAAGTGATATTCACAATATTTCGAAATTACTCCAATACACTATCTACTGTATAGAATGTAAATAATGTAACCATAAATTCCAGTTGTCTCCCAGAAAAAAAGTAAAACGCTCTTCATCATGTACATGCGGAAAATCGTCGCAAAAGATTCGTAAACCACGCTTCGGTTTCCACACGTCAGCTGTTCACTGTCGCATGTGTGGAGACACCATGTTGGAATTATGTAAAGAAGGTTACAGAAAACTCACTTGTGACCCAAATTCAAGATTTTTTGACGTTTTATGCAAATTGTGTGATATTCTCCTTGCTCTGGCGCATGACTGTGTTTGGATGTTGCGTCGACTGTGTTGACTGACTTTTGTTTAGTTTGCGTTGAATAAAGTTCTATTTATTTACATTTGTTCTTTTATTTTAAAGTATTTCCCCAATTTATACAAACCTACTGGGATATTATGAAATAATGAAATCTGTTTTATTCTGAGCAGTTTATTTATGCTAATCTCACGAAGTATCTGTTTGGAATATATTTTCTTTATGAGAGCAACAGCCGTTGTTCTGGTCAGCTATTTAACTATGTATGTGTGTTATGTTCAAAGACCGAAAACGTTCCTTGAGCAAAAAAATAGCTCGCAACTCGTAGGTCACAGTAAAAGGTCCATATGGCAAAATTATTGTGGCTCGAAATAAATCGCTTGCAGCGCGTTTTTACTATCAAAGACCACATAATATTGACTCGCTTTTCGAACTCGACACTTTGTGGCAATGAACAAAATACGTTGGGAGTTATTTTTTCGCCCAATGAGCGTTATCAAACATCATGTATGGACAAGTTACAACCAATTTGGTTCACTAGTTTTCGTATTGTTAAAGCTGAAAATTTTTACGGACGAAATATAATATCTATACTTCTCTATACAAAATATAAAGCTGAAAGCTGTATATTTTTTGTTAGTTTGAACGTGCTAATCTCAGGAACTACTGAACATATATCAAAAATTATTTCACCTTTGGATATCTAACTACGTGATCTGAGTGCTATCAGGTATATATTCACCATTATGGGTGTATATACCACGGGCGAATCCGGGGAGAACAGCTAGTTAGCAGAATAAGGCCAAAATAAAACAGCATATAAAAAACTTAATAATTTTATTATGTCCATTCTTTTTACAAATAACAACAACCTTACATTATTTAAAAATAATTATTGCTACCTTGTGATAGATTGTAGGCAAGTTAGTGCTTCAAACAAAAAAATACAGGTAAAGACAATTCGAAACATTTAAGAAAAATCTTAAGACATTTTATTCAATTTTTTCTGTTCATAAAAAGTTTTAATAAAGGTATTCTTTAACCAATAAATTGGCTTTTTATTATTTTTCATATTTCCTTAGTGAAATTCGGTTTACCACCACCTTACATCTAGTACCCGCAAAAACAAAAACCTTTGAAAGACGACATATTATTTACATTAAAATGTAACATTTGGCTGATGTTTTATATAAAATAGGTTGTTTTATCGACAAAATGGCGTCTATCTTTTGTTCAAAATTTATCAAAAACTGCTCAGCAGTTTAGGTATAGCAAACATATTATTTGACCGGCTACTCACGTGCCTACAGCAGGGGCAATATTGGAATTGTACCCTTAATAATTGTGATGTGTATAGACAAGCAGGGGCAATTTAGAGAACAACTGAAATTGCTCCGACCGTCCAACCGAGATTGTTTGATATACCAAAACTGCTGAACAGTTTTTGTTAAATTTCGAACAAAGACTTTACTATCGCTTTGAGTGGTACTTGTATTAATAGTTCTCACTCCTGGAGGAAAATCAAGATCTTTCTTTTACTCTAAAAATCGACTTTCACCATTTTATCAATGTCATATGAAACATATATTTGTCTCTTTTTTTAGTTGACATGACAAAAAATAAAAAGTTGCATGTGTCATTTGATATTTTTGTTAATTATTATTTTCATAATACAAAATGTATTAAAACTCCGATATGTATTAATTATATCATTGTTTTTCTGTTATAAAAATATAGAAGAATACTTTTTAGTTTTTACAATAAACAACACATTTTCTGGGGCATATCTGCGCTCAACACAATTTTTTATACAAATCTAAGCAACTCATTTTTTTTATTGCTCATATTAATATTGCTGATTTTATATAATTTATTAATTATTGCCTTAAGAGCCGATTTTTCAATCCTTGGTTAAAATTTATCCGTCCAATAAAGTATTACACGAACATTTTAAAATGTCACCTGTAAACTGTCAAATACGGACAATTAGAATACATTTTTGAAATGGTAGTTTATGACGTTATTCAAAGAGTAAGTTTTAACCAACTGCAACGATTGAAAAATCAGCCCTAAATATTTTTATAAAACAACAATTTATTTTTTTCATATACCAGCATCGTACATACATAAAACAAATCAAGACATAACTGTCAGCCATTTCATTGTAATATTATTTTCACATTATTCTGTACCTATGAAAAAAGTAAAATACCATAAAAATAAAAAATACATAACCAAAAACTATATTGTGATGGTGGAAAGGATAATAGTGCATTTTAATTTTCAAATAAATATAATACGTAACCAGTTGCCATTAAAAGTCGACAAATAAAAACTAAATTTAAAAATCCATTATGCCTCAAAAATAAAAAACAAAAAAAAACTCATGACGTTACCGCATGGATAACGCATGCATGTATACTTCTTCATGCATTCATAATATGTGTGATGAAATTATAACTATGCATACATGCATAATTCGATATGAATGCATAAACATGCATGATCACGCATAAGACTCTGCATGAATGCATAACTATGCATGCATGCATAACTTCACTTCCAGCATAACTCCGCATGAATTCATTAGCACGCATGAATGCATAACTATACATGCATGACTATGCATGAATGCATAACTATACACGTCCTACGCATGCATATGCGACTCCAAACCGAACGAGTCGAGTCGAACCAACTGCGTCCCGTGTATCGTCCGCACATGAATTCTCAAATAACTCGGCCTCGTAAAGAATTTATAACAAATATGACATTGATATTTTTTCAACCCAGTATGGGTTTCTAAATGTCTTTTCAACTTTCCCCTGGTGATAAAGCCCTTTCCACACTGCTGACAAATAAACGGTTTTTCCTTCGTGTGTGTGAAACTGTGTAGTTTTAAATAATAGTGCAGTTTAAAGCCCTTATTGCACACATTGCAAATATATTTTTTTTCCTCTTCTTGATCGATGTTTTCTATCGCGATTTTTGAACCGTGGCTTTTGAGATGTTCCTCTAAATAGTAGAAATGTTGGAAAACTTCGCCGCATATGTTGCACACGCGGCTTCGTTCGTCTGAGGGGATGACGTCAGAGAGGTTGTGCGTTTCCCCCTTTTTGGGTATTTTTCGCGCGTTTTGTAACACCATCGCTAGGATTTCGTTGCGGTTCTCTTCTTGGATGCTGTGAAATATAATTTTTTGTATGTTAGTTGCTAATATATGTATATTTTGGTGTAGATATTAAGTATTATCAAGTATTTTATCATCATAATGATGTTTAGTTAAATTAAAGAAGACGAATTGGTTTAAACCTTGATTGCAAGTAAAAATACATAGACAAGTTACTTTTATGAGCAAAATATCACATTTTATCACTTATTCACTACTTTATCTGAATCTAGAAATCAATACACTAAAAAATTTACATTCTTAATCATCCTTAAATATTTAAAAATCTTCAATATAAGAATATTTTTTATTACTATTGAATAGAAACAAAAAATTAACCAATATTTTCAATTTTTTGACGTGACAACGTCTTATAATTCGATAGCGCCGGCTGCACGCACAAAAAACATGACTCATGCGGCGTTACCTCGCTCTGAGGCGTTCCATGTAAGGCTTGAAGTGCAAGCGAGAGCGCGGAACGAGTGACAAAAAAGCACAATCGGACGTTGTCATGTTCAACTATCGTCAGTAAACCGACTTTACAGACAACCAATTTTTTCGTCATTTTTACGCAAAACAACACAAAAAATAACAAAAAATCTCAAAAAACTTACACGCCCTCCCTCTGATGCGTAGCCAGGTGCATTTGCACATGATACTTAGTATTGAACATGTGCGCACAGACAGGACACTCGTACTTTAGTATATATTTATCCACGCTATGACTTATTATATGCCGTTGCAGTTTACATCGAGCGCTGAACGATTTCGTGCAAATATCGCATATGTACTCGCGTTCCGGCTTGTGGTTCTTCCTGTGGTATATCTGGAAAGGATGGACGGAATGTGATGTTATTTTTAGGTGCTTGTTGAAAAAATTATAAAGTTCAAGCTATTTTACAAGGTAGATAAATAGTTTTTAAATGTTAATGTTAATAATAAATAAACTATAAAGTTAAAAAAGACAAATTCATGAAATTATTGTATTTACACTGAAACTTGATAAGTGAACAAAGGTTGAATTAAATTAAATCACACTCGTAGCGCTCGTAGCACACTCGCCACACTGTAGCCACTCGTAGCGCTCGTAGCACACTCGCCACACTGTAGCCACTCGTAGCGCTCGTAGCACACTCACCATACTCTGTAGCCACTCGTAGCGCTCGTAGCACACTCACCATACTCTGTAGCCACTCGTAACGCTCGTAGCACACTCGCCATACTCTGTAGCCACTCATAGCGCTCGTAGCACACTCACCATACTCTGTAGCCACTCGTAGCGCTCGTAGCACACTCGCCATACTCTGTAGCCACTCGTAGCGCTCGTAGCACACTCACCATACTCTGTAGCCACTCGTAGCGCTCGTAGCACACTCACCATACTCTGTAGCCACTCGTAGCGCTCGTAGCACACTCGCCATACTCTGTAGCCACTCGTAGCGTTCGTAGCACACTCGCCATACTCTGTAGCCACTCGTAGCGCTCGTAGCACACTCGCCATACTCTGTAGCCACTCGTAGCGCTCGTAGCACACTCACCACAATCTGTAGCCACTCGTAGCGCTCGTAGCACACTCACCATACTCTGTAGCCACTCGTAGCGCTCGTAGCACACTCGCCATACTCTGTAGCCACTCGTAGCGCTCGTAGCACACTCGCCATACTCTGTAGCCACTCGTAACGCTCGTAGCACACTCGCCACTCTCTACCACGTCTCGTAGCGCTCGTCGCACACCCACCATGGACTGCCGTCTCTCGTAGCACACTCACCACAATCTGTAGCCACTCGTAGCGCTCGTAGCACACTCACCATACTCTGTAGCCACTCGTAGCGCTAGTAGCACACTCTACCACGTCTCGTAGCGCTCGTAGCACGCTCACCACACTCTACCACGTCTCGTAGCGCTCGTAGCACGCTCACCACACTCTACCACGTCTCGTAGCGCTCGTCGCACACCCACCATGGACTGCCGTCTTTCGTAGCACACTCACCACAATTTGTAGCCACTCGTAGCGCTCGTAGCACACTCATCACACTCTACCACATCTCGTAGCGCTCGTAGCACACTCACCATGCTCTCCCGCTTCTTGTAGCACTTCCCGCACACGCTACACACGTAGGGGCGCGCTTGGCCCGCGTGGGTCGCTTCGTGCGCGTGTAGGCTGGTTGCACACTGCACTTCGAGCAGGCAGAAATGGCAGCGGTATTGGATCTGCTCGCCCTCGTGCGACTTTTTGTGTATCTGTGCACGAAATTATCCATTAGATTCAAGTTTCTAGAAAGTCAGGTTCTGATATGGCAATAATGCCAATTATAAAGTACAGGATAAAGCCGATTTTGACTTGGTAAGGTAAAGAAAGTATTTCAATAAATGAAATAAGAGATACACTCAAGAAAAAAGGCAAAGTAAACATTGTGGACAACTTTGAAACCAGCAAAGTTACTCATAAAAATGGTAGTCCGGGATCCATCGCCCATTTTTGCAAGTGATTACTATCAAGCTAATTATTCGTGAGTAGCTTTATTTTGATGAGATGCCCAATAATTTCATGTACGAAACTCTCGATTGTGGTAGCTTACAGAGGTAACAATGATAAAAATTTTTGATTTGACGGTTCTCAAATATTTATTACGCAATTTGTAGGACAATATGTCTGTTGAATTATATAAGTATTAAATAAGTGAAAATAAAAAAATCTGCTGGTTAGTAATCATTTATGATGACTTCGTTATCGATAAACATTGGAAAGGGGGACTCTTTGATCAAACCATAGATTTTGTAGGACAAATATTTTTTCGAATAATTTAGATAATTATCTTGAGATTGAACAAAAAAAAACATTCAGTTTGTAATTAATATTTGAGAACCATCAAATCAAAATATTTTATCCTTGTTTCCTCTGGTAGCTACCACTATCGAGAGTTTCGTACATGAAATGATTGGGCATCTCATCAAAATAAAGCTACTCACGAAAAATTAGCTTGATAGTAATCACTTGCAAAAATGGGCGATGGATCCCGGACTATGGTAGTGATAGGCGTTTTTGACATGGCATGGCAAGGTAATTTATTATTTATTTAATATTATTTAAATTTAGCCAGAAGAGGCAGTTGTATTGGAAACGCTCGCTCACATATGACTTTTACATTTTCTTTAATTGCACGAGCGAAGCTGCGGGTTGCAAGTGAGTTGCTTTAAATTCTCTTATACTTTTACCTCGATACAATTAAAAATTTTATGTGTACGCACTTGCAAAGTGTCCAAATGCAGGAACCGCTTGTGACAGTACTCGCATGCGTGCGGCCTCTTTCTGTACTTTTTCGTCTTTTTCTCGGTTAGCTTTTTGGAATGCTTCTTCACAGCCTTTTTCACTTCCTGTCTGAAATAAATAAAAAAATATGTTAAACTTTTGGAAAATAATTAAAACGGCTGCATCGTTTTTGATAATAAAATTAGATTCATTATGGTTTTACTGTGCAGCATTCATATACCTTTATTGTGTACCAAAATCAATTATAATTATTTGAATTTTGGTCAATTTACTGTCACTCTGTTCGCACATATTTCAGAAACGGCTTAACACACTCACCACTCACCATTTCGGTACGATTTTCAGTGTCCAACTAGTTTTCACTAAAATTGATTGTTTATTTTATTCCAAGCAAAACGCCTTACATACAAACATACATTTTTTTTATTGTTACCACAAAATAAATAAAATCACACTCACTTACTATCCTCCTCGCCTTCGCATTTAATTTCTGCATCTACATTTTCTTTTTTTACATTGTCATCTGCAAATAAAAAAGGAATTAGTTGACTAGATACAGGGAGTGAACCTAAATACAGGGTGTTTTTAGAGATGTCTTACGAATGTACAGGCAAAACACATTTTGTCATATTATGCCGGTATACAGCCGGTAACAGCCTCACAAAGGTAATTTTGTGAATGCCCATGGGCATGGTGTCACTTCATTAGGTATTCATATAGGACTAGCTTACCGCACGCGGCTTCGCCCGCTTTGTCTAAAACCTAATAAATTATATACTAAAACCTTCCTCTTGAATCACTCTATCTATTAAAAAATACCGCATCAAAATCCGTTACGTAGTTTTAAATATTTAAGCATACAAAGGGACATTGGGACAGAGAAAGCGACTTTGTCTTATACTATGTAGTGACGATTTTTTGAGATGTATACAGGGTGTTTTTTTATAGATGAATTTCCGTTCGCCAATGAACAGGCTGTGTTTATGTCATACCTACAGTGAGGTCAAAAAAATTTTTTTCGACATTTTTTTTATTTTTTCCAACTACCCTCCCAAAAAAACTTACCGTTAATAGCTTCCGGATGTGTCAACACATGTCTGTGCATCTTGCTAGCGGTGATAAAGCCGACCCCGCACACGTAGCACTTGTACGGCCGCTCGCCCGTGTGCGTACGCATGTGTACACGCATGTACGACGCGGTGCTCAGCCGCTTGTCGCACACGGGACACTTTGTGCCGGTCGTGGGGGGTGGGGAGGGGGGAGGGGAGTCGATTTTGGACGTCCAAGTGTTTGAGGGGAAGTAGTCGGAGTCGGAGTCACTGGAAAGACGTAATTTAGAAAATTAATGACTATAGCACTGGCTGAAAATACTACATGTATCAGATAAAGAGAAAGGAAAAATTTATAAGCGTTTTTGCCTTGTCTCCACATAGGCATAAGAACTCATAAAAACATTTGGTACGACCCAGCTCTTTAATCAATAAAAAGTCGGATCAGTACTTGCTGAGTTACTACACGTTTAGATATAACTTTATGAGACTCGGTAAAAACTAGCCTATATTACTCCAACCTCGGTAGGCTAGCCAGTTACTTCCAGACTCAAAAATTACGTCGTACTATTCTAAACAAACAAATGCACTTTCGCATTTATAGTATTACTAGCTAACTGCCCGCGGCTTCGCCCGCTTTGTCTAAAACCTAATGAATTATATATAATTAGAAGAGGATGGTTTTAGTATATATACTAAAACCATCCTCTTGAATCACTTGTTCTATTAAAAAAACCGCATCAAAATCCGTTGCGTAGTTTTAAAGATTTAAGCATACAAAGGGACATAGGGACAGAGAAAGCGACTTTGTTTTATACTATGGTGTGAATAGATGCGTCAAGAACTACCTCCTTTAAACTATTTAAAAATACATGATACAGCACGTCGATTATTACTTTGCAGTCTTTTCAGTGATGTTTACAAAATTAACCTTATATGGTTTATGCTATTTGTTCCTGACTCTGGACTATTATTAAATAGTTATTTATTATATTCACTTTCTTTTTTGGGAGACCCACTAGACCTCTCTAACTCTTAACCGCCTCCTTGGTACAGTGGTTGACGCGTGAGCGTAGCACCGAGGGGTCCTGGGTTCGATTCCCGGTGGAGACGAAGAAAAAAAAAAATGTCTCGGTCTGGTAGGACACAGAAGGCTGATCACCTACTTGTCCCTAAAAAGAAAATCGATCAGAGAAACAGATGTATAATGCATCTGCCCCTTACCCCACTAAGGGGACACGGGACTTCACACTAGGCCTCTCTGAATTACATTAGACAATACATTAGAGTTAAGCCATACTAACATCTAGACAAAAATAACAGTCAAAAGTAAAATGTCTTAAAAACCGGCGTTAAGAGGAGGCTCCCTTACATAATTTCTGGCACTGAGAGACCGGTTAAAACTTAGACCGCTACGGTAACGCTAACACAGCCGTAATAAAGTTGAATATCACAAGTGCTCTTTGATCGCGTTCGAGCTCGAAACTAAATCTCGTAAGTCTCAATTCTTATTTCGTTTATAACTAAAGTAATAATAGATCTAGAGAAAAAATATCTTGGGATTCGATAGTAAACCATATTTTCTTACTGTTAAGATTTATTTTAGACATAAAGTCCAAGTAAATCTTTAAAAAAATGTAATAATCCTAAGGCATAATTTTGGAATAAAAAATGAATCGCCCGAAAATGTTACAATTACGTAACTGTCTTGTACATGGAAAGAAAAAGACCCAATAAATCATATACTAAAGTTCCATTTTGATTGTATGTGTGACTGTTTCAGAATATTAATGCAAATTCACATAAAATTTAGGGAGCCTCCCCTTAAATTAACTATTAAACATCAGACCACTACCTTCAGAGCTATTTATAATACCAATTCCATTCCCATATATAATAGCTAACTACAAAGCAATACTCACTTATCCTTAACACTCAGATCGTCTCTTACATCATCGTCAACAATCCCATCATTATCGGCACAGTCGTTCTGATCCTCAGTCTCCTGTTTAATCTCTACCCCGTCCATAGAAACTTTGACTTCCTCTATATCTATCTCCAATTTGCACGCTTTAAGTTCGGCACATTCCTGGTCTTGACTTGGACCTTGGTCCTTTGGCTGGTCCTTCGAGGGCATGTTCGGCCACTCGTTGGTCCACAAATCCTCCGTTTTCGGCTTAGCCTTTTCCGCTTCTTGTTTCTCGCGTAGTTGCTCTTCCAATTCCTTTAGGTAGGGTAGTATTGCGTTGAAATCTGTAAAAAAAACATCCATACTATTAATATACTATGTATTTTAAAATTATAAATGCGAAAGTAACTCTGTCTGTCTGTTACTCAATCACGCCTTAACTACTGAACCAATTTTCATGAAATTTGGTATAAAGATATTTTGATACCCGAGAAAGGACATTGCTACTTTTTACCCCGGGAAATAGGATAGGTTTTATCCCGGAAATCCCACGGGAACGGGAACTATGCGGGCTTTTCTTTGAGTGCGCGGGCGAAGCTTCGGGTGGAAAGGTAGTTATTTTTTTTTTTTGTGTGGTGTCTCTCAATGTTAGCCAGAAGGGCTTCTACATTTTAACGCGGACGCGGGGGTGAACTGAAGGTTCACCCTGGTAGCGACATGCACAACGGCGTCCCCCCTTGACGGGGACCACGAACCTCGGCTTGAGCTGTCGCTTGAGTGGAGGAGGCCAGAAGGGCCCTAATCGGACGGGGTAGAAGGTAGTTATCTATAAGTTAGGTTATTATCACAAGTTTTAATAAAGAATAGGCTTGTCAGTTTTGATTGCGTTTTGATTCATTGGACTTGTTTGATCAGAATGACAATTAAAATACAAGAAAAACTTGACGAAAACACTTGGCGCAGCGCATGTGATCTATACTATCTATACTAATATAATAAAGAGGAAAGGTTTGTATGTGTGTATGTATGTATGGTTTTCACGCATAAACTACTGAACCGATTATCATGAAATTTAGCACACATATAGAGGGTAACTTGGATTAACACATAGGATAGGTTTTATCCCGGAAATCCCACGGGAACGGGAACTATGCGGGTTTCGTTTGAAAACGCGGGCGAAGACGCGGGCGAAAAGCTAGTTAATACTAATATTATAACGCTGAAGTGTTTGTTTGTTTGTTTGAACACGCTAATCTCAGGAACTTCTGGCCCGACTTGAAAAATTCTTTCGGTGTTAGATAGCCCATTTATCGAGGAAGGCTATAGGGTATATAATATCATCACGCTACGACCAACAGGAGTGGAGCCACGCGGGTGAAACCGTGAAGCGCAGCTAGTAGATTCATGAAGTTTTACTAAGTTTGCCAGCTTTTAAACAAAATATGTTCTAAGATTGTCTTTACTAGTAAAGAATATAGATATCTTATATATAAAATTCTCGTGTCACAATGTTAGTCTGCATACTCCTCCGAAATGGGTGGACCGATTCTCATGAAATTTTCTGTGCATATCGGGTAAGTCTGAGAATCGGCCAACATCTATTTTTCATATGTACCACGGGCGAAGCCGGGGCGGACCGCTAGTTATGATATAATATGCCAAATAAACATGTATTTCTTCACATACCATATGGCTCTCCTTCCAATTTGTCTTCTGCGTGTTTTTTATCAAAATGCCGTGTTAAAAGTTCGAACCTGAAAAGAAAGAAATACGATTAAAATAGTAAACATAAATATGATTTGTCCATTCAATTCTAAAAACTAAAACTGTAGATATTTGTACAACAATTCATAATGTCTTAGGGGGCGACCATAAATCATGTGAGGTGTTTTAGGTGGGGAGGGGATCGAGACAAATCTCATTTAACCTTACGTTAGGGAGAGGAGGTAGTCTCAGCAAATATAACGCAAAAAATTGAAAAAATAACTTCACGTGTTTTATGGATGCCCCCTTACATTAATTTTGACCGCCTCCTCGGTACAGTGGTTGACGCGTGAGCGTAACACCGATGGGTCCTGGGTTCGATTCCCGGTGGAGACGAAGAAAAAAAAATGTCTTGGTCTGGTAGGACACAGACGGCTGATCACCTACTTGTCCCTAAGGAAAATCGATCAGTGAAACAGATGTATAATGCATCTGCCCCTTACCCCACTAGGGGACATGGGACTTCACTTACATTAATTTGAAAATGCTCCGTATATGGCCACCCTAAGTGGTGTCCAACATAAAAGGAAATAATAAATTTACCTATAAAACTGTCTATAACAGATCCTACACTGATACTGAACGGAGAGATGAAACCTCTTGTTATGCCTCCCCAGTTTGCTTGCCGTGATGAAGGATTGGCCACACTGTTCACAAGTGTAGGGTTTCTCATCTGAAATACATGTTTATATCGTTATTTTATTAACAAAATAGTTCTTATCTATAGTATTATTATAAAAGCTCTGAGTTTGTTTGCTTGGTTGAATGTGCTAATCTATGGAAGTACGGGTCCATTTTTTAAAATTATTTTAATGTTAGACTTTAATTAAGGAAGGCCATAGGGCATAGACCACAATATATCTTCACCCTAAGACCAATAGGAGCGGAGTAATATGGGTAAAACCATGGGTAAGTAAAATAAAAATTTAAAATTTTTTGAATTTAAAACAATAATTAATCATAAGATGATTTCAATATCATGAACTTACAAAAACAACCCCTAATAAATTGATTAACAAATAATTGGGGTGGGGTATATTTTTCGAATCCCGGATCTTAGACTATTATAATAGCTGCTTACCTGTATGTGATCTGACATGTAGCTTCAAATAATAACTTAACGAAAACTGCTTTTGACACGCAAAACATTTGTAAATTTTCTGTAAGTTCATTAGCTCTTGTTTCTTCTCATTGTCCAACGATTCATTGCTGACATTCTTGTCGTTAGGATCGAATTTACTTTCCTTTTCTGTTTCATTATTATTCGTAAATTCTGATGCCTTTTCGTTACCTATATACCCGTCTTCTGGTTTAATTTCCGGATCTAAATTCTTCTCTTTTTTCAGCTTCTTCAATTTCTTTTGTTCCTTTTTCAATTTTTTCTTTTTCAACTGGTTTTTTATCCTCAAATCGTAGCTCGTTATTCTATCTTTGTGTGTAGTGACGTGGGTATCTAATTCTCTTAGTGTAGAATAACGTATATTACACACAGCACAGCCGTAAAACGGAAAACCATCTTCCGTTATCTTTTCCGAGACGAAACCATTCTTCTTTTCCTTTTTCACTTTCACTTTACTTATCTCTGGCTTGATATCAACGCTTGTGTCTGTGTTTTGTGCTGTCCATTTTGATACATCATTTGATTGGTTAGTTTCATTACTATTTGGTATATTTGAACTATCTTTATTATGAAGATAAGGGTTTAACTGTTCTGCTTTTATTGCTTGTGGATATTGACCATTTCCAGATGTATAATGAATATAATTATAATTTGTATATGAATAAGAACCCAGTGGATCTAAATCTGATATTACTGGTTCAACCATGTTTCCTAAAATGGTAAAATATAGTTTTATTAGCCAACTTGTTCAACTAATTAGAAGTCATCTACAATCGTAAATGTTGTTGTTCAAATGTTATCAAAATATTTATTTACCGTTTGTACTTTTGCAATGTTTACAAAACTTTTGTATTTAAAATCGAAAATAATAAAGTTTATAACATATAAAGAATAGGTATCCGCCATACGGTGCGTATCATGAAAAATAATCGATACGTTGAACAACAAGGAAAAAACGCGACAAAAACTCGTCAGACGTCAAAAAAAACTTTGAAACTTAATTGTTCAAACGTAAAAAACACTCGATATTCATACACTTGCACACCTAAAACAATTACTATACACTCGAGAATACATTTTAAAAAACTACAAATGTATTTAATGTAAATAAAGTGATTTTAATAAGCATTTTAAATATCGAATTATGATATTACTTCACATTTTTTACTTCGCGTGACTGAACTTTGACGAACATCAAATGTCAAACTGACATATATAAAAATTGTGTGCAATGTTGCTAGTACAAAGAAGCGTAAATAATATTTTAAACTGAAACCACCTTGGAAACCACAGTTCAATCTCAATCTCAAACTCAAACATTTTATTCATTCAATTTGTTATGAGACACTATGAGATTTCTTTTAGAAGCACGTTTAGCAGGCAGTTTATAAAATTACTCGATAAATACGAGTAATATTTACAATTTCTAAGGGTATAATTTTATCCAGCATCCGAATTTTTCCATTTTGCAAATGATAGGAATTAAATATTATTTATATACTTAGAACAACTGTATCGTGCAGCTCTTAATTTACCACAGGTCATAAATAAAACAAAATTTACAAAAATGTGTAATTTTAAAATTATTTTCATACAGTTACCGTTTACTAATATTTCGTCACTATTTCTGTAATTATTCGTGTATTACATATTTTCATTTTAGTACACTTTATTGAATTATTATTTTAATTATACATGCAAATTTTCTCAGGTGTAGAAAATATTGTGTAAAAGTAAAAAGAATCATAACACACTTCCTAGTTGCTGTAGTAATTATAAGTGAATAATACTTAAAAGTATTTTGCTAATTCGCAGACATCAACTCCTCTTGGTAAATGGTATAGTGGTTAATATGTTAGAAAAGAAATATGGAGGTCGTGAGTTTGATTCCCAGTGAGAACACAAACTGATACAGTCATGTCGGTAAGTCGTAGCTACTGTGTACCTACTACCACAGACTAATAATAATATACTACGTATACAACTACTACCTACCCCATGTAGGTACTTTTCAACCGACTTGAAAAAAAAGGGAAGATTCTCAATTCGAATGTTTTTATTTGTGTTTGTTACCTTAGAACTTTCAACCGGCTGGACCGATTTTGATGATACTATTTTTATTTGTAATCTAGTGTCTCGGTTGGACCCATTTAAATTTTATCCTGTTCGAAGCATTTAAAGGCGTTCTCGTTTTTGTTAAAAAATAATAGTTATTGATAATATCTTCTCTGAATTCGTTTTTTGTTATTTTATAAAGGAAACTTCAGCAAAAAGAATAACTATCGTGACTTGTGATTAACACAAATTACTTAATTCTATCATTTCAAAAGAGTTAGGACCATTGTAAAAATATATAAAAATAGTTCTTATTGTTAATAACAACAAAGTTTTTTATTCATTGAATAAATTGTCTTACGACGTTTTGCCATTGTACGCTTGAAGATTATAAACACAGGACGTGTATAGGAAATATATATTTACTGGTTTGAAATAAGGTCCTATTTTGCATTACCGTCGTTACAGTTACATCATTTTGTATCTATGTGTAAAACACATATTTGACAGCCAGTAACTTACTTGCTCTGTGCCACAGTGCCAGTAACGCGGGAAAGCGTACTGTATTCAGTCGCGCGGCGCGTTCTATATTCAAATTCAAAATTCCTTTGTCTGATGTACATGAAGTTTAAAAAAAAGTTTGTTTTATAGTATAAAAAAGTGCCAGTAAATCTTAGCAGTGAATAATTATTATGTGAAATGAGAAGTTTAAATATGTAAAAAGAAAAATAATAATTGTTCGATTGGTTTTTTAATATCAAGGAATGGATGAATGGAAACTGCGCAGAGGTATGTACTACAACTCTTTAACTATACTAATATTAGGGCAACTGATAAGATTTGATACTTTTTTGGAATAATTTTTTCAGATTTTTTTTCTTCGACTTTACCACTACAACAGTAATCTAAAGGGCTCGTCTTTAGTACGATTACGTTTCGCTAGAGCGTTGATTTTTTTTTTAGTTATAGTTCTAAGTTTGTTAATTAATTTTGTAAAGTTTCAACTTGCGGAAACCATTACTTTTCAAGATATAATTTTTTGAAATTCAGAAAATTTGGTTATTAATTACGACGTTTTTGACAGCTGACGTTTCGTTCACTGTAATTAATGACTGATTCCTTTAATAAATGTGTTTTTACGGTTAATATAAAAGCGCAAATTAAACAATTATGTATAGAAAAAAAATATGATATAAATATGTATATTTTACTTTACAAATCTAATACGGTAAATATCAAATAAAAAAATATATATATGCAATAACGAAACGTGAGCCCATTTTGTGTGGCGAGTGCCAAAAGCGACTTTAGGGTGATTCCCACTAAAACAAAAAAAAACTACGTAGGTTAAAAAACTATAAAACTGTTATCCTTAATATTCAAATAGGTAGCGAGGAGCGAAGCGACGAGCGTGTTAGGTTAACTCTTGAACTGCCGCACGAGCCGAGCGAGCGAAGCGAGCGTGCCGCGGCAGCGGCCGGCGAGTGCCAGAAGCGACTTAAGGGCGATTCTCAAAATAATTTTCATTCTCGATTTTCACAAAAACTACGCATTTTCGTAGAAAAAGAAAAGCAGTTTATTATGAAAAGTCACTACCCGGTATCGATTAGACACCTCAAAATAATGAAATTCGGGGATCACGAGTCGTAGTGTTAGGTTGGCATGAGAGCAGTGGACGGAGCCCCAAGGGGCTCCGTCGACTGCTCATTTGTATGTATTTTATACTGGGCTAGTACTAGGTAGAAAATCTAGCACAATTGAACACATACGAATGGGTATGGTTAGAAAATTAATAGTATTCCTAACCTCAAAATCAAATTTTACAAAAAAAAAAAAAAAACTCGAAAACTATGTATTTCCGCAACTTCCCCCCTTCAGGGGGGATATATAATCCCCCTCCCCGCCCCTCCCCTCCCCCTCAACCCCAAAAAAAAAAGTAATTATACTAAAGTCCTTCCATCTAAAGTACTAAAATAAACAGTAAAATCACAGTCATTCGTTGCTTTTATAATATTATAAAGTATCGTATTTTAATATCGTATTTAGTATTATTTTACATTTATTTATATTATGAAATGAAACTCATTTTAAACTTTTAAATGTTTGCGGGTTTTATCCTACTAATATTATAAATGCGAAAGTTTGTGAGGATGTGTATGTGTGTGTTTGTTACTCTTTCACGCAAATACCTACTACTGAACCGATTACAATGAAATTTAGCACACATATAGAGGGTAACTTGGATTAACACATAGGATAGATTTTATTCCGGAAATCCCATGGGAACGGGAACTATGCGAGTTTTTCTTTGAAAACGCGGTCGAAGCCGCGGGCGGAAATCTAGTTTATTATGAAAATACGTAAGAAAATACATTTTCAAAAGCAACAAAATAAACATACTTAAATGTTTAAACAAACCAAAATAATCCCCTTGTTAAATACAAAAACTATAAATAACAAATACCTACAAGGAGTACTTACGCATAATCCTAAAACATAGGTATAACATTATAATGATAATTTATATCACTAACGGCTTGCCCGAATGAGTATTTTTTACAAAAATAATATTCATAGTGCCATAGTTACTACATATCTCATAATATTTAAGCTGAAGAGTTTGTTTATTTTTTGTTGTTTGTTTGAACGCGCTAATCGCGGGAACTACTTGGTCCGATTTGAGAAATTCTTTCGGTGTTAGATAGCCCATTTATCGAGGACTACAGGCTATAGGCTATTATATTTCATCACAATAAGACCAATAGGAGCGGAGCACTGTAGGTTAAACCGCGGAGCACAGCTAGTTTTCTATATGTATATCGACTGGATAATTAAATTTACTAACATATCATTAATTTTCTACACCAATATTCTATTCAAGGATATTCGATTATTTCCTACTGAGCGTAAGTACCTATATATATCTATTTATAACCTAATTTAAAGACAATCAAACCCAAGACATTTGACATTTTGTTACATCGTGTTGAAACAATTAACAATAGATTATAATGCGCATTTAAATAAAATGAATTATACTAGCTTTCCACACGCGGCTTCGCCCGCGCTTTCAAAGAAAAACCCGCATAGTTCCCGTTCCTGTGTTCCTGATATCCGGGATAAAACCTATCCTATGTGTTAATCCAAGTTACCCACTATATGTGTGCTAAGTTACATTGTAATCGGTTCAGTAGTATTTCACAAACATACACACATACACATTACACATTACACATACATCCATCCTCACAAACTTTCGGATTTATAATATTAATCAGAAGGAAGAATACGTATCTGAGTATACTCAACCACGGTCCACGTATAACCACAGTATAACTCATCAATTCAAAGATTTACATAAGTATGTAGGTATGCTTCTCTACAATCGAGTCTACCATAACTTATGAACTTATAAATACCTAAACAGGTTTTGAATAAGAAGTAATTGTCACAGGAAATAACATATGCTCAATTACACTTAAGTCTTTTGTCTCTAGAATATTGCAATTTAACTTAAAAACTACAGACTTTTTAACTTTTTTTATCACGAGGAAACTATTATCCTGAGTTTTCCTGGAAAAGTCGAGGTACTAGCCTAGTCTATCATAAATACATTCATACATTCTACACTGGTATGGTATTAATCATTGTCGCTGTCATCCATCCATCCACTTAAATGGAGACTAATGCATATATGTAGAATGCAGTACATAATTATATTGATATGAGGTACCGAGTCTCGACATATTACGTTGCTAAGAATTTCATAGCAACAGTAAGAAACTATTGGTAGTAATGTGGTAGTAGGAGTGTATCATCTCGAAATCATGATATGAATATGAAGTATGTTATGTTCTTCCTTTGAGCATATTGAGGTGAATTTAAAGTTTCAAAATGATGAGAATTTAGCTATAAAATTTGAACAAAACTGAATCTTTCTTTCCATTTCGCAGTAATTTCTAAGTCCTAATGGACTTGTGAAATACGATACGATCCTTGGAGGTTCGTAATCAATAAGAAAACTTCGTCGTTTTGAAAACGTTTTACTTACCAAAAGTTAGTTTGTAGGTAAATCAACTTTAAAGTCCAGATATTGCTTTGAAACTCAAATCTTAACATCTAGAACGTCGTAAACTGATGAATGCTGAACTGAAAAGTTGTTACATAAAACCCAATAATCTATAGAGTTGGTCTCTTTCGGATAGATAAGAAGATAGGTAGGAAGAAGTTCACATTTAGAAGCACAATGCTTCAGAACGCAGGACCAGAGGGGCTCCCATGATACCTTATAGCAGTAATACTTCCATCGGGCATCGTGGGATAGTGATGGCGCTAGACGACATAATGTTATATCTAGTTTTTTTTTATGTCAGAGTAAGCAAAGGGGCAGGTGGGCCACCTGATGTTAAGTGGTCACCACCGCCCATAAACACTTGTAACACTAGATGTGTTGCAGGTGTTTTGCCGGCCTTTAATGGCCAAATAAGCTCTTTTCTTGAAGGCCCCAATATCGTAGTTGTTCGGGAACACCGCATAGTTGTCATTTTTCCATTATGGAAATAAAACTGCTTTAAGACATCACTACACACTTACACTCCTGGTCTTTAATCCCAGGCCAGGCGGTTGGTCCTGTTTCTGCCATTAGGTCATCGACGTTTGACATTTCACCCTTTTGATAATCATCCATTACTCCTAGTATGAACTATTGCGTGTACTGTATACATTCCGTTACAAATTAATTACATTTTTGCGTGCTTTCTTGAACTTGTTACGGACTAATCTAATCAGTAAAAGTTAAGTACCTACTTAACAATAAGTGGCCGTTATACACTATCCCACAGTTTATGCGTATTTATGGTACCGTTTTTAGAAACTATGATACAGCGTACAGGGTTTAAGATAGTATTTTTTATAAATTAAAAATGACAGATACGAATGTCTAGATGATTATGATGGATAAAAATATAATGACCGGGAGATACTGACACAAAATTTCGAGTCATTTGTAACAGGATGGCGGTTCTACAGGGTTCTTAGTACGCAATGACAAAAAGAAAAATGATGGTGCGAACGCTGGTACCGGCGGCTTAGTCGCGTGGGCGTTAGTCGAACTCGTCGGAAAATAGCGAAAGTCAAACGATTTGTAACAGTATGGCACTTATTTTTCCTGTAAATTTGAGGATCAACGAATATAAATACAAAATTTCAAAGATCTAGGTGTTGGAAATCTTCACTTATATAAATTAATAATAAATTTATTTTTCAAGTATGACAGCACTTTTTCCCCCTACTAGAAGTATGGCAAATATAATAATGGTCACATTTTATCAAATACTCTCCAAAAAGCCAAATGCAATACTGGTACAAAAAGATAGGCGAAATAAAAAAAATTTGCAGATTTTCGGCGGTATGGCGACCATTTGGAATCGTCCGAAAAGTATGGCATGGCGATTTTCGTAAATGGCTGCACGACGATGGTTACCTGTGCAAAAGTTAGCTTGGTACAAATGGTTGAATAATTGTTTTTTTTAAATCAACACATTCGCGTCGGTATGGCGGGCTGTAAGTCATACCGGAAAAGTATGGCATGACACTACCGCCTACTTATTTTTTATGGGCTATCGGTAAATTCTAAAATTTTTGTGTTACAAATCGTTTGACTTTCGCTATTTTTCCGACGAGTTCGACTAACGCCCACGCGACTAACCCACCGGTACCAGCGTTCATACCATCATTTTTCTTTTTGTCATTGCGTACTAAGACCCCTGTAGAACCGCCATCCTGTTACAAATGACTCGAAATTTTGTGTCAGTATCTCCCGGTCTATATCCACACAAAGAAGTTTGACAATTTAGGTAGATAATTTCCTTACTCCTTCCCAAAACACCATCTTTTGCTCGTATTTGTGCAATACATGACGTTGTTTAAATTAATGAAATATTTTTATCTCTGTGCACGTTAGTATACAAGCAAATTATCCAATTGCATGTTTACAGGTTCTGAAGAGCGATAACGGTCGACAAAATGGCCGCTTCCGGTAATGTCACATTAGCGCAAGATGGCACCCGACTGCATCCGTATTTAGTGGCGTTGGTGTGAGTACTTATATTCTTATTTCTTACTTACAAATCTTATTAAACATACATACAAACCTTTCCTCTTAATATTAGTATAAACTAGCTTATTGTTCGCCGCTTCGTTCGCTGTGTCTAAAACTTCACAAATTGTATCCTTACTTTGGAAGCCGGGCCCTGTTACCCTTCCCAGTCCTTTTCTTTATTTCCTTCGTCAATTCTTTCTCCATCCCAAACTTTTAAAGGAGGCAATACATTTGTAGACTGTAAGATCTGCTATCGTTTTTACATCTATGCAAATTTTTATGAGAGTTGGTAGCGCTTATCAGGTGACACAAAAGAAAACCTTCCTCAAAAATCACTCTAGATCTATTAAAAAAAGAGCGATTGTGCCGAGCACACGTGTCAGAAGTGAAACATTTTTGGCAAGATTCAAAGATACCAAAATCGGCGCCTTACTCCATGACGTGACGGTATTGACAGGACGCGTCCTTGAAATTTTACTCTCAAAGTTTTCTCTTCAAAAACGCTTCAAAACGCGTTGCGTAGTTTTTAACATTTACAAAGGGACAGAGAGCGGGAAGTGACTTTGTTTGTATGAGATGTGAAATGAAAGTGTATTATTTGTTATGTCACTAGATAGAATTATGTAAGAATATTGCTAATGGGCTTTGGCAATACGTATAATATGATGGAAACCCATACATCTTCTGTATACGGACATCATAATATGATTAATTGCATAATATAACGTCGATTCAGCCCGCCTTAGAACGATACTTTTTTATTGGTCTGTGCCTCATCTTCACAGAGTAGTAACAGTAAATTCAGATAAATGTCCTGGGCCCTTTCGGGTATAGGCCTCCTCCAACTGTCCCCATTTCCTCCTGTTGCCAGCTGCCTTTATCCAGTCTCTTCCCGTCAATTGCAGAATATCATCTACCCAGCGAGCCTTTGGTCTACAGTAGCAGTTTACAGTAGCAGTATAATCGATCTCATAGGCAAATTATCTTCAAGATCCGTGCTGCTCTTTTGACGATACTAAACATGCTTTCGAAAAATTTTATCATTTGTTATATGAGTAGGATAGGATAGGAAGTATAAGAACGTCGTTTTAACCTCTTTGTCACTTATTTGTACATTTTGATATTAAATGCTGGTACAATAAAGAATGAATATATAAAATCTACATAGAATATGTGTACGAAAAGTGCGAAAAAATGCGAATTACATTTTAAACTCAATTTTTCAACATTTTCTTTATTTCAAAGTTGATGAGTAAGTAAACGCATTCGTAATAATATTTGATCATGCACTAAGTAATAGATTTTACTATAAAAAATTATGTTTTTTCTAAAATAATTTTATCAAAGTATATATGTGTGTTAAAGCACGCAAATTACTATGCACCGATTACTGTCCAGCCTTGAAGCCACTTAATTGACTAGTTAAGGACAGCCCGATTTTACCTTTTATAGTGAGTAAAAACGTGTTTAATTGGATGTACTACATTTGACATTAGTTTTATATCTACTTATATTAAACAAGTTTATAGTTTATACTTTATACAAAACACAATAATTTTGCACCTACATATTTTATTGATTCTAAAAAATCAAAATTTTTATTGGAATACCAGAACTAAATATCTATTTATACCAATAAACACACACAACATTTTGTTTATAAATAAATAATTAAAAATGATGGCTAAATTATTTGCTAACAAAATATAGAAACGAAAAGGAAAAGTATCAAAAACATAAATCCGCCTATGTTCTAATCGAAAATTTTAAAAGATGAAATTACAAAACGTTCCATGTTATCTTTTTAAAATAGATGGCAGGCTCACGTGCCGATTTTAGTTTTTTTTTTCGCACAATTGGGTTCCCGCCAATTCCAATGTCACCGGGTCAACGACCCGCCCGCGTTCAAGGTCGCACATGTTTTATGATTTGTCTATGATCGAGTTGTCATGGCGCGGGCGTAATAAATTATCACAATATTATGTAGGTACCTACTGTGTATCAGTGTATAATGTGTGTAGTGCAAAAATGGCACATAAGGAGCACGATTGACGATTCGCTATCCTAGGTTGTAATTGAAAAAAAAATTGCTAAGTATTTATTTTTTTCGTCATTCTAAAGGGTGATCTACGCATATAATGATTCATTTCTAAGTTGGTTATCTACGCGACTAATTTGCCCAAGAAGAAATATATTCCACTAGCTTTCCGCCCGCGGCTTCGCCCGCGTTTTCAGAGAAAAACCCGTTCCCGTAGGATTTCCGGGATAAAACCTATCCTATGTCCTTTCTCGGGTATCAAAATATATCTATAGGGTCAACCGGGGCAAATGCAACTATGGGGCTATGGCAACTAGTTATCATAACTAATTTATTAGAGTTGTTGTAATATATCGCCACCTATGATTCAATAACTCAACGACTAATAAATCTTACAAGTAATAGATGGTGCCACTACGATGAAAACTATTTGATTGATAGGCCATTGTGTCAAACCGCTATTTTGAAGTTGGTGTGCGTAAAAACAGGTGTCGAGTTTTACAGACAAAAAATTGTTTAGGAGTGATTTTTTGCAGGTGTCTTTGATTGGACACGATTATCACAAGCCGTTAAGCATATTTCATTTATATTTCTAATGCGTTAGTTGACTCTATTTTGTGTAATTGATGCAGTTACAATTGCCTCATGAAAATTTCACTGTGGGGTTATTGCAACTGTGAGGTTAGTTACAATAGCCCCTTATATTTTTGTATGAAACTAAAAACACTAGTGATGTGACAGTGTCGATATTTTTATTATGTATCCTTCTTGGTAGTCAAAATATACTTTCTTTATGATTAATTAAAGAAGAACCATCGATTATTTCTTCGATATTATACCCAGAGACGGGTTCATAAGTAAAATTAAAATTAGATAAAGCGTGGTTAAAGACTATAAGTAACTAAAAACGATAGGTAGGATAGTTCTGTGATTGTTCAAGTAATTTTTAGTTAACGGTTGATTAACTAATAAACGTATTTTGTTTGGTTTACGTTTTTAACAATATTTAACACAAAGAATATTATTTGTTCTGACCAAAAACTAAAATTGACTTAGTAGGTAGTACACTGTAATTTTTTTTTTGTTGCGATTTAAAGTGGTAAATCAAAGTAGGTACATGAGATTTTCCTCTAAATAATGCGGCGCCATCTACGATCGCAACGTTATTGTATAGATAACGTTATTGTATATATCTATATATATAATAAAACTAAGTCGATAAAATGTGCGTGCCGATAAAACTTAAAAAGGAGTCCCGACACGATAAAGGGACTTATGTGGTGTGATAGCCCTTTGTCCCCCCTCGAACAAGAAAGTACCCGTTTTAATCTAAAGGGCATGTTTTTAAAAATATAAGGGACTTTCCGACCATTCAACTTGGAAATTAAGTGCAGTGGCGCCATCTGTTATCGAATATTTGAATTTCGGAGACTATACACAATAGTATTATAGTCTCCATAGTTGTGAGCCATTGCAGCATGTGTAGTAGTGGCGCGAAATAGAAAATTCCAATTTCAATAAAATCTTAAATTTAAATTTTGTGTATTTAGACGTCATTATTTAACGTATATTTTGGAGTTAAAGTGACATAATTTTAGTTATCCAAATTAGTTCTCAAAATATTTAAAAATTTAGGTTTTTAAATTTCGTGCCTTTACTTCATACGCTACCGCTACAGAAGCTAGAAAGTTCCCGTTTTAATCTAAAGGGCGTGTTTCTAAAGATATAAGGAACTTTCCAACCCTACATAGTGGCGCCATCTGTTATCGAATATTTAAACTTCATTCAGGACAACGATTGTTTGGGTTGAATTTCCAAAAGCGTTGCGAGCAATTGTAGCATGTGTAGTAGTGACATGAAATTTAAAATTCCAATTTCAATAAAGTCTTAAATTTAATTTGTTGCTATAATAAAGTTATTAAATTTTGTGTATTTATACGTCATTAGCTAACTTATATTTTGGAGTTAAAGCGACATAAAATTAGTTATCCAAATTAGTTCTCAAAACATTAAAAAATTAAGGTTTTTAAATTTCGCGCTTTTACTACAAATGCTACCGCTATAGAACCTTTTATTATGGCGGACGATAATGACCAGAATACTCTAGAAGGTGTGAGAGAGAAAATATTTTAAAATTTTCTCGAATATTCTAGAGCCTAGCTCTCTGAAGTGTCTCTGAATATATAAGAGCCCGGTGTCGCTCACCAGAGTTAGTTTAATTTGAACAGCGAAAAACTTCCCCACTGAATTTCTAAACTCTTTACAAGTACCAGGAATGCCATTACACTGCCTTCGTCTGAAAATTGGAACTCCAATCATACTACTCCGAAATCTCAACTCCCCAAAACTATGTAATGGAACTAGAATGATCGTAAAACAGCTATCGAATAATACCATTGAAGCTGAACTTATTTCTGGGAAGACCAAAGGACAGACAATATTTATACCTAGAATACCTCTGATCTCTTCGGAATTGCCATTTCAATTTAAAAGACTGCAGTTTCCAATAAAATTAGCCTTTAGTTTTACAATTAACAAAGCGCAAGAACAAACTTTAAAATAATGTTGTGGCATTAACCTCAAAGAATCCTGCTTCTCTCACGGTCAGCTATATGTAGCTTGCTCAAGAGTAGGAAATCCGAAAAAATTATGTATATATTATACTCCGGACAATAAAATGAAAAATGTTGTTTATAAACAAGTATTGTAAATAATGAGAAAACGTTTTCAATAAACTTTTTTTTTTACTTTTTACGTCATAGTTTATTTTTTTACTTCGACTCTACCACGTCATCTCATATCAACTCCCGGGCGAAGCCGGGTTTTTTAGCTAGTATATAGAATAATTAAAAATATATCGATGAATAAGTTTTTTGCATTCCCCACACTAATTCTCTAACAAATAGTTGCATTTGCCCCACATTTAGAAAAATAAGATTTTTCCTGAAAACTCGTCCTTGCTACACGGTAATCCAGTTCAAAATCCTATGAATAACATGAAATCTCATAAATATATTCTATATTCGTTGTTTTATATGAAATAGAAGAAGAGCTATGGCAGTTAGTTGCATTTACCCCCGACTAGGGGTTAATGTAACTTTTTCTACCAATTTTAGGAAATATTCTCACTACCAGTTATTTATAAGACTACTGTATTGCTTGATTGGTTTAAAATAATCTTGAATAAATACAAAAAACAATAAATGGGTCAAATAAATGACCAAATATAAAAGGAGATAACTGCAACCGATCAAACTTGAGACTTGTTATTTTTTAGTTGCATTTGCCCCGGTTGACCCTACCAAATTTCATGCAAATTGGTTCCGTAGTTCAGGCGTGATTGAGTAACAGACAGACAGACAGAGTTACTTTCGCATTTACAATATTAAGTAGTATGGATTGTGTATTTATATTCCAGTTTCGTCGTATTATGTATTTAGAAATGCTATTAGATACTTATTATTTAGTACTTAACTACCTGTGCGAAAATATTATACAAAATACAAATTAATTATTTTAGGAAAAAATGTAGTAATTCGCAAATTATACATAGGAATGTGGTATATTATAGTACTATATGGTACTACTATCTTCTTAAAGCATTAAACCAACTATTTTACGAATATTATAAATGCGAAAGTTTGTGAGGATGGATGTATGGATTATATGGATGTTACTCTCTCATCCAAATAACTACCGAACCGATTACAATTAAATTTGGTAAGTAGATAGCAGAAGACCCACAATAGACATAGGCTAGGCTTTTTATCCCGGAAATCCCACAGTAACGGCAATAATGCGGTTTTATATTGTCTGTTATCTGTTGATTTGAAGACGGTTATTAGTTTTTTATAAAAAAAAACCGGCTAAGTGCGAGTCGAACTCGCGCACGAATGGTTCCGTATTATGGGGACCCAGTTTAATATTTTTTTATTTATTTTTAGTATTTGTTGTTATAGCGGCAACGGAAATACATAGTTTGTGACAATTTCAGCTTTCTCGCTATCACGGTTTATGAGATACAGCCTGGAGACAGACAACGAAGTCTCAGTAGGTCCCGTTTTACCCTTTCTGTACGGAACCCTAAAAAATAATTATTTTATTATGTACTTACTATAGAATCTATATTATAGTATAGATTATATTACCACGTGTAAGTCGATAAAACAATCACTACTATAAATAAAGATAAGTACATAGAAATAATGTAAATCTAAATGAATCATGCATAATACAAGTTATCACATAAGTGATAACTATTATAATACATCACTACATAGTATAAAATAAAGTCGCATTCTCTGTCCCTATTTCCCTATGTCCCTATGTCCCTTTGTACGCTTAAATCTTTGAAACTACACAACGGATTTTGATGCGGTTTTTTTTAATAGATAGAGTGATTCAAGAGGAAGGTTTATATGTATAATAACATCCATTAAATAGTGGAGAAGTGCTGTTATTTTTGAGGTTTCTAATGTGATGTCGTAAATAATTACATTTTTTCCGCTTACATTGCAAACGCAGGCTGAATCCTACGAGTTTTATCAAAATAATGTACTAAGTATTGTACACATTGAAAAGGTCTACAGAAAAGTCCGCGATGGCATATGTCTATCTATTATGGATTACCCACAATAACTTTTTTTTGTCATTTACTTTTTACGTCAAATAATGGCTAATTTTCGAAGCGATTTAAACCAATACAGCATTAATCCATAACCAATTAAATACCTTGAATACATTGTTCATTTAATATAGATCTATATGGCCCTTTACACCGTATGATTTAAGTGAATATTTTCGAAGATATTACAGATTTAAAAATTGCGGGACGTACCGTTTGCAGCGGTATCGGCCGGCCGGGCCGCTATGTTTTTATATACAACGTTAATTAAAAGTTTTTCTGTAGTGTATTTAGCCCCGGCAATATCAGCATTGCACCCGTGCGAAGCCGGGGCGGGTCGCTAGTATTGTAATAAACCCAGTATTAATTATAATCTATATATGTCTATTATAATCTATATATCAGTATAAATAAAATTATACAGTCCGTCTTTTATTTGAATAGGTCTGTTATTAGAAATAAAAAAGTCTAACTTTTTTTATTTCTGTGACGAAATCTAAGGATGAAACATTTTATGAAGTTGCCTCTGCCTGCGCAATTTTTTGTAATTTAAATTTTAATAAAGAATTCAATTTCAGTGGATGTTTTATCGATTTCCTCTTAATAAAATGTACCTACCGTACTAGGCTGTGATAAAAAAATGAAAATATTTGATTGTTCCGTCCTTGATAGGTTTAGGTGATAGGGTTGCTACTTACTGCATTAAATAAAAACTCAAACTCAAACTTATTTTAAAATAATATTTTTTTTTAATAATATTTATTCATTGAGGCTTATTTTAGAAGCACTTTTGAATCATCATAGATTTACCACCGGTTCGGAATTAAGCAGTACATAGTAGAGCTGGCAAGAAACAAAAAAAGAAACGAATTCTCTATCACATACCGTCTGGAAATAAAAAAAATGTGTGCGTATACAAGCGTACACACGTAAGAAGTGAAACTTCTTTATGACCTAATTATTTTTCAAAAAATAATTTACTACAACTTTACAGAAATACGTCGAATCACGCGTGGTAGGGACTAGGGATATGAAAAAGATGGCGCGTACCTGAAAAATGTCACGCGTAACGAAAAAATGTTACACACACATTTTTTTCCAACCCCGATAAAGAAGTTTCACTTCAAAAATTAAAAAGTTACTTATCTTATGATGAACACAGTAGGTTACTATGGTACCTGGTACCATTTTTCCTCGAAGGCGTTTCCAATAATTATTTGTTTATTTTGGTAGCAACCCTGTTTGATACTGACAGCTGATATTGCACGTGGTTCATTTATGAGTGAAATCACGTGTATTGTATTAGTAACTTGTTTTGTTTAATTATTTAGAGGGATATTTTTTTTGCTTTTTATATATTCAAGGTTACATTTTGATTAATCTTTATAGTACTTTGGAACGCTTTTTCGTTGATATCAATCGACTTCAAAAAAGGAGGAGGTTCTTTATTAACTCAGGCCCCGGAACCACAGACACAATAGAAAATCTATTGTGTCTGGGACATGGGTTATACTGAATTTTTTATACTAGCCGCTCATCCTGGCTCGACTCGGGCTGACTCGGGAAAGCAAAATAAAATCTGTTATGTGACTGAGGAAAATATAGCTTTCTGCTGTTGAAATAATATTTGAAATAGATACTTAATAGTTTTTCTATAAAAAGATTAGTAGGTAGGTATAGTGACTTTTCCGTGAAGTTCGAGTAAATCCACATTTAGCAACGTGGGCTCCCCTACTATAATGTTAATAGTTTCGTAGTAAAGTTGTAGTAATGTTCATTATTATATACTATAATAAAGCTACACTACCACTCACTGACATCGGGTTTCTCGGAAACTACGCGGAAAGTTGGGGGGATTTTGACGTGATCGTGTAGAGGTGCGCCGAGTGACCACCGGAAAAATATAGCGATCTCGATCATCTTCGAAAACCAAGTGGACCCCTGGAGGTGCGCAAAAACGGTGGTACCTGGAGGGGGGGTGTCTGAACAAAAAATGCTCGGAACTGATGGCGATTACCAGGGGTGGTGGAAAAATGGGGATTTTCGCGAAAACAAGATGGCCGCCGTACTTTGCCAAAATCGCCGTTTATGAATCCTTACGTCTCAAATTTGGCACACGTGCTCTGTGCGAGCCGGCGAATCGATCGGTGCCCCGTTCGAGTGGCTCCGGGCCCCAGTTTCCGACTTCCATACAACGTAAAATCCAACGGCCCGCGGAAACGGTGCGAGTTGGGTGGGGGGTGTCGGAACTAAAAATGATCACCACCCTGGGACGCTACCAGGGAGCCATAGTGGGTCGCTCGATTTTGGAATTTTTCCATTTTTGGCGCAAACATAAAAACGTAAATTTAGACGAGGTGGCGCAACGGAGAAATACACCAATGATGCATTCGCACTCGCCCAGCTCCCAGGATATCCAGAAAAATACGAAATCTTAAACTTTCCCTCATCTCGCGAAGACGGTCAACGGCCCGCGCAAACGGTAGCAGCTACATCTGGGGTGCTCAAACTAAAGTTGGAGTAGACCTCGAGCAATTACCACAGATAGTGAAAAAAATTCAAAATGGCGGAAAAAATGGCCGCCGCCATACAATTTCTAAAACGGCCATTACTGGGCCGATCGCGCTGAAACTTGGCACAGGGGCTTTAATCGAGCCGCACATTAAGATGGCATACTCATAATCAAGTTTCCACCGCTGGTTTCCGAGTTTCATACAACGTGAAATTCGACGGCTCTCCGAAACGGCTTGAGATAGGTGGGGGGTGTAGAACTAAAAAATGATCAGGAAGATGGGGTGCTACCAGGGCAATCGAGAAATTTCAAATTGGACGCAATTTTTTTTTCAAAAATGGCCAATTTTTCAAAGCAAGATGGTGGCGCCGGTTACTTTACGATCGGTCTGAAAATTGACTTCTGTTCTTTAATCGGCCATATTTACAAAACTGCATACTCAGAATTTCTCTCCGACCCCCGGTTTCCATTTTCCATACATCACGAAATTCAACGGCTCTCTGAACCGGTGGCAGGTAGGTCGGTGTTGGAATTATATGCAAAAAATAATAAATTATTATTGTTGGAATTATATGCAAAAATTAATAAATTATTATGAGTATAGTAACTCATTTGATCTTTTTTGTAAGTATAAAATAACCGCCACCCGTTAATATTTGTTCAGTCCTGTTTTAATTTGTGAACAGTGCACAAGTATTAAAGTATATTAAAGTGAAAATAAAAGGTGATAAAGTGAAGTGAAGTATTATTTTATACCCTAACCTCCTACAGGTTATGGGCCCAGATTACGCGAGTGAAAATAATAGTGCAGTGTTTGTGCAGTGAATTGTTAAGTGTTGTTTAAGTTAAGTGCGTATACGTTAATATTTAAAATGGAGAACCAAAAAAATGAAGCGAAACATTAAGCCGTTCGATGGCGAAAAATATAGTACGTGGAAATTTCGTATTCGTGCTTTATTGGCCGAAATGGACGTTCTTAAGGTGGTCGACGAGGATCCCATCATTCCGACAAACGAGTGGGAGAAAAACAATAGGATTGCAAAAGGTATTATAGTGGAATATTTGGCGGATTCTTTTCTCGGTTTCGCTAAAGAAGATTCTTCAGCGAGGCAAATTTTCAAAAAATTAGACAACCTATACGAGAGAAAAAGTATGGCTACACAATTGGCTATACGAAAGAAGTTATTGGCGTTAAAACTACAAGGCGATGTACCTCTTATCAAGCATTTTACTACGTTTGATGATTTGATAACGGAGCTCTTAGCTGCAGGCGCTAAATTGGAAGAGACCGATAAAATAGCCCATTTATTTTTGACACTACCCTCATCTTATGATGGAATCGTCACTGCAATTGAGACGTTGACGGAAGACAATCTAACGTTAGCTTTTGTAAAAACGAGACTTTTAGACCACGAGGTGAAGCTGAAGAATGAATCTGGTGACACTAGTATGAAAGTCTTACAGGCTAAAGTTGAGATTCCGAAGAAAAGGAAGTTCAATCGTCATAAAATTAACTACGATAGTCATAAAAGAAAGAAGACATCACATTTCATAAAGTGTCATCATTGTGGGCGTAAAGGACACGTTAAAAATGACTGCTACTATTACAAAAGGAATAATCAGGCATTTAATCAGCATAAAGATTATACCGACAGACAAAAAACGCTACAAGTAGTGGACACAAATCAACCGTCAACTTCAAATTATGTTTCTGGGTTTGTTTTAATGATGGGAAATTATCGAAATGATCTTAGAGGTAACAAATTAACATTTATCTTGGACTCCGGAGCATCGGACCATATAACAAACAGGGAAGATTTGTTTATCAATTGTACTCTTTTAAATTCGCCTGTCAAAATTTCGATTGCTAAAACCGGTCAATTCATCTGTGCAAATAAAAAAGGAGCTTTGCAGGTAACCAGTGATACAGGCATACAGGGAATCTTGGAGAACGTGCTTTACTGTCCTGATGTGCCGTATAATCTCTTGTCCGTGTCGAAAATGCAACAAGCTGGTTACACCATCATTTTCAACCAGTGCGGTGCTCGTGTACTAGATAAGAGTGGTAATGTCATCATGCGAGGTATGTTGAATAATAATTTAATAACTGTTGATTTTATGACTTCGTTACACGAGAGTCACTCTGTTTCTAATATTTGCAATAATAATATTACCAAGTACAAATTATGGCACGAACGTTTGGGCCATATTAGTAAAAATAAATTTTTAGAACTGAAAAATAATAAAATGACAGATGATTTTAATGAAATTGAAACATTGTTGCCAATTAATGAATTTTGCGAAGCCTGTATAAAAGGTAAACAGAGTAGACTACCGTTTAACGACGTCAAGGATAAAAGTTACGTGAAGAGACCTTTATTTATTGTTCATTCGGACGTCTGTGGACCTATCACTCCTCCGACCGTAGATAATAAAAATTATTTTGTGCTTTTTGTTGATCAGTTCACGCATTACGCCGTGGTTTACTTGATAACGTATAAATCGGACGTATTTTCAGTATTTAGGGACTTTGTAGCTAAAAGTGAAAGTAAATTCAATACAAAATTAGTAAATTTATATTGTGATAATGGCCGTGAATACTTATCCACGGATATGAAAAATTACTGTGTTGAGAAGGGTATTACTTACCATTTAACTGTACCTAGGACCCCACAGTTAAACGGCGTCTCAGAAAGAATGGTTAGGACTGTTACTGAGAAAGCCCGCGCTATGATTAACGGCGCTAAATTAAATAAAGTATTTTGGGGTGAAGCGGTATTAACTGCTGTGTTTTTGATTAACTTGACTCCGACTAAAGCGGTGCAATGTCATAAGACACCGTTTGAGATGTGGCATGATAAAAAGCCCCGAATTAAATATTTAAAGGTGTTTGGATCGACTGTGTATGTTCACAATAAAGTTATGAAGTCAAAGTTTGACGACAAATCTTGGAAGGGTATTCTCGTGGGTTATGAACCAAACGGATATAAAGTTTGGAATCCTGAAATTAAAAGGTTTTGTGTTGTTAGAGACGTTGTAGTTGACGAGGTCAACTTTATTAAAACTAGGCCTATAGATAATTTTGAAGAGAATGTTCGAAATTCTCATGACCAAACTGATAGTGACTTTATGTCGAAATCAGTGTCAAAGCCTAGAGTCTCTGCAAGTAATAAATCTGATGATAATGAGTGCCCTAGTAAAAAGAGTAAGAACCAAGATGTAAATGATTGTGAACAAACACATGTTGATCTGCAGTCTGTTAGTCCGAGTTCAAGTAATAATGAATTAAGGAGGAGTGCTAGGCTTAAAGGGCGTCCGCCTGTGTCATATAAAGAAATTGATGAATGTAATAATGATTACTTAATGTGTGCTCATTCCGTTTTGTATAATATACCCGCCTCTTTTAATGAAATTAAATTTCGGGATGATAAAGTTTATTGGGAACAAGCAATAAAAGATGAATTGAATTCATTAGATATTAATAATACATGGGTTTTAGTTCCTAAACCTGAAAATAGAAATATAGTTGATTGCAAGTGGGTTTTCACTCTGAAGACTGATGAGTTTGGAAAGCCATTAAGATACAAAGCTCGCCTTGTTGCAAGAGGTTTTAGTCAGGAATATTTAACTGATTATAATGAGACATTTGCCCCCGTTGCAAGAATAGCTAGCTTCCGATTTATTGTTAGTTTTGCTAATCAGTTTAATTTGCTCATTCACCATATGGACGTTAAAACAGCTTTTCTTAACGGTGACTTAAAAGAAGAGATATATATGAAAATACCTGAAGGAGTACAATACAAAGATAATTATGTATGCAAATTAAATAAATCATTGTACGGGTTAAAACAGGCCGCTAGGTGTTGGTTCGAAAAATTCGAACAATGCCTTGTGGAAAAAGGTTTCCAAAACTCTTCTGTAGATAGGTGTATTTACATGTTAGACAAGGGCAGTGTGTATAAAAGTATTTATGTGCTATTGTATGTTGACGATTTAGTAATTGTATGCGCTGATATTAGTGTTATGAATAGTTTTAAAATGTACCTAATGAGCAAATTTAAAATGACCGATTTAAAAGAAATTAAATTATTTCTGGGCATTAAGATTGCAAGATCTAACGATGAAATATTATTAGATCAAAGTGCATATATTAAAACAATTTTACATAAGTTTCAAATGCACGAATGCAATCCCATAAATACTCCTATGGAAGTAAAACTTAATTATGATGCCTTAAACTCAGAAGAAAAGTATAATGCACCTTGTCGTAATGTTTTAGGCTGCTTAATGTACGTAATGTTATGTACTCGGCCAGATTTAAGCTTGTGTGTTAATATACTTAGCAGATATTCTAATAAAAATAATAAAGAGTTATGGCTGTGTTTAAAGAGAGTTCTCAGATATCTTAAGGGTACTATTAATTTAAAATTATGTTATAAACGGTCTGATTATGAAAATATTTTATGTGGATATGTTGACTCTGACTGGGGTGGAAGTGATACAAAGGACAGAAAAAGTACAACTGGCTATATATTTAAATTGTTTGATAATTGTACTATAACTTGGTGTACCAAGAAACAAATGTCGGTGGCAGCCTCTTCGACTGAGGCTGAGTATATGGCACTGTATGAAGCTGTAAGGGAAGCGTTATGGCTAAAATCATTAGCGGCTAGTGTTCATTTAAACATAGATAAACCCATTGTTATATATGAAGATAATAATGGTTGCATAAGTATTGCAAATAACCCCACCAGTCATAAGAGGTCAAAACATATAGACATAAAATATCATTTTTCAAGAGAAAAGGTTGAACAAAATGTAATAAAATTAAATTACATTCCCACAGGTTTGCAGCTAGCAGATGGACTCACAAAGCCATTACCTGTCGTGGCCTTTCAAGCAATGAAATCAAAATTAGGATTAAAATGAATATGATTCATTTTAAATGATTCAATTAATTTATTGTGAAAATTATTAATTATGTTTGATTGATACATTTATGAATATTATATATTATATAGTCTGATTAGGTTTTTCTGGGTTTTTCCTAATCCTTGCAACAAATGTTGGACTATTATTATGTATTCCCAGTGTATACTTGTAAACTGTACTGTACTGTGGTAAATGTTAGAAATATGTAATGACGATTCGAAAGTGCTTCTAAAAGAAGTTTTATTGAACAAATAAATGTTTGAGTTTGATTTTGTAAAGATTGATTTAATGATTAATTTTTGAGGGGGCGTGTTGGAATTATATGCAAAAAATAATAAATTATTATTGTTGGAATTATATGCAAAAATTAATAAATTATTATGAGTATAGTAACTCATTTGATCTTTTTTGTAAGTATAAAATAACCGCCACCCGTTAATATTTGTTCAGTCCTGTTTTAATTTGTGAACAGTGCACAAGTATTAAAGTATATTAAAGTGAAAATAAAAGGTGATAAAGTGAAGTGAAGTATTATTTTATACCCTAACCTCCTACAGTCGGGGTCGCCGAAGCAAAAAATGCTTCAAAACATGGTCCGCTTCCAGGCATATAAAAATTTTTGGTAAAAAGCGAAATTTTTTTTTTCGAAAATTTTGTATGGAAATTTCCATAGTAGGAAGGGTAATTGAATAGCAACGGCAAAAGACGGCGCCGCGGGCTGCTTGCTGCCCGCGCACCGCGCAACCTCGAAGGTCGACAGCCTCCCGGAGTAGAAAATATTTATTAACTTTTGAACTACCGCACGAGCCAAGCGAGCGAAGCGAGCGAATCACGGCAGCGGCTGGCGTAAATATTCAAATAGGTAGCGAGGAGCGAAGCGACGAGCGAGTTAGGTTAACTTTTGAACTACCGCACTAGCCAAGCGAGCGAAGCGAGCAAGTCACGTCAGCGGCCGGCGTAAATATTCAAAGAAGTAGCGAGGAGCGAAGCGACGAGCGAGTTAGGTTAACTTTTGAACTACCGCACTAGCCAAGCGAGCGAAGCGAGCAAGTCACGTCAGCGGCCTGCGTAAATATTCAAAGAAGTAGCGAGGAGCGAAGCGACGAGCGAGTTAGGTTACTTTTGAACTACCGCACTAGCCAAGCGAGCGAAGCGAGCAAGTCACGTCAGCGGCCGGCGTAAATATTCAAAGAAGTAGCGAGGAGCGAAGCGACGAGCCAGTTAGGTTAACTTTTGAACTACCGCACTAGCCAAGCGAGCGAAGCGAGCAAGTCACGTCAGCGGCCGGCGTAAATACTCAAAGAAGTAGCGAGGAGCGAAGCGACGAGCGAGTTAGGTTACTTTTGAACTACCGCACTAGCCAAGCGAGCGAAGCGAGCAAGTCACGTCAGCGGCCGGCGTAAATATTCAAATAGGTAGCGAGGAGCGAAGCGACGAGCGTGTTAAGTAAACTCTTTAACAGTTTATTATGAAAATTTACTGCCCGCTATCGATTAGACACCTCAAAATGATGAAATTCGGGGATCACGTTTCAAGAATTAAACCAATATTTGAATAAGTAATTTATAAACAGTTTCGACTGACTGTAGAATCGCTGTTAGCAGATGTAACAAATGGACACGAAATTCAAATGCATTTTCAAATGACTGAAGATTTCTGCCCTTGGATGAGCCGCGAGCTGCTTGCAGCTCGCGCACCACGCACCCTCGAAGGTATACAGCCCCCCGGAATAGAAAATATTTGAATGGGAAATTTATAAGCACTTCCGATTGACTGTGGAATCGCTGTTAGCAGATATTAACAAATTGACGGGGAATTTTTATGCATTTTCAACTGACTGAAGATTACTGCCCTGGGATGCTTCGCGGGCTGCTTGCAGCCCGCGCACCACGCACCCTCGAAGGTGGGCAGCCTCCCGAAGTGGAAAATACTTGAATGGAGAATTTATAAGCATTACCGACTGACTGTAGAATCGCTGTTAGCAGATGTAACAAATGGACAGGAAATTCGAATGCATTTTCAAATGACTGCCCTATTGCTTCAACCCAGAGGCAAAAGAGGCTCGCGGGCTGCTTGCAGCCCGCGCACCACGCACTTTCGAAGGTCGACAGCATTTCAAAATAGAAAATATTTGAATTGGGAATTTATAAGCACTTCCGATTGACTGTGGAAACGCTGTTGGCAAATAATAACAAATTGACGGGGGATTTTGATGCATTTTCAAATGACTGCCCTATTGCTTCAACCCAGGGGCAAAAGGGGCTCGCGGGCTGCTTGCAGCCCGCGCACAACGCACCAGCTAGTATTTATTATAATATTGATATATCTCTCTCTTTTGGTAGCCAGTAATTGTAAACTATTTGCGGCAAAAAATCTATAGCATGGATAATATAACACTATACTAGGAGTTAGGACAGATTTCCTATCTACTTACTGTGATATCTGTAGATTAGATAGAAGAAACACATAGACGTAGGTATGTTCATTTGTATGACTCCTATATGCTCGATTTTTGCCTAATTAAAACGGCCAGATTCTACATATTCAAACTTTTTAGTTTTTAACACTTATCAAGGACTAAAAACTTTCTCTTGAATTCTTATATTTAAAAAAACGCATCAAAATCCGTTGTCAATTTTTAAAGATTTAAGCGTATAAGGGGTAAAGGGACATAGGGACATAGAAAACGATTTTGTATTATACTATGTAGTTATGTGCACAGATAATATAATAATAATACTAGTAACCTACCGATCCACTGAACACCTCCTTCCATAACCCAGATTTTTAATTCCCATATTTTTCAATAGTTCTGCATCGGCCGCGGACTGCCCAGGGCTGTATCTCTATGGTGCAGTCATGGGCAGGCTGCGGCTGGTGTCCCACAACACATTAAAGTTCTCGAAAGGGCCTCTGCGTATTGGACCTGTGTTCCCATGTAAGCCTTCCAAAGGACCGGGTACCTTCCTTTTGATGGTCCTTTTTATGGAACTGAGTTACAAAATACAAGTATCCTGGGCTTGTAATAATCTTTACTAATATTATAAAGCTAAAGAGTTTGTTTGTTTTTTTGAACGCGCTAATCTCGGGAACTGTAGGTCCGATTTGAAAAATTATTTCGGTGTTAGATAGCTCATTTATCGAAGAAGGCTATATATCATCTCGCTATGACCTACAGGAGTGGAGCCACGGGGGTGAAACCGCGCGGAGCAGCTAGTTGTGTTATAGCTAGGCCTAT
This sequence comes from Colias eurytheme, assembly GCF_061535395.1. Classification (NCBI taxonomy): domain Eukaryota; kingdom Metazoa; phylum Arthropoda; class Insecta; order Lepidoptera; family Pieridae; genus Colias; species Colias eurytheme. The sequence goes on from NC_143008.1 coordinate 2,399,191, forward strand.
CCACGTGCGAACAACGAACGGGCAAATACTTTCGCATTAGTAACAACGCATATTCCAAGCAAAACACGATTTAAACAGTCTTCGCATAAATTTACATACTAATATGTATGTAGACTTGAATATAATATAAAATACTAGCGGCCCGCCCCGGCTTCGCCCGTGGTACATATGAAAAATAGATGTTGGCCGATTCTCAGACTTACCCGATATGCACAGAAAATTTCATGAGAATCGGTCCACCCGTTTCGGAGGAGTATGCAGACTAACATTGTGACACGAGAATTTTATATATAAGATATAAGAATATTAAATGACACGAGCACGTGTATGACATCGTGACCTTTGATATTGATATCAATGAATGATAAAGACCCATTAGGGTCTTAATTTCTTCATACTGATATTTATTATTATTATAAATGCGAAAGTGTGGATGGTATGTATGTCTGTTACTCTTTTACGCGAAACACACTGAACGGATTGATGACATTAGGCAGAAATAATTGACCAGCTTATACATTAAATAATAATAAAAACTAGACATGGGTAGGTAATGCGTGTAATAGTACAAAAGTAATATCACTTTGACACGTAATGCAACATCACGCATTACGCATCAGTTACAAACATCACTCGCATCACTCACTTTTTTTTATTTTGTTTTACATTTGCTTGCGTTCATTACAATTATTAACAAACAACATAAAGTACGTGGCCAAGTATGAAGGAAAATCAACTACATTTTTTAAATATTTACTTAAATTGTAATTTTATGATATGTAAAACTAATAAGTATTGCAGTTATTATTGCTATTTTTCAATATGATCTGTAATACTTCACATAGGTATCACCTTAAACATTACTCGGTCATCATTTCATTAATAATCGATCGGGTAATGTGTGATGTTACGGAGTAATATCACTTCCGTGGAAGAGATGCGTGATGTTGCATTACTATTTGACGTACTGTTTTGCGCATGTCTAATAAAAACCAGCGAAGTGCGAGTCGTACTCGCACACCGAGGCCGAGGGCTACGAAAAAACCACAGAAAAAACCTATTTTTTATTATATTGTAACTCTAAAATGTATGTTTGAGCAATTTTCTGTGCTATAAGACACTGAAACTATGTTTTATTAATAATTTAAAATAACATTTTTATTCAATTTATACACTTCCAACTGCTGTACTAATTTTTTCCACCATAAAAATAGAATAACATATTGAATTATGACGCTAAACCTACGCCTGTAACACCATCACAGATAAAGATTTAAAACATTTATAGTCTGTGGTATTTTTAGCGCGTGACGTAATCAATCCCATTACGATAGATAATGCAATTTAATCCAATCAAGTTACACAATATCATTGAATATTTACGGTCTATGCCAAGGTTAGAAACCCTATACCTATTCCTTACATAAGGCGTATAAAGAAATTATCCAAGACTAGCTGCGCTCCTCGGTTTCACCCGCGTGGCTCCGCTCCTGTTGGTCTTAGCGTGATGATATATAGCTTATAGCCTTCCTCGATAAATGGGCTATCCAACACCAAAAGAATTTTTCAAATCGGACCAGTAGTTCCTGAGATTAGCGCGTTCGAACAAACTCTTCAGCTTTATAATCTATACTAATATTATAAAGCTGAAGAGTTTGTTTGTTTGATTGTTTGTTTGTTTGTTTGTTTGAACGCGCTAATCTCGGGAACTGCTGGTCCGATGTGAAAAATTCTTTCAGTGTTAGATAGCCCATTTATCGAGGAAGGCTATAGGCTATATATGATCACGCTAAGACCAACAGGAGTGGAGCCACGGGGGTGAAACCGCGCGGAGCAGCTAGTATTAGTATAGATTTATAATAAAAGTAGCTTTCCGCCCGCGGCTTCGCCCGCGTTTTCAAATAAAAACCCGTACCCGTAGGATTTCCGGGATAAAACCTATCCTATGTCCTTTCTCGAGTATCAAAATATCTCTATACCAAATTTCAAGCAAATTAGTTCAGTAGTTAAGGCGTGATTGAGTAACAGACAGACAGACAGAGACTTTCGCATTTATAATATTAGTATGGATGTTATACAAAAGCTTGATTTCTATTTCTTTCGTATTTAATGATGATAAACTTTATGGTTTTAGCTTGATGACGTAAAATTTAATCACATTAGTTCTTAAACGGGTTAAAAGATTTTCGAATAATGGGTGTTTTAGAAAACTATAGGTAGGTAGTATAAATTATGGAGTTTCAGGTATTTAATCCTTTTAGGTACTTAAATACTTAGGTATTATCTTAACGACAACGACGAGGATGGGTGGAAGGATGTATATTTGTTACACACACATACACACACGTAATTTATGGACGCCCCCTGACACAGGACAGTTTTTCTTTAATTTATAAGCTAGGATGGTTCTAAATTCGAAATTTGACCTTCCAATTCTTGCTATACTGACTTCTAACTACTCGTGCGGCGTATTTACAAACTATACATAGCCAGAACGCAACCATAGGAAACTGCTCGTGTATACTTTGTAATACTGTTTTTAAGTTTGTTATTACAAAATATACACGAAGTTTGCGTACTGATCGTGTATACTTTGTAACGCGGATGCTTGCTTCTTCGTTCCAAACTATACACGATCAGTACGCAAAATACATATAACTAAATATACCTACTACACCACTTACGCTTGAGCGAAATAATAAATAGGCGTAGGCAATCAAAGACTTGTAAAGCTATATCTATCTACTTTTATTCTTCTTGATTGATTCAGTAAAATATGGAATAAAAATATTATTAGGTGAGCTTAGAAAAATAAATAGGTAACAGATATAATATACAGGGTTACCTATGGGTTAGGTTAGGTTCGTGTTTTTTTTAACTACACAAAAATAGCCGTCGCCTCGCAACCGTCTTCTTCTGGACTTGATTCTTACATTTTAGCACTATTGTCAATTGTTAGTCGAGCAGTATAGTCGGGAACGAAGACACAAGCATCCTCGATACAAAAAATATACGATCAGTACGCAACATTACATACACAATACACATGCATTTTAATAATAGATTTCAAAACAGCAATACAATAATATAAGCGCGAGCAATGGAAAGACGCCGCGCTTACTCCGAAACATACACGATTAGTCCGCATGCGTACTGGCGCTGTATATTTTGGAGCGCTATTCTTACTTACTTCACTACAAAGTATACGCGAGTACTTGCGTACTGCTGTTGTATAGATTGGAAGAACTTTGTGAAAAAGTTATTTCCAAACTATACGTGATTAGTTTCACACCGTTGCGTACTGGCCTTGTATAGTTTGGAAAGACGCACTCGTGCGTTCTACTGCACGTATCGTGATGAAATATACATTCGTCATGTGTACATTGTATTCTACGTAATCTATACTAATATTATAAAGAGGAAAGCTTTGTATGTATGTGACCCTGAGAAAGAACATAGGCTACCTTTTATTGCGAAATATGTACTACGGGCGAAGCCGGGGCGGACCGCTAGTAAAAATATATACCTAGGTAAATGAATCACAGACATGTAAAATGAATCGTCAAATGTTTGACTGACCGGTTGGCTTAGTTGGTAGTGGCCCTGCCTTCCAAACCAGAGGTCGTGGGTTCGATTCCTAAATCCCACCCATGGCAAATATTTGTGTGATGTTTGCTTTTTGTCTGGGTGTTAATTATCTAAATATACCTATGTATTTATTTAAAACTAGCGGTCCGCCCCGGCTTCGCCCGTGGTACATATTTACGTTTTCTCTACATAAAAACCATCGTCGTACTTCAAGGAATATAATAAAAAAAGAATTATCGAAATCGGTTCAGCCGTTCTCGAGTTATGCGCTTACCAACACATTTTGCGATTCATTTTTATATATGTACTAGCGGTCCGCCCCGGCTTCGCCCGTGGTACATATTTACGTTTTCTCTACATAAAAACCATCCCCGTACTTCAAGGAATATAATAAAAAAAGAATTATCGAAATCGGTTCAGCCGTTCTCGAGTTATGCGCTTACCAACCATTTTGCGATTCATTTTTATATATAAGAAGAAGAAGATTGGATATATAGAGTAACAAACATCCATTCTTCTTCACAAACTTTCGTATTTATAATAAGTCGGATAATCGTAAATTTTAACCGATTTAAATCACGTCATATGTCTCCAATCGTGGCTTGTTAGCACAACTCGATCGTTGGTCGCAAATTGGAACTGATTGGTGCTATTTGTAGAGGGAAGAAGCAATTTGTGATTATATTGTAAATCCTAATATAACTATTTGTATTTATATGTATGCTATATAAAACTCGGCATACCTATCGTTGTATTGTTCTTTATTTATTGAAGTGAAACTTCTTTAGGCGCGTTGAGAGTAATATTTCAAGGTGTCGTCATGGTAAAACCGTCACGTCATGGCGTAAGGCGACGATTTTGGTATCTTTGAATCTTGCCAAAGAAGTTTCACTTCTGACACGTGTGCTCGGCATACACGCTCTTTTTTATTATGTTTGTGATTACTAAACTCAAAAAATGAATAAAAAAATAGAAACCAGTCAAAAAGAGCATTCTTTAACATTATATTTTCATATAGAGTATAGACAATCAAATCAAATTATTAAACATTTTAATTTTTAAACATACCCTCAATTTTAAATGTCAATTGTTTGTTTTATTTTGTCATTTATTATAAACATTCGTCATTCGTTCGACAGCCGTCAACCGGATTAGTAGTTTTTTTGGAGCATTAAAACTGTATTTTTCTTTGTAAAGCATTTTAAATGATTGCTGTAGAAATGAGTTCTTGTGGGAAATAAATTATATATGATCGAAAAAGAAATTTTTTTTTTCGCTCTAGAGTCCATAGAATACAAAACAATAAAATTTATATGTTATGACGATATTTTAATACAAAATCACTCGTCGCGGTTCCGTTTTGTATGAAACACAAAAACATATCTCCAACTAGCGTCGCTCCGCGGTTTCACCCGCGTGGCTCGGCTTCTGTTGGTCTTAGCGTGATGATACATAGCCTTCCTCGATAAATGGGCTATTCAACACCGAAAGAATTTTTCAAGTCGAACCAGTAGTTCTCGAGATTAGCGCGTTCAAACAAACAAACTCTTCAGCTTTATAATCTTATATATAAAATTCTCGTGTCACAATGTTAGTCTGCATACTCCTCCAAAACGGGTGGACCGATTCTCATGAAATTTTCTGTGCATATCGGGTAAGTCTGAGAATCGGCCAACATCTATTTTTCATATGTACCACGGGCGAAGCCGGGGCGGGCCGCTAGTATTAGTATAGATTTGTACTACTTAATTTGTACTTATTATATTTGTAATACTATTTATTATATCTATGTAACTTTTCCAGACGCTGGTGCATATCTTCGTTCTGGAGTACAGCTTCGATTCTCATCCACAGACTTTTGACCACTCCGTTGCCGCCAATAGCAGGTAATAAGAAATATATATTTTTTAGAACATATTAATGTTTTTAATTAGGTAGGTTTCAAAATTATTTTATTAGAGTACCTATTCGTAATTCGCCAAATGTACTGAAATGCTAAATGTATGATTTATATGAATAATGATATGATAAGTAAAAAGATGTAGCACTCTGAATGTGACATCATACAAATGTGGCTAATGAGTTTCATTTTACATCTGTTTCTTTTTCGCTTACGATACTGAAATCATGCCATCTCACTTTGACGTCTAATCGTATGTGTACGTCGTCGATATATGCAAAAAATATAGTCGTATAAGTAATGGGAAAATAACTACCTAGTTTCCTAATTATAAAATAATTTGTAAAAACAGTCACGTAGTTTTTTTTCTTAACAAACAACAAAAATACCATTATAAAATTATTAAAGTACTCAGAACTTTCGACCAAAACATATCAGTCAAGATAATGGTCAATTTGTCAAAATTCTTATCAAATGGACTATTTTTTGTGTAAACAAAGTTGATAATAATTTCATATAATTGATAAAAAAGTATTATATCATTTAAAGAAAGTATGTCAAAGATATCATTACACAATATTCGTGTAAATGTCATTAATGACGTCACCAATCGTTTTGTCATTAATCAAATAAGCTTACCTACTTTTTAGTCAATTAAAAACACGAAAATCAAACATAGTCCGGGATACATCGCCCATTTTTGCAAGTGATTACTATCAAGCTAATTTTTTGTGAGTAGCTTTATTTTGATGAGATGCCCAATAATTTCATGTACAAAACTCTCGATTGTGGTAGCTACCAGAGGAAACAAGGATACAATATTTTGATTTGATGGTTCTCAAATATTAATTACTAACTGAATGTTTTTTTTTTGTTCAATCTCAAGACAATTATCTAAATTATTCGAAAAAATATTTGTCCTACAAAATTTATGGTTTGATCAAAGAGTCCCCCTTTCCAATGTGTATCGATAACGAAGTCATCATAAATGATTACTAACCAGCTGATTTTTTTATTTTCACTTATTTAATACTTATATAATTCAACAGACATATTGTCCTACAAATTGCGTAATAAATATTTGAGAACCGTCAAATCAAAAATTTTTATCCTTGTTACCTCTGTAAGCTACCACAATCGAGAGTTTCGTACATGAAATTATTGGGCATCTCATCAAAATAAAGCTACTCACGAAAAATTAGCTTGATAGTAATCACTTGCGAAAATGGGCGATGTATCCCGGACTAACAATATTAGATATTGCAAATGATAAAAGTATTTTCTGACACTTGGTCTAGAAATATGGTTACTATTTACTGCGTTTTAATTGTACTTAACTACTTACATCTATAAATTATTAGGATGAAAACTGTCCAAAAATCTGAATTTATAAATACATATAAGAATCTCTCAGGAATGGGTCGTCATGTTATAAAATGAATTAAGTCATAATTATGTACTCAGTGAAATAGAGACATTGAAGGGAACTTCTTTAAAAATATATATATTCCTTTGATATCATTAGAATATAAATTTATAAAGAATAGAAAAAATTCGATCACGAGGCGGGACTCGAACCCGCATCCTTTCGCGCCATTCCGGGGCGGATGCCTGACCAATTCAGCCACTCGTGACCCGCCAGATTTATATTTATAAAGCATTTGAATGTCATAAAACCAAAAAAATATCAATTTCAATCATTAGAATTAAGTCAATTTTATTTTCTTTTATAATTATGCAACAGTCTTTGCATGTTCTTCTTACACATCGCGAAAGAACGATTTTATGGTATGATTTTTAGTATCTTATCCCCATGGGTACCTATCCAAGCTGTCAAAGCTACAAATAAGAGCTAGTAGACCCTATAATATGATATATCATCATCATCATCAGCCCATATACGTTCCCACTGCTGGGACACAGGCCTCCTAAGACTGTATAGGCCATAATCCACCACGCTGGCCAAGTGTGGGTTGGCGGATGACACGTCATGTCGTCGAACTTTTGATATTTTTTATAGACCCTATATACTAATAATAATTAATTACCACACTTATTAAGTCAATACCAATCATTTAACATTATATTTTCAGCCACGAAACCCCCCAAAAGGCCAGCAAGTTCCGAACATTTGCATCCGGAGCCGCGGGTCGATTGCGTAGTTTTGCACCAACCGGCCAACCACGAAATTGACGTGATCTTCGTACATGGGTTATATGGTAAGGTGTTATCATAATTTTTGAAGTGAAACTTCTTTAGACACATTTAGAATAAAATTTCAAGGTCGCGTCATGGTAAAAACCATCACGTCATGTAGTAAGGCGCCGATTTTTTTTTGTTTCTTGACTAGCCGGACGCCCCGAGTCCCGACATCGGTTGAACCTGTAAAAAACAATAATTTATGGTTTATCTCATGAATGAACATCATGATGATATTTCTCGTTTTATTTTTAATAAATTAATATTGTCATTTTACTCATTAGGTATAGTACTTTCAATATCAGTTTAAGATTTTTTGATATCTGTTATAGTTACGGAATAATCGCCTGTGCACACGTAACGATTACACCCTGTTGTCACCGACCCTTGCTTGGACACTTCCAAAGTGAGAATGAAGTCTGTCCACAGGTCTGTCCGTTTAAAGTGGGTTCCGTTTAAAATCGAGTCTCAAGGAGTCGGTTACATACAAACACATACCTTGTTAGTTTACAAATTAACACCGGGATAGCAACAAAATAAAATATGAAATTCAGGAAAAATGTAGGTTTCTGCTGTTGAAATAATTTTTCAAATCGGTCCAGTAGTTCTCGAGCATTTACATAGCCTATCCAATAATCAATATGTACTAACAATAAAAAAATAATTACTCTTTATAACATTAGCGAAAATTACTATATTGTAGAAACTCGCTCCAGGCTGCAGCTACAACGAGCAGAAAAAATATTTTTGAGCTTATTTGGTACAATCCCTACTAATATTATAAATGCGAAAGTAACTCTGTCTATCTATCTGTCTGTTACGCTTTCCCGCTCAAACCTCTCAACCGATTTTGATGAAATTTGGCACAGGCCTTATTGCGAACCTTTTTTATTGAATACCTTTTATTGCGAAATATGTACCACGGGCGAAGCCGGGGCGGACCGCTAGTGAACAATAAATTGTCGGCATGCTGAATCTATACTAATATAATAAAGCTGAAGAGTTTGTTTGAACGCGATAATCTCAGAAACTACTGGTCCTATTTGAAAAAATAGGCCATTTGAATTTATATTTTTGGTTTTATGGCATTCAAATGCTTTATAAATATAAATTTATAAAGAATAGAAAAAATTCGATCACGAGGCGGGACTCGAACCCGCATCCTTCGCGCCATTCCGGGGCGGATGCCTGACCAACTCAGCGGGCTCTGGCGGGTCACGAGTCGCTGAGTTGGTCAGGCATCCGCCCCGGAATGGCGCGAAGGATGCGGGTTCGAGTCCCGCCTCGTGATCGAATTTTTTCTATTCTTTATAAATTTATAAATAGGCCATTTATCAACTAAGACCAACAGGAGTGGAGCACTGCGGGTAAAACCGCAGGGCACAGCTAGTAAAACATAAATATTTAAATAATTAGCTTTAAATATTTATGTTTGTCAGCTATATTCCTACTTTTCTCAAAATCAACAAAATTAAGTTTTGCCCAGTGAAGTCCCATGTCCCCAAGTGGAGTAAGGGGCAGATGCATTATGCATACATCTGTTTCACTGATAGATTTTCTTTACTACCACTACAAGTTAGCCAAGTCACTTATCTAGTCTAAATATAATTGTTTTCGAAACACAACGTCATGTTTGATAACATCCATTGTTCTGTAATCTTTACACTTTGTCCCGTCTGTTCTTTATTGTGAAATAACGATACATACTTTCAAATAAATCGAATACTATAAAGCGGAGTTTTGTTTGTTTGAACGCGCAAATCTCGTGAACTATTCGTCCAATTTGAAAATTCTTATAACACTACATCATCACTACATAGTATATAAAACAAAGTCGCCTTCTCTGTCCCTATGTCCCTATGTCCTTTTGTACGCTTAAATCTTTGAAACTACGCAACGGATTTTGATGCGGTTTTTTTTAATAGATAAAGTGATTCAAGAGAAAGGTTTTAGTATATAATTTATTAAGTTTTAGTCAAAGCGGGCGAAGCCGCGGGCGGTAAGCTAGTGTACTATAAGACTGTAGTAAAAGGCTATATTATCATATCCGATGTGGGACGAAATCGCAGGACAAAGCTAGTTTAATGTAAAATTTGTTCTAAATCTGAACTTCGTAATCTTAACAATATAACTGATAGACTGTATGACGAAATTAAAAAAAAGTATAAAATATATTTTCAGTACATATTATCCACTAATGCAAGCTACATTATTTCCGAGTAATATAATTAACTAGCTTACCGCCCGCGGCTTCGCCCGCTTTGTCTAAAACCTAGTAAATTATATACTAAAACCTTCTTCTTGAATCACTCTAGGTATCTATTAAAAAAACCGGATCAAAATCCGTTGCGTAGTTTTAAAGATTTAAGCATACAAAGGGACATAGGGACAGAGAAAGCGACTTTGTTTTATACTATGTACTATGTAGTGACTAGCTGTGCCCCGCAGTTTCACTCGCATTGCTTCGGTCTTGTTGGTCCTAACGTTATCGTATTAGTTTAGCAGAGGTGTATAGCCAGACAAAAAAAAAACTATCAATTGTAATCAAAATAAAACTTAACCAATTTTACAGGATCTCTCGGTAACACATGGAAGCAAGGCGAGTGGAGATCAAAATACAAAGATGCACCACAAAAACAACCGCTCAGACGACACTCTGACAATGACGAGAAACCAAATCACGCAGACACACACAAACAAGACAAAGAAAACAAAAAAAGACAATACACAAAACTGGACGAAGCAAAACTAAAGAACGAACTGAAAAATATGCTAAAAGACATCGACCTTGATAACGTGAACGAATTCTATGAAGACATGAAGCGGATACTGCCAAATGAAAACATGTTTATAACAGAGAAATTTTATAATAATACGCTTCTCGACCAAGTTGAAATAGTCGGGAATTATGAATCTCAAGCGGATTTTGTAAGAGATCTCTTCAAGAGCAGCAATGAAGATGTTATAGGAAGTGATACAAGTGACTGTCAATGTGTTAGTGTGTGTGAAGTGGGGTGTGGGTGTGTGTGTGACAAGTGCTATTCGACCTGTTGGCCCCGAGATTGGATAAAAGTGGACTATCCTGGGGCTAGGATAATTTCTATTAATTATACGAGCGACCCGTATTTGTGGAGGCCGCTGTGGATTAAGGAAATAAAGAGGTGAGGCTTAATTTTGTACCAAATACAACTAGACTCATTTTTTTTTATATTTCAGGACAATTTTCACACACGGCACGATCCGATCCCATACTAAGCTTTCGCTTGTGTTATGGAAACCAGATGGCTGATAAACATATTATAAACATATATAATTTTAAATAAATACTTATATATAGATAATCAACACCCAGACACAGAGCAAACATAAATTATATTCATCACACAAATATTTGCCCCAGGTGGGAATCGAATCCACGACCTCCGGCTTGGAAGGCAGGGTCACTACCAACTAAGCCAACCGGCCAGTCGATATTGTCTGACGCCAAACTCTGCTTACGTGTGGCAGAGTTTTGTACTGAGCGAAGATTAGTGCCACGAAATACGTTGTTAATGTTGTAATTTTCCGCTCCTGAGACATTTTTTGTTAAACTTTTTTAAATGAAAATGCACAAAATTATAATGCTGGAACGATCAATTGTCCAAATTTGAACTTCTAAATCTATAGACCGCTTTCGCGTCGCGATGAAACTTACATGTAAGCTTTGTAAACGACGTAATGATAAAAAAATTAATAGTAGACTATTTACGGTCTTACTAATAAAATGTTACCCATTCGCTTTGCAATGGATTAGTTATTGCAATAACCTGTCTTGTTTTTATGATTGACGTTTCATGTGAGCAAGAGCAGGACACAGCTATGGTAGGAAATGGTAGAAATTTATCCATTGTTTAACTTTTTATTAGTAAGGCCGTTAATGTTTTACTTGCTTTATCAACCCTATAATTTTTTTGCATCTTTAAAATAAGTCTCTGAGCACACAAAAATACTCCTAGATACCCCTTAATAATTTGAAAAGTTTCAAAAAAAGATGAATTTAGATCATGAGGCCAGAGGCGGGATTCGAACCCGCGTCCTTCGTACTAAAAACACTTGAATTCAAGAATGTATTCGCTTTTGTTTGATAATATTGGCAAATAAATGTTATTTTATTTTATTCCTAGCTGGCCCGGCGAACTTTGTACCGACCAGTCAATGAATGTCGTGTTACCTTTGGGCTTGGAACTATTAGGCTATGATGAACGGAATACAATTATAGAAAATAAATATAGATATAGGTATAATGGCTTTTTATTTCGATGAATAACACATATAGAAATAGAATAAAAAATAATTACTTAAATACTTCATACCTACACGTGTCAGAGAAAAAATACCTATTGAATTAAACTACGTTTTGCAGCCTGGGATGCACTCGAATTAACTCTTTTCGTTCTTTAACTGGTGTCGACCACAAGTCGTTTCCTTTCACTTTAATTATGATAGTTCTACTTCTACCACTATCATCGGGCGAACGACGATGATACAGTGGGTAACCATCGTTGCCTGTGATGGTCTTTGCCGTCAATTTTCGTGGATACCTTTTGGAACACTCGCTGTACAAGCATTATGCACTCTCTGAAAGAGACGTTGTGTTTTTTGAAGCAAATAAGGACCATATACTGCCAGAGCATAGTTTAATTTGGACAAGACTAGAGACTCACATAGACGAATGCGCATATCTACACTTAAAAAATTACGAATCCATACTTTATTAATATGTATTATAAATGCGAAAGTAACTCGGTCTGTCTGTCTGTTACTCAATCACGCCTTAACTACTGAACCAATTTGCATGAAATTTGGTATAGAGATATTTTGATTCCCGAGAAAGGACATAGGCTACTTTTTACCCTGGAAAATAGGATACGTTTTATCCCGGAAATCCCACGGGAACGGGAACTATGCGGGTTTTTCTTTGACTGCGCGGGCGAAGCTGCGGGTGGAAAGCTAGTTTTGTATAAAACTTTAATACGATAAAAGCAAATTGACACATTCCAGAGGTCAGCTATCTATACAAACTTTAGGTTTTAACTGTGATAAACAATTGAACTGTTTTTTGGAACCAACGATCATGAATTTACATTTTCTAAAGATTTATTGTTATACCAACATTGAATATTATTTAAATCCGAATTAAGTTTCGTGATAGTCTGATCAAAATTGTGCTGATAGGAATAAGAACTAAGGAAATTTGATCATGTCACAGCCTTCCGGAAGCAGCTTCAGTGGTTACCCTTACGCCTTCGTCGTAACGCTCGTGTCCTCTCTCTCCTTTACTCCAGCCTATTTGATCCCCGTATCCCGTGCTACTTAAAAGATAATTTTGAATTTTTATCTGCCAGGAGTTTGAACCTACGATCTAATGATAACCTAATGCTAAGTATTCCAGTGCACCATACTAATTTCTACAACGCCTCTTTCACCGTAAAAGCCGTTCAACTCTGGAATGACTTACCTACTAAAGTCCGGTCCAGTGTTAGCAACCTGAAGTGAGCTGATTATCGTACCAGGGGCGTAAAATTATCGTACATTAGGCGTTTTTGGTTCGAAATTATCGTACTTTTTAGAATAAAGTCAATTATAAATAAATAAATCATATAAATTGTAATATTGATAAGTATGCAAGTTCTCTATAGTTAATCTTTGTTTAACTACCGCTGTCAAATCAATGGGACACTGAAACCCAAACGTTTTACATATTCATTATACTCTTTGGTTTTACGCGTGGTACAGACTACAGCTGAACCGATTCCATTTCCACTTTATGTTCAATAAACGCGCCAAGTTTAAAATTCAATCTGACAAAATTTCACTGTTCCCATGAAAGTTCGATATGAAACACGTCAAAATGTCATATTTGTATGGGTGAAATAATATAAATTCTCGAATTTGGCCTGATAGAAATTATCGTAAAATCAGCGTACGATAATAACATGCTATCGTACATCGTACGTAGGCATCAAATTATCGTGTTTGTACGATAATTATCGTACGGTTGGGAACGCTGGTCCGGTCGCGGAGCAGGAAGAATTTCGTACATTAACCTGTTACTACCTGTCACTGTCACTCCCTTGTAAAAATAATGTGTCTTGCTCGCACAGGTGCAATGACCGCCGTCCTTAGGGATTGTAAACCTTTAACCTGAGAGCGTAAGGTTTGTGTTTGCTTGATTGGTGTCTTGTGTTCAATTATGATTTTTTGAATTCAAAATTTATAAGAATAAGGGCCTGTTTCACCACCCTCAATTAAAGTGTCGAGTAGGCTAATCGCCAGTTAAAGTGACCCGTAACTTCAAGTGCGAGTTTCACGACGTCCGAGTAGCACTAATTATAAGATTAACTGACCCGTAACTTACTTGCCACGTCTTCTGCCAATTAGCGTGTTTTACTCGACGATTAAGTATTTTCTGTTGTCATTTCTTGAATATCACCAACGATTTTTTTTAATAAACGAATAAAAATGGATTTATTTGATTTAATTGATCATCAGTTGGATGAATTAGAATATTCTTCGACACAAAGAATTGCAAGGATTCGTGTATTTAAATTCCGTGTAGATTATTTTACGGACCTGGATGAAACTGATTTTTTCGCTAGATTTCGTCTATCGAAATATGCAGTTAACCAAGTGCATAACTTTATAAAACATAAAATAATGCCTACATCGCAAAGGTGAGTAGTATTTTTTAATTATTGAAGTGATTTTACTTATAGACTGATAACCTATCAAATCATATTAATCCCTCCCTCCTATAATATTCAAAGTAGCTACATAAATGTGTTACCTGTTGTTTGAAGTAGGTGTAGTAGTTACCCAACTTATAAAAAATCTTTCTTTTAGAAATCAAGCAGTTCCAACAAAAACAAGCCTACTATTAACATTGAGGTATCTCGCTACTGGATCCTACTTAAGAAGTGGTATTTTTGTACAAGAGAGACTAAAATATCTCTCTCATGTAAAGAAAATATGTAAATGATAAATAAATAAATAAAAAGTTTGCACTTCTATCTCTTTTAACTTTATTCATGATAATTAAATAGGTAAGTACTTAATATAATAACTTAACAAATTAAAATCACACGCGTATTTCCAACCCTACAGACAATCCACAACAATTAACAAATAATAAATGACAGCTGCAATAGTGCAATTACGTTTGACGAGTGACACTGACGTAATATTGAACGAATGTGACGTACGATTTGTTCCGTTACTCATTTAACCAGTAAGTTGTTACTCAGAGCTTATTTTTCGATTGTGAAATTGACAAAAGATACTCGTAACCTTTACTTGCCGATTAACGTTAATTACCGAGTAACTAATCAACGCTTTACTTGGAGATGGTGAACGAGGCCCTAAACCTCAAACTCTTTATGTCCAATCAAACTCCGCCTAAGTCGAAATCGCGTGTTAGACTAACGTATTTCTGTAATATTGTACATAGTAAATTATTTTTTGAAAAATAAGGTCATAAAGAAGTTTCACTTCTTATGTGTGTACACGCACACTTTTTTTATATAATATATCGTTGTTATTGAAAAAGTTAAAATGTAACTAACTATGTAATAAGTATTGTAAATGAATAAAGGACATTTATTTAATAAATTAGTAAAAAACATTTTCTCCTCTAAATATTTCATGTAAACTGCACTTCATTCAAAAATGTTTGTGACCACTGTCAGTAGGTAAAGAGGTCATTGTACGAAATTCTTTCTGCTCCGCGACCGGACTTTAGCATTAGGAAAGCACAAACGCTTCACTCTTTTAAAAATATGGTTAAGTGTCACTATTTGCAAACCTGTAATTATTTTTATTATTAATTATTGTCATCTCTTTTTTCTTGCTTGTTTTTTTTACTGCTTATTTTCATTTGTTTTTGCCCTTTTGATTTATTTCTTTTGTTTTTTTAGAAGTTTTTTAGTTATAATTTTGTTGTTGTCTTTTATTTTATAATGTGATGTCTTTTTTTTATTTCTATTGTGTACATAATCTGCCTTAATTTTCTCTTTTTTTTTCAATACATTGGTTGCTCGGGTTGCTTGGAAGAAATTGCTTGAAGCAATAAAGCCGCCCTTTGCATCAAATGTCCTGTCTGTGTGTGTGAATTGTGAAATTTGTATTTATGTTTTGTATGCAATAAAGATTATAAATTTAAATAAATAAAACAATAGATAAATAACATAAGTGACGTTATCTGATTAAATTCCGGTCATTTCCTAATTTACTAAAGCTTAGTAAAGTTATACCTCTATTTAAGAAAGGCGATCAAGAAGACTGTAACAACTATAGACCTATCTCGATTTTACCAACATTAAGTAAGGTATTCGAAAAGTTAATATTAAACCAATTGACTAGTCACTTTGCTTCTAATAATTTGCTGCACACCAAACAGTTTGGTTTCACAAAGGGGCGCTCAACCACAGATGCTGGAGTTGCACTACTAACACATATATATAAGGCATGGGAAAACTCAAAAAATGCTTTGGGGATATTTTGTGACCTCTCCAAGGCATTTAACTGCGTTGAACATTGTACATTATTGCGTAAACTTAATCACTATGGGATTAAAGGACAAGCTCAGAACCTCATAGCCTCATACCTGCATGATAGGATACAAACTGTAGTAGTTAATGGAGAACGTTCTAGCGGTGCGTCAATTAACATTGGTGTTCCACAAGGATCTATTTTAGGACCCTTCTTGTTCTTGGTATATATCAATGATCTACCTTATTATTTACAGGATAGGTGTGAAATAGTTCTGTTTGCAGATGATACCTCATTAATATTCAATGTGGATAGGCATGACCCAAATGTTGACGAAGTGAACAGTACTCTTTTACACATATCCGACTGGTTGACTGCTAATAATTTATTATTAAATGCCAAAAAAACAACTTGTGTTGAATTTTTACTACCTAACGTTAAAAAGTTGAGCAGAAATATTACCTTGAACGGGGAGGTATTACACCCTACAGAATCGACTGTATTTCTTAGGTTAACATTGGACGAGAAACTACAGTGGGGAGCCCATGTCAACACCGCTGCAGGTAAGCTCAGTTCAGCAGCATATGCAGTCCGAAAGGTAAGGCATCTCACCGATGAAGATACAGCTAGATTGGTTTATTTCAGCTACTTTCATAGTATTATGTCCTATGGAATTCTACTATGGGGCAGGGCAGCAGATATAGAAACTATATTTATCTTACAGAAAAGAGCCATTCGCTCTATATATAATTTACGTGCTCGGGACTCACTAAGAGATCTCTTTAAGAATACTGGTATCCTTACTGTACCATCACAGTATATATTTAATAATATTTTGCATGTACACAAAAATGCCGACGTACACACAAGAGTAGGAGATAGACACTGTTATGGCACAAGGAACAGAAATAGAATTGAAATGCCATTTTTCCGATTAGCTAAAGTTAAAAATTCATTTATGGGTCAAGGTATACGCTTTTACAATAGAATTCCTCATAATATTAAAGAGTTTGGTAGTGCTAAATTTAAAACTTATGTAAAAAATATATTAGTTCAGAGAGCCTATTATAGCATTAAGGAATATATGGAAGATGAAAATCCATGGAGGGTTGTCGCGTAAGAACCACAGACAGTTCTTTGGCATATTATGATATATTATGTAGTTAGATTTAAGTTACAGATTATGTAATATTGACAATATGATTTTAAAAGAGCAACTATGGAGTTTCTTGCCGGTTCTTCTCCATAGATACTGCTTTCCGAATCGGTGGTAAATGTTAAAAATACTTATGTAATGACGATTCGAAAGTGCTACTAAAAGTAGTCTAATTGAATAAATAAATGTTTGAGTTTGAGTTTGAGTCCGAGGCAAAGGCCTAGGACCACCAAAAATAATGTTTTACGGGCTTAGATGTTGTCGCGTGATCTTACAAGTAAGACATATTTTATGAAAATACAAATAAATTTCGATAGCGGGATGTAAAGTGAAGCTAACGGCATCTATTGATCTGTCTTTACAACCATTTTAAATTTTTTTATATTACCACGACATCTATCGAAATAAGGATGGTACTTATAGCCGTGCCGCTTTTATGCTCGACTTTTTTGTAGTAGAGCGTTTTAAAAAAAAAGTATACCATGACTGAATTTATGGATAAATTTTAAAAAATCACAACTACCCTTGGATTACTTAGGTGTAATAATCGATAACAGATTCAACTGGAGGATGCACATTGACGGTGCACATTGAAAGGTGTGCAATAAACTTCGATCTTTTCTGGCAGTCTTGTATATTATTAAAAACAGATTACCATATAAAACAAGACTGTTGCTGATTCTATAATATTTGTATACGTAGTATATTATTATTAGTCTGTGATAATATCATACGGCCTAAGTAGCTATGGTAGGACTTATAAAACATATATATGCAAAGGATTCTGAACATACAAGTTCGAATTCTCAAAAAAATTGTGTCGCCGCAAATAAAAATAAAATTAAAAAATGACATACCTAAACTTTTCAAACATTGCAGTGTCCTGCCAATTAATTATAAATTTGAATTTCAGTTGCTCAAAGAAAACTTCTTCAACACAAAATATCAAACATTAAATTCACACTCTTACCATACACGGAACACTACTCTTAATAAATTAATTAAACCATTCACAAAAAACATGTATGGCCAACGACGTACCGCGTTCTTGTTACCAGATATCTTGAATGGGTTGGATATCAATTTAAGAAATTGTATTACCAAAATAAACATAAAACGTAAACTTAAGCAATATTATCTAGACAAACTGTAGTTGATGTTATAGTTATAAGTATCTATAAAAAAAACTGTTATTTTTGTGCAATCTTTAGACTCAATTTATGTATTCTACAGTTAAACCGAAATTGTTTTGTTTAAATTATTTTATACGAACATTACTATAAACCTCAGTGGTTTTTTAATTCACAACTGTACACTAATATATCTGTAAACCTATTTTGTTTCTGATAATAAAAAAAAAAAAAAAATTACATATAATATCAAGTTATTAATGAGACGCAGGGATAGTGCTTATACTATATAGAGCTAAACAGTCACAAATCTTACTACAATCGATTGTACTACTTTTGTAGTACAAACCTAGTACAATCGAATAGAATTGAGAAACACTCATTTTTATTCAGTTAGCAGCGAACTATATAACTACGACCCTACGTTTCCTCCCACCTCTTTGGGGTACAAACGAAATAAAAAGCGGTACGTTCTGGTACAAATCTAGTACAAATAAAAAGTTAGTTGCCAACTTCACATAGGTGCTTTTTTAAAATAGCGGACGGTGAAAGTAAACGATAATTTTGCCATTTATAAAATTCAAATAAGTGGCATTATTAGCCGTGATAAACCCGACATGTCCGGTCGGTACCACTTTTAAAGATATTTTTGGAAATCAAATTGCTTTTAAACGATTATAAGGCCTTAATTATGAACTACATGCGACGATTCGCAAATAAATAAATAAATAAATAATAAATAAATATTATAGGACATTATTACACAAATCGACCTAGTCCCACAGTAAGCTCAATTAAGGCTTGTGTTGTGGGTACTAGGCGACGATAAATATAATATTTAATAAATACATATATAGATAATAACACCCAGACCCAAGAACAAATATTTGAGTTCATCACACAAATATTTGCCCTGACCGGGGATCGAACCCGGGACCGTCGGCTCAGTAGGCAGTTACTTTACAACTGCGCCAACCGCGTCGTCAAATAAATGTACTTATAAACGACACTAAAACTTATGGTACCTTGGTATAATACTTTTTAGAACCGCCTCTCTACCGACCCGAGTCCCGAACGCGGGCACTTTATTAGGTTATTTTTTTATTAAGGATATTTTTGTTTTGGTTGGCACCGACTTCAAAAATAAGGAAACCTTTTCGTTTAATCTTTAAAGTAATTAAAATAAAAAATTAATATCATTATTATCATTTAATATTATTTTCTACTTTTCAGTTTAAATTTGTACATATAGGTAATTATAGTCTTGAAGTCGGTTTTTGTTTTTTTTTCTAAAAATTTACTTTATTACTTTTTAATTATTTTACACATATAATACATTTTTGAACGCATGAATGTCAAACATTATTTTCCGTATTTGACAGGATTGACAACTAATGATTGACATGTACGAAAATAAAAATTTTGGGAAAATATTTATTCGTCTAGTTTTTGTTGTTTTTATGATTTATTCTGCTATTCTGGGCGGTGACAAATCCAACAAATCCAAAACCATGAAAATTGGTACAGCAGATCTCGAGTTATAAGTGTTGGAACATACAGACTTTCTTTTTTAAATTACTAGCTGTCCCGGCGAACTTTGTACCGCCCTGTCAATGAATGTTGTGTTACCTTTTAGCTGAACTAATTTAGGCTTTGATGAACGTAATACAATGATACAAAATAAATATTTATATGGATTGATATGTAATAGTATTTTATTTTATTACTTCAAACACGTCTCAGAGAAAAATGACTGAATTTTAATAATTTGTGCAGCATGGATTAACTCTTTTCATTCTTTAACTGTTATCGACCACGCCATCGTTTCGTTTCACTTTAGTTGTGATAATAATTTTACCATTATCATTGGGCGATCGACGCTGATACAGTGGGTAACCATCGTTGCCTGTGATGGTCTCTGCCATCAATTTTCGTGGATACCTTTTGGTACACTCACTGTCAACCATGCATGGTGATTGGTGGTTGATGGTGTCACACGGTCCATGAATCATATTCGTGATAACAACGTTATGTCGGTCTAGATCGGTTTCAGGATTAGCAATCCCCGCACACTCATATATTTTATCTGCCCGAATCCTTTCGACTAACCAAATTAAAATGTGTGCATGCTGCAAGCCAGATTGTTGTCATTCGATTGAATACATCCATCATTGAATAATCCCAAAGATGTGTTCCATTAATGTTGTCCGGGAAGCAGCAGTTGAATAATTTCCATCCATTTCGGATTACATAAAAATGTAATGAATAAATCTGGCCGCCCATAATGACGAACATATTATTATGTCATTGCATCTTGCGCATATTCACTTGGGCTACCTGTGTATGTCGCCGGTAAAATAATCAATAGACCAACATTTTCTGCACCTTCTTCTGTGCTAATTGCATCGCATAAATGGATGTAATCTTCAAAACGCAATTTAGCTTGTTTATAGCAATTTGATAGCAATATTGTTGACGCAGTCGACGAAATCGCAACAAATAATTGTCAGAATTTTTACATTTTTATAGAATTTTTTTATTATTTAATCGAACTAAACTTCTTGGTTAGTTTCCCCACCAAAAATACCTTATTAATTTCTGAAAACACGCGTAAACACAAACATTTGAGGAATTTTTATGTATCTGCTTTTATTGCACTTTTTAATAATTGATTTTAAAATAAATACAAACAATATGTATTTACCCTTTTTAATTTTTTATTATTTTACACATAATACATTTTTGAACGCATGAATGTCAAACATTATTTTCCGTATTTGACAGGATTGACAACTAATGATGTACGAAAATCAAAATTTTGGGAAAATATTTATTCGTCTAGTTTTTGTTGTTTTTATGATTTATTCTTCTTTTTTGGACGGAGACAAATCCAACGAATCTAAAACCATGAAAATTGGTTCAGCAGAACTCGAGTTATAAGTGTTGGAACATACAGACTTTCTTTTATATATATAGATACTAAGTATAGATATAGATATATAGTAGAGCCATTTTAATAGGCAACATTTGACAGTTCAACAAAATTCAAGAACGTAACCTAGTAACGACGACATAGAATAACATGATATTTCGTTTTGTTAGAACTGCACATTTGCTTAACTTTTTTCAATTACGATTACATATTTATTATAATAATGACCGATATAAGTAATTTTAGGATTTGATTTTACTGATAAACCATTCTAAACATAATAAACAATTTCTGATTTAAAGAACTGACGTCGCTACAATTTTGTGTCAATAAACCTTTTTTCTTTTTAAATACCAGAGACGTTACTCTAAAAATCGAAATCTGACATCTAGAATCGAATGCATTGATTACTTGGGAATAAAAATTATCATAAATTATTGACATGTGTTTCAAGTTCGATTGACAAATGTTTCAAGTCCGTATCGATTAATTCACTTTAATCGATGTTTTTATGCAGGTTACCACCCTATGAAGATAAAATTGATAGACGTCAAATGTTGCTTATTAAATTGGCTCCACTATAGATTATTTGTTTAATTTCAGGTTACGACTACACGAAAGGGCTGAACAAATGACGTCACAACTTTTAGATCTCGGAGTAGGTGAGAAACCCATTATTTGGGTCGGACATTCCAAAGGAGGTTTATTTATTAAACAAATATACTGTGAAGGTAAAAAAATGTTAAAAAAAAATGTGTGCGTGTAGTAGTGTACACACGTAAGAAGTGAAACTTCTTTATGACCTTTTTTTTCAAAAAATAATTTACTATATGCAACTTTACAGAAATACGTCGAATCACGCGTGGTAGGGATAAGAAAAAGATGGCGCGTAACGGAAAAATGTTACAATAAATTTTTTTCCAACCCCGATAAAGAAGTTTCACTTCAAAAATGTTTTATTTAAAAAAGTAAAAATTTTGCCATGAATTCATGAAAATACAAGTCACTTTTTAGATTTTGGTAAATGCATTTCATCAAAATCGGTTCAGTCATTTAAAGGTAATTGACAGGAAACAAACAGATGCAGAGATAAACTTGAAAGGTTATCTTTTTTGGTAAATATTTTCAAATCTGTTTGGTCGCTGTTACATTCTTCTTCCAACATTCAAACATAAAATATAATTATTTAATGTTTTTGAAGTGAAACAAATAAAACGAGTGAAACTTCTTTATCGGGGTTGGAAAAAAATTGGTTGTCTGTAAAGTCGGTTTACTGACGATAGTTGAACGTGACAACGTCCGATTGTGCTTCTTTGTCGCTCGTTCCGCGCTCTCGCTCGCACTTCAAGCCTTACATGGAACGCCTCAGATGAGTCAGAGCGAGGTAACGCCGCATGAGTCATGTTTTTTCGTGCGTGCAGCCGGCTTTATCGAATTATAAGACGTTGTCACGTCAAAAATTTAGTGTAACATTTTTTCGTTACGCGTGACATTTTTCGTTACGCGCCATATTTTTCTTATCCCTAACACGCGTGATTCGACGTATTTCTGTAAAGTTGCATATAGTAAATTATTTTTTGAAAAATTAGGTCATAAAGAAGCGTATTCATAATATGGTATTAGCATTATGGTATCTTATTTGTGTACTCCACGAATTATATTTCTTTATCACTTTGTCCTTATTTATTATTATTATGCAGTACTTAAAGCAGCTGACATTCTGGATGTCATAAGGGGTCACTGAAAATCAGTGCTGAGGTATTATGCCTCAGGTATCCTGAGTGGCTTCCTTTTTTAGCGCATGCAACCACACATATATTTATGTCTTCTATTACATATTATTTAAAATTTACAATGCTATTTTATATGTGTGTTGTGTGTGTTGGAATAAATGTTTTCTTTCTTTGTTTTCTTTCTAATAACATAGTACCCTAAAGCGTCACATTACCGAGATATTTGGAGGTAAACAACGACAAACACTAAAAATTGACTTATTACGTGTCTATATGCATAATATTATCTCCAAATAATCACTCCCAGGTAGATTATTATTATTAACAGTTTATTGGAAGAAAGTAGGTACATTCATTACTTAAAAACATACATTACATTCACAGATTACATTACATAAAAATGTAAGTAAGTTTTTGTTCGTCTATGTGTTCTCTATCCATACGTATACCACTTTAATCGTGCGCCGCGATTTTGAAAAAAAATCAAAATGGCGGCGGGTCGATATGCCAGCGTCCATACAAAAAGTTTCAAACCCCTTTGTGTTTTATTGAAGTGAAACTTCTTTAGGCGCGTTGAGAGTAAAAAATCGCGTCATGGCAATACCATCACGTCATGGAGTACGACGATTTTGATATATCTTTAAATCTTGCCAAAGAAGTTTCACTTCTGACACGTGTGCTCGGCACACACGCTCTTTTTTTGTTCCTACTCTAAAATTAATATTTTGGTTCTTTTTCATTTCAGCATATGATGCATATATGAAAATAACCAAAGAAAATGAAATAAATGAAGATAATGATAGAACGGAAAATGAAATGAATGAAGATTTAAATAATGAAATGATAAATATTAATTGTGATAATGATAAATGTACGAAGAATGAACGACTTGTTAAAAATAATGATGAAATGGATTTTAATGAAGGTAAAGTATGTTTTTTTATACATATAATTAAATTAATAATTATTAGAGAGAATCCCTGATATTTAATTGGTAATTATTTTCTTATGGAAGTAAAATTACTTATTAAAAACTAGCTTTCCACCCGCGGCTTCGCCCGTGCAGTCAAAGAAAAACCCGCATAGTTCCCGTTCCCGTGGGATTTCCGGGATAAAACCTATCCTATGTCCCGGGCTAAAAAGTAGCCTATGTCCTTTCTCGGGTATCAAAATATCTCTATACCAAATTTCATGCAAATTGGTTCAGTAGTTAAGGGGTGATTGAGTAACAGACAGACAGACAGAGTTACTTTCGCATTTATAATATTTAGTATGGATATAAATTAAAAACGATCAAAAGTTCTAATCCAGCTAATCTATCATTATTGTCAAATATCATCCAAATACAGTCTAGCTGTTTCACTGTTCTAGAAGGAATTACCTACATAGAAATATCTAATTTTTAGCCTCGTATTAATAGAGAAGAATTTTTTTGAAAATTTTTTTTTATTTGATTTTTTATGAAAAATAATTCAATTTATGCTATAATCTAAATTCAGTTTTTTTAACGTATCTGAAATTAAGCTGATCAATTTTTATTTATTTCATTCTGAATAACACTTTTTTACCTTTTTACATATCTGATTTAACGACAAAACCCTTTTACAGACTACCTATAATTTATCTATTCACATATATTCATACAGTACTTACAAAAATGTTATCCTACTAATATTATAAATGCGAAAGTTTGTGAGGATGTGTGTGTGTTTGTTACACTTTCACGCAAATACTACTGAACCGATTACAATGAAATTTAGCACACATATAGAGGGTAACTTGGATTAACACATAGGATAAGTTTTATCCCGGAAATCCCACGGGAACGGGAACTATGCTGGTTTTCCTTTGAAAACGCGGACGAAGCCGCGGTCGGAAATCTAGTTTATTTATATTTTATATTATATTCCAGAACACATAGAACCATCTAGAAGGTCATCTCTCTACCAGAACAGCCTCGGCTTCATGTTCTATTCAGTACCACATCGCGGATCACCCTTGGCCGATATCAAAACGCCCATCACGGCACGAAGTATAGAATTATTGGAGATTTGTAATAGTAAGTATATTTTATAATTTATCAATTGACATTTCTAAATGTTTATCTACTGATAAAACTTCTTTAGGCGCGTTGAGAGTAAAAAAATCGCGTCATGGCAATACCGCCACGTTATGGAATAAGGCGACGTTTTGGTATCATATAATTGCTAAAGAAGTTTCACTTCTGACACGTGTGCTCGGCGCATACGCTCTTTTTTTGTTCCTACACAAAAATAAAAAAAGAGCGTGTGTGCCGTGTGCTCGTCAGAAGTGAAACTTCTTTGTCAAGATTGTCGCAACCTTGAAATTTTACTTTCAACGCGCCTAAAGAAGATTTTTAACTTTTTTCTTTTTAACACCTGTAAGTTTGGTGCTTTTTATTATTATTTTGTTAATATTTCAATTTAAACGCATATCTTCTTTTACTATATAAAAATAAGTCGGGTTTTCCTTCCTGACGCTATAACTCCAGAACGCATGAACCGATTTCCACGGTTTTGCATTCGTTGGAAAGGTCTTTGGCTTTGTGAGGTTTGTAGCAAAAAAAATTCAGGAAACATTTCAAATGAAAAGCGGGAAAACCGGGAAAATCATTT
This sequence comes from Colias eurytheme, assembly GCF_061535395.1. Lineage (NCBI taxonomy): Eukaryota > Metazoa > Arthropoda > Insecta > Lepidoptera > Pieridae > Colias > Colias eurytheme. The sequence goes on from NC_143008.1 coordinate 2,424,991, forward strand.
ATCACATACAGCGCCTTGTGTAACATTTCGTTTGGTATTTAAACATAAGGTTCGCTAGTTTTATACAAATTTGAGATTAATATTAACTAAATATTTCAGACTGCTCTCTCCTCCTGACCCTCCAAGAGCGCTGGTTAACCGCGACACAACCAACACAGCCCGCGGTACGAAGCCTCGTGGAGACTTGCCGTACGCTTATGTCTGTACTGTGGTTAAGGATAGTGAGCGTGGATTCTGCTGGTAAGTTGGAGGAAGGGGAAAAGTGGGGAAAAAAATACCAAAAAATAAGCAAAAAATGTCAAAAAATGTGGAAAAATAATTATTTTGTGACGATATAAATTCTGTCGATTTGATTTTTTGTTAATAACAAAAAATACTTAATCAGAATTAAAAATAATGCATTACTTTAAATATAAAACTGATAAAAATAAAACAGAATGAAAAATTAATTAATTAAATGTTTAGGCTTTTTCGACATTCCGTTATTTCAATAATAATTAAAAAACTATCTGTCTTACCACAAAATCTTTAGACAGGGTTTAACTTTAAGCGCGGGTTCTCTTTAATCTGGTTTTGTCGTATTTCATATAGACAACTATTAATGTGACAGATCCCTGGTTTAAAGTTAGACTGTGTTTAAATTGTTTTGTGGTAAGAGTTAAGACCAATAATACCATATAAAATTATATGTACCATATAAAGGGGTTTGGGTAAAGTTGGCGTCGTGATGAAACTTGGATAATTTAAAAGAGCAATATATTGTGAACAAAAGTTATTATGGACACAAATCTCGAAACGTATTAGGAACAGAGATATTTTTTTTATATTCATTGACCTAGAATCTAGATGATTTATTATAAGATTTTTCTGACAAGTTTCATCACTGACCGCGAAAAGTCATCACGACGCCACTAGCCCATACAAAAGTACCCAAACCCCTTTAATAATATTTACCATATAAAATTAAATAATATTTCTTTTATTCTAGATCCCGGCAGAGGAGCGCTCTATGGCGTGTCAGTAGACCATAGAGAAATATGCAAACCGACCAGTCGGAATTGTCTATTGTACACAGAACTTATGCATCTTATGAGTACAGCGTTGTGTAAAAAATGATTGTTTTTAAATTATTAAACGATTTAAAACATCAAATGAATGTGTAATAATTTGTGAAAAATGCATTTGTGTAATGTGATGCAACAGGAAACATCAATAATTTAATTGTGTTCTGTTTTAAATTAATAAAAAAACTAAAACAACTTATAATAGTCAGACCTAGACCAAATAAATGGTACAGGACAGGCATCAGCTTTCGAATAAAAAATAATTCTCAAAATCGGTTCACCTAAATTAAAGTTATGAGTTATCGAACCAAAATATTCAAAGTTTTTTGTGAAGTCAGTTGTGGGTCTTGAAAAATACGATTTAATCAGAAATCCGTTTTGCATTTCAATAACAAATTTATTTTATTTTACGGCTTTGATTATTAATTAGTTTGAATTAAAAAAAAAATTACGACGTCGCAAGATGGCGCTGAACGATGCTTTTCTTAGTCGCATCGTGTTAGAAAAAACTAAAAAGTGTGATTCTCATAACTGTTAAAATTATTGTTATAATTTTCTTTTGTTAATAAATAACTATTAACTTGGTGTAGAGTACGTTTAACATTTCTCTAAATAAATTAACGAAAAGAAATGTGCATTTTACCTAATAATTTACGAATTATCACAATTTATTTTATTTTCACGTTCAATCGAATATTAATATTCTAGAATAGCTTTATCACATCTAATTAAATTGTTATTTTTTTGTTATTAATTTTGCACACATAATCATAAAATCACGACGTTATTTTTAAACTAAGTCAAAAACATAAAATAATGTTTACACACTCGTTAGTTGTTACATTTAATTAATAAAATTATTATTTTTAGCACCTTTTACTTTTTACATTGATTAATTATTAAATATTATAGTCACATAAAAGGAAGGTCCAATTATAAATCGAATTAATCGAATTTATGAATTAAGATTTTAAACGACAGTATGTACATAAAATTAAGAAAATGTTACGTATAAAATAATTATTAGTATGTTAATAAAAACAATATTGTGATAAATGAAAAATATTTGTTTTTGAATTTAGAGCACCGTTCAAAATTTGTAAATATTGTTTGAACTGTCAAAGTGACGTTTCGCGAATATTTTTGCCATGTTTTTATTAAGCGTTTAAAATTTGCTAGGATACTGCATCAAATGCATAAAATTTAGGATATAATGTGAATATTTAGTTATTATTAATAGTCCGGGATACATCGCCCATTTTTGCAAGTGATTACTATCAAGCTAATTTTTCGTGAGTAGCTTTATTTTGATGAGATGCCCAATAATTTCATGTACGAAACTCTCGATTGTGGTAGCTTACAGAGGTAACAAGGATAAAAATTTTTGATTTGACGGTTCTCAAATATTTATTACGCAATTTGTAGGACAATATGTCTGTTGAATTATATAAGTATTAAATAAGTGAAAATAAAAAAATCAGCTGGTTAGTAATCATTTATGATGACTTCGTTATCGATACACATTGGAAAGGGGGACTCTTTGATCAAACCATAGATTTTGTAGGACAAATATTTTTTCGAATAATTTAGATAATTATCTTGAGATTGAACAAAAAAAAAACATTCAGTTAGTAATTAATATTTGAGAACCATCAAATCAAAATATTTTATCCTTGTTTCCTCTGGTAGCTACCACAATCGAGAGTTTTGTACATGAAATTATTGGGCATCTCATCAAAACAAAGCTACTCACGAAAAATTAGCTTGATAGTAATCACTTGCAAAAATGGGCGATGTATCCCGGACTATAAGGAAGATGGTGATTAAGAATACATATTTTAAATTGTTTGACTTATATACAACGAAGTGAATTGTATTTGTCTTAAAATAATGTGCAATTATATTATGTAATTTAAAAATTGATCAACATAAAATAAATCATTTGTTATAAAAACCATGTTTTATTTCAATGTAACCTCTTTTATGAAAATCTGTTGTAGAAAGCCCAGCGCTTTGCCGGTCCTTTTTATTTAAACAAATCTGTTGGTCTACTTAAAATAAAATCAGACAAGTGCGAGTCGAACTCGCATACCGAGGTCTCCGAACAAACCAACTTTTTATTATGTTGTAACTCTAAAATGTAAGTATGTTTTAGCAATTTTTAGCGTTTCGAACCTCAAAAGAAAAAAACGGAACCCTAAAAAGAGCGCGTGTGCCAAGCACACGTGTCAGAAGTGAAACTTCTTTGGCAAGATTAAAAGATACCAAAATCGTCGCCTTACTTCATGATGTGACGATATTGCCATGATGCGATTGACGTGATAGTAAAAAGTACAGAAGGGGGTAAATGATTGAAAATAAAACCAGTGTTGCTATTTCAAGTTACTTTATTTGCAGTAGTGTTGCACACATCAAGTATCAAACACATTCGCACCACAACGAAAGATTTGTACAATTAAAAAGCATTATTGCATGTTCGTTGGACTCGATTATTTTCTCAATTTATATTCTTGCTTTTCAAGATGACAAGCACAGATATATGCATAGATCTTTCGGTCTAGACGTATTTTATTTTAATCTGACAAGGTTACCAGCTATAAAATTGCATCATGCGTTAATCGATAAAGTTAAATCGTTTTAATTAAACTCAATTTTAATAATGTTTTTTCTTGTTGAAAACAGTAGCAATTCAGGTAAGTTAACACATCGTTATAACTATGTATTACATTTTTCACATATACATTTACTGTAATATTTCTCGTCATTTTTCTGCTGGTAACCCTGTCTCTATTTTAGAGAAAACATCATGTGTATATATATATATATATATATTGATATATAGATATTGACTCGTTTTCCAACCTTACAAATCCACTGAAACATTACTTTTTCGGCAATCTAGTCATAGCCTAAGCAAGCACAATCCATTTTAATTGACAGTTATATTAACAGCTTGAGTTGGAATACCTTTGGTCAACGTTCATGGCACCAATTGTGTTTGGGCGGTAAAATATGCATTTTATTCTTAATACAGATTAAAAATAAATATTTATTTCATCGAATTTATCAGTAGCTACAAGCTATATTGTTTTATTTTTGCCCTGAACTGATATTCCCATTCCCTATTCTGAACCCACTTTAATGATAAATATTTTACGGTTGTGAAAATACTTTTACAAAAGATTGTGCAGCTGAGCATTTTGGCGCCATTTTAAGCAATCCTATTATAATAACAAAGAGCAGCAACAATATCTTTTCAATGTGCATCAAAAATCGAGTTATATAATTGTTTTTTCAAGCTATATAAAATTGATAAAAATTTTATTTTAAATTCAATTTTGGTGTTATGCTTACCGAGGAGGTAGATTATTAAAACTATTGTCTATGATATTTCAAAAGCATGGGCGGTAGTTATGGTTCGTTTAAATCTCAAATTACAATGAATTAATTAAATTACAATTCGAAAGCATCCTCTAATTATAGCATATTATAAAACTGTTAACATTATGAAATTATGAGAAGAAAAATTATGTTAATGGCAAGATTTCGATTATAATAGGACAAAACAATATTACTTATGGTTTTGAATAAACTAAACGAACCATAAACCGCCCATGTTTTGACTACTAATCTAGGAAACTATGTCTGAACTTAAAATCTAAAAATAAAGACTAAAACTATTTAAGCCTAGACTCGCATGCTTGATTTTTACTTTAATATTGAAATTCATTATAATATCACTTTCCATAAAATAAAGTACTAAAATGAGTGTTCACTGTAAAGAATTTTATTTATTTATAACGTTAGATAATAATTATTATGATCGATTGAACAGGAAGTGTAGAGGTAAAGAGAAATAACTTTGTGTCCGCAAAATACGACGTGGTGCTACTGTCACCGATAGATGAAATCAAAGAGCGAGCGCGCACGAGCAACTTTGTCTCCGCAACTATTTTGTCTCTCCCATCAATTTGTATGGGGAGTTGCGTCGCTACGTGCGCGTACTTTCATACTAGCCCATGGGTGGAGAGACAAAATAGTTGCGGAGACAAAATAGTTGCGGAGACAAAGTTGCTCGTGCGCGCACTGTCTTATTGAAATAATACAAGTATTAAATAAATATTATATCTTTTTATATAAAAATGAATCCCTATTTCCCTTGGTCACGGCATCACGCGTGAACGGGTGGACCGGTTTCGATAATTATTTTTTTATAATATTCGTTGAAGTAACTACGAGGATGGTTCTTATGGAAAGAAAACTTAAACATGTCCCACGGGTGAAGCCGGGACAAACCGCTAGTTAATTATGAAGAAGTAGTTATCTATTAGAAATAGACATTTAATATATTTTAATAATGTCTAATGACCTAGATAGATTTTTAGATTTAGATGACTTTTTCGAGGAATCCTCTTTAAGCCTCTACACTCCAGAGACAAAATCTAAACGGAAAAAACAAGACTAACTTTTTTTAGTCTTTATTCTTAGATGAAAATAGAAAACTTTAGAATACAAGTGAATTACATCGCGTATAAACTATAACACTTCAATTATTTTAAAGCTATGGCTCATAAAACTAAATCGGGTTTAACCTACTTCACAAATGTTTGTATGTCTAGGAATCTGGAAACAATTCATACAGCACTTCTTAAAGCGTAGCTAATTTTAATCACATAACATCCTTCTGACCTAATAATTTTGAAACAATCACTATTCCATTTCTTTCTTTCATCAATAATTGTTTTTCTTTAACTGTATTTTACCTTTGTAGTACAATCGTTGAATGAGAGTTTAGCTTGACAATTACACATAGATGTTGCATTGAGTTACTATGTATGTACTAGAGAGGGCATCGCTACTATACTCTTTGTAACACGAGTTAGAGGCAGACGTCACAAACTCATCGCTCAATCTATGTCTCACTAGCCGCCCCACGCGCGCCCCGCAGCTTTTGTTCGTGGTGTCCTCTCTACACGTAGTAATCAAGAGATGAGATGTTGCCAGTTTTTTGAAGATAGAGCTACAAATATTAATGCTGAGAAATTTTATTAAATAGCGGCCCTTTCGCACGCTTTATCACTAGTTAAAACCAATTTACATATATGAAGTTTTTGAGAATGGCAAGAATTAAAGAATAGTGTAATATTCAGATTTGGGGAAAGCCAACTGGCCTATAGCTTACGAATTGATAGAACACGCTGCATGAAACGTTTGGACTCCTAGTCGAGAGCATAACGTCACGGTAAATTGCGTAATTATGTGCCTTCGTTTTTTTAATTAAATATAAAAAAAGAAATTACAATTTGGCAACGCTACCTCGTAGAAACACTCAAGCTTAATTCGACCCACGCACTACCGACAACTACGCAAACATTTTAAAAATACAAGTAATTCGTATAGAAAAGTTATTGCAAGGTTATAGGCGACGCCTAAAATTAGGCAATGTGTTTTACTTACCTAATTTAAGTTCATTACTTTAATCACATTATATGATTTGTTCACGCTTCTATAGTGGTCGATGTATAATTTAAATACATAAAATAAACATTCAAATATATAAATTTGTATAAATTTTTTCATTGAGCCTGTTTATTATTTAAATATATCTATATTTTATATTTAAAAAGAACATTGAAAGAAGTTAATTTAATAAGAAGGCTTATTGAGCCCTAATAAAAGTATTAAGCAGAGAAATTGGGAATTTCGGGTTGCGAAGTATAGCAACACTGAGCAAAACTATTACAAGTTTCAACGTGAAATAGGAGTTATTCAAGCAGATTAGTTTAGGGTAAAAAGTGTAAGTAAATCACATAGCTTCTCTACACAAACGAACGTTATTATTAAAGTCATGCAAAAATACTTCTTATATATATAACTGTAATTTATATATTGCTATGTACATTGCTAATCTACATAGGTACGGACTGTGGTGTATAGTATATCATAAAGCTGTGTTCGCACGTTACAACACACACACGTTTTAAAAACATCAAACAACATCATTGGCAGCTGTCAATTTATTATAATTTGGCAACACTATTAAGCACACGATCACTTATCTAACAATGTGTTATAATACAGTAGAAAAACTCTATACGCAGTGACGATATTGCTAAAATCTAAAATAATTACATTCTAAATTTAACATTGACAGCTGTCAATTTATCTATACACAATTTTGTGAGCTGGCAACTCTAAAGGACGAAAAGGACGTGTACAAGGCTTACTTTACTTTTAAATAATAATGGAATTTCTCATTTTATAAAAAGGATTACGTCCCGAACTGTTTTGAATAGACTAGTAAGGTTTACGAATTATTTTTTTTACAATTCAAACACATAGGAGTATATTTTCAAACCGACGATATTAAAATCTATGTCTCTAGTTGAAGAACATATAAATAATAACGTTTTATACATTTTATACAAAATAATAAAGAAATAAGGAAAAAACGATATCAAAAAGGCACTTTTCACATCGTTAATTCCGAGAGTTTAACCTAAATAGGTTTTCCAGAATCTAGGATTGAAATAAAAATGGCGGTCGATAGCATCCCTCTTCCTTATTATTTTCATACTTTATTAGATAAAAACTCACAAAGCCTATAAATAATAGAGCTATAAAGCGACCTTCCGCCATCTTTAAATAGTTTTGAGTCATGGTTTATTCAATCTTTAGTGTATTTTACGAGTTGTGTATATATTCGTTTCCTTTATTTGGTCACATTTTGTATCTAGCTTTAGTACTACATTCGTAATAGGTATAGTAGAGATGTGACAAGACCTAATCAAAATTGTTAGGTAACGTTGTTATACAGGGTGTCCCACTGTTGGTATACTAAGCCCAAAGGAGGTTATAGATTTGCATACGCTAAGTACGTAAAAAATACTTAAAAAATTCCAGACGCATTTTTTTTTCAAGTAAGTAGATGAATTCTTAAAACTCTATGTGTACACCCATAACAAGCAACCCGCCCAACTTTGTCACCAGCACATGAGCTATCGTTTAATATTATGTTTTCATAGACAAAATGCTCACATTAGAGAAGCGGTATATGCCGGCTGCGCGAAGCTAGAGAAGAAAACATGGATTTTCAGGAAAAATGTAGCAAAAAATTTTTGACGTAATTTTGTTGTTTAAGTATTTTTTACGTGATCAGTGTATGCAAAACTAAAAGTCTCTTCGCGCTTAGTATACCAATAGTGGGACACCCTGTATAACATATTTCTACTTGTAGTTCTTACTAGCTTAAATAACTATGAGCACTAATCGAGTCATCAACAAAAAATACTTTAAACGAAAAAAATAAAAGAAGAAATGAGGGTCAAAAATAAAAAACCAAAAATAAAATAGCAGTGCATTTAATAAAATAAAAACGACTGAGCACATGAGGCGGACGTAGCACATACAAAATTGACAGCAAGTATCAACCCTGTTTGAGCGTACTGTACATATTACAATGCTTTGGTAATGGGCTGGCGGGTGACAGCTGTCAAACAAAACTCTGACAGCCGCCACAGACAATAGCAGAATCACAGATTAAAAACGGCTAGCCAGATAGCATTAGGAATAACATAATTTTTCTAAATAATAATACACAAAAAAAGAACAGTAAAATAAACAAGAATAATAATAGTGATACAATTAATTTTGTTCGCAAGAAGGCACATACGAAACCTTAATCTAACGAATACAATATAAACTTAAAACAAACGACGTGTGGATACAAAAAAAAAAACATATCAGGAAGACGAGTTTGAACAATATTAGTGGTTAGTTCATCTTTTAGTTTTAAGGTTTTATTACCTATGTTCTAGCATTAAAAATTTCTTATACAAATTTTCCGAGCGTACCCTATTCTCGTTAGTAGGCATGCTTAACACGTTTTAAAACCATTTCTTATAAGACAAAACCTTTGTATGTTCGCATTTTCATATGCATGTACATACTGCATAGTTATCTGTGCCACTAATAGATTAAATCAAAAACATTCAACGATACAATCTAACTTCAGTACTATAAAGAGGAAAAGAGGTGAATATTGTACGAGCGAGATGGTACGATGTTATTTTTTGATTCGATCCATTTACGGCACAGATTATACAATTTATAATTGCACAGTTTTTTTTTTAATTTTAACTAATTTTTACGCGTGACGTCTAAGTAGAAATAGATTGCTTTTACATACAAATCCGCCTCGCGTACAAATGAGTTAAAACTTCTTTTTGAATTTCTTTACTGTGTTTTTTATAATTTTTATTGCAATTTAGATGTTCAGTTGTCGAAACGGCGTTTTGATATCCTTCTTAATAATATTCTGATCCGATTTTTCCGCACGAAATTAACTCATATTTTTATTTTAGATTGAATTTCTTGATTAAAGACGAGCATTACGACTCGCTGTTAGTCACCGATAGTTTAAACACTTTTTGACGTATATTTTGCCAGATACTCTAAATGTAACATATTCAAGAGATTTGATTACTTTTATAAGTATTTTAAAAGTGATACGTTTATTTTGATTTTTAGTCCAACAGCGGTGTTTCTGGCTTATTTAACTTCAAGTAAATGTATATTAATGATCTGCGATACAAATATTTAGCTAAAGTGCTGTAAAAAGCAATGTTAAACAGTGAACATCTCACAGCATGGCACAGAGAAATGGGTGGAGACGAGCCACGGATATTTGTCTTTTTCCCATAATAAAAAGTATGAAATTTTTTTTTAAGTTTAATAAATTGCTTTTTGGAGTCCAAAATATTCTCAAAATTGCATTGGGATAATGATGAAAACGTAAAATCAAGAAAAAGATAACTATTAAAATAACCAAAACCCAAACATGTAGTATTTTTAGTATAATTTTCCCAAACGTTTTCTTGATATTTTACTTTTTTAACGAGCCATTTGTATACGTTAGAGCGAGAAAGCAATACATGGAAATCCGTGACGTCATCACACCCGGTACATAAAACATTAAAATCAAACCCTATACATTTAATAACATAAAACTAAGTTTAATTCAAAATGGAAGCCGTACTTAAAGTTTACTACACGCTTGTAAACGGTTTTATAATATTACTGTTTATTTTTTCTTAAGAAATATCTATTCTGTTCTTACTAGGTTGAATATAACTTTTAATAGAGTGAAATAAACATATAAGACAAATTTTCTTTAATTTTTAACTACTCTATATGCGGAAAAGAGAAGGCAATACAGCGCGAGAGAGACACCATTATCGGCACTATTTAATCACATCATTTATTGACACAAGTTGTGTTGATTGATTTAAAATAAACAGTAATATTAGAAAACCAAATACAACGCACCTAAAATGTACAGTTAGTAACAAAAAACAATAAAACATTGTTTGCATTCTGACGAAGTGGGAGAAACTTTATTTGCCATCTTTTCTAAGAAAGAAAGATTCGATGTTTTTTTGAATCGATCCATTATTGAAACCGTTTATCAGACTATCGTAACTCCCCCGTCTATGCATAATTATTATTAAACTAAAAATGCCTTCTTTATTAAATAAGATGTTGGGAAGTTAAAAAAAAATATTGTTTTGTTTATGTAGTGCAAGTATTTTTCATAAATATAGTTATTATTCTTTAAACTATTTTTCATACGTGTCTTTTAAAAGCAAAAACGGTTAACTTCTATTGATGTAAAATTTCTTAATTATCTGTCCACGAGAAGGACGTAAAACGATAAGCCGTATCGAATGAGATTTTAATGTATTTATAGTTTAAGATCATTCAATTTAATGTCGTGCTATTGTACACTACGTATAAAAATACAGTTTTTGACAACGAACAGCAGATGATGAAATTTTTAATGTATTTTTATCTATTGGATAGAATTATAACTAAAAAGTCCAACCGTGTAAAATAATGTAGAAATGTCTTTTTTATTTTGACAATATTTGACAAAAAAACGTGCACTGGTAGGAATCCTTTACTACGCAGATTCATTTAAGAGGAGATGTCACACTATAATGGGCCATCTTCACAATCGGCAGCGTTGGCCCAACAAATGATCGTCGATGTAATGTCGCCATTAAAGCGATTTCTAATAAATATCTACAATGACGGCCGAACATAGACATTTAGGCTCTACACTATCGTGATTGCCTCAACTCAACGCTACCCATTATGTAGAGAGCCCACATTAATACGTTTTAAGTAGTTCAAAGAATTAACCATACTGAATATTCAAAAATATATAAGTTCATTTTTATATAGTGTACAATGCGCAGGCGCAAACTTTAATTATAGATCCATGTGTTATGTTTTTTTTTTTAGATTGAAATATTGTTTTTCACACAGACCATAGATTAAACTAGATAGTACACGATACAATGTCAAATATAAACCGGTAAAACATATATGTAATATATTTACTATTGAAAAAAAAATAATAATATTAGTTCTGAAGTAAGATGTTATTACAAACATAGAAGTGAAGTCTCATGTCCCCTAGTGGGGTAAGTGGCAGATGCATTATACATCTGTTTCACTGATCGATTTTCTTTAGGGACAAGTAGGTGATCAGCCTTCTGTGTCCTGCCAGACCGAGACATTTTTTTTTCTTCGTCTCCACCGGGAATCGAACCCAGGACCCCTCGGTTCTACGCACACGCGTCAACCACTGTACCAAGGAGGCGGTCATCTATCGAACATAGAACATAATATATTTTTTCCCATTTTACGAGACACATGGTTTTCTCAAGATAATGTTTTAAGACGTTCAGAGCTTCCAAAAAACGTGTATTTTGAAAATTTTCATTAATCATCTTGTTTTTCATATGAACTGCGTCTAGTTTAATATACAGTCTGCGAGTTTCCCGCCAAAAAATTTGCCTAATAGAACATTCTGGAAACAATACGTTCCAGAGGTTAAAATAGATTGCACAATTAACAAAAGAACTATTAAATATTGCACGTATAAGCAATTGTTTTATACATATTTGGCCGTATTTAGTACGAAGATTTTTACTATTTTTGCCCGTGTGTGTTCATTATTGTTAATTTTGGTATAAATCTCGTTGGTTTCTAGATTCGAATTAGTAGATGAATTTTTTTACAAGGTGGAATAAAAATTGTGAAATTAGTGGAGTTACGCTTAAATTATTTTAAGCCCTTTTAAAGCTACGTAAATAATATTTGAAAAATAAGAGAATTCAGAAAGGGAATTTTTAATTCAAAAAATCAAAGATATGTGTAACTGTAACTTTAAGATCAATCACAAAGCATCCCTTCCAGAAATCTACCTTCAATAACCACAAATACTATAATTCCCAACCAATTTTTTATTTATTATGTATTCCATCAACACAGGGCATCACGTTATACCGTTTCAGAACGTTTAAAAACCACACGTTTACACATATAAGTGATAAATCTATAAAAATGGTCCTTCGAGCCGTACCGCTTAAGACTATTTATTGCTTGTATAACACATACCATACAAACGAAGGCTTTGTACAGACGAACGTGCGAAACGCTGCGTTTTAGGATTTGTATTCACAAATAATTAAAAAAAGGAGAAAAGTGGGTATAAGGTATAATATTTAAGAGAAACGAAAAGAAGAAAGGAGATAATAAGGGTATAATTTTAAAACAAGTATTCTTTAAAATGTAACATATATGTGAAAAATATTGTTTTTAATACGCATAAAACAAATAAAAGAAAACTATGTATTCTTTAAAATGTTCACCAGAAGTGAAGTAAGGTCTGTTACTCACTATTGTTGCAAAATATTTCACTTTTATACCGAAAAAAAATTTAAACACGTTCGTCCACACTCAGCCTTAACCACTCGGCAACACTAAACAAACCACTTCCACAAATATAAAAAGTGACACTTATATTACATGTCGCCCCGCTCGCGACGACACGACACGACAACTTATCGCCGACGACATATCGTATACGCTAAATATCGTGGGGATTTTAAAAGCGATGTACATCCATGAAACACTAATAAAAATCCGCATTATACAAAGTCGGTTAGAAAAGCAATGAACCCATGCTGTTACTTGGCAATACCTTTAAGGCCTGTTCAGACTACAGCGGTATCTACCGCCGTGGGTAGCGGTATCCCGATGGCACGCGATTATATCTCTTACTTGGTATATTATAGAGACTCTAATCGCGTACCGATCGGCTGTTCGAAAGTGAAGTCCCGTACGTCCCCAAGTGGGGTAAGGGGCATAGGGGTATTATGATGAGATGTATATCTGTTTCACTGATCGATTTTCTTTAGGGACAAGTAGGTGATCAGCCTTCTGTGTCCTTCACCGGGAATCGAACCCAGGACATCTCGGTGCAACGCTCACGCGTCAACCACTGTACCAAGGAGGCGGTCTGGTACGCGATTAGAGTCTCTATAATGTACTAAGAAAGAGATATAATCGCGTGCTATCGGGATACTGCTACCAACGGCGTTAGCGGATACCTCTCTAATCTGAATAGGCCTTTACGGTACTATAAAAAAAAACGAATCGAAACGATTTCTGTCCCGCAAAATAATTAAACCATTATTAATAATTAAAAAAAAAAACAACATCCTATATACCATCGAGTTAAAGGCGCACGGAACAAAAATCACTCTACCTCGCGAAAAATCGACGTTTTCTCCACGTGCAAACAAACAAAAAAACTTAAACCTAATTTGTTATATTTAATATATACACTAGCGCTAACCACACAACTAAGGCCGTACGTACGGACAGGACAAACGTCGTAAACTATATTTAAAAACGAAATTTGTTAAGAATAACCGCGCGGTAACTTCTCATTTTTTGTTTTGTGATTTTTCAAAATGGCGTCGCGTCACTTTTACAACGGCGTGTATAGTTTTGATAATTCAACTCAAACAAAAAAAAAATAATACAGAAAAAAAGAAATCACGCTGTATATATATTTAATTCATATCTACCGGCATGATATATTTATTATTTCCCTTACTTTTTTTATTTCATAATAAAACATCGTTCCCCAAACATTTATTAAGAAAAATTAAACTATCATAACCACACAGCCCCATTGTAAGAAGCGAAACTTTAAAATGCCCCAAAATCCATCCCCTCATGGGGCAAAGGGGCACATTTGCCCCTTCATTGACACTTTCATAGAAATATATTGGTCATTTCAAAACCCAAGTCTTTTCCTTTTAAAATATAGAGTTATTAATAGATAGAGAATCAAAACGTCCGAGAGTTAGAAAGAGATAGAAATCACGGTATTCTATCTGTCTCTCTCTCGCATCATTACGTTCCTTTTCACGCATACTTCTGTTAGATAGTCAATTTATTGAAGTTAGCTATAGGCTATAGATCATCAAGCTCAGACTAATTGGAGCGGAATAATGCGGGTAAAACCACAGGGCAAAGCTAGTGTAAACAAATAATCATCTCTATTTTTACTACACCAGAAAGAGACAGATAGAGTACCACCACATTCCCTCTCTTTCCAACCAACGAACAATACCTCTATCTAAAAATAACTCAATTTTTTAATTTTATTTATTCTTATTAGTGCATAGTTGAGCGTTCTAATAATTGATTTCTTTGTATATAATATAAATGCTATATACACGCGAATACCTACGGTTCGTACACTTACAAGACATATTTTAATTTCGCATTTTTTCATCTTGAGCGTAACTCAAACCTAACTCAATTTTTGAGACGCGCTCAACTTTGTGAGAATTTATATTGAGTGAAGTTTGAGTATCCTTACTTACTTTATAACTATCTAGCAGGGAAATCGACATTTTTATTGTAATATTTTTGTTTCTGCATACGAAAGAAAATTAAATTAATTTATTATATTTATTGTAATGATTTTGAGAAATATTTTCTGGAATACGAATTTAACAATACTTATCTTTTATTTAAATAAAATAGGAGATATAAACATCATTTTCAGTTTTTCATCTACTTATTTTTTAAAGAAAATTTAATTATTTCGGTACACTTTCATTATTAATATTCCAATATATTTTAATCCAATATTTGCTATTCAAATTGACAATAACATAAAAAAAAACCTAAATTACGGCCTAAAACAAATAAAAAACAACAAAACTTCAGCATTAAAATATTATACATATACATGGTGTTCAAAATCACAAATCACTTCGACACTATCCAACTATAAAACACTATTGCATCTAAAAATTAAAAAAAAAGAACACAACATTCCAAATTCGAAATTTCCCAACGTTTCATTTTTCGAAATTCAAAATATTCGAATTCAAAATTCAAAATACGCCTATCGTTCCATCGACATTCCATTCGAAATTCAAAATATTCTTGTGTGTAGTATATATAGATATAGAACCGTACAGTTTGTCGCGTAGCATTCTCGCCCTTATGCCTGTAGCAATAAGGACGACTTTCGTTAGAGTCACTCCGAGTTGTTGAAATACTCTGAAGCGTTCCCGCGGCATATTGGACACGTTCTGTTCGACTGTAAAAGGTAAAAACATATTTTTAATGATAGAATATTTACATAATAATTACAGTGTTTTAATTAAATTTTGAATTCATTTGTTTTAGTGTTGTCATGTTCATATATCTTTCTGTATTTTTTTTCATTTAAAAATTTGTAGGTACAAAACAATTACAATTTAACCAATATAGGTGTATAGTACATGCCGAATTCAAATAAATTTCTATGTTTTGATGTATCCGTAAATTAAGTGTAATACACTTGGAAATGTAGCCTTAATTAATTAAACAGGTTTAGTAGTTTAAAATTTAAATGGTGTTCTTGGTTCGATTCCCGGTGGAGAAAAAGAAAAAAAAAATACGTGTGGTACTCGAGAACTGACGCAGTAAAGTTATTGTATAGCATCGCATCGCTGTGCCGGTTGGAGTGGGGGGTGTTAGGTTTTTTCGTAACGGAATTTTTACATTCGGTCGCTGTGCTCAAGGCCCGCGATAGAAGCTATGCAATAGCTTAAAAATCCACCCTGCATACGCCCGTATACATATAACACTCACCCGTAGCCACTTGTCGACGCATTTCGCGTGGAACTCGTGCGCGCACGGCAACACGCGCAGCGTCTGTCGCGCTTCGAACTCGCACATGCACACCACGCACGACGTTTGTTCGCCTGTGGATTTGATATACAGGATGTTTAAAATGGGTAAGTTTTTTTTTAACATTGATTTGTGTATGAGCATAATCTTGGAATCAGGGTTTAAAATTATAGTAGTTACTAGCTTCCGCCCGCGACTCCGTCCGCGTGGAAAATTTAAGAAAAATGAAGATTTATTTTTTCTACGTATTTTTCCTGGATAAAAAGTATCCCATTTTATGCCCAGGGTAATAAGGTATAATTATACAAAGTTTCATCGAAATCGAACAGTTAGTTTTCACGTGATGCCTGAACATACATACAGACAGAAAAAAAAATTTTAATCACATATTTGGGTTTGGTATCGATCCAGTAATACCCCCTGCTATTAATTTTTTCAATATTTTCAATGTACAAAATTGACCCTTCTACAGATTTATTATATGTATAGATTAAATAAAATATTATAGTCGTTTTTGAAGATAATCTGTAGTGTTTATGCAATGTACAGGACGATTTTATTCTTACATAGAAATAGTTGTAAACAATTTTTGTGCCGTGTGTCTCAGGCGCTCTGTTCGACGTTTCCCCGGAACATCACTTCGATACATCGGCCACTTATACTACCCCTGGGCCCTTGCTGCCTCCATCCAGTCCCCGGAGCCCCACCTGCACGGGGCCTCACCTTGGTGCGTCTGCTCGCAGTACTTGTAGCTGGGCAGCAGGTCGATCTCGTGGCGCGCCAGCCCGCGGGGCTTCGCCTCGCCGAGCCGCTCCGCGAGCGACAACAGGGCTTCATAATTCTCGGTCTCGGGTGAATCTGCACCGTCATCGCGGGGCTCCCCGTAGGGGGACAGCGGGAACATGGCCAGCAGGTTGAGGAACACCTGGATCACGCGGATGAACTGTATATACGTCAGTTGCTCGTTCACAGCGTGGGGTTACGGTACGGACACGCGTTGTTGCAATATATTTGATTGGATTAGAGATATAGCAGCCAAAACATTTGATTGGACTTGAGTTATAGTAGTCAAAACTTCTTTAAGATTGATCTTTATATGACTCAGCTAAAAAAAATTGGCTGATTATAATATCAATTAAAACAAATTAGGTAGTTTCATCATAATTTAATGATAAATCGCTTTAATTAATTAATTGTCTATGGAGAACTGAAACACGTAGAACGTGTAGATGATCTACAGGGCTCTAGTATGGCACATTTAAAAAAATAATGAGAAACTTGTTACAATACATAAAACAATAAAAATAAGTTCAACATTAAATTAATTAGTTCCACTTTCAATATCTTCGACTAAATCACTCTGCAAAATTCGGAACTAAACATAAATAACAAAAAAAAAACACACGTCATATAAAGGGTGTTCAACACAATCAAGTAGTTGCAAGTGTTACCTGGTAGGTGGGGGGAGGGGGCGGCAGAGATAGCGGCGACGCGACGTGCAGCTGCGGCAACGCGTTCACGAGACCGCCACCACCCTGTATATGAGGAACAATCTTAATATATATAAATCTCGTGTCACAATGTTTGTCCTCAATGGACTCCTAAACCACTTAACCGATTATAATAAAATTCGCACACCATGTGCAGTTCGATCCAACTTGAGAGATAGGATAGTTTGAACATGTAGGTACCACGGGCGAAGCCGGGGCGGACCGCTAGTAATTTTATAATGTTCACGACAAAATGGAAAAAAGAAACATCCTGTTTAAAATATTCTTACTAAAGAATGGTCGCGGGCAAAAAATTTCATTCATAGGTTTATTAGCCAACAGACAGTAGTCACAACTTACAGCGATAAGACCGCCCTCTGTACATATTTTAACCTGTATTGTTCTTCTTTTGTAATCCTGTATGTTTGTGCAATAAAGAATTTTTCATTCATTCTTCATTCATTCATTCATTCATTCATTCACAACTTGCCACTACCGGGTATGTACACACGGTTTCATGTGTTTAAATAACCACACAATTCCCGGTAATAGCAAGTAAATTTTCGAAAATCTTTAAATGCAATTCTATTTTTTGAAGTGAAACTTCTTTATCGGGGTTGGAAAAAAATTTAGTGTAACATTTTTTTGTTACGCGTGACATTTTTCCGTTACGCGTGACATTTTTCCGTTACGCGCCATCTTTTTCTTATCCTTTACCACGCGTGATTCGACGTATTTCTGTAAAGTTGCATATAGTAAATTATTTTTTGAAAAATAAGGCCATAAAGAAGTTTCACTTCTTACGTGTGTACACTAGTGCACGCACACATTTTTTTTTATAAGGGAATGCAAAATTGACTATCACTAGTATTTTAAGTACTTTTCCTTCAGGTTGTATAGAACATTTCCAGTCTGTATATACCATCGTCGGAACAACTTGAGCATGATTCAGGCTACACCATGCCGTGGCACCCTATCAACGATACAATCGTTAAGTCTTATTTCATCTTTCCTCCCCAATCAGTGCTAGCACATATAACTGCACATGTATATGATGCACCGTATGCGCGTGCGCATGCGGGTGTGCAATTTTCCCTTCTTTCCCCCTCTACAAAGCACCCCCCACATTTACCTGCGCATCTATATGATACACCGTATGCGCGTGCGCAATTTTCCCTTCGTTCCCCCTCTACAAAGCACCCCCCACATTTACCTGCGCATCTATATGATACACCGTATGCGCGTGCGCAATTTTCCCTTCGTTCCCCCTCTACAAAGCACCCCCCACATTTACCTGCGCATCTATATGATACACCGTATGCGCGTGCACATGCGGGTGCGCAATTTTCCCTTCTTTCCCCCCATACAAAGCATTCCCCACGTTTACCTGCGCATATATACGATGCAATATATGCGCGTGCGCAATTTCCTTACTCCCCCCCACCCACACATTACCTGCGCATGTATATGATGCACCGTGTGCGCGTGCGCATGCGCATGCGGGTGTGCGTGCGCATGCGCGTGCGGGTGCGGCGTCCACCGTGGCGCGGTGCGCACGTACGGGCGGCCGCGCGAGCCGGCGCCGACGACGCCCACGCCGACGCCGACGCCGCCGCTCACGCTCACGCCGACGCCGCCGCCGTTACGCCGTTGCTGGGTGTAAAGGCAATTTTATAACACCCTGTATCAGTGGACCCACTTATACATTCAGTATCAGCAAAGCCGCCACCATTGCAACGTTGCTGGATGCAAACGCAAATTTATAAAACCCTGTATCAGTGGGCCTACTAATGTGTCCAGTATTAATAGAACCGACGCTGATACGGCGTTGCTGGACGGGGGAGAAATGCAAATTTACAACACCCCGTACGTGTGGACCCACTAGTACAACCTATATCAGAAGATCCACTAATTTACGTCCAGTATCCGAGGATCATCGAAATTTATAAGGTATATGCCGTAGGAGATATAATACATAATTAACATCGAATTAACTACTAAAAAGATACTCACGTGGTGGTGATGTGATAACGCGTGTCTCGCGTGGTGTGACGCCATCAATTCAATTGGTGTCCTTTGCGCCTGGAATATTTAGAGATTATTATTATCAAGGAACGGCAAATTTTAATCGATCTTATTTTTGCGTTAAAATTGTTAAATAATAAAATTGATTGCCCTCAACTTTTGAATAAAGTAAATTTTCGTGTCCCTAGTAGGTATCCCCGAAAGCAAATTGATCCACTTGTTCCACCAGTCCGTAGGTGTAAGTTCGGAGCCAACTCTCCTATTCCAAGACTGTGCAAGATGGTAAATAAATATGGTGATATCATTGATATTAATAATACCTCTCTCCGAACTGTGCGTAAATTGTTTGTATGTAAGCTTAATGGATAGCATGTAGTCATAGTTATTAAAAATTATATTATGTTCTTAGCCTTATGTTCTAACACCAAAATAGCAATTTATTATAGTTATGTGTTAGTAATGAGACGCAACTATTTATTGTTTTTATTATATACATTTTCCTTTGTTCTCTTTATAATGTAATGTTGTTTTTTCTCTTCTCGCTGTTGAGTTTACAATTAAAAATTGTCAGTTTGTGTAATTTATATTTGCATGTTGTGAATACCTATAATTGTTTGTTACATTTAGAAGAATACAATAAGTCTGTAATTAATAATTAATGAAACAATGTAAACAAACGTTGGTATTTCTAATAAATAAATAAATAAATAAATCATATATGCGCAAAAAATTCGTTCCGAGTCTACATACAAAACCCATAAAAAGTTTAAATATATCGTAAATCTGAATAAGTATTTTAAAAAGACGGGTTAATTACTTCAACTATGACACAAACTACTCGGATATATTACCATTTTGTGAATTCTATCCAATCACAAAAGCATATTTAGTTTAAATAATTATCAACTAAAACATTACTTTAGTAATAGGTACATGTACCATACTATGATTATTTTACTACAAAAAAAAACTCATTCTACCCTCCACATTTAACTAACCTCTGTAGCCAACAGCAGAGGTGCATGGTGTAGATCGGGCGTGGCCTGAAGAGGGGATAACGTACCCTCCCCACCTCCCAACATGTCTAAACGACCGCCTTCCGCACGCTGAAAATTGAAAACACCCTATATGTGTATTTTAAACCGGTTGTAGAAGTCTATTTGAATGTAATCGTCCTGATAACGTTAATATTACTGCATTATTAATTGTGACTAAATTAAACATAGATAAAGAGAGAAGAGATGCTCAAAATAAATAAAAACGCATTAATTCTGTGCACGAATCATTTCACATAGCTAGAAAGTAATCCTCAAATATGGCTTTGGCCAAAAAATTAAGTTCTCATTACCCCACATCGAGTTCAAAAAATTCTAAAGTTTACCAAATAATCAAAATGCAATTAGACAACGACAGAAAATTTATAAAATTACAATCTTAATCTAACTGTACTTTACATAAAAACTACAATTTACAACTACCCTCAAAAAAGGCAGTCATTTCCCATCCTTACCTGCGAATTCGCTATATAATGCGTGTGCGGATGCGGTGGGGATGCGAACGGCCCCCGCGGCGGTGGGGGCGGCGCGAAACTGCCGTGGTACTGCAGACCCGCGTACATACCACCCATCTGTTGTGTATGGACACCGTTATGGATGGTAGAAGGGGGGATATATTGAGCTGAGAGACACGCTAATTAAAAGCCAATTTCATATGCATATTATGGTCAAGCGCTTCCCTATTGTCAATTAATAAAAAGTTATAAATTTTATTATATTACACACTAAGACATTTGAGCGCCAACTCGCCTGACGGTAAGCGTAGTCTTTGCAGTCTAAATGTTCAATTAATAAAATAACTACAAAACCAATAACCAACATACAATTGGCAATCGGAATGAAGCATCTTGAATGTCATAGATAATATAAAGCTAAGTAGCTAATAACGAAATCATCCAGTAAGTTTTTGAAACAACTATATCTATACTAATATTATAAAGCTGAAGAGTTTGTTTGTTTGTTTGTTTGAACGCGCTAATCTCGAGAACTACTGGTCCGATTTGAAAAATTCTTTCGATGTTAGATAGCCCATTTATCGAGGAAGGTTATAGGCTATATATCATCGCGCTACGACCAACAGGGGTGGAGCCACGGGGGTGAAACCGCGCGGAGCAGCTAGTCGTCTATATACATGAACATGAAAGAATCTAAACTGGTAGTAGCTCATTCGTCAATCTAGTTTGTGTAAAGCGACTTTGCACATTTTATTTGATCTAAATATGAAATGATTTAATTCAATCCAGTGAAATTAAATCTAGTTGATACTTTGAAAAATGTTAAAGACTAGAAAAGGAAGTTAATTCTTATCTAGTAAGTGGCTTTCATAATTTAGCGTGAGTCTCTGGCTCAATAAAGGAATCTTCGTAAGGATGTGTCACGATTACGACTAGACAACATTGTTAGCAGACTTTAGCGATGTCGAATCTCGTTAGTTATTTACGCGTCTTTCATTGTCCCGCTCCAAGTATAGTTACTTTTGAATCGTGACACATCCTCGTTATAACTAATTTAATAAACCGTATACCAAAACACATAATATTAGCTATGTATGCGCGTCCATATTAATTCCAAGCGTGTAAGATTATAGTCTCGTTCCTTACATAAATAAATAGAAGCAGAAAACATCAGTTTGACGTACTATGTAACATAAAAGGTGTATGCAAAAAAAATTTTAGAGGGTAAATCGAAAAAACAAATCTCCGCTATATATATATCAGACAAAATTAATAAAGCATGAACGGATACAAGATTGGTAATATAAAATGGAGTTTAAGAACGGGATAATAATCTATGAAGTAATAAAATACTATCAGGGAAGCAATAAGCTTAGGTTGTTTTTTACGAGTCAGATTGTTGTTGCCCTCGTTTTTTGTGTTTTCTTTTTATCTTTATATATTTTATGTTAGCTTAAAAACCTCAGCTCTGGCAAAATATGAACAGTTTTATTTTTTTAGTCAGTGCACAGATTTTATGGGAAATTATGTGTATGTTCCAACCAGAAAAACATCATACAATCAAGCTGTTCAAAATTTCATTATTGAAATTTAATAGGATATTTATTCCTTTCCAGTTTATAATAAATGAAACAAAAAAAAACACAAAAACAACCCTAGCTTACTGCACTCATCTAAATTACCCGTGTTAATGACCGCCCCTCAAACACTCGACAATTTAATGTTATTATTATTCACATTGAGAGCATTTATATAAAAAAACAGCCAAGTCTAAAAAGCGACCAGCCAAATATTCCTCGTAAACACTCTACACATAACGAAGCTAGCAAAATCGTGAGCCATTGTAAAGTTCGTTCGCGTGCGGACGATAAAACATTTCTTAATAAAACACACACGGTCTAAGAGGAAAGGGGTTGTATCAAAGAAAATCTGGTGCTCTCACTCATAAAAAGGTTGAAAGATGATAAATTTAAAATAGCATGGACCAATTGTTATACTTAATTCGCCACGTTACAACGAATTAAATGTCACATTCACAGGAGATAAATGAACAAGGGAGTTACCATGCCTTCACGTGTACGAATACATATAAATAAATATATTTTAGTTACATTGAGAAAATATTTGGGAGTTCGCAGTTAAATTTAAGTGTTATTATAATAGCATATTCTGTGGACAGTCAGATATATCTGATGCTGCTTTAAAAGATATCAAATCGGGAAGTACATGACGAAAAACAAGGTCGTATATACGACTCGTTCATTGAATGAAAAATACTGAATGAACGAGTCATCATTCAACCGAGTTTTCGTACAATATCACCCTAATAATAAAACTCATATTGCATGCCAATTGATACGGGAAATAGCACAGGTATATTGTCATTCGTGTTTAAATAAATAAATAAAAACCTACACATGTGATTGCTGATGACGTGTGTCAAGAGTTTTAAATATGATGAGGTATGTGCTTGAATCTATGTATAACAAATTGTTACATTAACATAAGTATAATCTGTTGCACACATTCTATGCAGCCTACCGCCACCTTGCTACGTCACACTGTGCCTAACAGCTGTTAAACACATTTCAACACTGTAACGCACACAATGACATTATAAAATGCTTCACTTCATCTTTGGCAACATTTTATAATCTCGACAGTGGGGACCATGATTGAAAACGATATTATTGATATTCAAAACTACTTTATTTTCGATATTTGCATTACATTTTTGCGAAATAGTATCGTTTTCAAGCTGGCCAAAGGCATATGAGCCAAGCTTTAATTATCTATCATAACAATTGGTGCTTAATCATAGCGAATGTGATAGCTCACCGGACAAACAAGAATGAAAGTTCTATAAAATTAAAAATCAAAATGTGTCATGTATCTATCTTGCACCGTTAAAGGGATTCTAGGTCACTAAAAGACATCTATGATAAAACAAGCCCGAGTATCGTGAGGCTTTGAACATTCGTTAATATTATCGACTCAAAGGGTAGGCATATGCTACAAAGTCTAAAGTGGATAAGGGTCAAGCTAGACAGTGAGATAGATACAAAACATATAACAAATATTTCATTATAACCCCGCACCCTTCTCAAACATGTAAACGAAATGGACTTAAAAATTACAATACAAAGACCTCCAATTTTTAAATAAATGTTAGTAACGTCTATGAAAATTATAATTAAATTAATAAATCTAATTAGTCACTTAGTCATCAAAGTTAGCTATATTTACAATTAGAAATTATCAGTCAAGCGGCATCTAGTTCAAATAGACTTATTACAAAGGACGAACGTCGAAATTCACAACTTGACAGAAATGACAACCAAAAGTCTGATATAATTAAGAGTTATTCTAGCTATTTTCAATTGTAATTTTCTGTAAATTTGTAAAAGATTCGTGCGACGTCAATTTTGTAAGGAAGGGTCGCTAAACTTTAGCTATATCGTACACTTCCTACCAAGCTGTGAAATCCGACGCGTCTACTTATGATCATACGCCGTTCCTTATATCATCTACGGCGACGGGCGTCGCAAGCTTACATTTTACAAGCAACATGTATCTTAGTACCCTTGCCGCTGGTTACAAACGTATCAAATAATCTGGGCATGCATATCATTCTGTGCTGAAGACGTGTGTAGACGTGACTCAGCTAGATCGAAACATTAACTATCTATCGAGTACAAATGGAGTGTTCAGTTAGCGGATCTCTATCAATGCGGCAAAACATTACGGAATAACTCTGGTGTAAATATGGTTGAGAGTTGTCCTGTTAACGTCGAGCCTCAATAACATACTCTATACCAAAAAACCATGAACAAAGCTCAAGTGATGGGTTGCTAACTGCTGTTTTAGTCAACCGTTCATGCTATGCACTTTGTAGGTTCGTTAGTTTAATTCCGATAAGTAATAAATGGTGTAAATATTTCTACAGACGAAGAGAATAGCTACAAAGTTCAAAGCATATAAAAGTACATGTATAATAGCAACATTGCGCCGATTTTCATAGGTAATATAAGAAATTAAAACAAATATGGAACAAAATATATAAATAATGGCAGATTTGGAACAAAATGATAATTCAACACATTCAATGATTTTAACACAAAACAGCATTGGTCAGCGATATTTTCTAACCTAGAGCAGGCGATCCTGAAGGATGGATTAAGCTTAACAAATGCACCAAAACCTGAAGCTAGAACGGGGACGGAAGTGGGATCAAATCACAAAACAACCAACCCTGACGTGAATATAGTGAGTACAAACCTTATAAATACATATAAAAAAATAATAGTACGTGTCATTATAAACAAGCATTGTAAAAACATCGAATGGACTGTAAAATATATGAATTCGTTATTAAAGCTTAAGCGTTATTAGAAACATTTGAAGAACATATTGCAACTACAAAACAGACTCACGACAATGTGCTGTCTAATGGATCGAAGGAAAGAGTATCATCAAATCACATCCCACCAAGCGAAGTACAAATTAATAAGGAACAAAAACTATTATAGTACAGGTTGAACAACGCAGAGACTAGTTACAAATTGCAGATGCTCTAAAACGAGACTGGAACGCCAGAACCAAGCCGCTGCATAACTCGCTTACGTATCTAGACGACATTATAGCGGTGCAGTATATGGATTCAGTGCATTGATCTAAAATCTCTCTACAACTCTGTTACAATTTATTTTAATTACTTTTCAAATCAAAACTAGAATCAATGAAGTATAAACATCGTAGATGTCCAATACTAAATTGATAGCTTCAAAAGCGTTTACTACAAAAGCTTAAAGGTAACAAGAGATTTCAAACCAATGTATGGAGACATGCACGCGCTGTTACAAGAACCACCCTTAGCCGACATACCACTCCGAGTCGTATGAATGGAAACATGCTTTGACAGGCACCCTTAAGTTAAATAAGCTTGTGTGTTCACGTGCTCGGTCTATGTCCCAAATTGTTCATAAGTTTATGATATTTAGGATTTGTAATGTCATCCATTGCTAACTTTATTTACAAGTATGTAGTTCATTGTTTCTGATACTTTTTTTGATTAATGATTGTTATCAAGGTTCTGTTGATAACAATTTATATTGAAATAAAGATTTAGTAAATATTTTCAGAGAATCGAAAATTTGGCAAGATGCTAAAGAGCCAAAGAATGAACAAACGATTTACTTTATTTCTAGGAATCGTCCGTTAAATTAGACAGACATTTTTTGTGAAAAAATATTGGTAAGTACATATATTAAAGAAAAAGCTGCACCAATATATTCTAAAAATTTACATAGCAAAACGATACTGTGACTACGGATGGGAGAAGTAATCCCAAGCCTCACCAAGCATCACAAATGAGTAAAAATTTTAAGTATTTACATTTAAGCTTGTTGAAATTTGAGCTAAAAGCGAAGTCTAATTGAGAATAATTTCTATTTTTAAATAAAACACCACCACAATGACAAACTTATTAGAGACACCGAGCACGCGAGCACCAATAGACCATTGTATCTTTTCGGGAAATCGATCGGGGATTAGCGAGGGCATCCACCCTCCACTTTGCAAAGTGGGGGTCTATTCCACCCCAACTATGAAGCGGGTGGCTTTTTAGAGTATATTCACCCACTTTCAGCGGGGGTGTTATTAGGGACTATTCTCACCCCCACTAAGACTTGGGGGTCTATTTTCACCCCGCGACTGTACCTGATAGCGCAGCGGGTGCGGCAGCGCCGGCAGCACGGCGGGCCACATCTCGCCCCCGGCGATGCTCGCCACCTGCGTTCAGCGGGCGACCCGGTTTTATGATTTAGCCCCCGGTTTATTTGGGCCCCCGGTTCGTCGTGTTGTGACGTCACAAAGTGGTACGATTTAGAAATTTAGAATTTTTTATGGAAAAAACCGAGACGTATTTCGAGAATTTCGTTTTTCGAGATAGACTGAGCGTTGAACATCTCAAAAGTTATAGACTAACGTTAGCTACATAGATGGAAGATTTTGAAATTTGTGTACAGGGCGACGATGTCCTGGGACAAAATTGTGTGATTTTCCATTTTAAGATTTTGGACAGCGCGACTATGCAATGTGGAAAAATTGTGTGAAAAAATAACAGTGTCTTTTGCGCTCAGTCTATCCTTTGTACGATTCTATATAAACTCATAATTGATGATTTTGGTGGTGATTTATTATGCATGTATTCAAAGTTAGGAGATAAAATAAAATAATTCCTTCCCAATGTCTGTAGTAATCAATTTTGTACTTATAAAAATCATCACCAAAAACAACTTAACTTCCTGTAAATTCTAAGTCGTACCACTTTTCGCTAACTTAAAGCTAGAAAACGTACCAAATAACGAAACCTAGACACTTAGTTACCAGTTATACAATAATCTTAAAAAATACCATCATATGCTATGCCCAGATTGATAAAACTTTGGGACATATTCATGAAAAAATTACATAAAAATAGAGCTTTGCGGTAAATTATTATTTCTTAAAACTAAATAACAATATGAGTAATATATTATAATTATAATAATAATTGTATGTGTGAAATTCAAAATTAAATTGTAGTTTTGCTGTTTTGGAATGGATGTAAAAAATAATATATGTAATCAAAGATCGTTTCTGAGCAATTTTTACATGAAAAATAAAAAAAACAAATGATACAGAAAATTTGGTATAAGCCGTCCTATAAAATGATGTCATAAATTTTTTATTATAAGCAGATATATATAATTTTGTAATTTATTGGAAAAATAAAAAAGGAAACCAATGTTATGTGTAAATAACTTCAATATCATCTTCCTTTGTGAATATTTTATTCACAAAAAATTCTTTATATTTTAGAATTTTAGTATCATTGCATCTCACTCTATTGACAAACGCTAGAAAGAGATGGAAGGGCCTATCAAATTTGCCTTTTCTCTATTGAAAAAAAAATTTTTTTAATAATATATTTCCTTCAAAAAGAAAGTAAATATTCCTCCAAACAGTTCTCATTTTTGAAAAACTAAAACACGATTGCTACAGAAAAATTAAATATAAAGTAAAAATATTTCAAAACAATTAAGTTTTTACGCGAACACAGGTTGAAAAAAAAAATCAACGGATTTTATAACCGCGTTTCCAATATCATGACACTTACATTCTAAACGCCGAGTCGATTCTTAACAATTTACACGTTTTAATCAGGACGGATTTAAAACACGTTTAATTTCCATTTTAACCTTACCATATCGCCTTATTATCCCAACGAGTATTCTAAACGTCATATCAAATCAAAAATTCTTAACAATTCATAAAAAATTTCCAAATCTTAATTCAACAATTTAAAACCGGATTAAATCCACCATAAACGCGTTTTAAACCCGTACCAACCTTCCCTAACCCCTCCTTAAACCCCCGCCACATACCTGCGTCCGCTGGTCCCTGTGCGTGTGCGCATGGTGGTGCGGATGCGCATGCGGATGTTGCGCATGCGCATGCGGGTGCTGCGCATGATGTTGCGCATGTGCATGAGGATGTTGCACATGAGGGTGTGTGTGGTGGTGTGGGGGCCAGCCTACACCACCACCGAGTGCATTTAATCTCGCGCCACGGAGTGACATCTGCGGATTAAGTTTTAAAAATTCAAATGCCATGGTTAACAAATAAAACGACTTGGTTTGTAAACATAATATTATTTGTCTATGTATGTATTTATAGCTTCTTTGTAGTCTTATAATATGATCAGATGTGCACTATGCCTCCACCTCACCTGGTGAGGCGACACGTGCTAGTGTACGGCGCGTATTCGAAAACATAGTGTTGGTTACACACACCACCTAAACCCTGTACAATGTGTGACTAATAGTGTTTGTTACACGTGTGTCTCATGTGCTCACTCCCCCTCATCATGTGCGCATGTGTGTGGGTGTCTTGTCTCTTCTATCTAGACAGCCCTCCCCCCTCCTACAGCGCGTTTGTATATGTATGTGTGTGTGTGTGTGTATATTATGACTAACCTGGTTAATATCCAGCAGCAGCGGCGCGGCGTGCGCATGCGGATGCTGGTGTGCGTGCGCATGCGCATGCGGGTGTTGGTGCGGGTGCGCATGCGGCGCATGTTCGAGTATGCGGTGTTGGGGACATACGGCACCGTTGCCGCCGCTCATGTAGCGTACTCGCCGCCTGTGGGGTGGTATAAAGTAATAAGAGATACGAAATATAAATAGGACATGGATATAAGAATAAAATAACGATAATCCTATAAGCAATCCTATAAAAAAAGACGTGTGGCACTCGGGGACTACCGCGGTAAAGCTATTGCATGATATATAAGCTATGCAATAGCTTAAAAATAAAAAGAAGCTTCGGGGAACTGTGGTTTTCCCCGACGGATAAAAAATAATAATATGGTAAAACCTTTTAAGAAAGCAAAAAGAAGAGAAAAGTTTTTATCAAGTTGGTCAAGTACTTTTAACAATATAAGTTTAGATTAAATATCAAAAGCTGGTTTTGGTAGGGTAGAAATACGACTAAACTACAAATTACATCCCACTCAACTACCCTCATTAAAAAATATTAATAGCTTCAATTTGTTATTAACTTTTCTATTAGTTTTTCAACAGTTGCACAAAATAACAACAACATACAATTACAATAACTCTTAAAATCTCTATATGTATGTTATTATAATACTTCACAATTTCCCAAACTACCCTACCCTAAAAAACAAAAAATACTACAGTCTATATTTTTAACGCTAAAATCAATATATTTACCTAGGTTGATAATGGTGTCTCGGCGTCCGTCGCTCGACGGCCGGCGTCGCAACTGAAACGTTGCTTTCACCTGAAAAATTGTAACTTCACATAAAAAAACATTACAATCATAATAGTAACACATTTTGTGAACTTGTACAGTGGTTACAGACAAACTTACGAGGTTCAGGGTTCGACTGGAAAAGGGAATATCACAAAAAATCTACATTTTGTAGAACACATTTTTTACTTTTTAAGCACTATTTGTGCAAGTTGTGGATTCCAAAACTATTGGAAGGTAAATCAGTAATCACTAATCAACTACTTATAAAGAAAATCAATCATTGAAATAGACATACCACCTCACAAGGGGACATAAAAACAATTTCTTGTTTGTAATTAAGCATATAGTACGTATAAATAAACGATTTAGAAATAGAAATAGAAATAGAAAACGTTTTATTTGCCACCATGTAACTCTTAGTAATATAATACACAAAACAGGAAAAAAAAGATAGCAATGGAGGCAAAAAGGACTCCCCGTCAGCAAAGCAGCAACCATTATTTAAAATGTATTGCTGCACTGATTTTCAGAGGAGACCACGTGACTGTACAGATGCAATGATTCAGTATTAAATGATACATTTACATAGTTCAAAAAGTAATGAATGGAAATGACCGCTAGATGGCGCTATTATAAATGTAATTTTCGTTCATAACTAGCACACAATTTTGACGCCTCCAAGGATTTTTAATTTGTCAGATTGGGATAGGTAGTTTGGAAGGTATGCTCGAATAGATGAACATACATAATATGATACAGAGAAAACATTCAATGTGAAACTTTGATAAAACGATCTTGATGTGGGTTTAGCGAAGAAGGTTCTCAATTTCGTATTTGTGCTGTGTGACTCTATAATATTATTTTTGTTTTGTCGGACCCGCTTACTGCTCGGACTGTCACCCGACTTGTCCGACAGCTCGTTTGTCCAACGAACACGCCCCGGACATTACAAAAACCAGGTAAAAACGTCTCTCAACATCAAATCAACCCAATCACACAACCAACAAATCGCTCGACTCCCTCACACACACACACACACACACACACACACACAGACATATGGCGACAGGCATATGTGATTATTATTTTTATTGTTGAAGGAAGAATTAGCTCACAGGGCGTAGTGGTTACAGTAAACTGTAGTAGCTAATTCTTTTTCCAACTTTTAAGTTATCCATCCCGAAATTTGTGTGGGCTTTAATGAAAGCGCTCACGGTTATTCAATCAAACATTTTGTAGCAATGAATAAAATTCATGACGCGTTCTGAACTTGAAATGAACACACACACACGATACACTCATACACACACACTCACCGGAGGATAGGTGCCTGCATATCCTGCGCCGTTTCCTGCTCGGACTATCGCCGGCTTTACTCGACAGTTCGCCGTCTGAAGATCCCGCCCCGGAGACTATTGACTCGACTGGACCTTCTAAGGGATTTGTGTCCTGGAAACATATGTAGGGTAGTGTTAGATATATGTGTTACTTATTGAGTTGTTACGAAAAAGCGTAATGAAAATGTTTAGACAAATCTTTAATAGGGTAGGTAGAAGATTATTGATTACGCATTTATCAACTACTGTCTGGATAGGCATACTTATCTCTTGTCAAGTTATTCATTTACTACAACTTGTTTAACAGCCAGGTATAAGTGCCCATATATACTTTAGTATCGTTTATGTTTCGGAGTCTGAACAAGTAAATCAGATTTTTTAAGTGTATTCCATTATCGTCCTAAGAACAAATTCTACCATTGCCTCAATACTTTGATCACCTCTCCTATCTCTTCACCACTTACCATATTGTGATGATGATGAGGCGGGTGATGCATGTGTGATGAGTCCGTCGACGTGCCGGCCGCGCCCGGGCTGACTCGTACCTCTGTAACATAGGACGTATAAACTGTAGGTGATATTTTGATGAAACTTTACATGCTTAGGTCGTCGTATGAAAAATTATTATCAAATTAACTAAACAGAAGTATAATAGGAAAAACTATTTAGAAAATCCTCTCTAGATGGATGTTAGATATATTGCTTCGAGTAGCTTTCCGCCCGCGACTTCGCCCGCATAGTAAAGAAAACCCGCATAGTTAGTTCCCGATCCCGTAGGATTTCCGGGATAAAAACAATTCTATGTCCCTTCCTGATCCAAAAGTATCTTAATCGGTTCAGTAAATGAGGCGTAAAGAAGAGACGGACAGACATTACTTTCGCATTTATAAAATTAGTAAAGATTGTTTAAAGCACCTTTAGTCCGCGCCTCGATCGAGTACCTTAATAATAAGTAACTTTTTTTTCATTCAAACCAATAGTTGAGATATCAAAGAAACGAACACTTATAATATTAGTATCTAACATAGATTATAGTAATTCCACAAGACGACTTCACAGTTTAATAATAGCGCAGTGCGGCTGTACCATTAAAATTTATCTCTTCCAGGCAAGTGATTCCGTATAGAAAATCGGAATATAGAGGAATGTTTGTAAAGGTTCGTGAAGTTATAATACTGCTAAAGAACATTCACATTTTATCGAATGAGAAAATACGGTATATTCTTATCTTTTCTTTTCGGAGAAATTGAGGAACCTCCTTTTTTGAAGTCAGTTAAAATATGTTTTATTTATTTGATATCTTATTTAATACAGTGAAACCTGGTTAAGTGAGACATCAAGGGACCTGCAATGTCGTTTCACTTATAGAGGTATTCCACTTACCCAGTGTCTCAGATATACAGGTATAAATAAATATCTGTCTCATTTACAGAGGGGTCATAACGAAACGTAAAGCGAAACTAAAACTGAAGGTAATTGAAGCTCAAAATTTGTACTTACGTACTTGGAATTACGTGTGGAATTTGTGGGTTGTATAAGAATGAGTAAACAAACAATGTTCTCTCAGTTACAGAGGTTTATGCATATAAAATTTACTCGCTGTCTCAGTTATAGAGGTTACTATGATGATAAATCGAAAGAACAAATCCCAGATATAGAGGTTTACCTCGTCCCACTAACAGAGGTAATTCAGTGCCAAAGTGTTGGGACCTCAGCATGAGTTCCAGTTATGGAGGTTTCTCACTTATCCAGGTCCCACTTAACCAAGTTTCACTGTATTTCATAACTTTGCCAACTTCAGTACGAGAAAATTTATTAATCGAACATAATTTCCTTCAACTTTGACTAAAAAAAAAACGCGGTAAACCAATCGAAAAGCCCAATTTCGCTTACAAAACCCACATCACATTCTAAAGTGGCCCCTATTCTATCTCCCTCATACACTGCTTTAACAGGCACGTGCAAGCGAGACGGCATGCTCGATGCACTTTCGCCTATAAAGTTTTACGTAAGTCACTCAATGTAGGTTAAATGATAACATCGTATAATGTTCGGTCTAGTTTTACAAAGACAGCTGGATATTGCCTGGAACGTGGCCCGCTTTGTGGGGCATGGGGCATATGCGATAGTAGTTTAATCCATACTAATATTATAAATTGCGAAAGTAACTCTGTCTGTCTGTCTGTCTGTTACTCAATCACGTCTAAACTACTGAACCAATTTTCATGAAATTTGGTATGGAGATATTTTGATACCCAAGAAAGGACGTAGGCTACTTTTTATCCCGAGAAAATGACACAATCCGGGAAATCCCACGGGAACGGGAACTATGCGGGTTTTTCTTTGACTGCGCGGGCGAAGCCGCGGGCGGAAACCTAATTAATGATAATTATTCTTACAATTATATTCCTAATCACTACATAGTATAAAACAAAGTCGCTTTCTCTGTCCCTATGTCCCTTTGTATGCTTAAATCTTGAAAACTACGCAACGGATATTGATGCAGTTTTTTTAATAGATAAAGTGATTCAAGAGGAAGGTATATAATTTATTAGGTTTTAGACAAAGCGGGCGAAGCCGCGGGCGGTAAGCTAGTACTGCTATAAATGCAATTGATATTATGTATCTTAAACCTACAATTTTTGATTCGTGTATAATACAAAACGAGTCTATGTTATATTTGATGAATTTACTTATCAATAAAAGCAACTTATCTACGAAATGGGGTAGATTCATCATTCATCGATCGATTTGTCTTTACAAGTGCATAGTCAAAATTCAGTGTCAGGTTGAGTTTTTTCTTTCTTTAGTCACCACCGTTATTTGAATACAGGACTTTCTACGCTCATGTTTTACTTACTAAACCTCAATGAATAGGTTTACTACACTGATCCTATCCTTAGTAGTTTTGCAAACATAGCTAGATCTCTGTAACGCGTGTGTTGTCATACATTTATGATATCAAACTTAACTGGTTGTCTTGAGCGAGTGTTTTCTGAATCAAATTCTAATCGATACTACAAAAAAGCGAAAGAAATTATATATCGCAGGAACTGCACCAAAATGTATATCCAAAATTGAATTGGTTATATAATCCTTATGTAATAGTGCCTATCGATCCTTTTAGTAACGAACCTCCTCCGAAACGGCAAATGCGATTTTAATGTTTTGTCGGTTCATCTGAAGTACGTTCAAGAGCTTCATACAGTTATATATTTAATTAGTATCCTGGCAGAACAACGGGTTAACTTGTCACACATAAAACCCAGCTAACTTGCTTAAAACTGTCCAAAAACACAAAATCTGCATATTTCACACAGCGCCCGAAATTTCAACCGAAAATTCTGAATGAAAGAAAAGAGAAATCACCATATACAAAGCGATTGTTTAATATGCAGTATTCAAATTCGCTTCTCGTCTGGCCGACAGTTTTGAGCGTGAAAATTAGCTCGACAAATCATTTTCCATTGTCTTCGTTTGGATTTTTCGACAGAATTTTATAAAAGCGAATTAATTAATGCTCCCAGTTATACTCTGTTAAACTAATATTATAAAGGAGATTTGAATTTCAGGTGTAATTTGTAATTCTTCAAAAATCAACATGGCATCTTTTTTTTTAAATAACACGCGCTGCAGAAACAAGCTATGATGTAATATAACTAACTATAACTAACAAGCTAACCTAACAAAACCTATTCGTGGACAATACTAAGTTGTGCCAAAACGGTTCCTTTCGTAATGAATGCATTGCTTCAACTAGGTTCTCTGCAAAATGGAGCGACAGCTCATAATGGCGGCGGATAATGGCCTGTACCCTCAAAGGAGGCCCGTGTGTGGCCCAACAGTGGGAACATATGCTGATAATGATGATGACATCAAAGAGAACCGTATCCTCAGACACTTACCGACGCTCAACCGCCGCTGGTCGTGGTGGCCGTGGTGATGGTGCTGTTGCCGCTTCGCCGGCGCCGGCGGTGGCGACTGCGCGACGCATGCCTCCTTCGGGCTGCCGGCGCTGCTGCCATCGCTGTAACAATTAGAAAATATATTTAGAACTTCTGCTGTATGTTGGTCTTGGATCAATGTCCACTTTATCCCACTTTTTAGTCGTTGATATAGCCTATATCAAGTATAAATCTTACCTATGTGAGACGTCCAATTATGTTTTATTATAATATTTTCTAACACGTTTCTGTATAAGTAGCAAAATTAGGTTGTTTACAAGTAAAAATGTTCAGTGGATATTCCTTCACATCACAATTTGCACATTTTTGAGACAGTGAAAATAATATTTTATACTTTATAGTATTTGAATAAATGAAGGTTACGAAAAAAGTTAAATTTTTCTTAGTAATTCTACATTCAGAACAATTTCATCTATCCTACTATACTAACATTTTATTCCACCACCGAAAAAAACCTCTAGCAATGGTTAGTTCACGCTACATCAATACTACTATTCCGTTATCTAGTCAAACTATTTCCTCGAATTTATATCTCGCCACTCCGTTTATCGTTTCTGGCAAACCATAGTGATACCGTGGTCGAAGATAGGCAAATAGAGACGCGACCAGTATAACTAGATCTCTGTGTTCTATAGCATATCATATGGATGGGGGTCCGGTAATTAGATATATACTAGCTTACCGCCCGCGGCTTCGTCCGCGTTGTCTAAAACATAATAAATTATATACTAAAACCTTCCTCTTGAATCACTCTATCTATTAAAAACACCGCATCAAAATCCGTTGCGTAGTTTTAAAGATTTAAGCATACAAAGGGACATAGGGACAGAGAAAGCGACTTTGTTTTATACTATGTAGTGATACGTATTCAAACCCGAGAATACCGTGGTCGAAGATAGACAACTAGAGACAGGACCAGTATACTAAGATCTCTGTGTTGTACAACAACGGTTTATGTAATAGGGGTCAATACATAACTGGATATCTATTCAAAAATGTAATACGACAAATTCCATTCTAATTGGATCCCTCAGTTGTATAGGAACATGTATGTGATAGGGATCAAATTGTAACTGGATTCTATTTTACTTAGGCATTTTGGTTTAAAGTAGCTTATGTACCGTCGAAAACGATTTAGGAGACATATTGAAAAATTAAATAGTTTTCTGAATTTCAACTTAATTTTTACTGAGCCTACTACATATAATCAGAGTGCATGCCGCAGTACATTAGAAAATTAGACAAACATTTTCGCAAAAAAGAAATATAGCACCTTTAGGTACTTATAGCATTGGATAATAATCGATCTCTTGAATTGTCTATTAAAATTTTGGAGATTTTAAATAGCATTCAGTGTATGATAATTTGGAGTCCCTTGATAGTTACTACACTAGTATTATGTGTATTTATGTGTATGTGTGTGTATTGCTAGTACACTAGCAATACACACACATACACATAAATACGTATAGGGTCAACCGGGGCAAATGCAACTATGGGGCTATGGCAACTAGTTATCATAACTAATTTATTAGAGTTGTTGTAATAAATCGCCACCTATGATTCAATAGCTCAACGACTAATAAATCTTACAAGTAATAGATGGTGCCCCTACGATGAAAACTATTTGATTGATAGGCCATTGTGTCAAACCGCTATTTTGAAGTTGGTGTGCGTAAAAACAGGTGTCGAGTTTTGCAGACAAAAAAATTGTTTAGGAGTGATTTTTTGCAGGTGTTTTTGATTGGACACGATTATCACAAGCCGTTAAGCATATTTCATTTATATTTTTAGTGCGTTAGTTGACTCTATTTTGTGTTATTGATGCAGTTACAATTGCCTCATGAAAATTTCACTGTGGGGTTATTGCAACTGTGAGGTTAGTTACAATAGCCCCTTATATTTTTGTATGAAACTAAAAACACTAGTGATGTGACAGTGTCGATATTTTTATTATGTATCCTTCTTGGTAGTCAAAATATATTTTCTTTATGATTAATTAAAGAAGAACCATCGATTATTTCTTCGATATTATACCCAGAGACGGGTTCATAAGTAAAATTCAAATTAGATAATGCGTGGTTAAAGAATATAAGTAACTAAAAACGATAGGTAGGATAGTTCTGTGATTGTTCAAGTAATTTTTAGTAAACGGTTGATTAACTAATAAACGTATTTTGTTTGGTTTACGTTTTTAACAATATTTAACACAAAGAATATTATTTGTTCTGACCAAAAACTAAAATTGACTTAGTAGGTAGTACACTGTTATTTTTTTTGTTGCGATTTAAAGTGGTAAATCAAAGTAGGTACATGAGTTTTTCCTCTAAATAATGCGGCGCCATCTACGATCGCAACGTTATTGTATAGATAACGTTATTGTATATATATATAGAATAATAAAAATATATCGATGAATAAGTTTTTTGCATTCCCCACACGAATTCTCTAACAAATAGTTGCATTTGCCCCACAATCATAAAAATAAGATTTTTCCTGAAAACTCGTTCTTGCTACACGGTAATCCAGTTCAAAATCCTATGAATAACATGAAATCTCATAAATATATTCTATATTCGTTGTTTTATATGAAATAGAAGAAGAGCTATGGCAGTTAGTTGCATTTACCCCCGACTAGGGGTTAATGTAACTTTTTCTACCAATTTTAGGAAATATTCTCACTACCAGTTATTTATAAGACTACTGTATTGCTTGATTGGTTGAAAATAATCTTGAATAAATACAAAAATCACTAAATGGGTCAAATAAATGACCAAATATAAAAGGAGATAACTGCAACCGATCAAACTTGAAACTTGTTATTTTTTAGTTGCATTTGCCCCGGTTGACCCTACATGTGTAACTAAAGTATATATGCGAGTTTGTGATGTTATATGTTAATGTTGCAACATACATGTGTGCATCTGTAATATTCCATGTGTGTCGTAATCTATAGGTTTACTAGGTTACCTATGCCTGTAAGATATATCGTCTTGTCGTTTTGTATTACAGAGTCTGTGACCAGCGTTATCATTTGTGACTGATGACTATATTATTTTTGGCTAGTCCACTGCCACAGGAAAACTATAAGCTATACATATAGCATCACACTACGACCGATAGATGCAGAGTACTATAACTACAAATTTTGCGAAATAGTGAAAAATATGACTTTTAGGGCAGACTACATTTCCTGGGTCAATTACCAATATTTTACGCCGATACGCCGAAGAAGGGTTTCTTCTTCGGCGTATCGGCGTACCTTACAAAAAATTTCCAACATCGAGCGCTTTCATATCAACATTGCGAGCAGAGTCGCGCTAATACTAGCTAATACACATTGTATCTACAGTCTCCCTCGTCCATGTCACCCAGTCACGGCACGCTGGCGCTGCGAACAAAGCGCTGCGGCCATCTTGTGACGTCACGCGCTTACGTCACCGGCGCGCACGCACAAAAACGTCCGCCCTTCACGATTCGACTACCTGCTTATAGTTTTTGTCGTATAGCAACATGGCAACTTGATTGTGTTTCCTTTTCTTGTATTTACGTTTTGATTAGGTTCTTTATGTTACCAGTACATTGTAAGATACTTTTAATTCGTAAATTGCTGTTCATTATTCATTTTCATTTACTTTCAGTATACGTACCAATTGTGTGTGTAATACAGTTGAGCAATTACTTTGACACAATGTCTTTTTTCAGCTTTCGCTTGAAGTATATCTGAATAAATAAAGTAACATGTTCGATAGCGAACCTCACCGTGTCTAATTTATTATTTACCTTGATTTTGCTTACAAATATATGCTATAGATTGTGGAAATGTAAATTATTTTAGGGTACTATGTTTCATCTAGATACAAACGTGATAATTCCCAGAAACGAATTCATACAGGCCTCTTAAAAGTTATTCTTGTTGCAAAACCTTTACCTCTCAACCACCGAGAGGCCAGATCCGACCGCGACACAATAGATTTTATATTGTGTCTGTGATTCCGGGACCTGATGGATTAAACCCTTGGTCAAACTCTTATCTACTAGAACGATTTAGGCAGAACTTACATCTTCACCGATCAATTTTTTTTAACGGTCACTACTAGTTGGAAACTAAATAAATGAAACGATTACGTACACTCTGGACCATATAAACTTAAATAAAAATAACTTTCACTCTTGACAATTTCAACATTGGCCCGTATAGGTCACAGTGACTCAAGTTAATTCTGTTAAACGCCCTCAAATTGCGAAGTCCTATGAAAATTGATATTCATATGGCAACTGACAAGTTATTAAAAACCACTCGACCTAGGTACGTCATATGTTTAACCTATGCGACAAAATTTAATAGTGATATTATTTTCAAGAATCTTTCATTTAAAAACTTTCCGTTTGGTTTCAAGACATTCCGCTAATCTGCGGAAGTGTTTAAAAACTTGTAAAACTTTAACACCCGTACAAATAAAAACTTGCTTATTCAAACCTTATGCAATGCATAGATATGATAAGAATAAATAAAGAATAAGGATGTCATAATTTCTTACAAATAAATTTGGAATAACGTCGATGTAACTATGCTCACGCTATGCAATAGGCGCGGAGCGGCAACGTAGCAATTCATTCACAAAATTATGAAAAACATTGAAATTGTCTACGGTTAAACCTTGGTGCTGTCATTTTGACGCTCGTTTGACTTCGTCGAATTTGTTGTAAAGTTTCATCATACGATGTTCTGTTTGTTTATTTTTTAAATATTTATTTGAAGTAATTTAAGTATATCATTAAATATGCAAGCAAATGAAAGAGAACCCTATCCAATATCCGGAGAACAGAAGATAAACCCACCTTGAGATAGAGAGTTGCCAAATAACTGGTACTCAAAACATACAACTCCAAGCTTAGAAGATTTATATTTTCAACGAAAGTTTATATTATTGTGATAAGTTTAGAAATAAGTGTTTTATGTATGTATGGTTTGGCGCATGTCGTAAATAAATAAATCATTATAAATATCAAAAGGGTTTTTCATAATTTCGTATATTTTGACATTTCATACTAAATTTTCCATTTCAATAGGTACGTAATGAAATTATTAATTTGCTCAACTTTTTCTACTTCTCGTATTATTCTCATTGCTATTATCTCAAATTTAGATTGAAAATAGGTTCTAAAACACAGCACAATGTACTAAAAAATACGTTATAACTCAGTTATGTCAGACTTATACTAGGGAGGTAGCCGGAATAAGGACGAAATAGCATTAGTATGAATACTTATTACGAAGTTATAATAGGTTTCATTTATTACGTGTTTATTTGTATGATTTTTCCTTATTCTTACTTTATTCTTTTCATAAAATGTTATAACTCGTTTATTTGTACGGCTGTAAAAACTTACTTCTTACCAACCAATCTCAATCCTTTGCATTACGTAACTATTTAGTAAAATCAAAAGTAATCTGTGATCTAATTCGAAGCCATTCAGCAGTTTTTGCGTGAAGGAGTAACAAACAAACACTTTCGCAGTTACAGTATTAGTAGGATGTACCCAAAAATCTAGTCCAAAATAGCCGCTTATCCAGCCCAAAGCCCAACCGCTTTCACTGGCGCCAAACGCTACGAGGTCACGAGGTCGAGCGAGCTTAATTAAGTAACTGTATGCAACGACATCCCTGCGGGATCGTCGTATCGCGTTACCATCTCGAATTACACTGAATATCAAATAATATTCTTTGATTATCCACTGGGGTATGTCGTATGTATAATCTCTGCTTTATTGGTCAGTGGATGTCCTTCATTTTCAAACCCCTAGTTCTATTTTAGGCATCCTAATAAATTGACTTTTTTCTCCTAAGGAGGAAACCTAGTAGGTATTCAACACCCAAACCCATTTCGTCTTTTTCTCTTTGTTAATGGTTCCATGTAAAAGTCTAAAAGACTGACCTCGTTAATAATAAGTGTAAATGGGAGCATCAGGAAACCAAAAGCGCAATCGTCACGTAAGATCAAAACGCAGGTAAATAATATTATTCAATTACTTATTTAGGTTAAGTATTACCTAACAAACTGAGAAAATATAGCTCTCTTTACAAACAAACCTACGAAAACTCATAAAGCAGCAGCTAGTCAAGGATATATTAACAAAAACGTAAAAGGAAATATCGCGCGGAAAAATTACACGGACAATCCGTTCAAAGTCGCGGGAAACGAGTCGTATTCCGAAAAAATAATAATAGTTTAAAAAAACTAAAAAACACGCTTTTAGTTCGGTTTTCTATAAAACGCGTGTTTTTTTTTTTACTATTATTTATTTTATCAAATTAGTGTATTGTCATCGGTCCTCAATAAATCTACAAAGTTTGAACGAAATCTGGCCGTTTAAAGTGGGTCAAAATCGCGCCCAAAGAAGTCAAAATCGCGCCCAAAGAAGTTACAAACATACAA
The DNA here is from genome assembly GCF_061535395.1 of Colias eurytheme. Taxonomy (NCBI): domain Eukaryota; kingdom Metazoa; phylum Arthropoda; class Insecta; order Lepidoptera; family Pieridae; genus Colias; species Colias eurytheme. Next base: position 2,466,696 of record NC_143008.1, read on the forward strand.
ACATACAGGTGAAGCTAATATAAAGCGTGTAAAAAAAAAACATACGAAGGTTATACACAATATAACGTATACCTACTTTTAAATATCGCGAACGGAAGGGGCACACGCAACGCGACCTTGTGTTCGATTATCGACCTTGTGCCGGCGGGCGAAGGTCGCAATTACGTTGACACGGTCTATGCACCTTTTAATGTAGGTACTAGGTACACAATAATATTCTACGTAAAGCGAATTTTATTTATCTTATTATTTTAAATACTCGTTTATAAACTGTACGTAGACAGATCATTGGCCGTGCAAATATTTCCTTGAAGGTTTTGACGCAGATAGTGTTTTCTAGAAACTGAGATAGGAAAATAATATCGCGTATTATAGATTTATTAAATTAACCACTAGCAAATACCCTCGACTTGCAGATTACTAAAGTTTACTTCGTCACTCATGACCTATAGAAATTCCACGTACTAAGCACTAAGACAGTGCGCGCACGAGCAACTTTGTCTCCGCAACTATTTTGTCTCCACAACTATTTTGTCTCTCCCACCTATGGGCTAGTATGAAAGTGCGCGCACGTAGCGACGCAACTCCCCATACAAATTGATGGGAGAGACAAAATAGTTGCGGAGACAAAGTTGCTCGTGCGCGCTCGCTATAAATGTATTTATGCGACATAGATGGTGACGCCATCATGAATGTGACGTCACATAATCTAAATCTAATGGACTCCCTAGAACGCTAACCTACATTTACGAAGCTTCGTTGTTCCGAATACACTGCCAAAAGGCCTATAGAAGCCATTAAATTTTATAGCCTTGAAGAAAGCTCATCCGTACAGCTTCCTAGTGGACATAATATGTATCGTACCTCTCAACGGGACCCTAGACAGTCATAACCAAGCGGGATTTGTTTCCATATTCCTTCAGAGCATTGCCAAGTACCCACAAAGGGAACAGGAACAAAACCTTCGGATCTTGGATAAAAAACAACTCCCCTTTGTATTTATCTCAAAAAGTAAAGCTTTCCCAAAGTTTAGTACACGACGATTCCAGCGCGACTGTAGGGGACTCGATACATCTTATCGTATGACGAATAAAAAATGTACCTACTTCATACTAAAATAGAAATATTCGTCAATGTCGATTGTGGCAATGAACTTTTGGCCGTAGCTGAATGAAAAAGGTCAATTAATCCTAAAGGAGTTTATTCAAACTGCCTATTTAATGTTCTAACAAAACGAATGATTTATTTTGTTACAAAATTAAATAGCGAAGTGAAACTTTGAGCTTAGGGATACGAAATCAGACCCAGATTATAAAAACGACTCAAACAGGAATAAATGAAAGTCGAACTGTCGAATATGTACAGGAAGTGAAAGATACATGTAGTGTAGAGATTATATTAAATCCTATAATATTGTGTAATGTTATTCAACGTTACAAACTGCATTATTAAATTGCAAAAATCAATAGAAATCATTAGGCAGGCATCTATAGAGATGAGATCTCGCCGGGTCTTATCCATAGAAAGTAGAAACTTCTTTCCGAATCGGTGGTAAATTGTAACTGTTATGACGATTCTAAAGTGTTTCTAGAAGTCTAATTGAATAAATAAATGATTGAGTTTGAGTGTTGTCAAAAAAATTGAAAATAATGACGGATGTATCACATCTCCCACTATACGAAATGAAATTCCAACACCGAATCACTCTTGGCATGTTCCGAGTCCTTCACACAACCCCTAGCAAAAAATCCGAGATAGTTCGATGACCCGGCCCTACCCCGTCACGCAATTCAACGAATAAAAACTCTATTATGACCACTTTCGACTCATTTTCCCTTGCAGTATTTTTTAATAACACTCACATTAAAATAGCTCATGCGAATGCTAGCTCAGCTGCTGAGTTCACAAGGTTCAAAATTGAGTGACCGCTTAATAAGGTAAAGGTAACTTAGAAATTTAGAAGTCATGGATTTAGATTTTAAATGCTACGCTCGATTGACCCGTTTATTCGCGTCTAGACTTGACCTACTATCCGAATTTTTGTAGTTTCAGTAATTAACACCATGACTTAGTGATAACTTCAAATAATCAAATTTGTTTGAAGCAAATAACTCGAAGTTTTAATACAATGTAGGCAAATGGTTGTGTTTCATAACAAAATCACCCAGAAATTTATATTTTATACGTTTGCTAGGGTGAATATGGGATAAAATTATAATTCCCATACCCTTCCTGAAGTTGGGCTTCGTGGCAAATACATAAATATATAATTTAGGCACCGTTCGAAGGGAGAGGAAATTGAGGGAACATGCCCTCGAATGCTTCATATTCTATTTCCTTGGTAACTATACCAATTTATTCTTTGCCTATAAGAACATATAGGTATTGAATATATGTCGCACTTTTCACACAAACGACTTTACCCTCCAAAATGAAATATCCTAGAAAGTATCCTATAAAGTTGCATCCTACTGATATCAAATAACAGGTCTATGGTCAAAAATTCACCTTTCTTCTAATTGTTGATGTCCCATTACCATCTCAGCTCATGTAAAAGATGACTTTTTTTTGTGTGGTGTCTCTCAATGTTAGCCAGAAGGGCTTCTACATTTTAACGCGGACGCGGGGGTGAACTGAAGGTTCACCCTGGTAGCGACATGCACAAGGGCGTCCCCCCTTGACGGGGACCACGAACCTCGGCTTGAGCTGTCGCTTGAGTGGAGGAGGCCAGAAGGGCCTAATCGGACGGGAAAAGATGACTCTAATAGCACCTTTGTAGCTAAAATCCATTAAGCAGTTGACAGTTTTACAATAGGTGCCAAAGAGATACCTGTGCATAATACTATACTATATTTTTACTATAAGTATTCAAAATGCGCTCATAATATAAAGTTTTGTTTATTTGAACGCGCTTATCTCAGGAACTCTTGGTTCAAATCGATCGATTTTTATTGAATAATCCATTTATTGAGGAAGGCTATAACCTAATTTACGACTTGGGTGAACCCGCGGGGCCCAGCTAGTTACAAATATATGTGAACGTTAGTAACTATCGACTAGTATCGACCAAGTTCATATCCATGTGTTATTTTCCAAGTACGTTCAAAGTACTCGATCGATTTGGTTAAATTTTGACGTGTGAGTAGATTATAATATTATATTCTACAGAATAGCATTTATATTCGTTTCCGTATAACAAGCGCGAGGTCGCAGGTTGAAGCTGTTATTAAAATGCGTAGGATTTCAAATAATAAAATAATGGAGATTTTATTAAAATTATGTAAGACAATCACGTTTTATATTATTCACGATACTCTACCTCTTATTGTATTAGAATTAGAGCAATGGCCAGTTCCATTTTGCCTTCCAAATGATGCTATCTTAAAATTATTTTAAGACTATGTGCCTAAAGTATTGAGTACCTAAAGGACAACTTTATCTCGAACATTCTAGACTTAAATAATAAGTATGTAATTGCACGCAAAAACACCAAGTTCACGCTAAAGGACACCCGGTTATCGCTCTGTACATTTACCTTCTGCCACCATAAAGCCTCGCTAAATTTCAACACGTTACCAAGTCGTCGAGTCAATAAACCTTCCCAGCACTATCAAAACACAAGGAAGTTGTTGATAACCTTAACGCACACACGCGCAGTACATTACTACATATACGTGTAGAACAACGCACACAGATACAGATTCCGCTCGCGTATAGTTAGTCATTTAATAATTGTTTTAGAGATGGCGAGATAGCCATTTATTCTTATCAAAATCAAGACAATGCTAGGAAAATAATAAAAAGCTAGAGTTTTTACAAGTCTGCCAGAATCTATTAATGTTAGTATGTTTGTTTGTTACTCTATCACACATGAAGGGATGGCTCGAATCAAATTCATCTTAGAGATAGAACATTCTTTATTACTAACACTAGTATGTAAGCTCGCAATTGTACTAACACTATATAGATGTAATCTTAGGATGAATCTGAAATAAATGATTATTATTATGTCTCTCTCCATAATACACGGGTACCACCAGAAGGAAGATACCCGGTCCTTTGGGAGGCTTACGTGGGGACACAGGTCCAACACGCAGAGGCCCTTTAGAGAATTTAATGTGTTGTGGGACACCAGCCGCAGCCTGCCCATGACTGCACTATAGAGATACAGCCCTGGGCAGTCCGCGGCCAATGTAGGACTATTGTAGAAAAATGGAAATGAATAAAACTGGGTTATGGAAGGGGGTGTTAGATGGACTGGTATATTGGTTCTATGGGGACTATGGACGTCTGCCTTTTCAATATTAAAAATTGAAAATAATGGCAGACGGTGACTCGCCAGTTCGGTCGATGGGCTCCCAAAAAAGGTTACCGAGAATGGCAACAAGGGGGCAACATCAGCTGAACGGCTAGGGGTGTAGAGAGGTGCGGCACCGGTTTCACCATCGCGGGCCCGCGGGCCCGGAGCGGGTTTCCCCGCTATTACGCCATTAGACACTTCCACCCCCGAGCATATAGCTCTGACGGCTCCACTCTGGACGGCCAACAAAGGCAAGCCAGAGGTGGGGGATCCTGAACCTCGTCATTGTTCACTCCGAACTGCCACTGGGACAGTCCAGAGGTGAGGACAGGGACCTCCCCCGGGAGCGCTCGGTTCCCGCGGGGTCGCTACTCCCCGACACCTCGCCACAAGGTGCCCTGCGGGGTGACTGACTGCACGGTTGGGATATCTATTGTAGATATGCCAACCGGGGGCGATGGGGTCGTCACATCCCTACGCCTTTATTATTATTATTATTATAATCTAATGAAACATGGAGATCTTTCTGAACTAAGGTTATAGCCTAGATGAGTACTTAATAGTTTTTGTAATTTAGCTGCTATCGAGCGGTCAAAGTGCAATCATGTTAAACCTTTGCCATATATCTTAACGACTATGAAACAACACATGTTTAGCATACTTCACTAATTTGGAATATCACTAATCGGCCACCCATCTACATACTGACCGTGGCAACTGTTGCTTAACCACTTAACCACTATAGAACATGTATTTTTAACATAATTAAATCAAATTGGAATATCATTCAAATGCTTCTTTATAGGAATATCATGCAGCGGTTACTCATCAACACACTGACCGCGGCAAGCGTTGCTTAGCCGCTTAACCACTAATCAAATCAAATTGGAATATCTAATATTCATTAATATTATAAAGGCGAAAGTTTGTATGGATGTTTGTTACTCTTTCACGTAAAAACTAAAAACTACTGAACCGATTACAATGAAATTTAGCACACATATAGAGGGTAACTTGGATTAACACATAGGATAGTTTTTATCCCGGAAATCCCACGGGAACAGGAACTATGCGGGTTTTCCTTTGCAAACGCGGGCGAAGCCGCGGGCGGAAATCTAGTCATTCAATAATTTCTATATTGAAATATTATTCAGCGGCTACCCATCACCTCACTGACCGTGCTCGCGGTTGCTTAACCATGGCGAGCGTTACGAAGCCGCGGCTCCCGGTGATTTCACACCGCGTTTCGTCTCGCATCAGATAAGCGTTGTGGAACCACTTTCGCGTTGGTCTCGTGTAAGCGACACGTTTCTATAGGCTGGCCGTGAACGGACGGCTTTTAAGACGTTAGATAACAGTTGTATGTACTAAAAGAAGCACCACTTCGGTATGTTCATATTATTATAAATGTGAAAATGTGTTTGCCTATTTATTACGCTAATCAACAAATCGAAATCGGCGCGATGTTACGTACCTACAATCTTCGAGCATGCATCTAAAATAGTTGAAGAACCAGGTTCAGATATTATGTACCTCGAAAAAATTTAAATGACATGTGAAACAGAGAAGTACAGGTACAAAGAAGTACAAAGAAGTACTAATACAAAGAAGAGATATGCCACGGAGCAATTATTTCGCGCTGTTTGAAATTCTAAAACACTCCAAATCAAAAATACCCTATTCCCCTTTAACTTTACAGCCTTAACAACAAAATTCATATAAATTAATATCACACAACCTGACCAACATATCCGACGAAAATCACAAACCAGCTTCGCGTGTAACCAGCCTAACCTCTGTCACAACCGTCCAACTCCCAACGTGGCAACGTGATCCCAAACACGAGGTACCCGTTTCGGGCCCTCATTTATTGCAGCCCCACTCGTTTCGCGTGTCACGCGGATCCTGGAATAACTGTAGTCTATACTTTCTCGAATAACGAAATGCGAAAGCGTGTTTGTTTGTCCTTCTTTCACGTAGCGATTTTATGATATGACTAGCTGTGCTCTGGGGTTTTACTCGCATTGCTCCGCTCATTTTAGTCTTAGCGAGATAAAATATAACCCATAGCCTTCCTTGATAAATGGACTATGTAACAGTGAAATAATTTTTGAAGTGAAACTTCTTTATCGGGGTTGGTCAAAAATTTTGTGTAACATTTTTGCGTTACGCCGTACGCGTGACATTTTTGCGTTACGCCTTACGCGTGACATTTTTGCGTTACGCCATACTCGTGACATTTTTAAGGTCATAAAGAAGTTTCACTTCTTACGTGTGTACTCTAGTACACGCATACATTTTTTTTATATCGGGCCCGTGGTTCCTGAAATTCAAGCAAGCAAACAAACTCTTCATCTTTATAATATTCGTATAGATTTTTGTGTCTGGAGTTAGACCCTAGAGAGACATAGAATACTTTTTACCTTGAAACATCTCATTCCCATGGGAGCTTTCTTTGACTACGCGGGCGAAGCTGCGGGCGGAAAGCAAGTAGGCTTTATACGAGTATTGAGGGTATACATTGTAATGCCTGCAAGTTGTGGTAAAATTTGGCCAATTATTATAACGACGGGGCTGTGAGAACGTAAGCCCATATTTATATGAAAGTGCAGTCTTTCTGTAGGTATGTTTTTAAGTGTTCTCTTTACGTATCGCAATTGATATCACATATCGTTGATTTCGTATTAAAATGCGGATTTTTCGAATGTATGCTTGAGAATCTGAATTGAGATGAATCTCGATAATTCTGAATTTATATTAAAGAGGAGATTTAGCCTAACACCACATTTTTTATTAGATATCATGAAAAATATAATTTTATTCAATAAAGTATAGATATTTATAAATAAACGAGATCTATGATATCTGTTTCCGCCATTCACGATGCAACGAAGCAACCAATTAACGTAAAATTTTACTATAGATATAATCGTAGGGAAAACAAACAGAATAGAATCTTTATATTTTATATTTATAAAGGATAAAATCTACTATTAAATATAGCATAAGACCATTTTATTTTTATTTATACAATTTGCATCTATCAAAGACAGTAGTTCAATAAAAATAAATGAACATGTATCTTAATTCATATACAGTATCTTATTTCATATGCACATAAAGTAAAAACAGACTCTCTCTCTATAATATCATAACTACACGAGTTGTTATTCACTTTCTTCTATCATAAACATACTTTTGATTTCACCGACTGCGGCTCACCGCTGATTTTTCAATAATAAAGTAATCATATCTAACTATGTGCGTTTTTTCTTTCATTAATTTTTAACCGACTTCAAAAAAAAGGAGGAGGTTATCAATTCGGCCGGTATGTTTTTTTTTATGTATGTACACCGATTACTCCGAGGTTTCTGAACCGATTTACGTGATTCTTTTTTTGTTCGATGCGGGATGGTGTCGAATTGGTCCCATAAAAATTTTATTCGGATAGGCGCAGTAGTTTTTATTTTATAAGCATTTTTGTCTGTATTTGTAAATGTTGCAAGTGCAAGTTTGAAGTCGGTTGTTTTTAACGCAGTTATCACTTGTTTCTCTTAGTTTTTACACGAATAAAAAGATTATAACTCTTTGTTTTATCTCATCAATAGCTTCCACCTTCGGCTTTTCGGGGTTGCGAACTAGCTAGTCATGGCGTTTTTCCTAGATAGTTGAGAGGCCATATTTAGTTACTTGGCTTCTTGGTTACCTGGCTGCACTGTTGTTGAGCATAAAGAATACATTACGAATTTAATCTACATCGTATAACTGTATACTGTATCCCAAATACCAGGCACCAGTACTTGGCCAGCAATGAAAAACTACATGCACTATATTGCTCGACAAATAATGTGCGGTTTGGCGCAGTCAGCGCGGTAGAACCTCTTATGTATTACATAAGCAAGTTTCATGTATAACGTAGAAGCCTTGAAACCGTTTACTGTTGGTATTTTAATCTATCCATACATGTAGAACAATAAGTAAGTGCACATATCGATATATATTATTATGTGTAATAGGTATATTGTTGCGTTGGTGACTAAATAATAAATAAATAAATATTTCAAGACAATTTTCACGGCACGATCTGATCCCAAACTATGCTTTCGCTTGTGTTATTCAAACCAGATGGCTGATAAACATACATATACAGGGTGTCCCACTGTTGGTATACTAAGCTCAAAGGAGGTTATAGTTTTGCATACGCTGAGTACGTAAAAAATACTTATAAAATTCCAGACGCAGTTTTTTTCAAATAGATGAATTCTTAAAACTCTATGTGTACACCCCTAACAAGCTACCCGCCCAACTTTGATACCAGCACGTGACCTATCGTTTAAGATTATGTTTTAATAGACAAAATGCTCACATTAGCGAAGCTGTATATGCCGGCTGCGCGAAGCTAGAGAAGAAAACATGGATTTTCAGGAATCAATTAGCAAAAAATTTTTGATGTTATTTTGTTGTTTAAGTATTTTTTACGTGATCAGTGTATGCAAAACTACAAGTCCCTTCGCGCTTAGTATACCAATAGTGGGACACCCTGTATATAATCCATACTAATATTATAAATGCGAAAGTAACTCTGTCTGTCTGTCTGTTACTCAATCACGCCTAAACTACTGAACCAATTTGCATGAAATTTGGTATGGAGATATTTTGATACCCGAGAAAAGACATAGGCTACCTTTTATTGCGAAATATGTACCACGGGCGAAGCCGGGGCGGCCACTAGTTTGAAATAAATACTTATATAGATAATAAACACCCAGATACTGACTGAAAAGTTTAACTGATAACGATGATTATTGACATAATAATTCCAGGATATTAAGCTTCGGCAATAGGAACAGGGATACCAGCAAATAATCATAATACATTTAAATTTAACGGTTTGATTACATATTTAGTAACTTACTAGCGGTCCGCCCCGGCTTCGCCCGTGGTACCTACATGTTTAAACTATCCTATCTCTCAAGTTGGATCGAACTGCACATGGTGTGCGAATTTTATTATGATCGGTTAAGTGGTTTAGGAGTCCATTGAGGACAAACATTGTGACACGAGATTTATATATATTAAGATTGGTTGAATTTTTATAGCACTTCTAAATTATCCTCATGATAATCAGCTACTTCAAGAAGGATCTTTGTAGCAATAGCTGTTTACTCCCTAATTTTACATTATTCCGTGATACAAGTACTAGATGAATTATTATGCATCAGGATACGAAGTCCTAAGGTTCCTTTATGCATACTTATTCACGAAGTAACACATCCTCACAGACTTATAACACCAGTCAGACTGTAGTCACCATATTTAACAATACCGTGAGACAGTTAGGTCACGTAGGCTCAACTACTTAGTCAAGATAAAGGTATGTGCCTAGAACATTGTAATACGTGCTCTATAGTTGTATTCAGGAAATTATTATATTGTTCTTGAAGTTTTTTAATTCTAGTTAGGAAATTATGTACTTGAAGCGAGGTTTCTGAAACTATTATTTTCGGTTCTACTTTTATCCTATCTCTGAGTAGAGCTACAGGTTTCTAAGCTAACAATATTGACAGATTTTCCCACAAATCTGTCCATATTGTAGAATTTCAAGTATAGTTGGTTGGGTTTCATTTTAAAATGAAACCAGCTAGCCTTGAGGCTAATTTTTTTTTTAGTTGCATGATACACATTTGACATAAGATCAATTTTAGACTTGCTTCCACGTATTGCGCCGATCCGATTACGCTCTTTTATTTCGTAAAATACAGATATGTCGAATGTATGTAGGTACCATCTCGATACGTGCAGTGGAACAGAGGAGTCGTTAGAACGGGGTTAAATTAACTTGACTAGTTTATAATAATTAACAATTATCTTGCAGCTACAACGATTGCAGTCACACCATCTCTCGTCTCCCTTGACCGATCCCACGCCGAGTTTGCAAATTATATCCTATTATTATATTATTACTTAAATCTATCAATCTATTGTTTAAATGTTGCAATGGTTGAGACTAATGAGTATCTTGCAGTTGCTATGACTCAATGTATACCAATTACTTATTCGTATATTACAAGACGATCGTTTCGTTGATGGGCGGATGGATTTTAAAGATTTATATATACCACATTTTAACTATATAAAAAGTCGTCGCATCGTTCTATATGCAACTTCCATTTGAAATCTGAAACAATGCTTTTATTTAGTAAATTTTTTTAACGAAATTTTTTACTCTAAGCCTACTTTTTAGTCATGTCGGCCCGTAGAGAACAACATCTATTTCTTTACTTAGAACCTTTAAGCGGGAAAGGAACGATTGTGTTATAAAAATATTGTTTCTTAGTGAGCTATCACGACCAAGCCGCTTTCACTTTCAAAGATTACCATCTACAGCCACGTCCAATATTTATATATATATAAAAAACGGAACTGTTAAGAACTGTGACGTAAATTGGATTACTACATTCCCCTGTGAAGTGAGGATAAGATGTATTATGTTCGATTTTGTTTACAGACAAGTAGGTGATCAGCCTTCTGCGTCCTGCCAAATCGACATTTTCCTATCAGTAGCTGGTGGACCAAGAAACGAACTGCCAAACCTTCGGTTCTACGCTCACGCTTCACTATGTACCAAGGAGGCCGTCATAATCTGTGACGTAAACCGTCAAGTGGCACAAAACATCAGTGCGATAATTTACCGCCAAAATGTGGGTCGAGCTGAAGCAATACGACGGTCAAGGGATCGAGAATACGGTGAAGGCCAGGTTTCACCGGTGCCGGCGGCCTCGCCGCGCGATTATCGTACTTCTAGAAAATTCCCACCAGGGGAATCGCTTCCTACATGCAATGCATTTTCCTCTTGGCACAATCGACGTTGGTCGTTACCTTGGGCTTAGCACGCAGATTCGATGGACTCGTGTACTTAGATTGTCATGTTTTTCTGAACCTCTTGTACTATAATCTTATTAACAATCTTTGCATCGCTTTGTATAGGTGGTAATATCTACAGGTTTCTCTAGGGCTAGTTAAACACTGTATAAGTGAGGAGATAATGATGATGAGTGATGACATAAAGAGGCATGATGATAGTCTATTTTTTCAATTCTCTAACGAATTAATGAGTGCAACTTTTTATTATTTCTTTACTATAATAACTGCGAAGTCTGACTTTATCGCCCGACTGAATGAAACCTTTAATTTTTTTATTATAAACTTTTAAAGATTTTAAACGTGATTTTTCCATGAAACAGACAATTCCTTTGGAAATCTTGTAAAGTACAACATAATGTAAGCAAAACCTTCAAATCAATCTATAGTTAATATTATGCTATAGTTCTGTTATTATTGTGTCATTAAGGAAGGTGGACCCCAAAATACAGGCTGTCCAAGTTTGGGGTCCAAATGTTACATGTTTGTACCTAACCCACAAATTGATCAATAAATGATTTTTATTTTTTAATCTATAGTCCTACAGAGGCTGCTGTGGGACCTCTTCCCTCCTGCGTGATGACGTCATTCACAACTTCGCAACACTTCCAATAAAACAGCTTCTTTCATATAATAAATAATATTTATTTTAAACAATATTAATTGTACCTTGATGCCGTCACACAATACGTCAGCATGTGGTTAATGAACCTTCGATTATTATCTCACCACAAAACGATAAAAATATACATTCCAATACTTTGTAAAGTGACTAATTACATTTTTTATAGGAAGTCAAACGTTGTGTCTAAAACTGATATTTTTCTCAAATACATCATTGATGAACATTAGTATTTTCTTTAAGATTCACATCTTAAAATAATAATAAAACTGTCGTTATTTAACGTTGTGTTTGTCTATTATCACTTTCACTATTAGACCGCTGAAGCGATTTTGATGAAATTGTTTTTGCATTTCTTTTAATAGAATACAGATTGGAGGTGTGAGTTAGTTAATTGTAGGTGCTAAATCCATACTAATATGTATTATAAATGCGAAAGTAACTCTGTCTGTCTGTCTGTTACTCAATCACGCCTTAACTACTGAACCAATTTGCATGAAATTTGGTATAGAGATATTTTGATAACCGAGAAAGGACATAGGCTACTTTTTACCCCGGGAAATAGGATAGGTTTTATCCCGGAAATCCCACGGGAACGGGAACCATGCTGGTTTTACTTTGACTGCGCGGGCGAAGCTGCGGATGGAAAGCTAGTAAGAATATAAATTTATATAGCAACTAGCGGTCCGCCCCGGCTTCGCCCGTGGTACATATTTACGTTTTCTCTACGTAAAAACCATTCTCGTACTTCAAGGAATATAATAAAAAAAGAATTATCGAAATCGGTTCAGCCGTTCTCGAGTTATGCGCTTACCAACACATTTTGCGATTCATTTTTATATATAAGAAGATTGACCTTTACATAACAGTCAACACACGCTCAATAAGGTATTAATTAATACAAAACTCACGTCTAGCATCAAACCCTGGAACCTATATTTAGCAAGGGCTTCAACCACTGTACCATCACGATCAACCAACAGTGCCATAAAAGTTACCAAGTGTTACAAGGCCACCCATTGTTGTGTGTGTATCATAATTAGGGCTGTCAACTATAATTTAATTGTAATGTTTTGACTTTTGTAATTACTAAAGTTAAAGTAGACTTCTGTGTCAACATCATCTAGAAACAGTTTAGGTGATTTGAACAAATCTGATAAATATAGTCAAATTAATTAATTATTGAACGTAAAATAGTGAGTCAAAGTATTTTTTTGCATTGATTTTATTTAGTAAATAATTTGCCTTCCAGTAAAATTTAGTTGTTACACTAGATCCCTTTCACGGGGAATTGAACAGGATGAGTATTTACATTTCTGGGGGAATTTAACAGTAGCTAAATGTTACTTATGGATCGAATATAAATTTAAAAAAAATCATTAAATTCGTTATTTAATAAAACTAATTAAAATTCTATCAAAACGTAACAAACCTAAATAAATTTCTGAATAAAATCAAAATTATTAAAACGGCTCTGTGACAACCCTATTCGCACTACAATAAAGCCGTTGTTCGCCAGCCGCTTTCCCAAATACAGGCCTTGCTGATCCTTTGTTTTTAAATTTCATAACTACCGCCCGCACAGATAAATAATCATTTACCACATTTTGTAATGTACATTTTAAATAACAATTCCTATACAATTCATTATCTGAATTTTAACGAGAAGAACGAATAACGGATGCTTTTACGTAATTATTTCCTTATAGGCCCTCGTTTTATCACCGTACGGATAGACCCAGGACAAAAACAAAATAAAATATTGCCTAGCATCCTATATCACTCAGGCATATATTACAGCTCCCAGACTTTATTAAATCAATCCAAGTAATAAGTAGTCAATGAGTATCGGTTTGCTCGATAGCTCTTTTTATTGGTAAATTATAAGCAGGTACTATGTAGTCCGCATGTCCTTTTAATAGTACTTGACATAATGAATACGTACTGCTGTCTCCAAAAATATCAAGCATAATATAATACTGAACGGCGAGAATAATTCCTACTAATATAAAAAGTGTGAAAGTATGTTTGTCTTTCTAATACGTCGAAGCGGAGCGAACTTATGATATAACAGTTGTATCTGGAGATAGGAGCCCATAGTTACGAAGCTTTTTTTTACTACGGTGAAGCATCTCATTTCCTCGAGTTTCCTTTGACCAAGCGAGCAAGCCGCGGGCCAAAGCTAGTTATTTCAATAAAACTAATCTCATTCCGTCTGTCCGTCAAGAAACCTGCGACAATGGTAATTGTACGATGGTGCGTCACTCGCAGCGTCATCTCACCGTCATTCACCCATTGTTGTAGTACAATGCGACGCGCGTCCCTGGCGAGATTTCTCTTTGCCGCATTACTTCCGACTCGAAGGACCATCTTACAATCCGTTTTTAAGAAATTCTACATTATAATAACTATGCAACCCTATCCTACAGGTTTTATTTTACTCATAGTTATACGTATACATATTTGCTCTTACGGTTCCTCGCCAAGACGCAAAGGCAAAGAAGCTCAGTTGCCTGTAAGAGTCTATTACGTTGTTTAGGCTGTCTACTATGCTATACGATATCTATTATCTATGATTAGTGAGTATCTATACTTCTATACTATAATATTATAAAGAGGAAAGGTTTGATTTTTTGTTTGTTTGTTTGTATGAATTGAATAGGCTCCGAAACTACTTGGCAGATTTGAAAAATTCTTTCACTGTTGGAAAGCTACATCATTTCTGAGTGACATAGGCTAGGTTTTATCCCGGAAATCCCACGGGAACGGGAACTATGCGGGTTTTTTTTTTTAAAACGCGGGCGAAGCCGCGGGCGGAAAGCTAGTGGCATAATAAAGTATTTCAAATGAAAAATACGACCAAAGCTAAAAAAATATAGTAACGTAGTCAGACTCAGCTTTGTTTGATCAACAGCTAAAAGGACTTTCATACCTGCCTGTTGACAGCAATTCAATTTTATAACAACATAACACAAATCGAATCCTATATTCCCTGTTCATTAACCCCCTAACCAATAGACCAACGCGAACAAAGTTAAACAGCCTACCCAAAACTTGAATACCTACGAAAGCTGAAAAAAATCACGTGCATGCAGAGCCCATGATCACTCGCACACGCAACAATGCCTCTTATATCTATGGAATAAAGTCTATATCCAATCGTAGCCGAAATGCCTGCATTATGATAAAAGTATAAATGTATAGAAAAAGCCTCACCCGCTGTGTGCCAAGGGAGCTCGAACAAAAACTTACTTCTTCGATATTAAGAAGATGTAAAAAAAATCCCTACGCTTAGAAAAGTAAAATAGACGACGTACCACAAGCTTCTAAGATTAAGATTATAATATTTCATTCATGCCACGTGTAAATATTGCAAGCTTAAAATGGGACATTTGATTAGGATGGGATTAACACATCTTCAATGAGACATAATTATGTACCTCTGTATGTCTTCTGATTCGGTTAAGACTTGGGTTAAGTGACGTCAGCTATATATTTGAGATTATAAGATAGGATCACAGGGTGAAGCATTATACCTTTATTTGTTATCAGCCCCCTTACTGTAATGATGTCTTATTTCCATTGTGGAACTAGCGCGAGCGGTCCGCCCCGGCTTCGCCCGTGGTACTTACGTTTTCTCTACATAAAAACCATCCTCGTACTTCAAGGAATATAATAAAAAAAGAATTATCGAAATCGGTTCAGCCGATCTCGAGTTATGCGCTTACCAACACATTTTGCGATTCATTTTTATATATAAAGAGAAGAAGATAATGACATCATAGTAACCCAAAAGTTATTATGTATTTGCTTTTACTTTCAAAAATTAAGGACAAAAGAAACGATATTAATTAAAACAATTGTTTACCAGTAACACAAACCACTGTACTTGAGAGTAAACTGTATTCTCAAAATTAATTACGAAGCATCAACGTAGGCGTAACTTTTAAGCGGTAATTTTTTACTTCCTAAATGAACCTTTTTTCTCATTTTCACGGCCACCACTTTACATTTATCAGCGTAAACAAAAAACATTTTAACGAGAATAACACCTTGTTAAATCCAGTATTAAAAGGAAAAGGCCCCTTGTTACATTTTTGAAATAACAGCTGTTTTATAAAACATGCAAGTATAAGTGGTATTAAAGTTTTGCCACCCCTTTAAAAATTCCGTCCTTGTTTATTCAGGCCTATCTCCGAAACGGTTGGGCAGATTTTGACAGGACATTCCAGTGCAGTATGCTGATGTTTATTTGTTGTTGTTGAGTTGAGTTTAGGCTACTTCCATTTGTAAAAAGTTATCATCATCATGATTATCAGCCCATATACGTTCCTAGTGCTGGGACACGGGCCTCCTATGAGGGTAGGTGTAAAAAGTGCTGGTACGCAAATCGCAAAATGAATTCTTCTGTGTCAGTATCTATAGATTATTATTCAAATGCGCTTTTTAAAAGCCACGACACTCAAGTAAATACTATTTCACGCTTTATTCGCGAAACTTTCAAGGATTATAAACGGTAAGGAAAAACAATGCTCAAGCGAAACAGAGGTGAGTTTTTTCTAGAGAATAATTTTAGAGGGACCTTTTAGTGCTGTACTTTTTGTCCCTTTCATTTGAACGGCGCAAACAAAGACGCCGGAAATCACAAAGCTCCTTGTAGGTACAGTTGGATAGATGTAGAAAGTCCCTTTAGGATTTAAAAGCATACAGATTTTGCTATGGAAAGTTACAAATTCTCTTAACACTTGCAGGATACAAATGCTCTCAATTTAACATGATATTTACGTAAATACAGTGATTACTCAAACAAGAAAACAATATTACGATTGATTTACAAAAAAAATTCAGAATTATGGGTACTATACGACACCATGAGACATGACGACGAATCGAGACCCTGTTGCTACTATCACTTTTGTAACCACACCTAGGTAATTAACCAAATCATCCAAAGATCCTCAAACTTTCCTCTATGCTACAGCATAAGACATATCATTAGGCTCAAGTTCAACAAACCACAATACATTGACTTGACGACAAACGGGTCGCAGGATCGCACCCGCACCTCACACCTGGTGTCCACGAATGTCACGCACATAAGGGTGTGTGCACATGGTGTACCAGCCCTTGGCAAATCCACGGTGCGTAAACGCGGAGGTCAGTGTACCTTCCACTTTTAATTGAACTAGGAGTCGGTTACTTATAGGTATGTAAAACTACTGCCTGGCCAATCTTCGATATTCTTTTCTTTCGGGTGTTTTTTTTTTTTCAAATATTTTAATAGATACTCGATTATGTGCAGTTGAGACAAATCAATCAGATTTGCTCTTGTCGTGTCTAAGACTTAAATTCTAAAATAAAAATTCCTATGAAAACAACTGCATTTCAGAGCGATTGCAAATACCTGTACCGAATACCGCGTCAAATATTTTATTTCTCACTAGAGTTGCCAATTCTTGCGTCTCACAAAACAGTAATAATTTTATACCTGCAAAGAGTTCTGTTTGATTGTTCGCCAAGACCTGCCCACCTTGTATTTTTTATATTCAAACCTATACTTACAAACGGACAAATTGCGAACGTTTCATTGAAAACACAAAGCGATACAGAAAAGAATAAGAATAATATTTATAGCCGCTTGTAGAAAAATTCACACCCGACGTATTGTATTAGAATCGCATAGGATATTAAAATAAAGTGACGATGTTATATTTTATTAGAATTGTGTAATATTTTCATGACGTCTGATCACATGACCAATGCTCTCTTGCAAATTTTATGTGAATGAGTCGTAAATGACCAAACGATTTGTGTGTGTTATGACTTATGCTATATAAATCACTACATAGTATAAAACAAAGTCGCTTTCTCTGTCCCTATGTCCCTATGTATGCTTAAATCTTTAAAACTACGCAACGGATTTTGATGCGGTTTTTTTAATAGAACGAGTGATTCAAGAGGAAGGTTTTAGTATATAATTTATTAGGGTTTTAGACAAAGCGGGCGAAGCCGCGGGCGGTAAGCTAGTATATAATAATTATTTAAGGAATGAAATCATGCGTGTGAGATCAAATTGCTCACCAAAATGATATTATTCAACTCACAATGAAGACTAATCTAACGACACCTTTCAAGCTAAGATTTGTCAATCCATTTAGGCTACAGAGCATCGCGTCACGCGTGCGAAAGAGATCTACTTGATAGACACATTATTATATATTATGTACTCTCAAAAATAAACCTCATGTTTATGAAAAACGGACATTTTTGTGATACCTAACTCTATTTTCAAAGCACTAGTTATACTTTATAGCGGTGCTATCTATGCATGCACCAACTGCCATAAATCTTCAACCAAAACCAATCAATTTTTAACTACACAACTATATGCAGTTCTGTAGAAACTGCATTACCGATACTTATATAACATACTAGTATACCGCCGGCGGCTTCGCTCGCGTGTCGCGTTATCGCCGGTACCCTCATACAGCTATTTCACCCTTGTCAAACTATTGTTTGCACGATAAAATGTAGCCTGTGTCCTTGTTCAAGCTTTGATGTGTATCTATAACTATGTAGTAGTTAGGTCATTCAAATCATGAAAACGTCGAGGCAGATAAGATCTTTTATACGGGTATGGCTTATACGAAATTACTTTAAAAAGGACTAGGTTAAATTTAAGTGTACACAGTACTAAATGTAAAATCAGTTATTTCCCTATTGTTCAGCGATTTTGAATCCCTAAGCAACCAAACATTTATACGTTACGAATGTTTTTTAATTACGTAAATATTGTTTGCTGGATCTATCATGAGTTTAAGCTCTGCTAAAAGTGTCAGGTATATAATAAAATTCTCGATTAAGCATGTCCTTACCAGGAAGGCCTAATAACCAACTATTCGTTGAATTTCCCTTATAGTTATACCCCAAAATGGGGAACCTTCCCAATAAATCTCCCTCATACCACATACCTCAAGGGAAACATCACTTCAAAAATCTCGATAACATAGCATTGGTCTATTCAAAAGGCGGAATATGTGTGTGCTTTTTCTTCAAAGCATTGGTCTATTCATGTGTGTGTGCTTGTGTGTGTGTTTATCTCTATACGTGTTTCGGGGGCTGATAAAAGCCAAACGTGTCTGTAAACCATGTAAACATAGCCATATGGAAACACATTGAGGGTGGATCGGTTTTCTTGGTCGCTGGGCGTAGCCGCAAACGTATTATCTCTGCATGGTCGTGTGATGTGACAATATATCACTATGTATAATATAATATGCTATAGCCTATGGGTGCGCTCGGGTTGTCTTAACGTGCAAAATTTCGTTTCAAACTATGTTTTTCTTGGCTAAAATCTATCTACGCAGATATCTTGTATAAAATCGGTTGGTATTTTTCTAAAAGATTCTTTCTGTTCACATATTTTTCCCCTTTTACCTTTAATAAAGTGTGAGCAAACTTGGTAAATTACCATTTAAAACTTCTCCAAACTGCCAACTAGATGGCGCTGAACCCAATTACGAACACGCACATACATACGTAATTTTACACTCGCCTCATTCGAACCATGCGAAAGCCTATACTCAATTGCTACACCTTACCGGTCCTTGTGGGTGAAAAAAAAAAATCAACGTCGACAGCCGTGCGCCCGCGCAGGTAGTCCGACCTTCGGGTTCAACGGCCCGCCGCCCTAAATATATACTACGCGGATGTGAGCTGTGTGATTTTTTTCTTCTCATTTGCCAGTCACCGCTCCTTATGCTGTCCCAGGCTGGGTTGTGTGGACGATTTTGTGGATTATATTATTATGTATGATATGGTACATTCTGTATACCTATTTAGTTAAACAGTAGTTCAAACTCAAACTCAAACATTCATTTATTCAATTAGACTACTAATTAGTAGCACTTTCGAATCGTCATTACATAAGTATTTTTAACATTTACTACCGATTCGGAAAGCAGTATCTATGGAGAAGAATCGGCAAGAAACTCCATAAAGGGTTGCTCCCATCTTCTCGTGAATACATTATTTTCTTTTCGACAGTACCTATATTATTTTTACTAATTT
Source organism: Colias eurytheme (assembly GCF_061535395.1). Classification (NCBI taxonomy): domain Eukaryota; kingdom Metazoa; phylum Arthropoda; class Insecta; order Lepidoptera; family Pieridae; genus Colias; species Colias eurytheme. Next base: position 2,486,609 of record NC_143008.1, read on the forward strand.
TACTAATATTATAAATGCGAAAGTTTGTGAGGATGGATGTATGTGTACGTATGTTCCAACTCATAATTCTTTCACGCAAATACTACTGAACCGATAACAATGAAATTTTGCACACATATAGAGGGTATGGATTAACACATAGGATAGGTTTCATTCCGGAAATCCAACGGGAACGGGAACTATGCTATAACTGTTTTATTCGAAAACGCGGGCGAAGCCGCAGGCGGAAAGCTAGTAATACATAAAACAATCAACACACAAACAAACTTACTTAAAATACAACAATGTTTTGTAACTACATATTATAGCACATGGGTTGCATAATTTTACATTATATACCCTTGTGGATTCCATAGTGTGAGTTGAATTTACACAATCCGATTACATTGATTACATTATAATATGTAATTGATTACAAAACTACATACTGCTTTAATTTTATATTTATTTCCTCTAGAACCTTTATTTAAAAAAAATGTGTGCTGAGCACAAATGTCAAAAGTGAAACTTCTTTGGAAAGATTAAAAGATACCAAAATCATCGCCTTAATCCACGACGTGACGGTATTGCAATGACGCGATATATAGCCTATAGCCTTCTTCAATAAATGGACTATCTAACAGTGAAATAATTAATCAAATCGGACCTGTGCTTCCTGAGATCAGCATGTTCAAGTAAACAAACTCACCTTCATTATATTAGTACTAGTGGTCCGCCCCGGCTTCGCCCGTGGTACCTACATGTTTAAACTATCCTATCTCTCAAGTTGGATCGAACTGCACATGGTGTGCGAATTTTCTTATAATCGGTTAAGTGGTTTAGGAGTCCATTGAGGACAAACATTGTGACACAAGATTTATATATTATACTAGCGGTCCGCCCCGGCTTCGCCCGTGGTACATATTTACATAAAAACCGTCCTCGTACTTCAAGGAATATAATAAAAAAAGAATTATCGAAATCGGTTCAGCCGTTCTCGAGTTATGCGCTTACCAACACATTTTGCGATTCATTTTTATATATAAGATTAGTATAGATAAGATTTTTCGCAGTATTAATTAAACTTCTAATATGTGATAACATCCTTGATCGTCAACAAAATGCATACAAATGAGGTGAAATTTCAGATTTCACTGGACATTTCAATAATTAAGATTTCTAGCGTTACAGGTTTTATCTAAATGTTATATTTATTACATAACTCATGAACCTAGTTAGGTACAATGTTATGTCACTGTGACTTTCTTTAAAAGCCACTTGGCAAGTTATTCTGTTCATGTAAAGAGTGGCGTTGACTGCCTCCTTGGTACAGAGGTTGACACGTAGCACCGAGGGGTCCATGGTTCGATTCCCGGTGGAGACGAAGAAAAAAAAAAGCTTTGTCTGGTAGGACACAGAAGGCTGATCACCAACTCATCCCTAAGGAAAATCGATCAGTGAAACAGATGTATAATACATCTGCCCCTTACCCCACTTGGTGACATGGGACTTCACTTTTAAAGTGTGGTGTGACTTTAATAAAAATTTCAGTACATTTCATCACCGTTCATGTGTATTGCCTATTTCTTACAGTTAAAAAATTTATGCACACAATTTTAATCATGTGTAGCTTAACTGACAGTATCAAAGAACCCTCCCACCTTCTCTAAGTAAAGAGTCAGAAAACATTTAAGATATTTCTAAAAGAAGCATTTATTTTAGCCCTAATAAATGTATTGTAATCAAGACTTATAAATATTAAAGTAGTATCACAGAATACATAATAGTAGCTAAACGCTACAGAACGGACACTCTCCGCCTCCCGCCAAAATTAAACTTACCTCACCCCGCGCGATCAGACATAAAATGGGCCATATTTTTCTGCAAGGACGATACGCAACGAAGATTGACAACATTAATCAAATTGACATAAAGTAATTTTATTATTTTGGATTTGTGATTATCGTTTTTCGTAGAAAATGGTTAGATATTGTGCTGTTTACGGATGTATTTCATCAGAAAAACGCGAATTTTTTTTACGCTAGTCACAAATGTGCCAACCATAAAGCGTTAACACACACATTTGCAGTCTCTACAGTGTGACTGTCAAAACGATCATTTTGTATGGAGTGTCCGGGGTGTGGTAGTATATTAATAAGTGTGTTGTGTTTAAAAAGATAGTAGAACTACAACTTTAAAAATCAATATAAAAGCAAAATATATAAGGACTTTATAACTTATAATTAGTAATCTATTGACAGCTGTGGGCTGACTGTATTATTTCCCATGAATACTTCTATACTTAATGAATGTATATAGACCTAGACAGTTAATTGTAATGACAGTGTTTTAAAATGCACACATACCTCATTCCTAGTAACATAAATTAATGGAAATCTACCATTTGTGCATACTATAGAGTATAAATAAGGTTCTGATATGCTATACAATGAGGGCAGATGCCAGCAGTAAATAAAAAGGGCTGTAAATAAAACATCTGCTGCAACACATAATAAAGTACCTCTGTATAGGGGATTTTCTATTTATATAACCATTTCAAATGTTTTAACAGACCAGATGGACGATTTAGTAGATTATGACCTAATACAGATTTAAAAACTAATACATATAACTAATGTAATGTTATTGATATCTATCTACAAGTACATAGAATGTAAATAATATACACATGTACACAAACTAACTTTATCAACACGACAACTAATTAAAAATAAAAAACGACCACGTGTAAATATAATAGCTACGCTATTTTAAACACGACGGAGCACAAAATAGCATAATACATAATGAATTAATAAAAAACCAGTAAACGTCACGTCGCGTAATCAAGAAAATATGCGTAACTTTCGTAGCTTGAGAAGCGGGTAGAGAAAATTTTTGTACCTGTAATTTTGTTCGTAGTCCCAATAATCCTTATAGCGAGGGTGCCAGCGCGGGCCCCCGCGCGAGTAGGGCCGTCGTGAGCCCCCTTGGCTCATTCTGAATGCGCCATGCTACACGTATTGATCTGCGCCGTACTTGCGGGCTCACACGCCCGCTATCCAATAATCAAAAAACACAAAAAATCACAAAACCACTGCACTGCAACACAGTTACTATGTAAACTCGAAAAATTTTAATTATAGGACTCCACTGGAGCCCTAGCTATTTGTTTTGAGACGACTGCAACGACACGAAGATCGCGCGGACTGAATGGCGAACGGCGAAGGGCCGAAGGCAAGCAAGCTCGGCAACTTCACGGATACGAGGGGCGACCTCTGGCGCGATAATCGCGCACTGAATACAAATACGACCGCCAAACGTATTCAAATTAAATAATGACGACTATTTATTTATTCAAGTGATGCAATTGTTACTATTTCAACGAACAATTGTGATGTCGCTAATAAAACGTGACGAGTGAGATTTTGCGAAGGCTAGTCTGTAACGTCTATGATAAGTCTAGCGAAATATCGATTTTATATTAGCCACAGATGCGATTGCATAAATTTAACACAAGTCATTATACGGGCTTAAGGTGATTGAGAACAACGGAGGCGTGTTATCGCGCACTTCAGACTTCGTCACTGTTCACATTATTACCATGAATCACACGATAAACTCTATCTCGTAACAAGTACGATGAAACACTAATTACTTTATATGTTCACTATACACACTCAGTATATTGCTTAAATGTACAATATTTGCACTTAAAGTATGTAATTCTAGGGAGAAACTAAAAAAATTAAGATAAAAGGAGCTGCGCTGCGCCCTGTTCGACTGCACAATACGTAAGCTATAAAAAATAACTTTACACAACTCGTATTCATGAGACAACAAAGCGCTTTAGAGCTTTAAAAATTTTGTACACAATACGAGTGGTCTAGCTAGTCTAACGTTAAAGCGCTGCAGCAATGTCAGGACGCAAAGTCCCACCCATTGTTATTAAAATGTAGTCAACATGACGCACGAATAGTAAAGTGAAGTTAGATACAAAACGAATGACGTAGGCATCCGTCTCATTTTAACTCATAGCGTCTGAGTGAAAAAGAAATACATTTTAGGACAAAGCCAGTCTCCCAATATTCCGGGATAATTTAAATTTCACGTATCAATGCTCTATTTGTTTAGAAAATATATCATGCATTACTAATAACAAATATATCGATTCGAATCTCACAGATCGGTAATATAACAAAATGTTGATAACCTTGATATAATATACCTATTTTGGCTAGTATATGTAATTTCATAAAAATAAATTCTCGTTTTAAGTTAAAAACTTGGTACTTAAATGGTACTTAAAGGGTTTTGTTTTAGAACATATTGCAAGACAAAAAGTGATTAAACAAATTTTTAAAAGATATCATACAGCTCAAGATCTGTTCTCCCGAAAGAGAAATAATAAAATTGGTTTATGTTTAGATCAGTAGTGCCATCTATGATACATGGCATGTAAAAACTTTAGGTAAATGCTCACTAGATGGCGTTCTTCTTAATGTATGACGTTTAGTAATCAAATAATCAAGATTTCCTACTTGCCTCCCATTTATGATTAATTACGTAATGTCGAAATCTATTAAGGTATTTTTTGATTAGGGTCTAGTTATAGAACAACTTTAGCAGTTATTTTTACTAGCTATGCTCCGCGGTTTTACCCGCATGGCTCCGCTTCTGTTGGTCTTAGCGTGATATAATATATGTATATAGCCTATAGCACAGACCCTATAGCCTTCCTCGATAAATGGGCTATCAAACTCCGAAATAATTTTTTAAATCGGACCAGTGGTTCTTGATATTGGCGCATTCAAACAAACAAGCAACCAAAATGTAATATTAGTATAGACTTTCTTTCTGCAAAAGCACTTAGTTAATTTACTTCATAGGTATTAGATTATTCTAAAAGGTCTAGGAATTGTAAAATAAAACAACAAATTTCCAATAATATATTTTATTTACAAGGTTTCCATTTAAATTTGATAATCATTTGGATCGTACAACTCTGACAGGAGACGATAAATATAAGATGGAGAACTGCCTCCTCTGAAAAATAAAAATAAAATCATAAGTTTGTCTGTGAAAAGGATCAATTTCACATAAGAACATAAATATTTAACAACAATACTACTTTAATATTATACTAGCTTTCCGCCCGCGGCTTCGCCCGCTTTGTCTAAAACCTAATAAATTATATACTAAAACCTTCCTCTTGAATCACTCTATCTATTACAAAAAACCGCATCAAAATCCGTTTCGTAGTTTTAAAGATTTAAGCATACATAGGGACAGAAAAAGCGACTTTGTTTTATACTATGTAGTGAAGCACGAAAGTTTGATTGTGTACAGATTTTTTTTATAGCTTTGTGTAACTCTTTCACGCGAAAACCACTGAAGTAAATTTGATGATACTTAGAAGTGATGTAACTTATGTACACAGAATAAAAATTAACGAAAAATTATTTATTGCACACTAAATACAGTATAAAAAAACAAGAGCAATACAAGTCCTAGTAGTATTGTAAATGCGAAAGTTTGTGAGGATGTGTGTGAGTGTGTGTGTTTGTTAATCTTTCACGCAAATAGTACTGAACCGATTACAATGAAATTTAGCACACGTATAGATGGTAACTTGGATTAACACATAGGATAAGTTTTATCAAGGAAATAACGGGAACTATGCGGGTTTTTCTTTGAAAACGCGGGCGAAGCCGCGGGCTGAAAGCTAGTACATATTTAACAAATACATACTAGAAATTAAAATAGTACTCACAAATTGGTAACAAACAATGTGACATGGTCGTGCGGCACAAAATCATACATCGGCGCGAACACCTGCGTCACTGCGCTCTCCCCACTCCTGTGTATGTAAAAATAAATAAAAAAATGTGTGCGTGTACTAGTGTACACACGTAAGAAGTGAAAATTCTTTATGACCTTATTTTTCAAAAAATAATTTACTATAATATGCAACTTTACAGAAATACGTCGAATCACGCGTGGTAGGGATAAGAAAAAGATGGCGCATAACGGAAAAAAGTCACGCGTAACGAAAAAATGTTACACTCAATTTTTTTCCAACTCCGATTATCCGATAAAGAAGTTTCACTTCAAAAATCTATAGTGAAATATCAGTAGTAAAGAAAAAGAATTTAGTAATCCTAAATTAAAAACTAGCTGCGCTTCGCTGTTTCACCCGCGTGGCTCCGCTCCTGTTGGTCTTAGCGAGATGATATATAGCCTATAGCCTTCCTCGATAAACGGGCTATCTAACACCGAAAGAATTTTTCAAATCGGACCAGTAGTTCCTGAGATTAGCACGTTCAAACACACAAACTCTTCAGCTTTATAATTTAGTATAAATACTCACATATACGGTAGTGCAGTGTAGGGTGGAGCCAATTCGTTGAAGTGTGTGTGGTTACACGAGTAAAGTGGTGACATCTTGTATAGTGGCGATAGTACCACCACCTGTCATAAATAAACATTTAAATCTGAAACACATTTATTTGTTAAAAGATGATGAGGTTAATTTTTTTTGAAGTGAAAACTTCTTTAGCGGCGTTGAGCACTTTTTCTGTAATGGGGATAAAATCTTAAACTCGCGTCAGGACACGTGACCTGATCGAATAAGCGTAAGACGGATGGATATCAAACATGCTCAACGTTAATAATTAATCAAGTTTTCACTTCTGCCGGCACTCCCGGAGTGCAACACGTCTTTTTTTCATAAATCTGTAGCCAATGAGTTAAACAGCCAGTCGAAAAAAAAAAATAAAGAGGTTTGGGTACTATTGTATGGGCTAGTGGCGTCGTGATGAACTTTCGCGGCCAGTGATGAAACTTTGATATTTTAAAAGAGCAAAAAATGCTGTTAATTATATCAAAAACTAGCTGTGCCGCGCGGTTTCACCCGCATTACTCCGCTCCTTTTGGTCTTAGCATGATGATATTATAAAATCGGTCCAGTAGTTTATGAGCCTATTCATTACAATCAAACAAACAAAGTTTTCCTCTTTATTATATTAGTGTAGAAGTGTAGATAAGGTATTCCTTATTTTAGATATAATTAACAGCATGCTTGCGGCCAAATTTTGACTGGCAACCTAGTCAATATAGATTCTCCTAATTAGAAAATTATACATAAAATTTTGGTTTTAGCAAAAAAACTATGAACTCACTAATCCTGCATGTGATCTTAAACAAATATAATTAACAGCATTTTTACTTAGTTTTCCTGTCTTCTTTCAAAAACTATAATAAACTAGCTTTCCGCCCGCGGCTTCGCCCGCGTTTTCAGAGAAAACCCCGCATAGTTCCCTTTCCCGTGGGATTTCCGGGATAAAACCTATCCTATCTCTCAAGTTGGATCGAACTGCACATGCTGTGCGAATTTTATTATCATCGGTTAAGTGGTTTAGGAGTCCATTGAGGACAAACATTGTGACACGAGATTGATATATGTATATTAAGAATATAAAATCTCACCGGCACGCTATAATGTCTTGCAGCTGTGGTCACAGCTAACAATCCCCCCTCCCCCAAAACCGCACCCCCTGCGAGGGCTGCTCTAACCCCCACTACCACCTGAAAAGAGAAGGCAATACATAGGTATAATATTTTATATAAAAATTAGCAAAGTTAATTTAAAAAAGAGCGTGTGTACCGAGCACACGTGTCAGAAGTGAAACGTCTTTGGCAAGATTCAAAGGTACCAAAATCGTCACCACACTCCATGACGTGGCGGTATTGCCTTGAAATTTTACTCTCAACGCGCATAAAGAAGTTTCACTTCAAAAGTAACTTATAAAAATACACTTATATCGAAAACCTCTTTCAAATATATAGCAATAGCTGTGTTGAATGCTTATATATATTTTTGCATACTAACTTAATATTTTTTCTCAATTTTAAAATTAATAAACGTACTTCAATATCTTACCAGTCAATTAAAAAAAAAAGAAAGTGTGCGTGTACTAGTGTACACACGTAAAGAGTGAAACTTCTTTATGACCTTATTTTTCAAAAAATAATTTACTATATGCAACTACAGAAATACGTCGAATCACGCGTGGTAAGAAAAAGATGGCGCGTAACGAAAAAATGTCACGCGTAACGAAAAAATGTTACACTAAATTTTTTTTACCCGCCAAAAAAAAAGCAAAAAACCAACAGATAAAAAAAACACAAACCTTATTAACTCTCGGCATTAGCGCGCCAGCAGCAGCGCCATTGACATACGTCACATTGACACCGAGCGCGCTGAGACGGGCCGCCATTGCTGCCGCCTGTCAAATATATATTGTTTTATCCATTGAGATAATATTACTACGTATGGAGGAGACACCACGAACAAAATCTGTGCGCCATTTTTTTGCTCTAACTAAGTTTTAAAAATTATTATCTAGTTCGGTATTTACCGATGAAAGTTATTCCTTTGCACTTTTCCGTATTATTTGTGCAATATCGTAACACACACGAAGGCATATTTGATGCGTTTCACTTTAAAACCATTAAAAAAAACCGCTCAACATACGCCATATGACGTAACATAAGTGATGTAGGCGGTGTCGTCTCCATATTAATATTATCTCAATGGTTTTATCTTAATTCCTATTTAAAACATTATCTTATGAGGGGATAGAAAGCATTATATTTGATCAAAAACATCCTATCCTACTAATCCTACTATCCTTTGTGAGGGTGTATGTTTGTTACTCTTTGTTTGATGAAAATATTTTATTTATATTATGTATTTGAAATGGATAAATTCAAAACTCGATCAACCTGAATCCACTGTAAAGAAGTTCCATTATTCTTTTGTGACAGGCTTATTTTCTTGACTCCTAAAAAAGCCAGTATCACTCTCTAGCCTCCTCACATTGCGATGTGACAGAGAGACAAATAAACAAACACACTTTCGCATTTATAATATTAGTAAGAATTCATTTAAGTATTTATTAATTTTGTTTGTTTATCCACACATACCTCACCAACCTGCGGACCCTCAACCACGACGAGCTTCACTTTATTCGTCCCCGAAGATTTTATAAATTTTTCCACTAATACACTAGCGCCATATGTTAGAATCACTTCGTCTGCGTGTATGTGCTCTTTCGCTTGACCGCATATCGATGATGTACTTGACTCTAGTTCCGCTAGAAGCTGTATAATAATGAAAAAAAAAAAATTGGTTGTCTGTAAAGTCGGTTTACTGACGATAGTTGAACGTGACAACGTCCAATTGTGCTTCTTTGTCGCTCGTTCCGCGCTCTCGCTTGCACTTCAAGCCCTACATGGAACGCCTCAGAGCGAGGTAACGCCGCATGAGTCATGTTTTTTCGTGCGTGCAGCCGGCTCTACCGAATTATCTTATCTTAATAATAATGAACTATCGAATTATGACGTTGTCACGTCAAAAAAAAAATACAATTCAGAAGAACAATGTAGGATTGATGTTTGTAGCTTCGAAATAGTCGTATATTATTGCATGCAATACTTTTATATTTAAAACTAGCTGTGCCCAACGGTTTTATCCGCAGTGCTCCGCTCCTGTTGATCTTAGCGTGATGATATAATATAGTCTTCCTCGATAAATGGGCTATCTAACACCGAAAAAATTTTTCAAATCGTACCAGTAGTTCCCGAGATAAGCGCGTTCAAGCAAACAAACAAACTCTTCAGCTTTAGAATATTAAGTATAGATTATAATATTCAGTACAGATCAGTAACTTAAGCAACAATGCACGCACGCACGCATCGCACGAATCCACAATTAAGAGGGGTTAGGCGGTCAGCGAAAATTCAGCTATTCGGTAAGGGGCGTGGGCCCCCACGTTTAGTATGGAATCAACGTGCTCGAAACTAAAAATCGTAAGCGCCATTTACATTTTTATCAAAAAGTGAATGAAAATATTTAGTAATTCTCAGTCACGAAATCGAGAAGGTAAATAGTAAATACCTATGTATTTGTGATTTTATACGAATTATTATCGTAAAATACGGTTGTAATGAGCATTTATATATGATATATGTTAGAGGTAACTTCAGGATTTTTTTTATCGAGCAAAATTTTTCCAATCGTGTTTTGGAAATAGTCATCCCATCACACATACGTTCTGTAATACATATTAGAAATTTCAGTCCGAAAAAACTTCAATATTTTCAATTATAGCTCATAGATAACAGTCCATTTTGCCGTTTTCACCTACTAAGGGCCCTTAAATAATAATCAGAAACAAAAATTACGTACGTAAAAATTACAGTAGTAAAATTAACGATTGTGTTATCAAAAATATCTTTAAAAATGATGGAAAAAAATATTAAGACCGAGAAAACGATTAGAACTCGCCATTGGATGATGAAAATAGCCATGAAATAAAAATAACAGTATTCTCAGACAATATTAAAAAAATAAAAGATAATAATGGGGGCTGCACTTAGTGGGACAGGGCAGGACTATTCTCCATTACTTTATTTTCAATTATTAATAGTATTTTCACTTCTAAAATAGAAAATTAAAATCCCTTACCTCAGCTATATGGTCCCTTATAGGCTCCCTTAGATCATGGTTCGACGGTAGAGTCGCTCGTCGACTGGACGCCGCCAATACTAGGCGTTGGAGAGATTCGCCTGAATATTCGCTGCTCTGAAATATAATGAATCAACATATATTAATTAACTTTAAAAAACTACCTGACCCGGCCTTGTTCTGCCGTACTCTTGTCACTTATATAAAAATTAATCTGACCCGGCCAATGGTACAGTTCGATTCAAAAATAATGGGATCGTACGATGTTCCGAGCCGCCATTAAGTTTGATTCGTACTGTACTAAGACCCTGAAAAACCGCCATACTAGTACAAATGACCTAATATTTTTTGTCAGTATCTCCCGGCCTATATAGAGATAGATGCAAGATAGATATGAAACAAAAGTTTAGTATTCTATTACGGAAAATGAGTAAAAAACAGTATTTAATATAGTTTTTTTGATAGACAATATATCTAGAAGAGAGATGATCATGATATTTAAAAAATAATAAAATTCACATTTGTGAATGTGCAATGTGAAACAAACATTTTGTTACAACAACACTTTCAAATATTCAGAAACAAAGTAAAGATTCATTAACAAACAAAAAACACTAGTTTTATGGTCTTTGTTTTCACCAAATACCGAGTCCTTTTCCTTTTTATTGAAAAAAAAAAGAAAAAAGACGTGTGTCACTCGGGGACTGCCGCGGTAAAGCTATTGCATACTACGACTTCAAGCCACACCTCCGCGCCCGTCGGAGTGGGGAGCGTGAGGTTTTTTCGTTACGGAATTTCTCGATTCGGTCCCCGCGCTCAAGGCCTGCGATAGAAGCTATGCAATAGCTTAATATTTCCATGTGAATAAAAATAAATGTATTTTTTAATAGGAATAAAGAAATTTTCTTTTTTATTCTAGCATTACCTGGTTAGCCAACGCCCTCTGCTCATCGCGTATGGCACGCAACACACGGCGCACCATGTTAGCGGCTATTAATTCTTGCGGCAGCGCTTTGGCCAGACGTCGGCCAGTCCCGCGCACTGCGTTCACTAGCGAACTGAAATGATGGGAAAAATATTTTATTTTTTATTTTTTTTTATAAGAGAAAGCAACAGAGCAGACGCGTCACCTGATGTTAAGTGTATTGCGTCGCCCATAGGCACCAGCAATGCCTGGGACATTGTCAGTGCATTGCCGGCCTTTAAGGTAGGAGTACGCTCTTTTCTTGAAGGCCCTTAAGTCGTAATCGTTTGGAAACACCGCATATATGGAAAATCATGCAACAAGTGAAAAAAAAGACCGTGTGTGCTGTATGCATGTTAAAAGTATGTAATTACAATTCAAATGTGCTTCTAGAAGTCTAATTGAATAAATAAATGTTTGAGTAAACTCAGTTTGAAATTTTACTCTCAACTCGCCTATAGAAGTTTCACTGCAGTACACATGACTGCTCGAGCAGTCGCCACCGCTTCAAGCCGTCAACTGCTCGGTTGGTAGTGACAGTTCCAGCAGTCAATGACAGACAGCTTGAGCAGTCCGTGTAGGTAGCTCAGCCGTTAATTGCTCAAGCTGCCCATGTACAGCCACACTTATGTATACTATACACTTTTTGTTTATGTTTATTATCAAATTTCAACCACCAGGATATACTAACCAGCTTGTTACTAATTTTGCCTGCATGACATCTACATACTATACTCACTATCACTGTCACCCTTGTAGTCAAAGAAAATGTAACAGCTCTAATTTATTATTCGTAATTAGGGAGAAAAAATCATAGAAAACTTACAATGCACTTGTATTTGGCGCCTCTGTGATTATTTGTTCCAATAGTGTCACAGTGGCCACAGCAATCTTGTTAGAGCCTTGTAATTTTCTGTAAAAATGTATTTTTTATTAGTAAGTAATCAAATATGTATGGATAGTCTGATAGTATGAGTAAACTGATATCCCAAAGATTACCTCCAAGTTTTTTTAACCGGCATATATTTACACTAGCTGTGCCCCACGGTCTTATCCGTATTGCTCCGCTCATTTTAGTATTAGCGTGATGATATATAGCCTATACCTTTCATTGATAAATGGGCTATCTATAGAACACCAGAAGAATTTTTCAAATCGGACCAGTAGTTCCTGATATTAGGGCGTTTAAAGAAACAAACTCTTCAGCTATAGGTGAAACAGCGGGGAACAGCTAGTTTATGAATAAGCAAGTCTAGAACAGAAAGGTTACAAAAATAAAACCTGTTACATACCCAGTTCTAACATCGGATACGAATTTCACAATATTTTCTATGCTTTTCTCATCCAGATCTTGGATATTTCCCTCCAAAGGTGGCATTTTGAGTTAGAATTTTAGTCAGTTGCAACTTTGTAACAATAAAGAGGTATTTCCTCAGATAAATTACATCAAAACATAACCTTTTCTATACGTATAATATTTTGATGTTCGATTGACAATTATTAATGTCAGTCTGGGACTCTGGCAGACGTCAATCGCCATAAAATGTCACTCAATCAATATTATCGGATAAGCGTAAAGCGTCTTATTCATTAGTTCTTATTCACAAATTCGACAAGATATTTATTTTAAATAAATTGCCATTTTTCTGCAGTGGACTTTTGCATAAAATAAGTGTTATTCAACAATTCGCCTTGAAGTTCTTTTAAAATAATAACTTCTGAATATAAACTGTCCATGTGTACAAGGTTGATCCAAAAGTAATGATAATTGGGATTTCCTGTGTTCATAAAAATATAAAATAACCGTTTCTTGCTTGCTCATGTACTCACTAAGTTATCACAAAAAAATCATATCAATAGGCCACGTTTCCAAGTATTTACATTAATTTCTGTTGGCAACACTAATCTGCTGCACGTCCGCGCTATTCACTGTCCATCTGCACGACGTTCGCGGTGGTGGGGGTGCTCGCTGGATGAAAAGTTGGTCGTGCACATCCAGCAAGATAATAATAATAATTATTGACGTACGTCAACGCTATTCACTGTCGTTTTGCGTCGTGCATCGTGTATTTACCTTGGCGGGACGTACGTCAAGATGGACCGTGAATAAGACGCTTAATAATTGGAAGTAGCGTAATAATTATTATGAACAAATGTGGAACAAATCGTATTACACTCTTTTTTATAAACTATTGTTTAAACAAATATTATATTGGAAATACTACTCTATATAATCATCGATTACCTACCACTCAATTTGCTTATTATTCAATTTTGATTTTAGTGAAGAGAGTATAATATCCAATATAGAAGCTTTGCCCCGCGGTTTTGCTCCGCTACTGTCGGTCTTAGCGTGATGATATAAATTATAATACTCTTCCTCGATAAATGGGCTATTTAACACTGAAATAATTTTTCAAATCGGACCAGATATACCCCGTTTTCCAATTACAGCACTAGAGCGCATTATGCGGCATAATGTTTAACGTTGAATGTTCCAACTACAGCAACGCTTCGCAAATCGCACAATCGAGCACTAGAAAAAGTAATGCGCGTGAATTGATGCGTGCAATCGATTTATCCTAAGTAATTATTAATTGTTGGAAAAAATTTTAAAGCTTTCGTTTCATTGTAGTTTTTTCGAAATAATCAAAGTTAATTCAAATTGTGTTAAAAAAATAAATATAAGTATGGATGAAGGTACAAACATTGAAAAAAATGTTAATGAAATAATCAAAATCCAAATTACTTAAAATAACCGTAAATATTTTTCAACCAATTATTATGTATACCACTTTATTTACACATTCATGAGGTTATTGCTAACTCTATGAATATTTTTTTTTTCAACACTGAACTTAGCGCAACCTGCTGAACTTAGCGCAAGCATCAGCATAATTCGGCATTGTGCGGCACTGAGTCGCATTATGCTTTGTAATTGGAAAACGGGGTGAGTTACTGAAATTAGCGCGTTCAATCTGTTAAAGTAAATTTATTTATTATCTGTGTTATTCTAAATTGCGTGCCTTCCATTGCGGTGTATAATCTATCTGCTCTGTGACATAATGATTAATGACATTCTTTGGTGACATTATAGCGACGTGATAGCGACTGTATGTGTTCCTCTATGTGTTCTCAGTATTTTTACTTAGAAATAAAGTTAATTATGAAGTAATCAGTGTTTGTGACTCATTAACCCCATCAGGTTATGGGCCCAGATAGCTCAGAAACAAAGAAAGTGTGAAATCTCGTTGTAAAATCAGTGATTATAACATTTTATGTGAACTTAACCTCAAACCGGCGACGTGACTTTTGTTAATACAAACTTTTGTGTTGAAAGTGAATAAATTCAAACAAAATGGCAACAAATAACCAATTGGCATTAATTGAAAAGCTATCCGTTCGGGAAAACTATGCAACTTGGCGGTTTGCAATGCAAACATATCTACAACATGAGGAGTTGTGGGACTGCATAGAATCTAACATGGAATCAGATCCAAAACGAGATACTAAGGCGAGAACAAAGATAATCCTCTCAGTTGATCCCACGAACTATGTGCATATCCAAGAGGCTCGCACCGCCAAAGAAGTTTGGGATAAATTGTCCTCAACATTTGATGACTCTGGGCTGACACGCAGAGTTGGGCTACTACGTGATTTATGTAATACGTCACTAACTGAATGTCAAAATGTAGAGGAGTACGTAAGCAGAATAATGAACACAGCTCATAAATTCAGAAACATTGGTTTCAAAGTGGACGACGAGTGGCTAGGTACTATGTTGCTCTCAGGTCTGCCCGATAGCTACAAACCAATGATAATGGCCATTGAAAGCTCAGGCATAACTATTACTTCAGATTCTGTAAAGTCAAAATTATTACAGGATGTCAGACCATATGCAAATGAGTCAAATGCATTCGCAGTTAACAAAAAATTTCAGAAAAATTTCAAGAGACATTCTAAAGGACCTAGGTGCTACACCTGTAATAAATATGGACACAAAAGCCCAGAATGCAAATTGAAAAATAAAGAAGTATCACAAAGTTCCAGTAGTTCATCATATGCTCCTGTATTTATTGCGACAACTGCACAGTGTGATGCCTGGTATGTGGACTCAGGCGCATTCTCACATATGGTCAAAGACAAGAGTTTGCTTCAGAATGAGACTACTTCCGTTATAAAGAATATAAGAGTAGCAGATAACAAAGTATTATCAGTGCAATGCTCAGGGCAAGTGAGCTTAAATACTTACAATGAAAAAGGTCAAGAAAATAAGGTACTGTTTACAAATGTATTACATGTTCCTGAATTAGCTACAAACTTACTATCTGTAAGTCAGATTATTCGCTGTGGAGGCCAAGTAAGATTTGACAAAACTGGCTGTGTTATTATGAACAATAAAAATCAGATAGTAGCAACAGCTAGTATTATCAACAACATGTATTGACTAAATATGTATAATGGGCATGCCTACATATCTGATGTTGAAGAAAATGATGCATATTTGTGGCATCAACGTATGGGTCACCTGAATTTCAGTGACTTAGATAAATTATTGGAAAATACTGAAGGTATGAAAGTACTAAAGAAAAATGTTAACAATTTAACATGCATAACATGCATAGAAGGAAAACAAGCGAGACTGCCTTTCAAAAATAAAGGAACAAGGGCTACAAAACTCCTTGAACTTGTGCATTCCGATGTATGTGGGCCCATGGAGACAGAATCTCTCAGAGGATGCTAAGTACTTTCTCACTTTTATTGACGATTTTTCAAAAAATGTATTTGTTTATTTCTTAAAGCACAAATCAGAGGTGCTTGATAAATTTAAAGAATACAAACATTATGAAGAGAAACAATTGGAATGTAAAATCAAATTTCTACGCACTGATAATGGCCTTGAATATATTAATAAGAATATTTCTGATCTTTTAAAAAGTAATGGAATCATACATCAAACTACTGTGCCCTATAAACCACAGCAAAATGGTGTCGCTGAAAGACTTAATAGAACATTAGTAGAAAAAGCCAAGTGTATGTTACTCAATGCGAAATTATCTAAAAGATACTGGGCGGAAGCTATCCATACGGCTGCTTATCTACTAAATAGAATACCAACTAAGTCATTAGATTACAAAACTCCTCAAGAAATATGGACGGGACATAAACCAAGTGTTAGTCACCTACGTGTATTTGGATGTGAAGCGATGGTACACCTACCAAAAGAGAAAAGAAAGAAATGGGATCCAAAAGCACAGAAAGCAATATTTACTGGTTATTGTACTAATACCAAGGGTTACAGGTTTGTCATTCCTACATCTGGACTGGTTGTGAAGAGCAGAGATGCAGTCTTCCTAGAATCAACTGTAACAAGAAACTATGTTCCGGTGGACTTAACTGAAGCAAAGGACGAGTCTCTAGATGAAGAGCTTCCTTCAGACAGCACAAAGTCAAGTTCCACAAACACAGTGAGTAATTATGATGAATATGATTCTTATGACTCATCGTCAAACAGTATTTATGTACCAGATACAAATATTAATAACCTGCCCGTTCCAAACATAACATTAAGACCAAGAAATAAACAGTTGCACTCTAAATTAAAAGATTTTGGAACATATTTATGCTATAATAAAGGAATTTGCAGGCCGCCGGTGACCAATCGTGGTGGAAAACCCTGAGGGAGGCCTTTGTCCAGCAGTGGACGTCCCACGGCTGACACGACGACCACGACGACGACGACGACGAAAGGAATTTTAGATGTACCTTTAACGTACAATGATGCAATTACATCAGCTGATTCTGAGAAGTGGAAAATGTCAATAAGTGAGGAATTACAATCTCATAGTGAAAACCAGAAATGGACATTGGTTGAGAAACCTGAAAATGCCAAAGTGATTGGATGCAAATGGGTATTCAGAATAAAGGATGAGCCAACAGGTCCACGGTACAAGTCTCGTCTGTGTGCAAAAGGCTATGCACAAACGAAGGGGATCGACTATGATGAAACCTTCTCACCTACTGTCAGTTACAGGAAAATGAGTCGATGCCTGCATACAAGCTACCATACAGAGAAGCAGTTGGATCACTTATACACCTAGCAACTGTAAGCAGACCAGACATTATGTTTGCAGTCAGTCTGGTAAGTCAGTTTTTACACAATTATAATGAGTCTCACTGATTCCATAAAAGAAAATATTAAAATATTTAAGAGGAACCATTGATTTTGGTCTATGCTATCAATGTAAGCCACCAAAGAATTAATGTGGTTAAAACAATTATTTTGTGATTTAGGAGAATACAAATAAAGATCTGTGTGTTTAAATATTGACAATCAAAGTGCTATAAATGTAATTAAAAATAGTGAATTTCATAAACGCTGTAAACATATTGATATTAAGTATAATTTTGTGAAAGAAAAATATAATGAAAAGATTATTTCTTTAAAGTAAGTTAGTACAGATCATCAATTTGCTGATATTTTTACTAAAGCGTTACCTCGAGATAGATTTAAATTGTTAAGATGTAATATTGGTATGTCAAATTTGAAAACTTTGAATGTTTGTATAGCAAGATAGACTTAAGTTGATTAAAAGTAAATTTGGTATGTTAAATAAGAGGTGAATATTAAGTTCGGTTATAATAAGAAGTAAATTGTTATATATAAAACTTATGTTTAAGTGAAGTTGAAACTTTTTGTTTATATTTTATTTGTGGAAGGCTCATAATTGAAGGGAGTGTTAAAGTAAATTTATTTATTATCTGTGTTGTTCTAAATTGCGTGCCTTCCATTGCGGTGTATAATCTATGGTCTTTCTCTGCTCTGTGACATTATAGCGACTGTATGTGTTCCCAGTATTTTTACTTAGAAATAAAGTTAATTGTGAAGTAATCAGTGTTTGTGACTCATTAACCCCATCACAAACAAACAAATAAACTCAGATTTATAATATTACAAATTATAAATAGTATAATGGTATACACATGGACGTATAAAAAAAGACGGACGGTATATCGCCTAAACATTGAGTGAAGTAATGGCGGTGACACATCCATGTGTGTGTGCCATGTTGCCATGGCAACAGCTGTCCTGATGACAATGGCGGCTGTATTTTTTTCTATAAATTTTGCCGTAATAATTTTGTCATTAAAACATAAAAGAAATAACTTGCTTCCCTGTGGAATGTAATCCCTTGTGTTTTGTTATTTAAAATTGTACTGTTGCGACACCATTTAACCACGCAAGACGGCATTTTAAATATTTTTTGTGAAACAGTGACTCAGTTAATCAGTCGGTAGTTCACGACGTAAAGTTATAAACAGACGTTCGAACTGGTGCGACCGGACCACCGTACTCGTGCGGTGCGATCGACTCGCCACACGACCGCACCGCACCTAGGGTTGCCAGTATTTGATTTCAGGGTTAACAGCATCAAAAATGCGAGTTTTAGTTATTTTTTACGGGAGACAATTAAAACAGCAATGTTAAGTAGAAAAAATTTATTTTTGGCATTTATATTTGCTGTTGGAAGAAACAGCTTTTAATAGCTCTTCATTTTCTAAAGCGAATGTATAAAAATCTTTGCACGATAATTTAAAATTACATTTAATTAATTTGCAGCTTCGCCTTTACAGTTTCAATATGAATATTCAATCGGTTTTGGCTATCCGTCCAGGCATTGCCGCACAAAGAAAATATTCTTTGTTTAAAAATTACGATTAAATTTACGATTTTTAAAAAAACATTTAAAATATGTATTGGAATTTTCGCGGCTGACTAAGATAAATAAATTCGTATAAAAAAAATAGATACACTAGATAATTTATTATGTTGCTATTATATGAAGTGATTAAAGGCGCAAATTATCCCTTTTTGAAATTTTCGATATTGTCGATAGAGGCGAAAGTATTGTAATTTTTACTGATTTTCGTTTTTATTTTTTTATATTATATGCAGGCGTTAGTAGAAGCTCTGTTTAGTCCCCCCCATCAGTTCCAAGCCTTGTCGTGGCCGGGGGGGCTCAGTAGCTCGGAGTACACTGTGTACTCTGGGTGAAGCTAATTGGACGCGGAGGGGCTGAACGGCCGGTCTGTCGTCTGACGACTCGATTGGCTCGACGGCCAGGGATCCATATAGCTGGCTGGCTGGCTTGAAGGCCGGCTGGCCGGGCTGGCTGGAACCGGCTGGTTACACCGGCTGCCTCGCAGGCTGGCTGAAACCGGCTGCTCCACCGGTTGGCTGGCCGGCTGCCTTGGGCGGCGGCTGGCTGGCTTGCTGTCACCGGCTGGTTGTCCGGCTGGCTGGCTGGCTGGCTGGATGGCCGGCTAGCTAGCTAGGGTCCTCCGGGGGGCCAGGTTTGGCTCAGGTGCCGTTGCGGTACGGCGATGGATGGCGGCCAGCGGTCGCGGCCTGGCAATTTCGCTGGGAAAAAATGAGGTTGGAAGGTCGATCGGGGCTCGTTTGGGACTCGTTCCGACTGACTGGCAGGGGGCCGCGCTTTTGCGGCGGCGGATGGCGGCCAGAGGCCGCGCGTGTTGTGTTGACTACCAACAAAGCAAGGGGCGGGATCCCGACACGTCACTTTGGTGACATGCGGTGACTCCTGTAGGTGGGTGTGGGGCGGCGGCTGTCCTGCGACAGCCGTCTGCCAACTCGTAATCCGGTCCGTGGGGCCGGACCGAGGGCCGCCATCTCTGGTGTGAGGTGGGGGCTGCGAGGGAAACCTCTATAAAAGTGCGCCGGAGGGTCCTTCGACGCGTGAAACACGTTTCGTAGGGCCTTTCGGCGCGCGCCCTCCGGCCGGTCGGTGCTGGGGTCGGGGGTTTGGGGAACGCCGATGATGGAACGGGGAACAATCCATCGTCGGCGAGTGGGTGGCGTGAGCTCGTGTTCCAGCTTGCGCCGCCTCGTGGTGGGTAATTTGGTGGAGGGCCTGGAAAGGGGCAATTCGCGGAGGGCCTGGAAACGGGCAACTGCTGGGCGGGACATGCGGAAGATTGCGATAGTGTCCCCGCATCCCGTCTAAAGCAGCGCGTTGGTACACAGTGGGGTTTTAGTCGGTAGGAATCCGACATAACCCACGGCTCCTTCCCCGGGAGCCGTGGGTATCTTAGGTAAGATTTCCCCACTTAAAAAAAAAAAAAAAAAAAAAAGCTCTGTTTAGTACCAAAAAAAACCTTGAACTGAGTTCTACATGTAACAAAAATACCATTTTCTAGCCACGAAGTTTTTACAAGATATAGATTTTCAAAGAATATCAGGGTTGCCCCTAGTAAACAAAATTATATATATCATCTATCTATTACCAAGTTTTTGTTTATGTTTTAGTCGTTAGTTATAGTCGATATTTTAATATTATTCAATATATTATTATAGGTAGGTACTTGATCCTTATAATATGTAATAAATTAACTGAACAAAAAAAAATATCTTAGATTTTTAAGACAATTCAATAATATCAAATTAATACAAATTAATCTCCTTTTTTTGTGAATATTTCGAACATTGATCATAGTAATCTCATTAAAAGTCAAACCGAATTCTTTGAAAATCTATTTCACGTAATAAATTCGTGGTTAGAATGTTGTATTTTTTTCACATGTAGACCTCAGTTCAAGGCTTCTTTTGGTACAAGTACAAGTACAACCATTGAAAAGAATAGGCAAAATTATATTTAAAAGACAGGGATTCATTCAGACATATGCAGTCATATCATAAATCTTTGTAGAGTTCTAAAATTTATATTATTAATCTTTTTTCAGTAATAGCCACGTCATCCGACGCCATCGCCATTGATAACGATCGACCGACGTCCGTTTTGTTTGGCGGTAGAACTGTGACTAAAGCTGTAATAAGTATATAGTCTTAAGTCTATGACTTAAGCGCTGTTCGGTGCGATCGCCCGTCCACACGCGCGACTTTGGTACGGTCCGCACCAAGTTCGGAAGAAAAAACCATCGGACCGACCGTACCGTCAATAATAATAATTATGTCCGGCGGACCACTGTACACATGATCGAATATGGTCCGGAGCGCACCAAGGTCACGGTGCGGTCCGTACCAAATTCGAACGTCTGTTTATACTATTATGGCGGCCGACTAGCTTACTATGGTGAGAGTGTGTGCGTGTTCATTGTCTTTACACGATCGCTAGCTTTCTACGGTGGCTTCACGTTGTTTGTTCGTAAAACGGCGTCCGGCTTTTTTTATACGTCCATGGGTATACATTAATAATTATGAATTGAAACTGGGATTATTGCAGTTGTTACACATTTGAAAAAGCACATTTTGTTCCAGTCAGGTAAACTTGGTTCAAATAAAGAACGATATGCAAATAAACATACACTTTATTGTTTAATAATAAAAATTGGATGTAGGTATGGGTGATATGGTATATTATAATTACGTCATTATTATACAAATTTGTATACCTACCTACAATTAAAGTATGATTAAAAATTAAAATTTTAAATGTAATAAACATTTTTAAAAGAAGATAAAAGCATATATCATATGGATATACTTATTAATAAAAGAAATTTATGGCACACACGATTGAGCGAGCGCGCACGAGCAACTTTGTCTCCGCAACTATTTTGTCTCTCCCATCAATTTGTATGGGGAGTTGCGTCGCTACGTGCGCGCACTTTCATACTAGCCCATAGGTGGTAGAGACAAAATAGTTGCGAAGACAAAATAGTTGCGGAGACAAATTTGCTCGTGCGCGCACCCTCTTAACCTATCATGTCATACGTAATGTACGCACGTATGACATGATAGGTATAGGTATCTATACGCATTAAAAATCTATTATGATGATCGATATCAAATATTAATTAAGAACACACGTGATCATTACACGTACACAAATTGTATACAATAGGTTTGCCAACAAAAAAGTTATCTATACATATAATAAAATCGTAGGAAAGTCAAAACTGTACATTGAATATTTTTTTAAAAGAATACTATATACTATAATTTTAAGGCACACACGATTTATATCATGTCATACGTAATCTATACGCAATAGAAATCTATTAACATGATCGACAACAAATATTAATTAAGAACACACGTGATCATTACACGTACACAAATTGTATACAATAGGTTTGCCAACAAAAAAGTTATTCCAAATAAAAGCATTTTCATCATTGTCAGAAAAGCTTGTTTGAGCTGTCTTGCTTTTCTTTACTTTCGATGAAGATATCTTCGAAGTTTGCTTCCGTTTTTTCCCCTTATCCGAGATTTTCGGAGTAGAACACATAAGAGGTTCTATACTATTTTGTGAATCAACTTCCGAATTAACTGATAATTCTGAAGCAGCATGACTCAATGAAGTGGGATAACCAGTGGACGTATTTTCACTAATATATTTGGATACGTCAGTAGAATGTAGGATACTTCGTTTCTTTCTCATGGTATCTGGTTTTGGTACAGAGTCACCGTCAGATTTATGTTCACTTGCATCTGAAACAAAGTTATCATTGATTAAAATACAGAGCATTCGAAAGCATTCGAAGTTAATCAATAAATGATAGATAATAATTTATTGATTAACTTCGTGATAATAATGATTTAAAAATATCTATTGGGGTTTGCCTAACTTTATAACCTGACTTTACTGTATTATTAATTGATAACTACTAATACACAGAGGCCGTAAGTCAAAACCAAATGTAGACATAAAATTAACGTAAATATATTTTGGACTATGGCTTTCAAATATGTGTTTTTTTGTACCTTCGGTGCTAGCAAGCTTAGGCAATTCAATAGATGGCGCTCTAGACCTAGAGGGGGAACAAGGTGCTGATATTATTTCGTCCTCACAAAGCTCTTGGTCAATGTCACGTGCATCAGAATTTTTTATACGTGATTTATTCGTTTCTGACGTTTCCTGTTCCACTATCACGCTTAACTCTTCAATTTCGACGCAACCGCTGGCTCCTGAAGACCCTTCCGTATTAAAATTATCACACCCTCTTCGATCTGCCGATATCATTTCCTTCATTTTTTTCTCTAACTCCTGATAAAACTCTTCTGGTTCATCGACATCTTTTCTTTTAGGTACCACTTCAATATTTAGCTCTGGTAAATATTCACTCGAGTCAGTACTGCTGCGTCGCTCTCGCGATTCTGGTATTGGAGATAACCCTGAAAGTAAATTAACAATGATTTAGTTATTATACCTTTTCTTTATTTTTCCGATCGCATTGTAATCACTACATAGTATAAAACAAAGTCGCTTTCTCTGTCCCTATATCGCTATGTCCCTTTGTACGCTTAAATCTTTGAAACTACGCAACGGATTTCGATGCAGTTTTTTTAATAGATAGAGTGATTCAAGAGGAATGTTTATATGTATAACTAGTGGTCCGCCCCGGCTTCGCCCGTGGTACCTACATGTTAAAACTATCCTATCTCTCAAGTTGGATCGAACTGCATATGGTGTGCGAATTTTATTATAATCGGTTAAGTGGTTTAGGAGTCCATTGAGGACAAACATTGTGACACGAGATTTATATATATTAAGATAACATCTGTTAAATAGTGAAGAAGTACTGTTATTTTTGAGGTTTCTAATGTGATGTAGTAAATAATTACATTTTTACCCGCTTACATTGCAAACGCAGGTAAACCCTACGAGTTTTATCAAAATAATGTACTAAGTATTGTACACATTGAAAAGGTCTACAGAAAAGTTCGCGATGGTATGTCTATTAGTCCATTGAAAAGTTACATTTGCGATTTGACGTAATTTTATTTTTTTGATGTGTAGGGAGGGGTCAGTGCGAAGCTATCACCAAGTTTGTGGGGTCGCCACCCTTGTCCCACGGCCGCCATCTTGAAAAGAGCGGTTGATATGGTTTTTACGATATATCTCTTAAACTATTTATCTGATAAAAAAACATTGTTAGCATTTTTTGTTGCAAATTAAATTCTCTACAACTTTAGTCCAATAATTTTTTGTCGTAGAACTATAAATAAAAAAATTATAAGTGAAAATGTTCAGAAATTAGAGTACTCACTTCGGAGCGCTGTAAAACCTTAGCTATTGACGTAATTAAAAAATGTTGTATATAAAAGTTGTTCATCGAAAAACAATCTACAAAAATGGTTTGATATAATTTCTTCGTAAAATGATAAAAAAAAATTATCGAAAAATATATATATAGCTCTAATTTCTGAACATTTTCGCTTATAACTTTTTTATTTATAGTTCTTTGACAAAAAGTTACTGGACTAAAGTTGTAGAGAATTTAATTTGCAACAAATAATGCTAACAATGTTTTTTTTTATCAGATAAATAGTTTATGTGATATATCGTAAAAACCATTTCAACCACTATTTTCAAGATGGCGGCCGTGGGACAATTAGGGAGGCGACCCCACAAATTTGGTTTTAGCTTCACAGTGACCCCCCCTACACATCCAAAAAATAAACTTGCGTCCTCTAAAAAACGCAAGATTAGGCCTAAAAATGTAACATTTCAATGGACTATAGGTATCTCTTATGGATAACCAACAATAACTTTTTTTCGTCATTTACTTTTTACGACAAATACAATGGTTAATTTTCGAAGCGATTTTAACCAATACAGCATTAATCCTTAACCAATTAAATACCTTGAATACGTTGTTCATTTAATATAGATCTATATGGCCCTTTACACCGTATGATTTAAGTGAATATTTTCGATAAAAATTGCGGGACGTAGCGTTTGCGGCGGTACCGGCCGGCCGCCATTGCACCCGTGCGAAGCCAGGGCGGGTCGCCAGTTTATATATAAAGAATAGTTTAAGAGCAAACAAAATCTATAAAGTATCTTTTGCACATGATATCCCTCATAGAAGTGGACTTCATCACAGGGCCGTAGCTAGTCGAATTTGAGGTAGGGCAGCGGTTCATCATCATTATCTCCAGCAAAATTAGCCATAAGAGGTTCAAAAATAGTTTGGAAAATCCAAAAGTGCACGCCTCATAATTTTTTTTTAATAATTATTTATTAATTATTATTTTTGTTTATTTAATAACAATTAAACCACATCGAATCAGACCCTGAAAAATGAAAGGGTTCTATTCCTGAGCATACTCAAGCGTAAGAGAAAAAAGATGTAAAATTTTCGTCGGCGCCATATTGAATTTTAGTTTTGACCTCATATTGGTTAATAGATACCCCAATAACCATGAAAATGACACCCATGACGAAAATATGTAAAAATTTCGTCGGCGCCATCTTGGATTTTAGTTTTGACCTCATATTGGTTAATAGCTACCCCAATAACCATGAAAATGACACCCATGACGAAAATGTGTAAAATTTTCGTCGGCGCCATCTTGAATTTTAATTTTGACCTCATATTGTTTAATAGCTACCCCAAAAACCATGAAAATGACACCCATGACGAAAAGATGTAAATTTTTTGTCGGCGCCATCTTGGATTTTAGTTTTGACCTCATATTCGTTAATAGCTACCCCAAAAACCATGAAAATGACACCCATCACGAAAAAAAGTCAAATTTTCATCAGCGCCATCTTGGATTATAGTTTTGACCTCATATTCGTTAATAGCTACCCCAAAAACCATGAAAATGACACCCATGACGAAAAGATTTCAAATTTTCGTCGGCGCCATCTTGGATTTTAGTTTTGACCTCATATTGGTTAATAGCTACCCCAAAAACCACCCACATTTGCAAATGTGTTTGCTACTTAGGAAAAGTTCAGATTTAAAGATATAAGTAGGTAATGTGACGAATTTAATTTATTTCATTCCGACTGTTTCTCGGAATAACATACATTTACTAAGAATTGCATACAATGCCGGTTTTAATATATTGCCGGTAACATAATATTATGTATGATAATAATTCTTAAAAAAGTATTTTATACATTTCTTAAAAAGCTTCGATATTGTATACAATAATACAATTCATATTCAAATTGTTGTAAAATAGTCACACTTTTTTAAGTTGGTTGAATACACTAAAATACTTATAAGGATCGTACCTACTAATAAAAGTAACAAAATGAATTTTTAAAGTTCCCAGTAATCTTCTGGAATCAATTTCAATAAAAATATAAAAATTCACTTCAAAAAAAAAAAAAAAAAAAACAGCCGAGTTTTTTTTTTGTTTATTTAATAACAATTAAACCACATCGAATCAGACCCTGAAAAATGAAAGGGTTCTATTCCTGAGCATACTCAAGCGTAAGAGAAAAAAAAAGACTCGATTAGTAAAGTATTTCGGTCGCTATCGTGTTAACAAGAAAAAGGATCCGCACATACAGACACACGGACGTCCAAGACAGAACTTTTTTAAACTGTTTTTTAACTAGTTTAAATAACAAAAATGACATCAAAAATATCATGAACGTTAAAAATAGTGTTTTTTCTTAATATGTGTGTGTATGTATTATCTTACAAGTGCAATGTATGATACATAAAGACATTTTAAGTTTGAAAAATCAGATGTTTTGCGCGAAGCGACAGTAGTACCCACCTCAACGCTTCGCTTATGAGGCGTGCAATACAGCTTCTATTTTGATAAAATAAATATTGTCTCAACTTACTTGGTTCGTCCTCAAAATACTTTCTTGCCAAATACCACTTCTTTCGCTCCCAGTCTTCATTACTTAAGCGCGACATATTTAAATAGAAAAAAAATTAAATTTTTGTTTGACTGAATAATTAAATGAGACACCTTTTGTTATAATAATCTTTAAGAGGGTAGACGTGAATTAAAAGAATTCTAATTACGATGATCTGGGATCGGGAGTTGCCATTTGAAAAAAAAGAAGAAGAAGAAAAATTACGATAATAGTTGTATACGTAGTAACGTAACGGCACCAGTCTTGTACAGATTAAGGAAAAAATTGAAGTTTTTTGCAAATTTCTCGTACGTTTTTTAACTTTATTGGATATTGTTTAGTTATACCTTTAGTTCTATGTTAGTTTAACGTAACCAATGTTAGAAAAAAGATTACAATGCATAAATAATGAAGTTATTTATAAATTAAAAAACCACTTTTTTTCACCAGTGTTGGACAGTGAAAAATCTAATGATGGACACCCAGTTTTGGACAACATCCAGTTATGAACACCCATTTATGGACTGTACCTAATGTCGTTTCTCCTGTTATTTACACTTGGAGAAGACTTATAGTTATCAATAGAATCTTGAAAATGGTGATTGGAATACAATAAATCGGGGATGTATTTATAAAAAATAGTACTTATTAATTATTTTGCATACTTATAATATTTAAAACAGTCTTAATTTCCATTTTCTAGGCAAAAATTGGAAAATGCATCGTTAAATACGAGTTATGTCCGTTAAGAAACACCAATATGGTTTTTTTTTCTCAATAAGTCAGGGATGAAAAATATAACTAAAAAAAGTACTGCCATTCCATCCATTTTGGAACTTCTTCTTCTTCGTCATATCACTCTAGGGGGTAGATGTTACCCACTTCACGATGTTCCGCCATATCTCTCTGTTTCCTGGCATTCCGCTACACTCGTGAAGTGAATCGCCAATCTGAATCCGCCAGCAGCCTTAATCTGATCGGTCCATCGATATGGATTCCAAATTGTAGCACGAGGCAAAAAGCTTTTTTTAAACTGTTGTCAAGATGGTGTGGATGAAATTTAAGCGTGTGTGCTATATGGTGGTGGAATTTAGCAGCAGACAACAATCCAAACAGTTCATCAGAGAACTCTCTATGATAGATGCGTTACAATACGCATAAGTATGCGACTTCTCTACGCAGTGATAGAGAATGAAGCCGAGAACGAGTCGCACAGCACATAATGACCCATTGTTCTAAAATATATTCTTCATGTTTAGATAGATATTATGTTGTTGGACCCATTAGTGTAATTTTAACAAAAAATATCAATGTCCATTATAGGAACCAAAGCAAATCCAGTCATGGACAATTGTTGTACAATATTGGAACCCTTTGTTTGAAATGGTCGTGATAGGTATATTATTAATCAGAAAGAAAAGACAATACAGAAAAGCGCATGTAATTTTCAACCTTTAAAAAAAGTTTATTTTCGACATATGTCCATAAATGGATATATCCATAGAATTAAATCCAGTTATGAACACTGATGAATTTTATTTAAATAACATAACCTATCATGATACTAAATCGTGTAATATTTCGTACACTTAACTACTATAAATAAAAGTAATATCAAATTTTGCTGACATTAATACAAAAATTCTTATAACCAAAATTGTGTCCTCACTTCCTTAAGGATTTTCTTAGTAAAAACGGATTTCTTCGAAACGAGTCGCAGCAACTAAACATAACGTTCTGCCATCTTCAAACATTTTGGCCGAATAAGATGAAATGTCGTATTTTGATAGCTTATGAACCAAACTTTTATTTTAAGTATTGCCAAATTATATAACGTTAATTTTGGTCTTAATATTTAAATTTAATATTTATTTTGTCCATTACTGGATGCTTGTCCACGACTGGTGCCGTTACCTTATATTATTATTAGTCTGTGATAATAGTCATGGCTAAACTGTGAACACGAAATGAAATGAGATAACTAAATAAACATATTTAATTAAGTGTACAAATTTTATCTATCCACATAAAAATTCGCCAGTGTGATTCGTTTTTGGTTTTAGTAGTCACAGAATTCATCGATTTACCTACTTTAAATACCTAATTATTATCAATGCCGGAATTTAAAAATTGAAGTATCCAAACGATATCATCTGAAAACTGTCACCTTTGACAGCACCTTTAACTTAAGCTTTTCAAATCGATATTTTCGATATTTTCCTTGTACTAGATCTGTGATATCTTCTCTATGTTTATTATTTTGATCGTAGAGGGAGAATGAACCATTCTCTCTCTACTATCACCGTAGACAGAGAATCCAATAGACACCGGCAATGCGTGTCGCAGAAAGAGATAAAAAAGAATACGTCACAATATTTAGGGTTACCATGTGAGGGAAAATTTACCCCGCAATTTGTAAGATACAAATCTCTCTATCATTATTCACATAACATAAGTGGATAATAATGAGATATCCACATTACTAACATGTATAAACTAATTTATACTAATATTATAAAGAGGAAATGTTTGTAATTATGTATGTATGTATGTATGGTTTTCACGCATAAACTAATGGACCGATTTCAAAAATTCTTTCAACATTAGAAAGCTGCATCTTCACTGAGCAACATAGGCTATATTGCATTTTCAAAAAAATTAGAGATCCTTTCCAAAAATGCAATAATATATCCTTAATAAAAATTCTGTCATCGCGTGCGCTGCGGAATCTATTGAAAATAGAACAAATAAATGTTCTACGGTATTATAGAATGGACCAATGTCTACAAGAAAGTCCGCGATATTCCATTCCACAGTATTTTTTTGACCCTTCTTTTGCGACAGCCTAATTTTATTGAATGAATGTATGGATATATACATGACAAACGCAAGAGTAAAACTCCCATGAAGCTCACTATCATACTTTTCGAAAAAATTCAATCTGAATAAAAAGTACCGGTATTTTATATAATTCAATTTTAATTTTTTATTAATTTTTCTACCATTATAACACATTTTTTTGCATTGCGAGCGTCAAGGCTAGCCATAGGGCCAATTTTCGATCCATTCGGGGAAGAGCTGTGACTTCGCAATTTCGAGATAATCGCATAAATAACAAAATTTCATTTCTTTTTTTGTGACTGAACTTTTAAGAATAGGCAAATTATTTTTACTTCAAAACATAGTTATATGTATGGACTACTTCCACAAAAAAAACCGATCGCGAAAAGAGCGGGATTCGCGAGATATTAATTTCTGAAAAAGTACCGGTTCTTTAACGATTTTTTTGTATAAAATCCTAAATCACACTTTATCAATATTTTTATTTCATACTTTCATATAAAGGTAAGTAGGTACCCCAATTACTATTTTTTTTCTTTATTTATATACTTATACCACATTATACTATGAAGAGGATTACATAAATTTGTAAGTTTCCTTGTTTGTAAAATTATTAAAATAAACTTGACCTTGGATTTGGCAGGAAAAAATATGTAGCTAAGGGAGTGAAATGAAATGTGAAAATGTCTAAACTAAAAATACGTCATTTTCATTTGTTAGAATGAGTGAACTGTCTTCAATTTCAGTACAATATGATTCTTCTTCGTTGTGTTCATCTTCTTCTTCATTAAATTGAAATGGTTTCAACATTTCGATAACAGCAGAGGGCAAAGGCAATTTTTTCATACTGTTTTGGCGCATACTCAAACGTGTATTCGATATAACTGGATCGGACGATTCCAATGCCCTATGAAATAAGTCTTCCATTGTGTGTTTTCTGTCGTCTTTTCGGCTGTGATGTTCGCGGTCATATCGCCAATATTTATTTCTGGACTCTCCAGCTTGTTCGGATAAAACACCTACGGGCAGTACCGAGTTTTCTATAATTTCTTGGCCGTGAATAAGGATTTTGTGCATTGTCGTCGTCATGGGGTGCCAGTTGTAATTAGCTACATATTTTTTGGCTAAATTTCTGCAAAAAATTCCGAACTTCGTTGAGTCTACCGGTAGACCGCAGTTAATTGCCACTAAAATTACGTGTATGTCATCTACAAGCCATCTACTTATTCCTAATATGTCTGCAAATATGCCGCGACTTTCCTCATTAGCGAAAACTCTTCGAGCAGTATTTCCGTCATTAGTTGTTCCAGAGTTCGGACGTACAACATCTACTAGTATACCCAGACGATCCCGTATTTGCGCCTGAATTGTTTTTTTTCGGTCTTCAGTAATTATGCCCGCAGGTGACAACTTTGAGACTCGCCACTGTCTTACTCGGGGGTCATTTTTGTATCCCAAGTGGAGTAAGAACTCTAGAAATCTTATAAATGCATGAAGAGGGCTCAGACCATTTTTTATAGCTTCTTTATTAATTTGTGTAGAGAACGCCAAATCCAGGTCATTGAATTTAGTTGCTGTCAACCCGCAAATTGGACACCTTAGTTGAGAAAAGGTATTGTTGATGATATTGTACACCTTGCCATCTATTATACTTAATGTAAGATTACAAATAGTTTTTACTATGAAGCCTTTTGATGTGGCTGCTGCGATAGGGGACAAATTTTTTAATTGTTGTTCAACGTACTGTTTTTCTCTGAGAATAAGAGACTTTGACTCTTTTCTATATTGAATATGTAGAGGCCTGCAAGAGCGATATGATTGAGGTGTTGGATTTACCCAGAGAATTTGACTGCTGCACGTTTCCATGACCTTTAATGGTACGAAGGTTGTGGCAAATATAGTATTTTCATCATACAAAGGATCTTGGGGTGCCTTCTGCTTATATAATGATTGGCCTGTGCTGCCGTCAAAGCCCCAAGAGCCTTCAAATTTACAAGACAATTCGTCCAAATCCATTCGTTCGCAATACGCATTAATGACATCATCACAGAGACTTACAATTCTTTTAAATGTGTGTGCAAGCAGACCTTGTAGCGAAACAGAAGCTTCAACTTCATTTGCCAAGACTCCATCCTCTGGGTAACACTCCAGTTTTGCTTTTGCTACAAGTCTGTACGGTGGAAAAGCTTTAAAACCTCTTTTATTTAAATCTTGTTGTAAAAATTTATATGTTTCGACACTATATTTTCGGTCAATAAGTATACCAAGCGCTTCTTCTGGAGAGTATGGATTACTGTACTGATTTATTTTTGCCAACACTTCAGTTGATTTATTTGCAGACTCCAAACATATCTTTATCACAGCTTCTAAGTCATGGGCACTTTTTTTGCTTAGTTTTTTGTTGTCATGAGATTTAATGACTTTAGTAAATGATGAAATCAGTTTTGCTGATGGTTCATTCTGAATCAATAATTCTAGTGATTTTTGTTTTCTAAGTTGCGTTCGTTTATGAAGTTTTGCATATTCTTCATCTTTATTACAACAGGCAATTTCACGCAAGACCAAGCGATGAGGATCGGGAACTATTGGGTGTTCATCGGCTACCTCAGATGGCACGTCCAAAACCATAGGCGATACATCCAAGACGGCAGGTGGTACATTCACAACCTCAGAAGGTTTCGAAATGACATCTTGAGGAAGATCATTTATAAAAGGCTTATTCAACCAAGCGTTATTTTTTTTTCGAAATTGTGACAAAATTCTGTTGCTATCGTTATATCTTTTCTCAACTTTGTTGATAAAACGGTTTATAGCAATGTTAAAATTTTTCTCCTGTGGTTCTGAAAGGGGTGTATTTAATATAGTTGCAAAAATCGATTTTACAAAAATATTCCTTTCCGATTTGGATAAATCAAACGGTTTTCCATAGCGACCATGGAGTTTTTTACTCTCTTGATCCAGATATATGTATATATCATATCGAGTTAGTGTATGGCAGCCTGTTTCTACATCTAGCCTGTATGAGGCCACCTCCGAAGGATAAGAGGTTCCAGCTACAGCGTTATCCATAGCCTTTACGTATACAAAACTGTATGAATGGCAGTGAAAGTATTTAATCAAATAAAATAATTGGATTAAAGAAATTAAAAAACAAAGTAAAAAAGAAAAGTCAAAAATCAACAACCAATAAATGGCTTTACAAAACGAAATAGAAGATTTAATTAGGGTTTTGACCCACAACCAACCAACTGAAACGGTTGGACCGATAAAACCAACCGATTTTTCGTTTAAAGCGGATAAAACGCTAATTCAACCAACCTTACTTTTCAAACTACCAACTTTACTTTTTTTTACTTATTTCTCCAAACCAATTAACCCAACTCATGGAAATCAGCTTACATCTTATATGTAACTAACAAAACATTTCAATAGCGCGATTCAGCGCGCAAAAGCGCCCTCTAGTCTGGATTGCGAAAACTCCACACACCCCGATAATGTCAACTAATAAGTTGAAATAAATAGTCGTAATCTTGATATCTAGTGCCTAGAGAAAGCAATTTCAATTGATGGATGAGTTGAATAAAAAAAATTTGAACTATTTATTTTTATTTATCTAATTAAATGTCATCCGACCAAACAAATAGAGAATTTATTGAAAGTCTTTTAAAGCAAAAACATTTTTATTATAACACCTTATGTCGCGATAAACGCTAAATAACATCAATAAAAAAATAATTAAGATTAATTTGTAAATGATGTAATTTTACTGCATAAAGAAATTTTGTTTAATTTTAACTCAATTTTTTTTATAACTTTTTTATTTTTTATATTTTGTTATAGACACTTCAATTTACTAACAATATGTCTCATCAAATTTTCTGTAGTATTCCGTCATCTGAGAAACGCAACTCTATATAAGTTCAATTTATATTGTGGATTTTATACAAAAAATTCGTTAAAGAACCGGTACTTTTTCAGAAATTAATATCTCGCGAATCCCGCTCTTTTCGCGATCGGTTTTTTTTGTGGAAGTAGTCCATACATATAACTATGTTTTGAAGTAAAAATAATTTGCCTATTCTTAAAAGTTCAGTCACAAAAAAAGAAATGAAATTTTGTTATTTATGCGATTATCTCGAAATTGCGAAGTCACAGCTCTTCCCCGAATGGATCGAAAATTGGCCCTATGGCTAGCCTTGACGCTCGCAATGCAAAAAAATGTGTTATAATGGTAGAAAAATTAATAAAAAATTAAAATTGAATTATATAAAATACCGGTACTTTTTATTCAGATTGAATTTTTTCGAAAAGTATGATAGTGAGCTTCATGGGAGTTTTACTCTTGCGTTTGTCATGTATATATCCATACATTCATTCAATAAAATTAGGCTGTCGCAAAAGAAGGGTCAAAAAAATACTGTGCATTCAAAAGATATAATGAATTTTTAAAAGTGTCAATTTACAGAAAATAGTAGATATACTGTTTAATACAATGAGGAGGCGTAGTGCGGGACAGGGTAAAGGTGAGGAGGGAAGGGATATTCGCAGGAACTACTTTGATTCCGATTTGAAAAATTCTTTCAGTGTTAGATAGCCCATTGATCGAGGAAGGCTATATTGTACCATAACACTTAGACCAACAGAAGTGGAGCCACGCGGGTGAAACCGTGGAGCGCAGCTAGTATATTATAAACATATTACTTTTAGATGGCTAATACATATTATGTATATACAAAATACCTATCACTACATAGTATAAAACAAAGTCGCTTTTTCTTTTCTTTTCTGTCCCTATGTATGCTTAAATCTTTAAAACTACGCAACGAATTATGATGCGGTTTTTTGTAATAGATAGAGTGATTCAAGAGGAAGGTTTTATTATACATATAATTATTATTATTATATAATTTATTATGCTTTAGACAAAGCGGGCGAAGCCGCGGGCGGAAAGCTAGTATATTATATAATATGAATATATATCATTATCATAATCCCAATTCCCATATGAAAATGTGTATGTAATGATAATGTAGATGAAAACTCGATTGTTTATTTTTTATAAAATACGATATTTTGTTTTATTTTTTATAAAATAAAATAAAAAAAATAAAAGAATGTTTATTTTCGTAAGTAATAACAGATGTACACACGTTAATTATATTGACCGACCCGCGAAGGCGCAAAAAAAAAAACGAAATTTACTTAATAATAATTTATTGTAATAAAAAAATTACATTTAAATTATATCTAACTTAATTAACTACGTCCCTCCGGTTCAATGTTGGAACCAAGAGTGTCCATTGTCTTCGGCGGGGCAGCGTCGCGGTGGTGGTGATTGCCGTAATACTTTCTAACCTTCGGTTTTGGTTTCCAATCTGTTCATCCTGTAGCTACAATCCAAATTTGTCGTAAATTATCCGGTTGAGGAAAACTGGAACAAGCCATTGAATATTTCAGTCTTCAGATATTTAATTAAATACACACTGCAGAATATATAATATTATTTCCCATAATAGTGGGTAACAATTTGTAGAAAAGTTGGCAACACAAATTTTTTTTATAATTGTTATTTTTGTGGTTTTTAAACAGTCAACAGCACGTGATACACAACATATTAACACGCTGAAATATCATGAAGGCCTATAAATTGATAAAGAGTTGTATACTTACGAGTGAAAAGACAATCCAGGCATTTTCGTTCCACTATCACTTTTACACCCTTTAACGCTACACCGCACCATGGTATTATTTTATAAAGTATTAACAGTAAGTCTAAATCATTTGAAACCAAACATACCATGAATTACGTAACTTAAAACATGTTAAAACTATATTTTTATGGAAGACGATGGCTAGCTGTCAAACTTTGTTTATCAAAGTAGGTTGCTATTCTTGAAAAAAGCGGCACGCTGGGTGAAACAAAAAATTTTATCATTCTCTCTCATTTCTTTACACAACACCGGCATAAGTTGCTCTTTTTCTTGTGTGAATGCGACATAAGATATCAATTTGTCTATTGGTTTCTCTGTCTACGACTATCACAGATTTTGATGTTCGATTGACAATTAATGTCAGTCTGGGGCTCTGGGACTTGCTCTGGGAGCACATCTGGGAGACTCCGAGCTGGGAGACGTCAATCGCCATCAAATGTCACTCAATCAATATTATCTGATAAGCGTGTTAATTATTATTAGAAGAAGAAGCGTATAGGTAAATTATTATGAACAAATGTGGAACAAATCGTATTACACTCTTTTTTATAAACTATTGTTTAAACAAATATTATATTGGAAATATCACGTTACTAATAATAATCTTTGTACTCTATATAATCATCAATTACCTACCACTCAATTTGCTTTTTATTCAATTTTGATTTTAGTGAAGAGATTATATCCAATATAGAAGCTGTGCCCCGCGGTTTTGCTCCGCTACTGTCGGTCTTAGCGTGATGATATAAATTATAATAGTCTTCCTCGATAAATGGGCTATTTATCACTGAAAGAATTTTTCAAATCGGACCAGTAGTTCCTGAAATTAGCGCGTTCAAACAAACTCTCAGTTTTATAATATTACAAATTATAGCATCATGGTAAACATTAGTAAGTAATTATGAATTGATACTGGGATTATTTCAGTTGTTACACATTTGAAAAAGCACATTTTGTTCCAGTCAGGTTAACTTAGTTCAAATAAAGAACGATACGCATATAAACATACACTTTATTGTTTAATAATATAAATTGGATGTAGGTATGGGTGATATCATATGGTTTTTTATAATTATGTCATTATTATACAAAGTTGTACCTATACCTACAATAATTAAAATATGATTAAAATTAAACATTTTTAAAAGATGATAAAAGCATAAAGCATAATATCTTAAGGATATACTCTTATTAAAAGATTTTTAAGGCACACACGATTTATATCATGTCATACGTAATCTATACGCAATAGAAATCTATTAACATGATCGACAACAAATATTAATTACGAACACACGTGATCATTACACGTACACAAATTGTATACAATAGGTTTGCCAACAAAAAAGTTATTCCAAATAAAAGCATTTTCATCATTGTCAGAAAAGCTTGTTTGAGCCGTCTTGCTTTTCTTTACTGTTGACGAAGATATCTTCGAAGTTTGCTTTCGTTTTATCCCCTTATCCGAGATATCGATTTTCGGAGTAGAACACATAAGAGGTTCTATACTATTTTGTGAATCAACTTCCGAATTAACTGATAATTCTGAAGCAGCATGACTCAATGAATTGGGATAACCAGTGGACGTATTTTCACTAATATATTTGGATACGTCAGTAGAATGTAGGATACTTCGTTTCTTTCTCATGTTATCTGGTTTTGGTACAGAGTCACCATCAGATTTATGTTCACTTGCATCTGAAACAAAGTTATCATTGATTAAAATACAGAGCATTCGAAAACATTGATAGATAATAATTTATTGATTAACTTCGTGATAATAATGATTTAAAAATATCTATTGGGGTTTGCCTAACTTTATAACCTGACTTTACTGTATTATTAATTGATACTAATACACAGAGGCCGTAAGTCAAAACCAAATGTAGACATAAAATTAACGTAAATATATTTTGGACAAGTTTTGGACTATGGCTTTCAAATATGTGTTTTTTTGTACCTTCGGTGCTAGCAAGCTTAGGCAATTCAATAGATGGCGCTCTAGACCTAGAGGGGGAACAAGGTGCTGATATTATTTCGTCCTCACAAAGCTCTTGGTCAATGTCACGTGCATCAGAATTTTTTATACGTGATTTATTCGTTTCTGACGTTTCCTGTTCCACTATCACGCTTAACTCTTCAATTTCGACGCAACCGCTGGCTCCTGAAGACCCTTCCGTATTAAAATTATCACACCCTCTTCGATCTGCTGATATCATTTCCTTCATTTTTTTCTCTAACTCCTGATAAAACTCTTCTGGTTCATCGACATCTTTTCTTTTAGGTACCACTTCAATATTTAGCTCTGGTAAATATTCACTCGAGTCAGTACTGCTGCGTCGCTCTCGCGATTCTGGTATTGGAGATAACCCTGAAAGTAAATTAACAATGATTTAGTTATAAATTTATAAAGAATAGAAAAAATTCGATCACGAGGCGGGACACGAACCCGCATCCTTCGCGCCATTCCGGGGCGGATGCCTGACCAACTCAGCCACTCGTGACCAGCCAGAGCAATTGAATTTATTCTATTCTTTCAGTTTTATGTGTCTGAAGGGACACACCGCGATCGAATTTTTTCTATTCTTTATAAATTTATATTTATAAAGCATTTGAATGCCATAAAACCAAAAATATAAATTCAATGATTTAGTTATTATACCTTTTCCTTATTTTTCCGATCGCATTGTAATCACTACATAGTATAAAACAAAGTCGCTTTCTCTGTCCCTATATCGCTATGTCCCTTTGTACGCTTAAATCTTTGAAACTACGCAACGGATTTCGATGCAGTTTTTTTAATAGATAGAGTGATTCAAGAGGAATGTTTATATGTATAACTAGTGGTCCGCCCCGGCTTCGCCCGTGGTACCTACATGTTAAAACTATCCTATCTCTCAAGTTGGATCGAACTGCATATGGTGTGCGAATTTTATTATAATCGGTTAAGTGGTTTAGGAGTCCATTGAGGACAAACATTGTGACACGAGATTTATATATATTAAGAAGATAACATCTGTTAAATAGTGAAGAAGTACTGTTATTTTTGAGGTTTCTAATGTGATGTAGTAAATAATTACATTTTTACCCGCTTACATTGCAAACGCAGGTAAACCCTACGAGTTTTATCAAAATAATGTACTAAGTATTGTACACATTGAAAAGGTCTACAGAAAAGTTCGCGATGGTATGTCTATTAGTCCATTGAAAAGTTACATTTGCGATTTGACGTAATTTTATTTTTTTGATGTGTAGGGAGGGGTCAGTGCGAAGCTATCACCAAGTTTGTGGGGTCGCCACCCTTGTCCCACGGCCGCCATCTTGAAAAGAGCGGTTGATATGGTTTTTACGATATATCTCTTAAACTATTTATCTGATAAAAAAACATTGTTAGCATTTTTTGTTGCAAATTAAATTCTCTACAACTTTAGTCCAATAATTTTTTGTCGTAGAACTATAAATAAAAAAATTATAAGTGAAAATGTTCAGAAATTAGAGTACTCACTTCGGAGCGCTGTAAAACCTTAGCTATTGACGTAATTAAAAAATGTTGTATATAAAAGTTGTTCATCGAAAAACAATCTACAAAAATGGTTTGGTATAATTTCTTCGTAAAATGATAAAAAAAAATATCGAAAAATATATATATAGCTTTAATTTCTGAACATTTTCGCTTATAACTTTTTTATTTATAGTTCTTTGACAAAAAGTTACTGGACTAAAGTTGTAGAGAATTTAATTTGCAACAAAAAATGCTAACAATGTTTTTTTTATCAGATAAATAGTTTATGTGATATATCGTAAAAACCATTTCAACCACTATTTTCAAGATGGCGGCCGTGGGACAATTAGGGAGGCGACCCCACAAATTTGGTTTTAGCTTCACAGTGACCCCCCCTACACATCCAAAAAATAAAATTACGTCCTCTAAAAAACGCAAGATTAGGCCTAAAAATGTAACATTTCAATGGACTATAGGTATCTCTTATGGATAACCAACAATAACTTTTTTTTGTCATTTACTTTTTACGACAAATACAATGGTTAATTTTCGAAGCGATTTTAACCAATACAGCATTAATCCTTAACCAATTAAATACCTTGAATACGTTGTTCATTTAATATAGATCTATATGGCCCTGCCCTTTACACCGTATGATTTAAGTGAATATTTTCGATAAAAATTGCGGGACGTAGCGTTTGCGGCGGTACCGGCCGGCCGCCATTGCACCCGTGCGAAGCCAGGGCGGGTCGCCAGTTTATATATAAAGAATAGTTTAAGAGCAAACAAAAACTATAAAGTATCTTTTGCACATGATATCCCTCATAGAAGTGGACTTCATCACAGGGCCGTAGCTAGTCGAATTTGAGGTAGGGCAGCGGTTCATCATCATTATCTCCAGCAAAATTAGCCATAAGAGGTTAAAAAATACAGCTTCTATTTTGATAAAATAAATATTGTCTCAACTTACTTGGTTCGTCCTCAAAATACTTTCTTGCCAAATACCACTTCTTTCGCTCCCAGTCTTCATTACTTAAGCGCGACATATTTAAATAGAGTTTTGTTTGACTGAATAATTAAATGAGACACCTTTTGTTATAATAATCTTTAAGAGGGTAGACGTGAATTAAAAGAATTCTAATTACGATGATCTGGGACCGGGAGTTGCCATTTGAAAAAAAAAGAAGAAGAAAAATTACGATAATAGTTGTATGTACGTAGTATATTATTATTAGTCTGTGATAATAGTCATGGCTAAACTGTGAACACGAAATGAAATGAGATAACTAAATAAACATATTTAATTAAGTGTACAAGTTTTATCTATCCACATAAAAATTCGCCAGTGTGATTCGTTTTTGGTTTTAGTAGTCACAAAATTCATCGATTTACCTACTTTAAATACCTAATTATTATCAATGCCGGAATTTAAAAATTGAAGTATCCAAACGATATCATCTGAAAACTGTCACCTTTGACAGCACCTTTAACTTAAGCTTTTCAAATCGATATTTTCGATATTTTCCTTGTACTAGATCTGTGATATCTTCTCTATGTTTATTATTTTGATCGTAGAGGGAGAATGAACCATTCTCTCTCTACGATTTTGATCACAGATTTTGATGTTCGATTGACAATTAATGTCAGTCTGGGGCTCTGGGAGCTAATCTGGGAGACTCCGAGATGGGAGACGTCAATCGCCATCAAATGTAACTCAATCAATATTATCGGTTATGCGTGTTAATTATTGGAAGAAGAAGCGTATAAATTATTATCACAGTTGACAGATATATACTACGTACATACAGTTAGGAAACTGAGCCCCTGCGATGAAATTATGCCGTATAGCTATAGGGCTGTTACCTTTTTGATATTTAACCGACTTCAAAAATAAAGGAGGAGGTTATCAATTCGGCCTGTATATTTCTGTTTGCTTTTTTTTTACAGTCGATTTTGTGGTAATTTTGAGATTAAATTCGTTAAAATACAAAAATGGTGTAGCCTAAATATGAATTTACAAGAAGAAACAATCCGAATTAATACACCTTGTAAAAGTAGGTAAATACGTTTTTATCAGTGCTATATTTCGAAATCTTGTTTTGTTATGGACGCCGAAGGTTATATTTTAATGTACCTACCTAAATTATTTATAATGCTTGATATTTGTATTATACATATTATATTCAATAATTATTTTAAACCAGAATTTACAATACTTGTATGTAGGTATACCTACAAAATTATTTTTAAAACGATACTTAAATTAAATTAATCCATCAGGCCCCGGAATCACAGACACAATAGAAAATCTATTGTGTCGCGGTCGGATCTGGCCGTTCGGGGCTCAATGGGTTAAATTAAAAAACACAAAATATACAGAAA
This sequence comes from Colias eurytheme, assembly GCF_061535395.1. Classification (NCBI taxonomy): domain Eukaryota; kingdom Metazoa; phylum Arthropoda; class Insecta; order Lepidoptera; family Pieridae; genus Colias; species Colias eurytheme. The sequence continues at coordinate 2,528,115 of NC_143008.1, forward strand.
TAAATTAAAATTATTATTATACGAGCATAGAACCTCCACCTTTTTGTTTTAGGATGAAAAATAAAATAGTTTGACAGGCTTAGTGCTTGACAAAGTGGTGACGCCACGTATCGATAAAAATACAATAATTTCATATAATATCTACATATATTTTATGTGTTTTATGTGTTTTAACATTTTGGTGAAATATATTATTTCAGTTTAATTTAAACACGTGCTTATAGATGAAGTTGATTTCGGCGATCATTTTAAAAATGCCACGTACTAATTGCGCAGTATTCGGCTGCTTGAATTCAACTATACCAATTATACCACCAGATGATTTTGTTCAATATGTCGAGAAAATGGATAACATTTTCGTTGCTGCTTTAAGAGAGAACACATAAACTGTAAAGTGGCTGAATTAATTTACAACGAATTAAACACAATCAGTTACTTAAAAAACTGTTCATAGGATTGAGAATATTTTACCTTATAAAATTTAACAATAAATTCCGAATTAGTCGTAGACCGTAGTAGACGAAAGTATATTTCAGTAAATAATTTGTTTTTTTTTCGAAGAAAGGCATATTTATGTAATGGTTATTTTAATATCTATACATATAATAAAATCGTAGGAAAGTCAAAACTGTAGATTGAATATTTTTTTACAAGAATACTTGGGACAATAGATACCGAAGCCAAAAATATAGTTAGGCTACAAACTGAAACAATCGATATTAATTATTTAACGTGAAGTCATTGACATCACTTTTCTATACTATGTATCTTTGTCATTCAAAATCTGTGGATGTGTCACCCGCTACTATCGATCCCCCTGAATACCCTCGTAAACACGCTTGATGGGGGGGGAGCCATTTCGAACATTTTGTATGAAGTTTCCTTACTGTACTGTATGTATCTGTATATTGTGTTATTATGAACAAATGTGGAACAAATCGTATTACACTCTTTTTTATAAACTATTGTTTAAAAACAAATATTATATTGGAAATATCACGTTACTAATAATAATCTTTGTACTCTGTATAATCATCAATTACCTACCACTCAATTTGCTTTTTATTCAATTTTGATTTTAGTGAAGAGATTATATCCAATATAGAAGCTGTGCCCCGCGGTTTTGCTCCGCTACTGTCGGTCTTAGCGTGATGATATAAATTATAAATTATAATAGTCTTCCTCGATAAATGCACTATATATCACTGAAAGAATTTTTCAAATCGGACCAGTAGTTCCTGAAATTAGCGCGTTCAAACAAACTCTCAGTTTTATAATATTACAAATTATAGCATCATGGTAAACATTAGTAATTATTATGAATTGATACTGGGATTATTTCAGTTGTTACACATTTGAAAAAGCACATTTTGTTCCAGTCAGGTTAACTTAGTTCAAATAAAGAACGATACGCATATAAACATACACTTTATTGTTTAATAATATAAATTGGATGTAGGTATGGGTGATATCATATGGTTTTTTATAATTATGTCATTATTATACAAAGTTGTACCTATACCTACAATAATTAAAATATAATTAAAATTAAACATTTTTAAAAGATGATAAAAGCATAAAGCATATCTTAAAGATATTATACTCTTATTAAAAGATTTTTAAGGCACACACGATTTATAATCATGTCATACGTAATCTATACACAACAGAAATCTATTAACATGATCGACATCAAATATTAATTAAGAACACACGTGATCATTACACGTACACAAATTGTATACAATAGGTTTGCCAACAAAAAAGTAATTCCAAATAAAACCATTTTCATCATTGTCAGAAAAGCTTGTTTGAGCTGTCTTGCTTTTCTTTACTTTCGATGAAGATATCTTCGAAGTTTGCTTTCGTTTTATCCCCTTATCCGAGATATCAATTTTCGGAGTAGAACACATAAGAGGTTCTATACTATTTTGTGAATCAACTTCCGAATTAACTGATAATTCTGAAGCAGCATGACTCAATGAAGTGGGATAACCAGTGGACGTATTTTCACTAATATATTTGGATACGTCTGTAGAATGTAGGATACTTCGTTTCTTTCTCATGATATCTGGTTTTGGTACAGAGTCACCGTCAGATTTATGTTCACTTGCATCTGAAACAAAGTTATCATTGATTAAAATACAGAGCATTCGAAAACATTGATAGATAATAATTTATTGATTAACTTCGTGATAATAATGATTTAAAAATATCTATTGGGGTTTGCCTAACTTTATAACCTGACTTTACTGTATTATTAATTGATAACTACTAATACCCAGAGGCCGTAAGTCAAAACCAAATGTAGACATAAAATTAACGTAAATATATTTTGGACTATGGCTTTCAAATATGTGTTTTTTTGTACCTTCGGTGCTAGCAAGCTTAGGCAATTCAATAGATGGCGCTCTAGACCTAGAGGGGGAACAAGGTGCTGATATTATTTCGTCCTCACAAAGCTCTTGGTCAATGTCACGTGCATCAGAATTTTTTATACGTGATTTATTCGTTTCTGACGTTTCCTGTTCCACTATCACGCTTAACTCTTCAATTTCGACGCAACCGCTGGCTCCTGAAGACCCTTCCGTATTAAAATTATCACACCCTCTTCGATCTGCCGATATCATTTCCTTCATTTTTTTCTCTAACTCCTGATAAAACTCTTCTGGTTCATCGACATCTTTTCTTTTAGGTACCACTTCAATATTTAGCTCTGGTAAATATTCACTCGAGTCAGTACTGCTGCGTCGCTCTCGCGATTCTGGTATTGGAGATAACCCTGAAAGTAAATTAACAATGATTTAGTTATTATACCTTTTCTTTATTTTTCCGATCGCATTGTAATCACTACATAGTATAAAACAAAGTCGCTTTCTCTGTCCCTATATCGCTATGTCCCTTTGTACGCTTAAATCTTTGAAACTACGCAACGGATTTCGATGCAGTTTTTTTAATAGATAGAGTGATTCAAGAGGAATGTTTATATGTATAACTAGTGGTCCGCCCCGACTTCGCCCGTGGTACCTACATGTTAAAACTATCCTATCTCTCAAGTTGGATCGAACTGCATATGGTGTGCGAATTTTATTATAATCGGTTAAGTGGTTTAGGAGTCCATTGAGGACAAACATTGTGACACGAGATTTATATATATTAAGATAACATCTGTTAAATAGTGAAGAAGTACTGTTATTTTTGAGGTTTCTAATGTGATGTAGTAAATAATTACATTTTTACCCGCTTACATTGCAAACGCAGGTAAACCCTACGAGTTTTATCAAAATAATGTACTAAGTATTGTACACATTGAATAGGTCTACAGAAAAGTTCGCGATGGTATGTCTGTTAGTCCATTGAAAAGTTACATTTGCGATTTGACGTAATTTTATTTTTTTGATGTGTAGGGAGGGGTCAGTGCGAAGCTATCACCAAGTTTGTGGGGTCGCCACCCTTGTCCCACGGCCGCCATCTTGAAAAGAGCGGTTGATATGGTTTTTACGATATATCTCTTAACACGTTCGCTGCGAAACAGGGCTTGAAACACCCTGTCCGTGTCTCGTCGTTATAGCGGTAGGAAAAAACTTAAACTTCTCTGTCGTGCGGGAGGCATAACTTCCATCTGGTTCAGTGTAGGAAAGTGATATCTATATATCTGAGATGTGCTATTGATTCCTAGTTCAATGGTATACCGACCTTAATACCGGGTTTCTTAGACCTCGTGCCGCACTGAACAAATAAAAATTCTAACACAGTGCGGAACGAGGTTGCGAACACCTCGTACCACCGCGCACCTCGTACCGCACCCTAAGCTAGCTTCACGCGGTTAGTGTTGTGCAACGCATTCGAGACTATTTGTGGAACAACTTATTGAAGCTTTTACAAAGAAGGACTTGAATGTGGATACAGGTACCTAATTTTCAAACTACTCGTTATAATAAATATCGTTAATAGAAACGTGAATGTGACATGTTGAGTAACTTTCTTCAAATATGTTGATAATCATGATTACTATTAGCGTGTTTGTTCATTGAATCAACTAGCGGCAAATCCAAAACACCCGGCAATCGGTGTATGGCTCATCAAAATTTAACTCTTGCCCAAGTCAACAAGCCAACAAACAAGGCACATCATCTCTTAAAGGGATCATAGAAGAGGAGATGTGTAGGATGTTACGAAAAACTCCGCATCTTCTTAACAAGTCATGAGGCCGACAAAAAAAGTAAAGGAAATTCTCACAGAATGCACTGGTTGCAAACAATATTCTGGTTTGGCCTGTTTTAATAAAAAACATCCATAAGTTTGATAAATAAATACAATTAAATAAAATCGATATTTCTTTTCCCATCACTAAATTATATGAAAAACTGCTATTGTTCAGTGCGGTATGGGGTTCATCAGACCCCACATTTTATTTTACCCATAGAATCTAAACTAACTAATCTAACCACGGGCGGCGGTAAATTTAGGTTAATGAACTCA